>NC_072493.1:37606829-38233143 GCF_027574615.1 Eptesicus fuscus
ATTCCTGAGTATTGTATCCTACCTATACATATCATTAAACAAAACCCAGTGCCCTTCTCATGTGTCTAGATTCTCAGACTTAGAAATTGAATCTTTTCGGGAACTCACAGGTTTTTAAATAAGACTTGGCTAGCTGGGCTGAGGCAGCCTGTGTCCAGAAATGGTGGGAATTCTGGGAAAACTGAATGACTCACAAAGTGCCACCTTCTGAATCTGGGATTTCCTGCTAGAATGTCTTTTGTGGAGTAAAAGTCAGCTCTAGGCTGCCTCTACTGACTCTCCCAGCAGTCACCTCTTTCTTCCATTTCTTCCCCCGCACCCCCCACAAACACACTTAAAACCCATTCAGAACTAGTCTTTTGATTATCCATGATGGTTCAGAAAAGGAGAGAGAAAGTATCCTTAGAACAGTTCCTGTCACCATGCCACTCCAGGCATAAAGCCAGGAGTGTAGGCCAAAAATCTGTGGTTTCCCACAGTTTCTGTGAGTCGATGTTATTTAATGCCATAATCTATGTACCCACTAGGAAGTTTCCCTGGTTCTTAAATTTACCCCCAACTTCTTTTCCACACCTCCTCTCATTCTGAGGCTCCAGCTTGGTGTTCTAGCCTAGAACTACATCATGTCAGAGCTTGAAGAGGCCTTAGAAATATTTCTAGCTCAGAGTTTCCTCTTTAATTTCAAATATATGAAAGAAAGTGCAAAACTGTCATTATCTGGGGCATTTGAGATATTGTCTTGCTTCCCAGCAACTGTCATCAGTTTGGCTCAAATAAAATCTTTTTTTTTAAAATATGTTTTTATTGATATTTGGAGAGAGAGAGAGAGAGAGAGAGAGGAGAGAGAGAGAGAGAGAGAGAGAGGAAAGAAGAGGGTAAGAGAAATAGAAACATCAACGACAGAGGAACATCATCAATAGGCTGCCTCCTGCACACCCCCTACTGGGATCGAGCTAGCAACCCCAGCATATGTCCTGACCAGGGAATTGAACCAACAGCCTCTTCATTCCTGGGTCGATGTTCAACCACTGAGCCATACCAGCCAGGCTAATATAAAATCTTCTAAAAATTTATTACAGGTTTGGATGATCTTACATCAAGATCTAGGAACACCCATTATGGGAATTGTTTTACGGGGTGGTTCCAAGATCAAACTAAATAGCCTCCCCAAGTTAGCATTTTTTCTGAGATTCCGTGGTTCTCAGAATCTGTTGTTTTGACGATTCTACAGTTCAATGATTTTAAGTTTCAGAAGTCTATGGGTTCTTCCCATTGGAAGCGGGGGATTAGCTTTAGAAAAGTGAGCTGTGGAGAGAGGGGCTGGATGACCTTTCACCTCCTCACTGATGTTTTCATTAGGAGCAGGAAGGTACCACCAGTGCATGGCTGTTTCTTTCAGTCCCAATCAAAATCAACTTAGAGAGTCTTAGAAAACAAATTCTAGAAAGTGAATTTAGCACATGGGTCATTCTTCGACGGGAGTAGGACGGTTAGGGAATGGGCCTTCTGAATTTCTTTGCTTCTGCTGATGAAACACCAAAACAGACCCAATTAAAACAACACCCACAGAGTTAATACCCAAAACCCCACATGTAAGCATTTTATATTCAAAGTTCAGGAAACCAAAGAAAAAGAGAAAATTGAAAGGCAATATCCCTGATGCACATAGATGCAAAAATCCTCAACAAAATCTTAGCAAACCCAATACAGCAATACATTAAAAAGATCAGGGCTGCCGACGGGAAGGCAGGCTGCAAGATAGTGTGTGAGTGAGAGAACGAAAGGAGAGTGTGTGGACGTATGAGGAGTGTCTATTTGTGAGTGAGGGACAGCTATATTCCCTCACTGTTAGGGACTGCCAGACCGGGCTCCCCTGACCGGGCAGCCTCCACTGCTGATGAAATCTCTCCTGGAGCAACTGGCTCTGCTGCAGAGACCATGCCATCTTGAAGGGGAGAGTGGCTGTGATTGGAAGCCTGGCCTTACTTTGAATTGGGAAGAATCGGATACCACCCGGGACCCTACAACCACAACACCCAGGGACCAGCTGCGAACCCACAAACACTGGGTCTCAAACAGTGCTATATACGGACTCGGATGAGCTCTGCACTTTCCCTTGGAAAGGTCAGATTTTGCCCAGAGAAAGGTGAGGTCTCTGATCCAGGCTGAAGGGAGAGACACTGGCAGCAGGATCTAGAGGTTCAGAGAAAGTCTGCGCCCCACAAAATCCACAGATGTTGGGGCCAGCATAGTCCACGAATGTGGAAGAGGGTCCACAGGGCTGCTGGCAGAAGGGAACTCTAGAAAGCAACCCATAGCTGGGCTGGGCACAAAAAGGCAGCCTGAAGCTTTACCAGTAAACCAGTTACGCTGTGCCGGGGGAAAAGATGTGCACAGAGATGTGAACAGAGTCTCGAGCTGTGCTGGGGCAAAAAAGTTGTGAGTTCACGCACTTACTCTGGCTCTTTTAAAAAAAATTTTTTAAATGCTTGCTTTTGATTACTAAGCCCAGTACATAGGATCACCCAATTAAAAACACTCTCAGAGACTGCAGGGGCAAGTTGTTTTTGTGAAACCTGGGGATCAGAGTGGGGCAAAACGATCAGAAAACCAGCTCTGGGGCAGTCCATACCCCCAAACCAGTATTAAGTGCAGCAGGGAAAACAAATTCTAAATACTGGGTAGAGAGGACTTATAGCCCTGGATGTCAATACAGAAACACTGCCATCCAGGGGTTGAATCGCAAACTGACTCATGTGTAAATACAATCATAGGCAGGCTGAGTAACAAAGAAATACTGCCTGCTTGAAAACAAGATTGTGGCTTATGACACAGAGGAGCTGTGGAACGCAGGGAACGTCAATACTGTCCTGACTACCTGACAGGAAGCAGGCATATCAAACAGAACAGTAGAGGAAATTAATGACCTTCACTACTGCACATTTTTATTTTTTATCTTTTACTTAAGAAACTAATTTTTTTTTCTCACTTGATTTTACACTTTTAATTATTATATTTTTATTTTCAATCAGTATATGTACTACTATTATTTTACTTTTTAAAAAAGTTTCATTTTATTTTCTCTTTATTTTATTTTATTCTGTGATTAATGTTCTACAGTCTATTTTCATTTTTCCTTTAGCATCACTTTACTCTATCTCAACTTTACCTTTATGCCAACACTCTCTTCCTCACTTTTTTCCTTTTGTTGTCCTGTTTCTCTTACCCTATTCCTGCTTTAGATTTTCCCTATTTCTTCTTTTTACCCCGTTAGAAATTCATCCTACCTATATATCTAATTTCTGATCCCCTGCTCCAAGTCCATACACACTTCTCTCTTCTCTTTCTTCACTATCCAAAATTTTTTCTCTCTTCCCTTTTTTGTTTGTTTTGTTGTTGTTTTTTATTTATGTTTTTTTTTGTTTTTGTTTTGTCTTGTCCTTCTTTCTCTCTGTCCTATTGTTGTTATTAGTTTGATTGTTGATTAGATTGCTTTGTTTGTTTGTTTCTCTTTTTTTTTTGCTTCTGTTTTTCTCTCCTCGCTTGTTATTAGTTGTTGTTTGTAGTTTGCATTCATATCTGGGTGTTAGCTGTTTGCATTTCTTTTGGATTAGTTGTTTTATTGGAGTTTTCTCCCCATATATATAGTTTTTCCCCCTTCTTTTTTATTCTCTTTCTTTTCTCTTACTTTTTTTCCTTTTCTCAATATCATTGTTTCACTCCTTTTTTAATCCTCTAATTCTCTTTTCTCTGGCGGTCACCTATATTGGGGGTTAATAGTATCATGAATACATTTATGTTCAGTGCCTTGTGTGTTGTGCCTTGTTGTGTTGTATTTTGTGCCTTTAAGTCAATGCAGGAGAGAGAGAGAGCTACATAACCAGACACCTGGAGAGGAGAGATAATGGGGAGACAAAGAAACAGCCTGCATATGAAAGAAAAGGAGGCATTACCAGAAAAGGAAGTAAGCAAAATGGAGGCAAGCAATAAGTCAGAGAAAGAATTCAGAGAAATGGTCATAAGGTTGCTGAAAAGGTTGGAAGCCAAATTCAACAATATGTATAAGAACCAAGAGAAAATGAAGAAGAAATGAAAAATGACATCACTGCAATAAAGAACTCAATAGAAAGCATCAACAGTAGACTAGAAGAAGTGGAGGACTGTATCAGTGAGCTAGAAGACAAGGTAGGGAAAAATACCCAAGCAGAGCAGCATCTAGAAAAAAATCTTAAAAAACAAGAAGAGAGCCTAAGGGAATTTTGGGACAACACAAAACAAAACAGTATCTGCATAATAGGGGTTCCAGAAGGAGAGGAAACTGAGCAAGGAATAGAAAACCTGTTTGAAGAAATAATGACAGAAAACATCCCTGATATAGGGAAGAAAAAACTCACACAAGTCCAAGAAGCTCACAGAATCCCAAACAAAATGAACCCCAAAAGACTGATGCCAAGGCATATTATAATTAAATTGGCAAACACCAACAACAAAGTAAGAATCTTAAAAGCGGCCAGAGAGAGACAGAAAGTTACCTACAAAGGATCCCCCATCAGACTAGTGACTGATTTCTCAACAGAAACACATCAGGCCACAAGGGAATGGAATGAAATATACAAAGTCATGCAAAGGAAGGTCTGAATCCAAGAATACTGTACCCAGCAAGGCTATCAATCAAAATTGAAGGTGAAATCAGGAGCTTCACAGACAAAAAAGGACTAAGGGAGTTTATCACCACCAAACCAGAAATGCAAGAAATGCTAAAGGGTCTGCTGTAAAAAGAAGAAATAGGAAGTGAAAAAGGAACATAGGCATAAAAAAATAAAAATGGCGACAAACAAGTACCTATCAATAATAACTTTAAATGTAAATGGATTAAATGCTCCAATCAAAAGACATAGGGTAGCTGAGTGGATAAAAAAAACATGACCCATATATCTGCTGTCTACAGGAAACCCACTTCAGAAAAAAGGACTCACACAGACTGATGGTGAAGGAATGGAAAAAGGTATTTCAGATGAATGGAAATGAAAAAAAAGAAAAAGCTGGGGTATCAATACTTATATCTGACAAATTAGATCTCAAAATGAAGGACATAACAAGAGATAAGGAAGGCCACTTCATAATACTAAAGGGAGCAATCCAACAAGATATAACTCTGGTAAACATATACGCACCCAACACAGGAGCACCCAAATACATAAAAAAACTTCTTGAGGATATCAAGGGAGGGATTCACAGCAATACAGTCATAGTAGGGGACTTTAATACCCCACTAACACCACTGGACAAATCCTCTAAACAAAAAATCAGCAAAGAAATATTAATCCTAAATGACACACTCGATCAGATGGAATTAATTGACATCTTCAGAACATTTCACCCCAAAGCCACAGAATATACATTCTTCTCAAGTGCACATGGGACATTTTCAAAGATAGACCATATGTTGGGACTCAGGCAAAGTCTCTTCAAATTCAAGAAGATAGAAATCATATCAAGCATCTTCTCAGATCACAATGGCATAAAATTAGAAATCAACTACAATAAAAAAAAAATCAAATACCTGGAGGCTAAATAGCATGCTATTAAACAATGACTGGGTTACCAGAGAGATCAAAGAAGAAATAAAAAACATCATGGCAACAAACAACAATGAAAACACAACAATCCAAAATCTATGGGACACAGTGAAAGCAGTCTTGAGAGGGAAGTTCATAGCTCTACAGGCCTACCTCAAGAAACAATGGTAATAAATTATCTAACCCTACAACTCAAAGAGTTAGAAAGAGAGCAACAAGAAAAGCCCAGCATAAGCAGAAGGAAGGAAATAATAAAGATCAGAGTGGAGATAAATGACATAGAGATGAAAAAAAAACAAAACAAAAAACAATACAAAAGACCAACAAAAACAAGAGCTGGTTCTTTGAAAGGATAAACAAGATTGATGAACCTCTAGCCAGGCTCACCAAGAAGCAAAGAGAGAGGACCCAAATCAACAAAATCAGAAATGAAAGAGGCTCCTAACAGTGACTTCCTCACATGGTTACTCCCTCCTCATGGCCTTCCCAGGTCCCAGGCCCTTCAGGGACCAATCACACCCTGTTCGCAGGCACAGCAGGCCTGCAGCATACCACGCCCCCCCACCCTCACCCCTCTACCCTGCCACCAGCCCAGGCCAGACTAAGTCAGTCAGGAGCAGAAATTAGGGAGAGGAAGGCGGTTGGGGTTCCTGGGGGAACCGGCAGGCAGGGTGAATAGCCCAGGATTGGCTAATTTGAATAACTGCGGTAGCTGTGGGGCCTAGGGGCTATTCCTAGTTGTCTGGTACACCACCCTGATTTAAGGAAGTTAATTTTAGGGGAAACGTTGGCTTAGTGTGTGAGCGTTAGCTAGAGAGGGTGGCTGGGAACCTTGGTTGGCTTGTAGATGAACGGCAGGCTCACCAACAGGTGGTTCACCGTCTCTAGGAGTCAGCTGGCCCTGGAAGGAGCAGTCTTTCTCCAGCAGCAAGGCCACAGTGCCAGAGCATCAAGAATACAGAAAATACGTTAATACAATTGGCCCTGGAATAATGGGGTGTCAAATAGACAAACACTGAATCTAAGAAAATGCAGTTAGAACAAGAGTTGAGAACCAGACCTTAAGCCATGGTGAGTTATCAGAGTAAAAAAAAAAAGCCAGCCTGGCATCCTTCAGAAAGGGAGGCTCCCTTCCTTCGAGTTCATCAGAAATCTTATGGTTCTTGGTGCTGGGTTCGCAGCAGTGACTTCCCGCCCAGCCCCTCACTGCGTTCCCCAGTCCCCAGGCAGGCACCCTCTCCCGCCTCACGCCTGCTGACACAACACATGGACACATCCCAACCCTGAGCTCTTTCAGCCTCACACTCTGCTCACATTTCTGGGCTGAGGGAGGTGTGTTGGGGAGTGAACTTCCCACCTAGCTCAGATGACATATATGAGGAAGGTGGGAGAACAGGAGAAGGGAGACAGGAGGAGAAGGCAGCAGGTGCGCATGCCAGGAAGACAGGGGGGCAGGGAGGAGAGGCTGGCTGTGCACACCCCTGAGATGTCATCTTCCAGCCGGACCCCTCGGGACCAGCACTCTTCGGTAGGTCCCATTGGGCTGTGCCTACTCGGTGAGGGCAGGGACACAGGCTGTCTCCGTCTTTGCTGTGTCCCCAACCCCTTAAGAGGCCATTTAATTCATACTCAATAAATGACAACGTAGTTAAAAAGACGCCAGGCTACTGCAGCATTCCAGGTGAGGAGCCTGAGCTGGGACTGGAGAGGTGGTGGCTGGGTCTTCTTCCCCTTCCTCCTTCCTCCTCCTCCTCCTTCTGCTCCTCCTCCTCTCCCTCCTTCCTGCCCCCTGTCCCCATCCCTGCTTCCTCCATTGCCAACCTGGCCAAACCTTTGATTATATAACCTCAGTTCTTGTTTAAGCTCTTGCCTAGGGGAGGTCCGTTCCCCACCCCCACACAAACAGGTCCTGGCAGAAGAAGGGCTGATTCACAGGCCAGTGGCTGAGACAGGTTAGTAAGCAGGGCAACTGATGCAGGTAGTTAAAAGGCCAAGCAGTTTACAGCCATCTAGTAAATCACAAAGTCCGATCTTTCCTAAACCAAGGACACTTAAGAGTAAAGGGGAGAGATCAACCAAAGGACTTGTATGCATGCATATAAGCCTAACCAATGGACACAGACAACGGGGGGTTGGGGGGGTGGTGAGGGCATGAGTGGGAGGGGAGGAAATGGGGGGGGGAGGTAAGGACACATGTAATACCTTAAGCAATAAAGAAATTTTAAAAAAAGAGTAAATGATTTACACTTCTCCCCAACCAGAGGGTAAGTAGCTTAGATCACCCTACTCAGGGACACAGCAGAAATCCAAGTAGTGCCTTTTGTGCCAACCACACCCAAGGACAGCGAAGTTAAGGGCATGTACCTTGGTTTCGGGCACATCCCCACTGGGGGGTGTGCAGGAGGCAGCTGATCAATGTTTCTCTCTCATCGATGTTTCTAACTCTCTATCTCTCTCCCTTCCTCTCTGTAAGAAATTAATAAAAAAAAAAAAAAAAAAGAATACGCCTACTATAAGAACATTACCTGGCACATTAAAGGTCATTCATTCATCATCTTTTGTGTTTCTTTGTCTCATTCTATTCTTGTCCCTTCTTTCCTCTAGCCCTCCTCCTCTCCTTTTTCTCCCCAGTAATCTTTTCCTCAATACTCTTACTGCCCCTGTGTCTGCCTTGCCATCAATTCTCTGACACCAATGAGGCATCCTACAATTCAATTCTATTCTGAGACTAACTACCTGGAGTTAGCATCAGATTCAGCAGGTAAAGGGCTCCATCCCACAATACTACCCCCAATTCCAACTCCTCTCTGTGAACACGGATTGTGATGGCATGCGGCAAGCAGGAGGAGCCTAGAATCCTCAGTTCCAAGTTTGGCCCATCCATTGATCTCCTTTGAGACATTGAATATCCATCTCACTTCTTAGGCCTTAGTCTCCTCATGTCTGATAGGTGGGGTTGGACTAGATAACATCTTTTAGAACCAATACTTGTTTATGATGTTTACTCACCTCCCAAAGTTAGAGTCAAGTGTGGTGATGACTTCCAGAGTGCTTTCTAATCAGGAAAGCACATTGTAGATAGCCAATTGCTTGGGAAAGTATTCTTGCATTGCCCTGTGAATGAAAGTCTTTGCTCTAAATAAGCTCCCCAACCTTTTGTATTCACTACTAGAAGCCCGGTGCACGAGATTCATGCACTGGAGGCCGGGGGCATTCCTCAGCCTGGCCTGCACCCCAAGCTGGCAGTCAGACATCCTTAGCGCTGCCCCTGAGGTGGGAGAGGCTCCCACCACCTCTGCTGCGCTCACCATGAGCCTGGCTTCTGGCTGAGTGGTGCTCCCCCTATGGGAGCGCACTGACCACCAGGGGCAGCTTCTGCGCTGAGCGTCTGCCCCCTGGTGGTCAGTGAGCGTCATAGCGACCGGTTGTTCTGCCGTTGGGTCAATTTGCATATTAGCCTTTTATTATATAGGATCATTGCCACTCTGTCCTCTCCCCACGGCACTTATCACTGTCTGCCATTATCTTGTTTAGTTATTTTCTCCCCGACTTGATGTCAGTTTCAATAGGGCAGGACATCTCCCTATTGGAACTGACATCAAGCGGGGGAGAAAATAACTACCAGTCTCAGCATGCCGCCTGACCCACCGTAGACACTCAGTGAACAGTTATCAAATGAGTCCTGGGCATTTTGTCAACTACCGTCAGGTGGCTCGGAAACACTTAAGGCATCACCAAGCACTGTTCTATTTTGATGCTTTCTGTAGGGAGAAGTAAAGGCCTTGTGAATGGCAGCTTCTTTGTGAACACTAGAAAGGACTTAATAAAATATGTGTGTGTGTTTTGTAATATGGGAAATTACTTTATAACAATGCATGCTGCTAAGGCGTTTGGAAACAAAAAGTGTTGTAAGTTGTGAAATGCTTTGTTATGCCACAAAGTGATTATAAATGCTTATTCTGTGTACCATCTAAAAATCTTTGTACAAAATGTTCTATAAACAACAAGGAGCTTTTATATTGCAGAATACTATGCAAACAGAAAAAGGTTTTTGCTCAGGGCAACACAGTTTATAAATTGTGAAACTACCTGCCTACATTGAATTGTTGTGTAATTTTGAAGAGCTCTGAAACTACAAAGTGCTTTATAATGTGGAACAATAAAGTGCTTTATGCTTTATAATAGTAAATTATTTACAAGAGGCAAAGTCTCTTACACAGTGCAGTAAGCCCCTCCTCCCTTCCCAGCCCCAGCGCCCTTTTCCTGAACACGGAGACACCACACACTGCGCCTGCCTGGGGATAGGCGAGAGGATGCAACCGAGAGGGGAGGGGGTTCCTTTGGCTGTTTGGCAGCCCCATCTCCACATCATCCTCCCAGGAACCATCCGTCTCTCTCACCCTTCACCATGAAACGACCTCACTCCAGACACGCCTTGGTTGGGCCCCTCAGCACCGGGCAGGAGAAAAACCAAGGCACGGGCTGATGGCAAAGCCATTCCTCTCCGTGGCACCCCGACCTTCCCGTCCTGTGCCTAAGGGCTCAGCCTGGCAAGTCATCAAACTCAGATTTGAGTCACTGACCTAAAAGCAGTGACTTCACCGTTCTGAGCCTCAATGTGAAGAGTGGATGTATTTACTTATCAGCCAGGTAAATAATACTTGGTCCCACTGGTTTAGCCACCTTATCAATTCTGTCATTTACTCTTTAAACTGCCTGTGAAGAGCATCTGAGAGGGGTGGTCTGGCCCCATCCTTCCAGAATCTCAGGTCTGAAAGAGACTGAAGAGCACCTTCCATCACCCTGATAAAGAAGAGGAGAAAAACAAAACCGAGGCTACTTGTACACAAATGTTCACGGCAGTTTTATTGACAATAGCCACTAGGTGGAAGCAACCCACCTGTCAATCAACTCATGAAGGGATAAAAAAATGTGGTGTTTACATACAATGGAATATTATTCAACCATAAAAGGAATGAAATAATGGCACATGCCGGATTGTGGATGAACTTTGAAAACATTACGCTAAGTGAAAGAAGCCAGACACAAAGTCACTTACTGTATAATTCTATTTATAAAAAACTAGAGGCCTGGTGCACGAAATTCATGCAGGGGAGGGGGGAGTGTCTCCTCAGCCCAACCTGCACCCTCTCCAATCCGGGACCCCTCAGGGGATGTACAACTGCCGGTTTAGGCCCGATGGGATCGGGCCTAAACTGGCAGTCAGACATCCCTCTCACCATCCTGGACTGCTGGCTCCTAACCACTGACCTACCTGCCTGCCTGATCACCCCTAACTGGCCCCCTGCCAACCTGATCACCCCTAACTGCCCCCCTGTTGGACTGATCACCCCTAACTGCCTCTGCCTGCTGGCCTTATTGCCCCCAACTGCCCCCTCCCCCACCAGCCTGGTCACCCCACACAGCCTGCTGTTTGGTCGTTTGGTCGCCCCTCAATAAATGTTAGGGATTAATATTTTGTTGTTGTTATTATCTTCTCTGTTCTTGGGTATCTTTGCTCTCCTGACTGGCCCTTGCAGCTATCATTATATGGGTGATATTGAAAATATTTAATAACCTGTCTGGCATTAGACCAATTAGAAGAACACCTGCCTCCAAATAATCAGAACTGACATGGGCCTCAAACCAATCAGGACAAATGTAGGTCTATGAACAATCAAAGAGAGATGGGACAAATATGTGACACCTTAATCAATAAAGAAATTAAAAAAATTAAAAAAACAAAAACAAAGAGAGATGGGACTCTGACCAATCAAAACACAAATGGGGCCCTGGCCAGTTTGCTCAGTGGTTAATATGTCGGCCCAAGGACCGAAGGGTCTCAGGTTTGATTCCCAGGTAAGGGCATGTACCTTGGTTGCAGTCTTGATCCCCAGCCCCGGTCAGGGCAAGTGTGGGAGGCAACCAATCAATGTTTCTTTCTCTCTCCCCATCCCTTCTCCTTTCCCTCCACTCTCTCTCTCTCTAAAAAAAAAAAAGCAATGGAAAAAATATCCTCAAGTGAGGATTAAAAAAACAAAAACACAAATGGATCTCTGACCAATCAAAATGAGGGTGGGAGAGCAGAGTCTTAAAGGTCTTTGCTGGGCCAGATGTTAATTCTTTAGTTGCTACCTCTTCACAGGCATTCATGGAGGGAAATCTAGAGAGGCTCAAGAAAAAATGGGGTGTGAGGAGCAGAGGATTGGGTGAGCAGTGGCTTTCTTACAAATATTAGGGGAGTATTTCAATTAAAAAAAACACAAACATCATACTGTAACACACAAGCTCAGTGTCAGCAGTGTGTCCATCACTCTCTTTCCTGCCCACCCACACCCAATCCAGCAGAGTCCTTGCCTTGTCCATGAGGAGCAGGATGGAATCAATGAAGTCCTCTGGGGCACTGGGGTCCAGCGTTTTCCGGTGCACCGCAATGACCTCAGTGACAAAGTCGTCCACTTTTTGAATGAGACTAGACAAGCGAGCGGGGTTCCAGGGAAGTGTTTCAAGATGCCAGAGAAAAATTCCAACATCTCCAGGAAAGCCAGAACCTGTGCTAGTCTCTAGGCCGGTGCTGTGGGTATTGCTGTCGTGCACTGCACACACAGCTGCATCTGAAGGGCACCTCTCACCCCGTGGGCTTGGGGAATGTGCCTCCCAGCTGAAGAGACAATACCCTGCTGTGTGAATAGCTATACCCTTCCCCAGTCACTCTTACAGTTGCCGAGATTTCCTCTTTCAGAGTCCACCCTGGTAGAAGGTCTGATTGCTATCCCGTCAGACTCAATGCCTCACCTGGCAGGGTGCAGGGGATGAAGTGTGTGCATGGAAAACCGACCTCTGATGCAGTCTTGTTTTGCTGCTCAGGACAGAAAGCATCGGATCCCTTGCCAAGGTCCACTCACCTCAATTCCTGGCCACCAGGGAATCTTTGGCCTTACCTGGCTGTACAAAGAGCTGATAATGGTGAAGACTTCACTCAGCACATTTAGCAGCTGTAAGAATCTAGGGTCCTGGTAATTAAAGCACTCTCCAGAAATGATGGAGCTACTGGAGGGAGCTGAGGGTTGGGGGGGGGGGGTGGTTACTGCACACTCTGATTTGATGATAAGCACTCATACATGCATCAACAGTAAGGATTTTCATATAAAAACAAAGACAATGGAGCAGATGATGTTGGCTATGATGGAGTTAAAGAGGGAGTTGGGATGCAGATAGGGCCCTGGCGATGAGAGATCTGTCATGAGTGGTTCCCTTCTGGGTGGCTCTGGCCTGGCTGGTACTCTCATAGTATGTGTGATTGTTGTTGTTTTTTGTGTTATTTCTCTTGTCCAGCCTGTCTTCCACTGGCCTCTACATCTCAGCTTTTTTTCTGAGAATTTTCCCTCTGTGACTCTTGTTTTTCTTGGTCTTTCATCTGACTTTCTGTGTCTGTCTCTGGTCTTGTCTCTGACTCTCCTTTGAGACCCTTCTCCATGACTTCTCTTTTCAGTGCCTCCAGCGTTCCTTGTCCTTGGCCTCACTGACACTGAGTGTCCCAGACTTGATTTCTATCTTTACCTTTTTCTTTCTAGGGCTTTTCCTTGTAGTGTCTGATTCTAGATTGATCTTTCTCAGCATACCCAGGTTTCCTTTCTTTTGCTTTCTTTCTCTCTCTCCTCTGCTTTTTCTTACTCTCCCTCTCTCCTTCCCAGTCTCTGTCTCTCTTTGTCTTTCTCATTCTTTTTCTCTTTCTCTGTCTCTAAACCTGTTGCTGCATCTCTCTGTGGCTGTGTCTGGATCCTTCTCCATCAGTCATGTTCTCTTCTCCCTCTGTGTCCCCATCTCACCCACCCTTGTCTGTTACTCCACCCCCTGTTCTGACCAGTGCTTACCCTGGGATTTCCACAGCTCCTCCACCAGACACTGAGTCTCATCCTGAATTAGATTCTCAATGCTCTGCTTCCCCATCCCAAAGTCCCTCATGGTGGTCAGAGAGCATCACCTAAGAGTCTTCCAAGACTTTCCACTGGTAGAAACCAAGATGGCGGCATAGGAAAACACCTAAACTGCTGCCTCGAACAACACTTTCAAAAATACAACTAAAAGACAAAACATCTATCACCCAGAACCACGGGAAAGCTGGCTGAGTGGAAGTTCTACAACTAGAAGGAAAGAGAAAAGAGCATTGAGACGTGCACAAGTGCTGAAAAGCTGAGGTATGGAGGCACGTGAATCGGGCTGGCGGTGGGCGACTGGGTGCCCTGCTTTTTTTAACCCGAAGGGAGATAAGTTCTCAATTACTCTGAACTCCAGTTTCTGGGGAGACGCTGGGGACCCAAACTCCTATGGGGAGAAGCTGGACTGTCTGCCATTGGGTTGGAAAGTGAGGGTGACTTTCTTGCAGAGGTGCGCCCAGCAATCATTGTTTACTGCGCTGGGGCACGGGACGCGGGGACTTGGAAACGCAGAAACGCAGAGACGGCTGACTGGCAGCCATCACTGTTTGCCACATCCTAGCCTAGTGACTCCCTGAGACCCCCACCCCACACAATCTACAAACCCACCCAAGCTCCACGCAGCGGCTTTTGCATATAAATGGCCTGCCCTATGGCAGCTTAACCTAACAAACTGCAGCTCTGGTCAGACAGCTCCAAAACCTCCAAACCCCAAGCAAAGAGGAAAAAACTGTAGTTCTCGCTGTAGCTCCTGCTGGGTGGTCTCAGACAGTACCTGACCTGCACCCCATTGGAGATCCAGAACTAGTGTATCTAGTGGTCAGTGTGAGATGACACCAGATTTCAACTACTCACATCCATAAATGACACATTCAAGAGGCAGACTCAGTGAACACCAAAGCCCCACTGAAATAAGTCCTGCCCCATAAATGTGTCTCCAGCACAGCAGTTCTTCGATTATAGACACAGCGGGTCCTCACAGCCAATTGGCCTTGGAGGTCAATTCCTCCCAGTGACACCAACAACAATCAAGATTTAACTACAACAAAGCTGTACACACAGTCAACAAAGGGGTGCAACAAGAGTATCCACCTCAGGTAACTGGGAGGCCGACCCACTGGGCCCTATAGGACACCTAGCACACAAAGCCACCCTACCAACTCAGGGAAGCAGCGAAAATGCAGAGACAAAGAAACAGATCACAAATGAAAGAAATGGAGGAAAACAAATGACTGGATCTAGATTTCAAAACCACAGTTATAAGGTTTTTCAAGGATTTCCTAGAAAAGGTCGATAAATTTAATGAGACCCTTGAGGATATGAAAAAGGACTGACTAGAAATTAAACATACACTGACTGAAATAAAAAAATATTATACAGAGACCCAACACCAGACTAGAGGAATGCAAGAATCAAGTCAAAGATTTGAAATACAAAGAAGCGAAAAACACTCAACTGGAAAAGCAAAAAAAAAAAAAAGAATCCAAAAATTTGAAGATAGTGTTAGAAGCCTCTGGGACAACTTTAAGCGTACCAACATCAGAATTATGGGGGTGCCAGAAGAAGAGAGAGAGCAAGATACTAAAAACCTATTTGAAGAAATAATGACCGAAAACTTCCCCCACCTGGTGAAAGAAATAGACTTACAAGTCCAGGAAGTGCACAGAACACCAAACAAAAGAAATCCAAAGAGGGCCACACCAAGACACATCATAATTAAAATGCCAAGGGCAAAAGACAAAGAGAGAATCTTGAAAGCAGCAAGAGAAAAACAGTTAGTTACCTACAAGGGAGCACCCATACGATTGTCAGCTGATTTCTCAACAGAAACTATGCAGGCCAGATGGGAGTGGCAAGAAATACTCAAAGTGATGAATAGCAAGGACCTACAACCAAGACTACTCTACCCAGCAAAGTTATCATTCAGAATGGAAGGTCAGATAAAGAGCTTCACAGATAAGAAAAGCTAAAGGAGTTCATCACCACCAAACCAGTATTATATGAAATGCTGAAAGGTATTCTTGAAGAAGAGGAAGAAGAAGAAAAAAGTAGAGATAAAAATTATGAACAACAAATACATATCTATCAACAAGTGAATCTAAAAATCAAGTGAATTAAAAATCTGAGGAACAGAATAAACTGGTGAATATAATAGAATCAGGGGCATAGAATTGGAGTGGATTGATAATTCTCAGGGGGAAAGGGGTGTGGAGGGTACGGGAAGAGACTGGACAAAAATTGTACACCTATGGATGAGGACAGTGGGGGGGAGAGGTAAGGGCAGAGTGTGGTGTGGGAACCGGCTGGAGGGGAGCTATGGGGGAAAAAAGGAGAAACAATTGTAATAATCTGAATAATAAAGATTTATTAAATTAAAAAAAAGAAAGAAGTCATTCACAAAAGGCCACATATATGATTTCCTTATAGGAATTATGTAGAAGAGGCAAATCCAGAAAGCACTAAATTACACTAGTAAAAATAGCTGATGTTTTTTGTCTCTGAGTTTCAGATTAATTTAAAAATATATGGATGGGAGGAGCTTTGATAAAATATTTGAGTTCTAGAGCTACAGAGACTGAGTGTGAATCTTGCGCCTGCACTCACTAACCATGTGACTTCAGACAACCGATGCCATTGTCCCGCCTCTGCATACTCATCTGTACAATGGACATGATTATTGTACCCACCACATGGGGCTACTGGGAATAGTATTCAAGCAAGATCATGTATGTACAGATCACGGAGCACAAGGAGTTGTTAAATGGAGGCTGTGGTTGTTCTAAGGAAGGGAGAAGTCACTCAGGGTAAGCAGTGGCCTACGGGGCAGAACCGCGGAGAGATCCTCAGCTGAGTGTTCCAATTTCTATACATACACCACGTCTGGAATTCTATTAACAGAGGAAAGGAGAACACCTCCTTGGGTCTTTGGAAGAGCTGCAGCATGATGGAAGGGGGCAGACTGCAGAATGGACTTTCTCGTGGAGGTGGCAACCAAGGAGGAAGGAGGAGACTGGCTTGTAGCAGATCTCTCAGATGCAGAACATGGGTAGAGTCAGGCAACATCCCTGCAGAGGTGGGAATACTTCATGACCCTGGGATCCTTTGTTCTCCTTCCTTCCTGTCCTCAGCGGGACAGGAATCGGATCTGGTACACTGGGGGCAGCTTGCCCACTCCACACTCCCGGGGTGTGAGGTCAATGTCCTCAGGGGCCACGGGACTGGCCACGGAGAAATTCTGGAGGATGGTGGTGAAGAAGAGGAATAATTCCGCACGGGCGATACCTTCGCCAAGACAAATGCGCTTCCCTGTGGGCACAGAAGATCAACAATGTGGACCTGGTGTGGATGCATATTCTTTTTGTTGTGTGTGTGTGTGTGTGTGCGCTGTGTGTGTGTGTTTTAAATATATCTTTATTGATTTCAAATAGAGGAAGGGAGATGGAGAAGGAGATAGAAACATAAATGATGAGAGAGAATCATTGATCAGCTGCCTCCTGCACAGCCCGTACTGGGATCAAGCCAACCTGGGCATGTGCCCTGACCAGGAATTGAACCGTGACCTCCTGGTTCATAGGTCAACGCTTAACCGCTGGCTGGGCTGGATGCATATTCTTTGCCCAAAGTCCAGACACCTGTGTCCATTGCAACTGGTTTGGATGGGACTAGCCTTTCACTTGTAATTCAGGGTGGACTTTTAGGGTGTCCCCAAAGCTCTAAAACCGTGTGCAGATCTTTGATGTATATCTTTCCAGGGGAGATTGTAGCTTCTGTTAGATTTCCAAAGGTTTGTTTGGCCTCACAGAGTCTAAGGACTATCATTGGATTGGATGTGTGGTTATGTGTGTGTGTGTGTGTGTGTGTGTGTGTGCGCGCACGCGTGCGCACGTGCATGCGCACCTCCACATGTATAGATGTGGGCATAGTTCCGACAACATTTGGAGAATTGTTTTTTTGTTTGTTTTGTTTTTTAAATTTTATTTTTAAAATATATTTTATTGATTTTTCACAGATAGAAAGGGAGAGGGATAGAGAGCTAGAAACATCGATGAGAGAGACACATCGACCAGCTGCCTCCTGCACACCCCCCACCAGGGATGTGCCTGCAACCAATGTACATGCCCTTGACCGAAATCGAACCCGGGACCTTTCAGTCTGCAGACCGACGCTCTATCCACTGAGCCAAACTGGCTTCGGCGGAGAATTGTTAATATTTGTAAAAATTCTTAGAAAAGCTCTGGCTGGTGTGGCTTGGTGATTAGAGTGTTCGTCTGCACACTGAAGAAGGGTCCAGGATTCGATTCCTTGTCAAGGGCATATACTTGGGTTGCAGGTTCAATCCTCAGCCCCAGTCAGGGCACCTGCGGGAGGCAGCCAATTGATCTGTCTCTTTCACATTGATGTTTCTCTCTTTCTCCTGCCCCAACTCCTTTGCACTCTCTCTAAAAATCAATGGAAAAAATAACCTCAGGTGAGGATTAACAAAATGAAAGAATTATTCAAAGAACTTCTGGTCCACACTAAGGATCCTATATGTGTAGATCATACTTGGTGTGTTTTTTCAGGTATGTGTGGTGTAGACTGTGGGGTGAATGTCTGGCACTGCATTCTATCTCTGGCACATGATTTTCTATCTCTGAATTATTTTCATTTACACTTGGCATTCAATATTATTTTATATTAGTTTCAAGTGTACAGCACAGTGGTTAGCGAGGAGTGACCAAACGATTGAGCAGCAGGCTGCATGGGGCGACCAGGCCAGCAGGAGGGGTTAGTGAGGGGCGACCAAACAATCAAACAGCAGGCTGCGTGGGGCGACCAGGCCAGCAGGGGGCAACCAGGCCAGTAGGGTGGGGCAGTGAGGGGCTACCAGGCCAGCAGGGGGGGGGCAGTTAGGGGCCATCAGGCAGGCAGGCAGGTGAGCAGTTAGGAGCTAGTGGTCCCGGATTGTGAGAGGGATGTCTGATGGGCGCAAACCGACATCCCCCATGGGGTCCTGGATTGGAGAAGGTGCATGCTGGGCTGAGGGGAGCCCCCCCCCTCCCTGTGCACAAATTTCATGCACCGGGCCTCTAGTAGGTTATACACCACTGGCTTGGAGAGAAATGAGGGTAAAGGGAGCCATAAAGGTCAGGCAGACACTGAGAGTCTCCTCCATTACGTCATTGGCTCCTAATCTGCAAGCTGACCACTTTGGAAAGGCCATTTCAATGATTGGGTTTCCAGGCATTTCCTAAACATTTCAAATCGTTGGACATTGTGCCTGTGTGGAGGTATCTGGGGAAGGGTTCGCATTTTTTGGCACACCTAGAAGTTAGGACACGTGAGCAAAAAATCTGCAGGGCAGGGCTCTGGCATGGTTCTTCTCCTGTAACTGGCTCCATGACCCACCTCATTCTAGAAGAGCCTGTTATCTCCCTCCCACTCTGTCCTTCCATCCTTGGGGCTGTCCTTTGGACCCCTCAGTAGACATTTGTCTCTAACACCTCTTTGGCTAAGCTTGTCTTTCTTTCTGCCCATGGCAGCTAACTGTTTTGTTTTGTTTTCTGTCTTCACATCCTGACAGATACTCTTTCTCTGTCTACGTGACTTGTCTGATGCATTATCTTCAGTCCCCAGTAAAGCGCTGGGCTCAGAGTATGCTGCTCAACAGATATCTTATACCGAGGTATAGAGAGGTTAACATACCTTCCCAAGGTCCAGCATTCCAAGGTGTGCCACTGGGCTGTGATCTCACCTTTTAAACCTCTTCTAGGGTTGTAGTGAATATGGGATGGGATAATGAAGGTAAAGCAGCTGGCATGTACTAACTGCTCCATAAACAAAAGCCTCTCCTTGATGTCTCAAGGAGGTGAAGACACCTGCACTCCGGTGTCTGGGAAGCAAGTGTGAATCCAGCTTACCTAGGGAGAAGGGCATAAAAGCTTCATTCTTCGTAAGTGCCCCATTGGCATCCAGAAAGTGGTTAGGGTTGAAGGTGTCTGGTGTGTCAAAGTAACGTGAGTCAAAGAGAGCGGAGTGCAGGATGGGATATACTTCAGTGTCCTGAGGAATGATCACAAGATAAAAAATATTGCCATTCCCTTCCCCACCCCACCCTGAAACACAACATGAAACAAGAAGCTCCAGTGATAAAACAAGAGGTCAAGTTTGGAGATTAAGAGAAAGCAGGATCCCACACAGGAGAGATGTGGTTGTCTGGCTGGCCTCACCTTTGGGATGATGTACCCTCGGAAGTTAGTGTCTTTGATGACCACGTGGGGCACACCAATAGGGATCAGGTCTCCGAATCTCTGAATCTCGTGGATGACTGCTTCAGTGTATGGCATTTTGGCCCGGTCATCAAGGGCTGGAGGGCGATGTGAGCCAATCACCTGATCAATCTCCTTGTGGACTTTCTCTGCACAGAAGAGTAAACCTTTTTTTAAAGGAGCATTTCAATCCGGCTGGCATAGCTCAGTGGTTGAGCATTGACCTATGAACCAGGGGGTCATGGTTCAATTCCTGATTAGAGCATATGCCCAGTTGCAGGCTCGATCTCCAGTGAGAGGTGTGCAGTGCAGGAGGCAGCTGATCAATGATTCTTTCTCATCATTGATGTTTCTGTCTCTCTCCCTCTCCCGTCCTCTCTCAAATCAATAAAAGTGTATTTGATGATGATGATGATGATGATAATCATAATAATAATGGACATTTCAGTAGGGACACTGCTTTCTATGGGCCAATCATAGCCCCTAGCTGATTTGGCTCAGTAGATAGAACATTGGCCTGTGGACTGACGCTGGTTTAATTCCTGTCAAGGGCACATGCCTGGCTTGTGGGTTCGATCCCCAGTAGGGGGTGTGCAGGAAGCAGCCAATCAATGATTCTATCTCATCATTGATGTTTCTATCTCTCTATCCCTCTCCCTTCCTCTCTGAAATAAAAAAAATAATAATAATAATTTTTTTAAAACTTACAGTAAAGTATTAAATCATTGACACTCCCCAAAACAATCAGCTTGGGGTGGGGGAGCAAAGAGGAAGCTAGAAGAATTCTCACTTTTTGAAATCTAATGAATGTTATAGATTCTTTCCCCCACATGCACAGGGAAACACACATGCACATGTGTGAGCACACACACACACACACACACACATCACATATCAGATTGAGAACTTGAGGCTATGTACCTGTCAAAATTTCTTCTCTGAGATGAGTGGGAAATGAACTAATATTTATCGTGTGTATTGTAAATGAGACACTGTGCTAGGTCCTCAGGGATATGACAATGAAATAGATCAATAGATTAACCCATGAATAATTGGGTAAATAAATGAATATATCAATCAACCAATTCATAAATAAAAAGACTGATGGATGGAAGAACATTATTTAATGCATGCATGTATTTACTTATCAATCAATAGATGAATAATTACCAATAGACAAATAAATAAATAAACCTAATTAACCAACAAATTACCTGAATAAATGGATGGCTAGATTTATGGAGGAATAATTGAATGAATAAATTAGTAGGAAAAGTAATAAATGGATGATAGTTTGATGACAGATGAATAAATGAAAGATGAATCAGTGAATTAATTGTGCAATTAATAAATGAAGGGGTAGAAGAGTTAAGAATGAATTGAAAGATTGACTGATGGAAGGATTAAGGAATGAAACCTAGTTCATAGGACAGATGGATGCATGCATGAATGAATGAGAGAGCCAATGAATCACGGCACATAGTTCACTCGATTACCCTTGTATCAAAGGATCAACAGGTAAATCAATTAATTCAAATAAAGTATGCTCTTAGGAAAATCATAGATAAAGAAATCTGAGCATACAGACCAACTAAAGCACAGACAGATGAATGGATGGGTGGATGGATGGATGGATGCATGGATGGATGAGTGAATTTTTAAAAGATCAATGAAAACAGGAGAACAGATTGACAGATTCTTCATCCACCCATCCAACAGGGCTGGCTTAGTTGGCAGCTCATTCAAACCTGCAGTGTTCCTGATTTCAGAGGGGAATGCTGCCTCTCTCATTTAGGCACTACCCCACTTCTGCAGCCAAAAAGGGATCGGAGGACTACCCAGATTGGCTGCCCCCACCCTGCCTACCTGCGATGTGGGGATATTTGAGCATTAGCAGGAATCCATAGCGGAGAGTGGTGCTGGTGGTCTCCGTGCCAGCAAAGAAGAGAGAGAGCACGGTGTTGAGGAGGTTCTGGTGGTGGAACTCGCTGTTTGGGTGGGACTTCTCCTGGGTCCAGAGGGGCGGGGTTCATTGGAATCAGGGGAGGCTGGAACCTTGCTGCATGCACGTATCAGGGTCCCCCCCCCCCCCTGTTTCTGGGTCTCTCACACCATCTGGTACATTTTACTTTTCTCTGTCCTCTTCATGTCCACCCATACATCCCTATCTCTGTCTCTCTTCACTCTGGCTCTGTTTCAAACCATCGCAACATCTCTTTGATGTGCTTGTCTCACTTCCTCTCCCAGCCTCTTTCTGCCTCTGTGGGTCTTTTCAGCTATAGCCCTATTGTTTGTCCCTTGTCCTTTATTTCTCTGATCTCTCTCTCTCTCTCTCTCTCTCTCTCTCTCTCTCTCTCTCTTCTCTCTCCCTCTCTCTTCTCCCCTCCCTCTCTCTATCCATCCCTCTCTGCCTCCTCCCTAGTTTCTCCTTCTTTCATCCCTCCTACATTTTCCTAATATCCCCTCTGCATCCTCTGTTCTTCCATCCTCCTCATTCCCCTCCCTTCTTCTCACTGCCCCCCATCTTTTCCTCCCTCCCCTCCCCTTTCGTTCCCCTCTCTCAAACCCCACTTTGTCCATGCGGAGCAGGTAGGTATCAATGAAGTCCCGGGGGGCGTTGGGGTCCAGGGTCTCCCTGTGCTTCTCCACGCTGTGGCCAATGAAGTCTTTGACTTCCTGCATGTTTCTGTAGATTTGCCTGTGTGTGCCAGGAAAGTACTTCAAGAAGTCAGAGAAGAGCTCAAACACCTGTGGGAGACAATGGGGCTGTAAGGTCCTCCTGGGGCTGAGCTAGTGGGTCAGAGGAAGAGACAACCCTCCTGGGCCCTAAAACCTCTGGTAGAGGGGAATCTCTTTCCTCCTCCTCCCCCTCCCCCTCCTCCTCCTCCTCCTCCTCCTCCTCCCCCTCCTCCTCCTCCTCCTCCTCCTCCTCCCCCTCCTCCTCCTCCTCCTCCTCCTCCTCCTCCTCCTCTTCCTCCTCCTCCTCCTCGTCCTCATCCTCCCCCTCGTCATCCTCCCCCTCGTCCTCCTCTTCCTCCTCCTCCTCCTCCTTCTCCTCCTCCTCCTCCTCCTCCTCCTCCTCCTCCTCCTCCTCCTCTTTCTTCTTCTTCTTCTTCTTCTTCTTCTTCTTCTTCTTCTTCTTCTTCTCTCTCTCTCTCTCTCTCTCTCTCTCTCTCTCTCTCTCTCTCTCTTATTCTTGTCAACTCTGCCTCTCAGGATCTCTTTATCTTTGCTCTTTTTTGTCTTGTTTTCTCTTTCTTCTCTCTTTCCCCTCCCTCTAATTCTCTGACTCTCTGTTTCTGCCTCCTCCATTACTCCTCCTTCTTTCTCTTCATCTCTCAGTCCTTATTTCACCATCTCTCTCTCCCTCCAGGTGTCTGTGGCCCTGTCTCTCCCTGTTGTCCTGCACATCTTCCAACTTTAAGCTGTATTTCTGGGGCCCCAAAGCAGATCACCACTTTCCCCTTTCCTGGATGTCCACCTCCTCCCCACCCTCCCTCACCCTCTCCCTGACCTGGCTGGAGAAGGAGCTGATGAGTGCGAACGACTGGTAGAACATGTCCAGAAGCCTCAGAAAATCAGGGTCTCTGTAGGCAAAGCGTTTTCCAAAGACAATGGAGCAGATGATGTTGGCAGTGATGGAGTGAAAGATTAAGGTGGGGTCCTGGAGGGCTCCTAGGAGGAGAAAGTGGCTGGTCAAGGGACACAGACTCAAATATCTGGGGAGCACTTGGCAGCTGCCCCATCTCTGTGTAACTGTCCTTCATTGCTCAGTAATGATAAAGAAAATAGGAATAATAACAGCTACCACTCACTAGCCCATATGATATGCCAGGCCCTAGTCTATTATTTTATTACTTTTTATTGTCACCTGAGGATATTTTTTTCCATTGACTTTATTTTTATAGAGAGTAGAGGGGATGGAGGAGGGGAAGAGGGAGAGAGGAACATCCATATGAGAGATACAGATTGATTGGTTGCCTCCCACACATGCCCTGCAACCGAGGTTTGGAATGGAACCTGAGACCAGGAATGGAACTTGATCAGGAATGGAACCTGAGACCCTTCAGTATGAGGGTCGATGCTCTAACCATTGAGCACTGGCCAGTGCTATTTTATTTAATTCTCACCTCGACCCTGTAAGGAAGGTGTAGTTCTGTTATTATCTCCATTTTATAGATGGGCAAACAGAGAAGTTAAGTAATTTGACCAGGGTTACCCAGCGACTCATCACTGGGGCCAGGATTCAGACCCAGGCAGCCCAGCTACAGAGGCTGTGTGGTTGGTCCCCTCTCAGGCCCCAGTTCTGACTGGGGGAGCAGGTACAACTAAGTCCCAGGGCCAGAGGGAGTGCAATGCAGGTGTTCAATCAATTGCATGTACAAATTTAAAAGCTCTGTTCTCCCTGCCCCTTTCTCTCTCTCCCCTTACTTCCTTTGTTCACCTCTACGGGTCTCTGGTCTTCAGGAAATTGTTCTGCACTTGTTAACTGATGTCTGCATAAGCTAGGCCAGCCCTGGGGAAGGGAGGGTGGGCTGTGAGCCCAGGAACGACAGATCACAGATTGTCAGGTCATCCTGTTGGTGCCATCTTCTCTGTGGGTCTCACCTGTCCATCTTCTCTTGTTCCTCTGCAGACCCTTTACTAAGCCTGTCTGTCTCTCTCACTTTCTCTGCCTTTTTCTTTTTGCCTCAAGGAGTCTCTTCCACTCACTCTGTGTCTTTCTCTTTGACTTGGTTCCTCCATCTCTGTCTCTGTCACCGTCTCTGTCTGCTTCAGTCTGTTTCCTCCTGTCTTTCTCTTAGTCCCTCTGTCTCTTTTCCTTTATTGTTCCTGTGTCTCTGCCTCTGCTTCTCCCTCCAAACCTCTATACTTTTATCTTTGAATCTCTTGAGAAAGGACCCTGTTACCTTTATATCTTATAAACATCAGTTTTAGGGAGAATCTAAAAACAACCGGAAGTGCTTCTCTGATAGCCCATCCAGCTGCAGAGCAGAAAACCCCACTGCCCTCACTGCCAGTTTGTCAGCAGTTCACTCAAGAAAAGGAAAACAGCCCTAACTGGTTTGTCTCAGTGGATAGAGTGTTATCCTGTGGACTGAGGGGTCCCAGGTTCGATTCCGGTCAAGGGCATGTACCTTGGTTGCGGGCACATCCCCAGTGGGGATTGTGCAGGAGGCAGCTGAATCGATGTTTCTCTCTCATCAGTGTTTCTAGCTCTCTGTCCATCTCCCTTCCTCTCTGTAAAAAAGTCAATAAAATATATTTTTTTTAAGAAAAAAAGAAAGAAAAGGAAAACAGTCCATTGTTTTCCAATGTCTGAAGTTCTTCCTTTTCTCTCTTTGCATTCCTTTATTTAAGTCCTGTTTTGCCTTTGATAGATACAATTAATCCATGAATCGGTTTCCTTGAACACAAGTAAATAGCCAGAAAAGGCCTAATATCTAAGTATATGGCCTGGCTGGTGTTGTTCAGTGGTTGAGTGTTGACCTATGAACCGGGAGGTAATAGTTCAATTCCAGATCAGGGCACATGCCCAGGTTTTGGGCTCAATCCCCAGTAGAGGGCGTGCAGATGACAGCCAATCAATGATTCTTTTTTCTCTCTCTCTCTCTCCCTTCTCCCTCTCCCTTCCTCTCTGAAATCAATAAAAATATCGTGTGTGTGTGTGTGTGTGTGTGTGTGTGTGTGTGTGTGTGTGTGTGTCTACTTCTCTTTCTCTGCCCAGTTACACCCTGCCTTTCTGTTGCCGTGTACCCTGATCCTCTCTATTACACCGTCTGTCTTTCCTTACCATCCCCCAGGCTCACCCTGGGATTTCCGAAGCTCCTCCACCAGACACTGTGCCTCCTCCTGAATCCGCTCCTCCACACTCCGCTTGCCCATCCCGAAGTCCCTCATGGTGGCCAGAGAAAATCGCCGAAGAGCCTTCCAACGTTCCCCGTTGGCAAACACCACACCTGTGGAGGCAGGCATGGGTTGCAGAGGAAGTTGGAAGGAGATTCTGGGTCCCTCTCCACCCTTATTCTGCCTTACCAGATTCAGCTGGCAATCGCCATCCTCCATTCCTTGCCCTCTCCCCCACCTCCCACCCTTTCCCCCTGGTGCCTTTCAGGCCCTTACCATATCCTTGAAAGACTTGATCAACAACAGCGATTTTCCCCCGGCCGGAGAAGGCCTCAGCTTGGTCCACCAGGGCCTCCCGGATGGCCTCTGTCCCATATAGTATGACCACAGGCCTGGGCCCCAGGTACACGGTGAAGACATCCCCGTATTTGTCTCGGAGCTGCCAAGCATACCCACACCCACAGGGTTAAGCCATTAAAACTCATATAGATTGGTAATTAGCCGGCACCCCAAAACCCTCCATCTGACTCTGCCTTTCTCCTTCCCAGGATCCAGCAACTAACAGAGTAACCCATGACCTAGCCAGGGACTGCGTGATTGATTGGTGCCCCGAGTAGTATAGGTGGTTAAATATCTCTAATATCACCCCTGCCCATAACCTTAAGTCTGGCCAGATTTCCCTGGCATCACAACTAAAGGATCACCCTTTTGTGACCCACTTCAACCTGCTGTCTGCATCCTGACACTTTCCCCAGAGAAATACCCTGAACAGCCCTACTATAGACAGGAAGAGAAAGTGATGGCCTTCTGGTGCTGATCACGAGACCTGAAAAAAAATCATAACCTCAGTACAGCCACTTTGGAAACTGCTCAGTGGTATTTACTGAAGCTGAACATTCACATGTATACTCCGTGACTCATCAACTGAATTTCAGGTACAGGTCCCAAAATGTGTACTTGTGTTCACCGAAATACAGGACCAGGAGACTGAAACCTTATTAATACAATGCTCATCACCATCCATATGGGTCCATACCATGGAATGCTAAACAGCAGTGAAAAGAACATACTACTGTAACACCCAACAACATGAATGAGCCTCACAGGCATAATGCTGAGCAAAATTAGACACAAAAGAGTCCATACATGATAATTCTATTTATATGAAGTTGAAAAACAGATAACATGAACCTTGGTCTCAGGATAGTGGGAAGGTAGAGACTGGATGGGGATGTGAGTAGGGTATCTGGGGATGGTCCATGTTGTTCCTTATCTGCACGCGTATTGTGTGAGTGTTTTTGAGAAAATTCACCGAGCTGAACACTTATGATTTGTGCACTGCTTCGGGTGATGTTAAACAGTAAAAAGTTGACTTACAGCCCTAGCCGGTTTGGCTCAGTGGCTAGAGCATTGGCTTGTGGACTGAAGGGTCCCAGGTTTGATTCTGGTCAAGGGCACATGCCTGAGTTGTGAGCTTGATCTCCAGTAGGGGGCACGCAGGAGGCAGCCAATCAATGACTTTCTCATCATTGATGTTTCTATCTCTCTCCCCCTCTCCCTTCCTCTCTGAAATCAATAAAAATACATTTTTTAAAAAGTTGACTTACAATTGTAAAAGTTTAAGTTTTTGTGATTTTTATGAAAAATATCTCACATTGATCTCTGCAAAACCTCCTCACTGGTCTCTCTACTCCCACTCTTTTCCCATCTACAATCATTTCATCACCTATCCCTCCCTCCCCTGATGCATGAGTAATCCTATTAAAATGTAAATTAATACCACTGACCTGCTCCATCCAAATCCTCCAGTGCTCCCACCTCATTGAGAATAAAAGCTGAAGTCTCCACCATGGTCCACATAGCCTCATCACCCCTCTGCGTCTCCCCCGACTGGCCCCTTGCTCACTCAGATCCCACCTCCACGTTGTCCCTCAAGATGCTGAACTTGCTCATTCTTCAGGGTTCTGGCACCTGCCTCTCTCTGATGTCTCTTCCTGCCTCTTTCTGTGTCTCTGCCCAGAAACAAAGCAGGATTGAGCCTTTTCCTCACAACTCAATCTAAAGTAGTTTTAATCATAGCTCTTGTCTACCTTATGTGTTTATTTCCTTATTTGTATGCTCTGTCCAGTGCTACACCTAGAACATCCCCGATACACAGAAGGTGCCAGGAATCTACTATTTAATGAGTGAATAAATAAATGAGTGGATCAAAGGAGCTGCCATTTAATGAGCATTTACTATACACCAGGCTCTATGCAATACCCCATCTCATCCTCACCGTTTTACGAGGGACACATTTTTATTGTCACTGTATCGTTGTACAGAAGAGGAAACTGAGACTCAATGAGTAACAGTTGAATCTGGAACATGAGTCCAAGCCTGACTCCAGAAGGACTTGGGCGCATGTAGGGGAAGGGAGGAGAAGCAGTGTCACCTTCCCCAACCCATCCCATCATGGCACCCACTGGCTCATTCTCTCTCTCTCTCTCTCTCTCTCTCTCTCTCTCTCTCTCTCTCTCTCTCTCTCCACGAGGATCATGAACACCTAAGAGGATTCTTGGAAGGTCCATGTAAGAGCTTCGGGGATCTGCAACTCTTAAAATGTTTGCAATGGTGTGTGTGGATATTGGGAGGGAGCCTAAAGGTTTAATGAGATTCTCAAGAAATTTAGTGATTCCCAAACTGTTCACAGCTTCAGCCTCTGAGGGCACTGAGATGAGGGCCCTCCCTGCTGGACCCAAGCTTCCCCTCTGTGAAGCCCAGCTGTGTGGCTGTGGACAGGGCCTTCTCCAAGCCAAGCCTCACTGTCCTCATCGCTAAGATGGGTTAGCACCTCACCTAGCCCACAGGATCGTTGTGAGACCTGGTGAGTTCCCACAACAAGATAGGCAAACCCCAGCCACATCATTCTGAATGAAGAAACTGAGTCCGGGAATGTATGGGAAAGCATGCTACCCTGTGGTACATTGAAGACAATGAGAACTAAATCACACATACTTGGGGCTTCCACATATGTGATCAAACTCTCTCTGTTAAAAGCAAAGCTAATGACAAGCCCAAGATTCAGGAGTGTGATCACCGTCCTGGGGGCGGGGCGGGGGGAGGGGGGTCATGGCGCACGGGCAGGGGGGTGCATGGGAGACGGACTATAAGGCAGGAGGCAGCTGGAAGTCACTGTCGGTGCTCCTGCTCTCCCATTGGGAGGTGGGTTCATGGGGCAGATTACATTACTAATAACTACATAGATACAAAACACAAAGTCATGCCTGGGAAGCGGTGATGCCGAGCCCAGTACATCCTCCATAGTGTCAGCTGTTAGGCATAGCACATTCATGTGCATTATTGGTAAGCCCTCTGTGCCTGGCCTCCTGCTCCCTTCCTCCTCCCCTGTCCTGGTGCTGATATGGACCAGTCTTTCCTTTTCTTTTGTCCACAGAGGAGAAACCTATTTGACTAATGACACTGCCCCCTTTTCTCTCTCACTGGGCGGGGGAGGGTTGGCAGGCACCCAGGAACTTGGCAGAAGGTGACAAAAGGTGGGAAATGCTACACCCAGGGCTCATTCCCAGACGCCTCTTCATCCCCACTTGCCCACTCCAGAGACAGTGGCACACAATTCCCAGGGAACAAGACGTCTCTGACCACCATCTACCGTGCTTCAGCTGCCTGCCTCGTACTCACCAACCTCACACTCCCCACCCCTGAGCCTGGAAGGATCCTTGCTCCCTCTAGTAAGTGATCCCCAAGTACGGAGACGGGAAGCCCCTCTCCAACCCGTCCACCTGCACCTCACCCTCTGGAAGGATTTGAGTAGGCCTCCTCTGTCCATCTGCAGAAGGTTCCCGAAGAAGGGCAGGGGACGGGGGCCTGGCGGAAGGTGGCCACGTGCCTTTGGGTGGCCCCTGGCCAGGAGAATCACGAGTCCTGTGACGAGAGCAAGGAGGAGGAGGACGCTGAGCTCCATGGTCCCAATCTGACTGCCTTCCAGCCCACTGCAGTCTCAACTCGGGCCTTTTATCCTGATCCCGCCTCCCCACCCAGTTGTGTAACTTCATCCCTTCCCCGCCTCCCCGCTGTCCTTGACGTTGAAAGAGAGGTTCTAATGGGCCCACACTTCCAGTCCAGTTAGCTAGCTTTCTCCCGACCTCAGCAGCCGCTCCCCAGATGCTGGCAGAGACACGGCGGTGGTTACAAAGGTCAGCATGAGTGCTCGTGAGAGCTCACGTGTGTTCATTTTGTGGGTACAGGTGAGCATGCACTGTCTACTTGTTGTGCCCTCGTTTGTGTGTTTATGCTTGCATGTCTGCCCATGCCTGCTTGCATCTGTGTGCACTGGTATGGTCTTTTATGTGAAGGGGTACCTGTATTGATGTGCGTGTGTGGGTGTGTTTTGTGTATGCGTCTGCGTGTGCTTTTGAACTATTTTGCGTGTGCACAGGCTTACATGCATTTCTATGGATTCATATGTGAAGGGGTGTTTGCATGGTGCTGGTGGTGTGTGTCCCTACAAACACAGGGATGAGTTTGTGCACCTTCTCATCCCTGTGTTTGTAGGGCCTTTAGGTGCTCAATGCTCAGTGTCTGTCTCCAGACCCCTTCCTTCGCCCTCCTTTCTGTAACAGCTACAGATGGGAATGACGAGAGAGACAGAGGAGCGGGGAGAGACACAGAACTGCTGAGACTCTGAGGTGGGGGGGGGCAGGTGGAAAAGGACAGGGACTGAGACCTGGCTGGGGGGACATTTGGGTCCCCTGGATCTCTGACTGCTCTGACCAGTGTCAGCAGTTGTCTTTCTTTCTCCAGCTCTGTGTTCCCTCGGGGGCTGTTGCTAGGATCCTCTCTGATCACCTGCGTGTGTATGTGCCTATCTCATTATCTCTGCCTGTGTCTCTGTTTCCTCCTTTAGACCCTGGGCTCCAAAGTGCAGGGACCTGGTCCAGTTTGATTGATGTCCACTGGGCTGGTGTCCGTCTCTATCATCGCTCTGAGCCTCTGGCAGGCTCGGTCCCTGCTTGCCAGGTATGTGAATGAGTGCGTGCATGTGCACCTGCCACAGTCTCGGCCTGGCTTTCCACCTCTCTGTGTGTCTTTCCTCTAAAAGGACATGGGGGAAGACGAGGCAGCATCTTTCCTGCAGTGTTAGGCAAACCCCTTGCTAGACCCAGGGACCTGACCCTGGCAGTTGAATCATACACCTCTGACCCAGGAGCAGGGGACAGACAATCCTGACCTCTTGAATTCAGGGGTGGAACCTGCGCTTTCTTAACCTCGGAGAACTGCCACCATGGACGTTCCTGACTCGGGTCCTGGCTCCTGTGGTGCTGTGTGATTCGGCACTCTGCTTAGGTCCTCGTTCCAGCCCCAGGAATCACTGATGGGTATGAGGCGCGTTACCCTTTGAGGTAGGTATTTTTTTCAACCCACGTTATAGATGGGGAGAGTGAAGCACAGAGAAGTTGAGAGTTTTACCCAAAGTCACACAGCGGGTTAGAGCTGCATTATCCAATACGATGGCTGTTAGGATATACTAGTACTATCCCTGGCCTCTCCTGTTTGCACATGTTTTCTGAAATGTATTGTCCTAAGTGTCTGTTTTCCTCCATAGCTTGAAGCAAGCAGCCTGCACCTGCAGAAGATAAGAAACACTCCCCAGATGACTCAGGCGCTCCGCTCTGCCTGGGTGTGTGCCCACCGTACATCCTGCTATCTTCCACGGACATCCTGTTGGTCAGGCAGCTACCCCAGCTGGCTGGTGCAAGCCTGACCCTGTCCCTACATAAGAGAACATAAACACTCCCAAGGGGCTGACATCCACACGCTGGTCTCAGCCTGCTGTGAGAGAATGCAGTGAAATGCCTTAGACTCGCCCAACGTCTCCTGGCCTGGCTCCTGTTGGCACAGATCTAACAGTGGCCACTAGCCACATGTAGCTATTAAGCACTTAAAATGTAGCTAGTATTAATACTAGCCATATTGGTACTCTACTGATACTCAGTTTAGTAATTGGAAAACTTCTAAGTACATTTGGAAAGACCTGAGTATGTGAATCTGCTTTTTCAATTGTAAGCCTCGTGAAATCTAAATACAGACCAAATGTTTCTGGAGAGAATTTAGGGTCCCAATTAAGAGGCACAATATGTGTACAATACACACCAGATTACAAAGACTTACAATGAAAAAGAAAGTTATAATGAGAAGATGAGGCAGAAACAGGAAGAAACACAGAGACAAAGAGAAGCCAAGAAATAGACAAGGGGTATAATACAGAGATGAAGGCAGAGAAAGGGAAGGAGAGGCCGAGAGGGGCAGAGAAACAAAGACGCGGGAAGGGAGGGGTGCTGTGCTGGAGAGGCACAGGCGGGGCTGCATCTGACGGAGCTTGTTTTTGCATGTGCGAGTACATTTGAGTTATTTTGTAACAGTTTTACTGAGGCATAACTGACATACAATAAGCTGCAAACATGTCCAGTGTACCGCTTAATCAATTGTGGCATACTGCACGCCAGTGAAACCATCAGCACAAATAAGATAAACATACCCAACACCCCAAAAGCTTCCCTGTGCCCTTTTGTGTGTTTTTTGTTTGTTTGTTTGTTTCTTTTTTTTAAATATCTTTTATTGATTTCTTACAGAGAGGAAGGGAGAGAGAGAGTTAGAAACATTGACCAGCTGCCTCCTGCACGCCCCCTACCCACTACTGGGGATGTGCCCGCAATCAAGGTACTTGCCCTTGACCGGTACGTGTCCTTGACCGGAATCGAACCTGGGACCCTTCAGTCCGAAGGCCGATGCTCTATCCACTGAGCCAAACCAGTTTCGGCCCTGTGCCCTTTTGTAATTTGTGAATTCCCACGTCCCGAGTGGTTCAGGATTCAGGGTTCAGGCCCTGGAAGAGGGGCCGCACGCAAATGAAAGAGACGAGACAAGAAATAATAATTTGGAAATTGGGGGACCAGGCGGGAGCCCAGCTCAAGAGGAAGGACTCCGCCTGGGCTCTGGCCTTGCCATCCTTTTATTCAATTTGGGATACACCTGTAGCCCTTAGGCAGGCAATTTCCAGTAACAGGCAGACTATTTTATCAGTAAGGATTTACATGACTCTCTGGTGGGGAAGTTGCTTCAGCTACCATCGTCTCCACTAAACAGTGGGTGCATAGCTCTGACCTTTGCCAGGGCTCAAGGGTCACCAGCATTCCAGGCTCCTAGTCCACACCTCTCTGCTAGTGAAGACAATAGTTGGTTTCCCACAGTAATTCCCCTCTTCCCTATTTTCAACTTTCTCCCTAGGCAACCACTGATCTGCTGTTTGTCACTAGAGATTAGCTTTCACTTTATAAACTTAATATTAGAAGAATCATATGTAGGTATTCTTTTTTTAAAAAACCTTTATTGTTGAAAGTATTACATATGCCCTCTTTTTTTCCCTGATTGACTCCTTCTAGCCTGCCCCCACCCTCCCCTGAGGCCTTCACCTCCTATTGTCTGTGTCCATGGGCTATGCATATATGCATACAAGTTCTTTGGTTCATCACATCCCACCCTCCCCCACCTTCCCTTTGAGATTCCACATGCTGTTCTATGCTTCTGTCTCTGGATCTATTTTGTTCATTAGTTGTTTTTTTTATTATTATTCATTAGATTCCACATATGAGTGAGCTCATGTGATACTTGTCTTTCTCTGACTGGCTTATTTCGCTTAGTGTGAGAGTCTCCAGGTCCCTCCATGCTGTCTCAAAGGGTAAGAGATCCTTCTTTTTTACTGCTGCATAGTATTCCATGGCATAAATGTACCACAGCTTTTTTTAAATTTAAATTCTTTATTGTTTAAAGTATTACATATGTCTCCTCCCCCCCCCTCTCCCAGGCTGTTCCCACTCCCCTGAACATGCCCTCACCCCCCTACTGTCTGTGTCCATGGGTTATGCTTATATGCATGCATACAAGTCCTTTGGTTGATCTCTTACCACCACTACCACCCCCGCCTTCCCTCTGAGGTTGGATGGTCTGTTTGATGCTTCTCTGTCTCTGGATCTATTTTTGTTCATCAGTTTATGTTGTTCATTATATTCTACAAATGAGTGAGATCATGTGATACTTGTCTTTCTCTGACTGACTTATTTTGCTTAGCATAATGCTCTCCAGGTCCCTCCATGCTGTCTCAAAGGGTAATAGGTCCTTCTTTTTTACAGCTGCATTGTATTCCATGGTGTAAATGGACCACAGCTTTTTTATCCACTCGTCTACTGATAGGCACTTGGGCTGTTTCCAGATCTTAGCTATTGGAAATTGTGCTGCTATGAACATAGGGGTGCATACATTCTTTCTGATTGGTGTTTGGGTTTCTTAGGATATATTCCTAGAAGTGGGATCACTGGGTCAAATGGCAGTTCCATATTGAATTTTTTGAGGAAACGCCACACTGTTTTCCATAGTGGCTGCACCAGTCTGCATTCCCACCAGCAGTGTACTAGGGTCCCCTTTTCTCCACATCCTCACCAGCACTTGTCATTTGTTGATTTGTTGATGGTAGCCATTCTGACAAGTGTAAGGTAATACCTCATTGTCCTTTTAATTTGCATCTCTCTGATGACCAGTGACTTTAAGCATTTTTCCATGTTTCTGGACCATCTGTATGTTGACTTTGAGAAGTGTCTATTTAGGTCCTTTGCTCATTTTTCAAATGAACTGTTTGTCTTCCTTTTGTTAAGTTGTATGACTTTCTCATATATTTTGGATTTTAACCCTTTACCAAATGTATCATTGCCAAATATTTTTTCCATACAGTGGATTCCCTTTTCGTTTTTGTTGAAGGTTTCTTTTGCTGTGCAGAAGCTTTTTATTTTGATGTAGTCTCATTTGTTTATTTTCTCCTTAGTTTCCTTTGCCATACGAGATATATCCATAAACTTATTGCTACGAGTGATGTCTGAGATTTTGCTGTCTATGATTTCTTCTAGGATTTTTATGGTTTCAAGACTTAGATTTAAGTTTTTTATCCATTCTGAGTTTATTCTTTTGTATGGTATAAGTTGGTGATCTGGTTTCATTTTTTTTTTTTTTGTATGTATCTGTCCAATTTTCCCAACACCATTTATTGAAGAGACTATCTTGACTCCATTATATATTCTTGCTTCCTTTGTCAAATATTGAGCATAATGGCTTGGGTTGATTTCTGGAGTCTCTGTTCTGTTGCATTGATCTATATGCCTGTCCTTGTGCCAGTTTGAGACTGTTTTGATTTTGGTGGCTTTGTAAATATAACTTGATATCTGGTATTGTGATCCCTTCAACTTTGTTCTTCTTTCTCAAGATTGCTGTGGCTATTCAGGGTCTTTTTTGGTTCCATATAAATTTTTGGAGTATTTGTTCTAGACCTGTGAAATATGCCATTGGTATTTTAATGGGGAGTGAATTGAATCTGTAGATTGCCTTGGGTAGTATAGACTACATTTTAATGATGTGAATTCTACTAATCCATTAACATGGTATATTCTTCCACTTGTTTATATTTTGTTCTCTTTTTTCAATGTCCTATAGTTTTCCAAGTATAGGTCTTTAGCCTCCTTTGTTAAGTTTATTCTTAAGTATCTTAATTTTTTTGTTGCAATGATAAATAGGATTGTTTGTTTAGTTTCTCTTTCTGAGAATTCATTATCGGTGCATAAAAAAGCCATCGATTTTTGGATGTTGATTTTGTATCCTGCTACATTGCCAAATTCATTTATTAAATCTAGTAGTGTTTTGGTGGAGTCTTTAGGGTTTTCTATGTACAATATCATGTATTCTGTGAATAATGAGAGTTTTGCTTCCTCCTTTCCAATTTAGATTCCTTTTGTTTCTTCTACTTATCTGATCACTGTGGTTAGGACTTCCAGTACTATCCTATATAATAAAAACCTAATATGCAAATTGTCCCCTCGGGCATTTGTTCGACTGAAAGACTGGGAGTTTGACCACTCGCTATGACATGCACTGACCACCAGGGGGCAGCGCAGAACATGGCGGGTGTTGGCGATGCACTACGACCTCTCGCCTGCTACCTGGAAGCAGGGGGTGACAGGGACGGAGGTACGGTGAGAAGGGGGGGGGGGTTCCTGCCGAGCTCGCTCTCACTCCCCTGCTACCCCCCTTGGGACAACAGGGCTCACTCACCGGGAAAGCCCATCCCCCTACCCCACACTCAGGTGCTGAGTGCCTGCAAGGAGACTTCCACACACCTGCATGGCCTCTTCTGGGTGAGCTGGGCCACAGCCACCAGGACCACAGGGGCCAGTCTGGCTCCCCGTAGGTTCATGCAGAGCCTGTCTGCAAGAGAGCGCACTGCCTGCCCAGCTTCCGAGTGGTGCTGCTGGGCAGCCCAGAGGCCCACACTGCACCCAGGCCCACGGGGTCCGGCTGTGCTCACCACATCTTCGCTTGGGGACTTGGGTGCTGTGACTCAGGAGGAGGGGAGCGCGCGGGCCCAGGGGCCCAGGTGCTGCCCAGGGCCCAGAGGTCAGCTGGGACCTGCCCTTCCACGCCAGATGCTCGCTCTTTGATCACCCACCAGGCCTAGGGACCACACCTGTTCATGAATTTCATGCACCAGGCCTCTAGTGTTGACTAAGAGTGGTGAACGAGGACCTCCCAGTCTTGTTCCTGTTCTTAGTGGAAATGGTTGTAGTTTTTGCCCATTGAACATGATGTTCACTGTAAGTTTGTCATATATGGCCTTTATCATGTTGAGATATGCTCCCTATATTCCCACTTTGCTAAGATTTTTTTTTAATCAAAAAATGGGTGTTGGGCCCTGACTGGTTTGGCTCAGTGGATAGAGCGTCGGCCTGCGGACTGAAAGGTCCCAGGTTCGATTCCGGTCAAGGGCATGTACCTTGGTTGTGGGCACATCCCCAGTAGGAGGTGTGCAGGAGGCAGCTGATGGATGTTTCTCTCTCATCGATGTTTCTGACTCTCTATCCCTCTCCCTTCCTCTCTGTAAAAAATCAATAAAAAATATATTAAAAAAAAATGGGTGTTGGATTTTGTCAAATGCTTTTTCTGCATCTATTGATATGATCTTGTGATTTTTGTCTTTCAATTTGTTTATGTGATGTATCACATTTATTGATTTGCAAATATTATATCAGCCTTGCATCCCTGGAATAAATCCCACTTGGTCGTGGTGTATGATCTTTTTAATACATTGCTGGATCTGATTTGCTAATATTTTGTTGAGGATTTTAGCATCTATGTTCATCAGGGATATTGGCCTGTAATTCTCTTTCTTTGCAATGTCTTTATCTGACTCTGGAATTAGGGTAATGCTGGCCTCATAAAAAGAGCTTGGGCCGAAACCGGTTTGGCTCAGTGGATAGAGCGTCGGTCTGCGGACTGGAACGTCCCAGGTTCGATTCCGGTCGAGGGCATGTACATTGGTTGTGGGCACATCCCCGGTAGGGGGCGTGCAGGAGGCAGCTGGTCGATGTTTCTCACTCATCGATGTTTCTAGCTCTCTATCCCTCTCCCTTCCTCTCTGTGAAAAACCAATAAAATATATTTTTAAAAAATAAAATAAAATAAAAAATAAAAAAAGTGAATTTATAAAATAAAAAAAAGAGCTTGGAAGTGTTCCTTCCTCTTGGATTTTTTGGAATTGTTTGAGGAGTAGAGGTGTTAGTTCTCTTTGAATGTTTGGTGCAACTCTCCTGTGAAGCTGTCCGGACCTGGGCTTTTTCTTGCTGGGAGTTTTTTATTTTTTATTTCTGCTTCTATTTCCTCAGTTGTTATTGGCCTATTCAGGTCTGACATTTTTCTTCTTGAGGGGAAGCTAGTCTTGCTTTTGCCCATTTTGGATCATATAATTACAGCGTTTATCTTTTCATATAGTTAGCTGATAAAATGCTTTTGTCTACACACCCTGCATAATTGGGATGAGGGTAATGAGAATTGTATTGAGACCGTTTTCATCCATAACAAACTCAAAATCTTGGTCAGTTGATAATTTTCACATAGCCCAGTTACATTTACAAAGTGAAAAGTAACTGCTCTACTCACGCATGGGATTATTGGAATCAAACATTTGCAAGTCTGTCCTGAAGGACTAATAGAAAAGTATGTTCTAATCTTTACATGAGGACTTGACATTTTTTTAACCGCCATTACCATGTAATGGCAGTTATGTTTGCAGTTCCCACATTAAAGAAGGCCTGAGAATGTATCACCAAAAGCGTGAGCTTAAAATGCAAGACTGCGGTATGAAGTTTTATGTTGACATTAGTCCTGGCAAAGGCTCTGAAGAAAAAAAAAAAGTGCTGACTGCAAATGTCTTTTATTTATCTAAATACGGATTGCTTAGGAAACTTGAGACTCCATTAAAGGTATTTTTAATTAATTGGGCCAACTTTTAAAAATGTATGCCACATTTAAGATCAAGTATATTTTCCAAACTATAGTTTGCCCCTTTATAAAATCAAATAGACATGAGGGAAATAAACTTTGTATCACAGATTGAATTGTCTAATTTTTCTGAATTTGATTTTTATAAGACTCAAAACTCATTAGGGTGGTCATGTTTATCCACTTAGCTGTTTAGGAAGCAATTTGGCCATGTTGTGGTTTTTGACATTCTTTTATGGTGCCAGTGTCTTAAAATAGCGTTCTTATAACTTTACATGTTTTGTGATGGAGTGCTGTTTTGTTATATAATTTTGACTTGGACATTTTCATTTGCATTCGTTTATGTACTTTCAGGAGGAACAGTGAACATCTGAGTTCTGGATGATACTAATAAACTAATAATTGCAGAGGTTTAAACAAAGAAAAAGAAAAAAAGAAACAACCCTCTGGCCAGGTGGTTGGATGGCTGTGCCATCCACCGAAAGGCTGTGGGTTCAATGCCTGGTCAGGGCACATACCTGGGCTGCGGGTCCAATCCCCTGGTTGGGCCGCATACGGGAAAACAACCAGGCAACTGACCCATGTTTCTCTCCCACATCAATGTTTCTCTGTCTACCTATCTATCATCTATTTATCTATCATCTATCATCTATCTATCATCTCTTTCTTTCTCAAAATCAGTATAAACATATCTCTGGATGAGGATTAAAAATAAATAAATAAAAAGACACATGGAGAGAAATGCCCAGAGAGACTGGGAGCAGTGAAATCGAGACCCAGGGGTGCCAGCCACAGAGGTGACCACTTGCCGAGAGACACACAGATGGACAGACAGACACATGGCGGTCCCTTGGGGCTCAAGGCCACCCACCTGGTCGCTGTAGGTGAAGGCCTACTATGGGCAGGTGCTCACTGTTCACCTGTTCATAGTGCACCTGGGCCCGACGCTGGTAGTCTTGCTGTGCAGCTATGAGGTGCTTCACGAGGCTCTGGTAGAGCAGGCAGCCACCTTCAGAGGGCACCCAGCGATGGCCATTTCCAAGAGGACCAACCAGGGAGATGGTGAGGCCTGGTGGGGTGTGGGAGGGAGGGCAGGGCTCTGGGACAGGATCAACCGACTCCCTCCAGGGGGCGAGATGGGCTACCTGAAGAAGAGTGGGAATGGGAGCCTGCTCTACGGCGTGGTCAACACGGCTGAGCCAGATGCACGACGAGGAGGAGACCCACCCGGTGGACCTGAGCTCCCTCTCCAGCAAGCTGCTTCCCGGCTTCAGCTTCACCACTCCGGGCTTCAAAGATGAGGAGGGAAGGAGCACAGTCACATTTCTCTCAAGTGCCAGTACTGCGCTTTCCATGCACAATCATTCTGTATTTGGAGACTTGAAACCAGACGAAACGGAGCTTCTGTATTCTGCCTATGGAGGGGTGTGCAGTGTGCGCTGAGCCTGCAGGAGTTTGTGAAGGATGCTGGGAGCTACAGCAAGAGAATGGTGGACGACCTCCTGGACCAGATCACAGGCGGAGTCCACTCCCGGATGCTCTTCCAGCTGAGGCAGAGGAGAAGTGTCACGATGAAGCCATCAGAAGAAGTAAAGACTGGGGACTCCCTAGGAGATGGTGGCTCTGTGCTGGATTTCATGTCAATGAAGTGGTATTCTGACGTCTCTTTGGACATCTCCATGCTCAGCTCTCTGGGGAAAGTGAAGAAGGAGCTGGACCGTGATGACGGCCATCTGAACTTGGACGAGACGACGAAGCTCCTACAGGATCTGCATGAGGCGCAAGCAGAGCGTGGGGGCTCCCGGCCATCGTCCAACCTCAGCTCCCTGTCTAACACCTCCGACAGGGATCTGCACCACCTGAGAAGCCCTTCTCGCCTCAGTGTCGGTGAGCAGCCAGATGTGACCCATGACCTGTACGAATTTCTTCAGCCTCCAGAGCCTGCAGCCTCTACAAAGAGCAAGCCTTGTAGATAGTCATTAATTGTTTGTTTTGTTTTGATTTGCATGTACAGAGTTTTTGTTGTGAGACAAGGACTATATGTTCCCTTGGGCCTGCAGGAAGCAGAGCAGGGAGGGGGCGAATTGTCTCTGATCATGTCGGCCGCATGTGGACCTAGTGTTTCTGTAGATAGTCCTGTGAACCTGAATAGTGGAAATCCTAAATAAAGGGAGTATAAAGAAAAAAAATTAAAAACATATATATATATGTAAAGCACTCAGATAGACCGTGGGAAATAATATGTGCTCAATAAACATTGCTTTCCCTGCCCCCCCCCCACCCCCAAATACCAATTTGTGCACAGAAAGGTTTGCTATCAATCCTCTTTCGCCCATTTACACATTACAATGCACTATGCTGCCCTGAACAACTACATAAAATTAAATTCATGAGAGAAACCAGACATGAAAGGTCACATATTGTCATTCTATTTGTATTAAATATGCAGGGAGGCTCAGCTCAGCAGCACAGGAGGCTTTCTGGAGGAGACTACCTCCAACTTGAGACCTTGGTGATGAACAGGAGCAACCCAGCAAAAGGGAGAGGGAGGACAGGGAACAGTATTTAAGGCTGAGGAAACAGTAGATGCCAAGGCCTCTTTCTCTCCCAACATATATGGTCTTTTCCCTACTCTGCTGGCACCATTCTGGTCAGCACAACTGACTCTTTGAGGTCCTCAGGAAGCAGGCATCATGGGTTGACTTCTCCCTCTACCCAGGCCTGCTCCCCTTCCTTCTCTTGCCCAAACCACAGGTCCTCTCTAATAGAGGTCTTGTGTGCTAACGTCCATCTCACAGACACTTCCCACGGACTCAGCCTGCAACAAGTGCCTTCCTCATTCGCATGTAGCAGGTGAGAGCTGGAGCAAGATCTGTTCTGGGATCTGAGGATCTTAGAGCATCCTTGGATGGGATTCTAGAGACTTCGGTCCCAAATGCTTTTCGGTTTACTGTGTGACCAAGTAAAATTTTCTCCCTATCTCTGGGTCTCCGGTTTTCTATCAGAAATTGTGATGTACTGATCAGGGGAGCCTTTGGTCTAGATCTAGAACTAGAAATAGGCTGCATGTCGTATGTCTACTTTGTTCATTTGATAATGGGGGTCTGAGAAGGATTCTGAGGTTTATTGCCAAAGAGTGCTGGGGTTGACTGACGATGCCTGCCATGGGCAAAGACTAAGGCAGTGGAAGTGGAATAAGGAGTGGCATGCATCTGCCATACCTGGTCTGGACAGATGGTCTCTCTTGACTCTCCTCTACGTCTGACATTCTGTGTTTTTGTATGTAGGAGCAAGGGCACCCCCACACACAAGTCAGCCAAGATAATTTGCTCAGTTCTGCTCTCGACATCTTTTCTGGGGGATAGAGACAACCAGCATCACCCTCAGATATGGGGTCCTGATCATCCTGAAGTACCCACAGGTCAGGACTAGCCCTTCCTTTTCTCAGCCTGATGCCGTAAAGCTGCATACAAAGACCAAGAACTCATAGCACATTGCTGGGGGGAGATATTGGAAGGGTAATACAAATCTGGGCTTAAAGTTTGAGAAGTTGAGGTTAGTATAGGTGCCCCGGGCAATAAGCCTTCTCATGGTCACAACTTTCTCCCACCCCGACCCCCACTTTTCTCATATAGCAAGAGTTTGACCAAGTGGTAGGGTCAGAGAAATGGCACTGCCTGGGGACAGGACCCAGATGCCATTCAGAATGCTGTCCTCCATGAGATTTGAAGACATCATACCACTGGGCATGCGCCACGCTGTCACCCAGGACACCCAGTTCTGGGGATACCACATCCCAAAGGTACAGGCTGAGTATGGGTGCGCTGGGTTCAGCTGGTTTTCAGGTCTCGTAGATAGAGCTGCAGGACTGAGCCTCTCAGTATTAGGTTCGTAGGTCCTTCCAGAGCCTGACTCCCTCAACCCAAGCAGGGCTGAGATGGCCTGATGGAGCACCAAAGTGCAACAGTTGAGAACTATGGCTCTGCAGTCACTTAGAATCCCTGCACCACCATTTCCCAGCTGTGTAACTCTGGGTAAGTGACTCAACCTCTCTGAGCCTCAGTCTCTTCTTCTATACAATGGACATAATAATACTACCTATACCATGTGGTATACAGTTCAATGGCATTAAGTACATTCACATTTTGTGCAATTATCACCAGCATCCATCTCTAAAATCCTTCATCTGGCAAATCTGAAACTCTGTTCCCATTAGATACTCCCCCTCCCCCTTCCTCCCAGTCCCTGGCAACCATCATTCTACTTTCTGTCTCTATGAATTTGACTACTCTATGTACCTCACAGAATTAGAATTATACGATATTTGTCCCCTTATGACTGGCTTATTTTATTTAGCATAATGTCTTCAGGATTCATTGATATTGTAGCACACATCAGAATTCCCTTCCTTTCAAGACTGAATAATATTCCATTGTGTGGATACACCACATTTCATGTATTCATTCATCTGTTGATGGCCACTTGAGTTGCTTTCACCTTTTAGCTGTTGTGACTATAGGTGTCCATGTATCTCTTCAAGTCCCTGCTTTCACTCCTTTTGGGGTGTATCCAGGCCTGGATCTGTTTCTGAGAAGTTCTCTCAGACACCCTCTCCAGGCCTGAGATGCAGCAGAAAAATCAGCCTCCAAGACCTGTGAAACCTCCCCAAATCTGAAGGTAAGTGTGCCCACATACATGGCCTTCTGTAATGTGGAGTGGTGACTTTTTCCTCCCTTTGCAATAGCAAAGTGAGTAGTGCCAGGGAAGCGAGAGGCTTGACAAGGGAGTGCCCTTTCCTTGGTTCTCAGCAGCCTGAAAATTCCTGAATGCCCTTATCATTGGTTAGATGTTTGCTGATTTGCTTGAATTGACAGAGGTGGAGAGGTTAAGAAATCTATGGCTTGCAAAGCAGTCAATCGCTAATCTAAAAGAAATCTATGGCTTGCAAAGCAGTCAAAAGCTAATCTATTTATTCTCACAAAGGCTGAAATCTGTTTTTGTGGTCAGAAGTGATGTAACTAATGCCAGGGCAGCCACTAGCCTTCATGGTTCACCTTCGTGAGAATAAAAAAAAAAGTTGTTGAGGCAAGTGGCCTGTTGACTACAGGGTGTAAAGAGAAAGGGCCCTTCTTGGATTTCAGTCCTGCTTATGCAAGACACAACCTTTGTGACCTCATGTGGTAGCCCTGGTAACAATAGTAACCATGTATTTGTTACCAGCAGGGAGAGGTTCTCACCCCCACCTGGTGCTTGCGGGCTTCTTGTAATGTCCCAAGAAAAGGAGTTTTCTGAGACTCTCACGGGAGGATGACATATTGTAGAAAGCTTTATTTCTGTGGAATTACACCCCTGAGTTTCCCTGGTCCCATATCTCTTTGTTAAACCAAGGGAGAAGTGTAGCTGTGGCTTCAATGGGGCTAAATACCGTAAAAGCCAGTGTCCAAAGTTTCTCTTCCATGTTAGGGCATATTCCAACCCAGCATCAGGCTAGCTTAGTTTGTGTTCCCAGTTGCAGTCCATCAGTCCATTGCATGTGGGGTCCACAAGGCCACACGACTATGGAGGAAAGACAGGCAAATGCAAGGAAGCAGGAACAAAAGAGCCCACAAGCCAAGAATGCCAAGAGCCAAGAGAGCTCTTTAAAATATATATATATATATATATATATATATATATATATTATTGATGTCAGAGAGGAGGAAGAGAGAGATAGAAACATCAGTGATGAGAGAGAATCACATATTGGCTGACTGCTGTACTACTGGGGATCGAGCCCACAACCTGGGCATGTGTCCTGATCAGGAATTGAACCTGTGACCTCCTGAGCCACACCAGCCAGGCCAAGAGAGCTCTTTAATTTGGGTTATGTATCCCCAGATTTTTTGTTGTTAATCCTCACCCGAGGATATTTTTCTATTGATTTTTAGAGAGAGTGAAAGGGAGGGGGCGAGGCAGACAGAAACACATCGATCTGTTGCCTTCCATAGGAGCCCCAGCCAGGGCTGGTCCCCAAATTTTCACAGGCTTACATTGGCTCCACCTCTTCTAGCCATTTATTTCTGTTCTCAGGTTTGAAGGACAAGCAAGCACTTTCCCTGAATCACACCAGCTTCACTGCACATGTGTCTGTCTCCCCTTTGTTGGAGCCCTTCCCCAGTGACCTTCAGGGAATGGGCAGCTGGTTCCCTGAGGAGTGTGAAATTGCAGCTTCCTGGTGAAACCGCCCGGATGGCATGCCTACAATGTCTGGCCTCCCTTGCTTCTCTCCCATTATTAATAACTAGCGAATCACAATGTTATCTTATTGAGTACTTCTGTGCTAAGTGATTGTCACCATTTCATTGACTCCTCTGAATAGATACTATTATTATGCCCATTTCGCAGATGGTGATAGTGAGGTTCATAGAGAAGTCACTTGCCCAGTCACCCAGGTGCAAAGTGATAGAGCTGGGATTAGAGCCCAGATCTGCTGACCCTACCCCATTGTTCCCCAGGGCCAACTAGACCAGGGATCTTTGAGCCAACATACCAGAATCACACCTCTGGGTGCTCCCCTGAGTGGGTATTCCATCTGACCTTGAGGCATATTTGAAACATGGTGCATTCCGGGGTTCTTTGAAAGCCACAGCCCTTCAAACATGGTTACTCTGAGAAGATGCTGAAAGTGCCACAGTCTGTCCCCTCCTTGGACCAAAGGTCAGCTTCCCTTCTTAAAGGGAGCTGTCCACACTCTCTGAGATGACCACCTAGTGTATACCTACCCTCATAGGTGGACAAGAGTATGTGGCATCTTGCCTAATGGGGGAATAAAGGTATATATTCAAGGAGAAAATCAGGAAAGATTTAGCTGAAATCACACAGTTTTACTTAAGACTCAGACACTGGCTCAGAGGTCATCTATTCCTCCTCCCTGTCTCTCTCAGGTGTCTTCTCATCTCTGATCTGTCCCTTTCACCCTCCTCTTACATCTGGTCTCTATAGCTCCCTGCTCCCTCTGACTCAGGCAGCCCTGGCCTCTGAGGCAGATTCAGGTGGAAGCGGGTCCTAGAGGTCATTTTCTCCAAACCAGTGCTACCACCCAGTCCCTGCAGGAGTAGGGTGCCAGCACTGGGTTCACACCCACACTCTTGCCTCTGAGACGTGGAGTGTACAGGGGAAAGGGCTCAGTACTTTTACCCCTCTTGCATAACTCTCAGTCCTTGAGTAAAGCCAGTTATGCAAAGAATGAACCTTTGAACCCCATTTTGTAACGTTAGCTGAAAGGTTCCCTCTCTGCTGCCCCTGTATGGAGGGGTGAGTTATAGCAGGGATCATCCTTGACCCAGAGTGGCTGGGGACAGTTGGATTAATGCCTTTTGTAAATAGTTAACATCATAAATAGGTTAAACACCCCATTCCTCCTCTCCTAGCTCCTGGAAACCACCATTCTACTTTCCATTTCTATGAATTTGACTACTCTAGGGACCTCAATAAGAAGAATCATACAGCATATGTCCATTTGTGACTGGCTTATTTCATTCAGCATAAAGTCTTCAAGGTTCATTCATGGTGTAGCAGGTGTCAGAATTTCCTTCTTTTTTTATATATATATTTTTATTGCTTTTTTACAGAGAGAAAGGGAGAGGGATAGAGAGTTAGAAACATCGATGAGAGAGAAATGTCGATCAGCTGCCTTTTGCACACTCCCTACTGGGGATGTGCCCGCAACCAAGGTACATGCCCTTAACCGGAATCGAACCTGGGACCCTTGAATCCGCAGGCCGACGCTCTATCCACTGAGCCAAACCGGTTTTGGCAGAATTTCCTTCTTTTTTAAGGCTGAGTCATAGTCTACTGGATAGACATACCAGGTTGTTTACCCACTCATCCCCCTGTCAGATTTACTCATTCATCATTCACTCACTCAACAAATTTAACTCGTACCTAGCACAAAAGCCATAAATATAACTCACAAAAGTCCCTCCTCTCGAAGTGTTTCTACTCTTGTGTGTTTGGAAGCAGGTAATAAATAAACAAGCAACATATATGCTCTATCAGACGGGGATAACTGCTCCAGTCGAAAAGAAAGGAGGGCGAGGTCAGAGGAAATTCTGGAAAGAAGGGAAGCCTCCCTGAGAAAGAGCATCCTTAAGCAAAGCCTAGAGGAGGTAAGGCTGGGAACCGTTTGGACATATGCGGGGAGAGCATTCAAAGCAGAAACCCGGCCAGGGCACAGGCCCTGCGGTTGGTGGGCCTGGTGTGTCCAGGAACAGCGAGGGAGCCATTGCAGCTGGAGTTGAGTGAGCAAGAGGGGAAGAGGTTGGTAAGGAAAGGGAGGCTCAGAGGCCAAAGGCCTTTCTCCAGGTCACATGGCTAGCAGGCAGCAAACCTGTGACTTGAACAGGGTCTGTCTGACCTCAGCGCTCCAGCTCTTAAGCATAACACCATTTTGCCTCACAAACAACCCAGCAACAATTCCCATGTATTGGTCATTTACTTTGTGCGAATGCTATGCTTGTGTGTTACAGGTGTTATTTCATTTTACATGTGGCAAAATGGAGACTACAAGATCTGATAGAACTGGCAGGAGCAGAATCGCAGGCAGGTCTGTACGATTTTTTAAGATCATGCTTTTCCCTGCTGTTGCTACACTGACCCGTAGAGCTATGGAATCCTTACATTGTGAACTTCCGTATTTTAGGATCTCGGTGCAAAGACTGTAACAATGGTACAATATCTAAGTACTTCCCAGGCTGGTTGGTAAATGGCCACTACCCTAAGGATCTCCCGCTACTGCTCCCACATGGATCTGGATCTCCCCAGAATCCAGCATCTGAAGGGTTAACATGGGGCTCAGCAAGAGGCCTCCCCACCCTGTGCCTGCCAGGTATCAGGTGTCTGTTCTTATTGTACAGGTGTTACGCACTTGTAATATCACCCCTTCTTGAAACTATAATGTGACATTTCTGGAAGGAGGCAGAATTTTCAGCTCCGAGATTAATGTCAAGTTCACCCAGCAAAGGAAGACAGAAAGGGGCCAAGACCAGGAAAGATTTAGGTTGACCCTCCCAAGCACAAGCCTCATTGGAACCTGCCTCTAAGGGCAGATACTAGTACACACCCTCGGCAAGAAGCCTAATCTCCGGAGGAATTCCTTTTAGAACCAGGCCCTGAGATCAGACCATGTGCTACGCCCTGTTCAACATTCCCTGGGGCCTACTGCAATCCACTGTGTTGTCCATCAAAATACTGCAGCTAGCCCTGGCCAGTTCAGTTAATTGGATAGAGCATCGGCCTGCGGACTGAAGGGTCCTGGGTTCGATTCTGGTCAAGGGCACGTGCTGGGGTTGTGGGCTTGATACCCAGTGTGAGGTGTGCAGGAGGCAGCTGATCAACGATTCTCTCTCATCATTGATATTTAAAACACCTGGGGGCTTGGACTTGTTTGGAAAAGTCAAGGCAGGGGCTGCCGCCTTCAGCAAGGTCCCCCTAGCGGCCCCCGACCTTTCGGAGAATCCTCCTTACAGATTTTCCAACCAAGTCCCGTGCTTCCCCACACTGCCCAATCTGCCTCCATCTTCACATGGCTTCCTCCTTGTGTGCATGTCTCTGTGTCCAAAGTTCCCTTTTTATAAAGACACAGTCATATTGCTTTACAGCCCAATTAATAACCTCATCTTAACTCGATTATCTGCAAAGACCCTATTTCCAAATGAGGCCACATTCACAGATACTGGAGGTCAGGATCTCAGTGTCTCTCGTGGGGACACAATTCAATCATAGCAGTGGTGGAAGTGCAGAGAAGTGGACACATTCAGGAGATATTTTGGAGGTAAAGTTGACAGGTTGTGGTGATTAGTTGCATAAAGGCAGTGGGGAGAGGGATGTGTTGAGTTCTGGCTGGGACAATGGATGGATGGGAAGTTGCTAAACCCACAGGAGCCGGTCTTGCTTCTGTTCCAGGCAAGCAGGTTGGGGGCTGGAGCATTCGGGTGAGGAGGGTGCCGTCGAGAGTGGTTGGTGCACCCGGAAGGGTAGAATCTGTGGGAGGTGCCCCCATTACTGACCCAATCTTGAAACCTCACAATGAATTTTTTTAATCTTAAAATTAGACACTCTCACCCTAGCCAGTTTGGCTCAGTGGATAGAGCGTCGGTCTGCGAACTGAAAGGTCCCAGGTTCGATTCCGGTCAAGGCCATGTACATTGGTTGCGGGCTTGATCCCCAGTAGGGGGTGTGCAGGAGGCAGCCGATCCATGATTCTCTCTCATCATGGATGTTTCTATCTCTCTCTCCCTCTCCCTTTCTCTCTGTAAAAAATCAATAAAATATATTTTTTTTAAAAAATTAGACACTCTCAGAATCATGGGATCTTAGGATCATAGAATAATAATACTTGACAATGACAGAGCCCTTCTTAGTCCCAGCATTGCACTGAGCCATTTACATTCATGATCTTATTGAGTCCTTTCTAGATGAGGAAACAGCTCAGAGTGGGATGAGCTCCAGCCAGGGTTAGAATGTGGCAGAGATGGATTTGACCCAGGTCTGCCTGGCTCCAAAGTCCTTACACAATAAGCCTTCCTCACACAGACGCCAATAATAATAATACTTTTAACAACAGTCATGACAATGACAAGGATGCCCTCATTACAGAGCCAGCACTGCCCAGATGTTTGACAGGCCTGTGCCACTTAACCCCCACTTCACAGAGGAAACAGCGGAGCTCAGCGATGCTAAGCCGCCCACCCAAGGTTACCAGCAAGTAGGTGACAGAGGTGTGGCTTGAATCCAAGAATGTTGTCTGGCTCCAATGTCCATCTCAGAATACTGGAAGGGACCTCCTCACCTATCTGACACTTGAAAATGAAGGCCGGAGAAGAAAGGATCTCCTGCAAGGTCCCCAGCCAGCTGAGCCACAGGGAAGGGGCACAGCGACAAAGAGGGGGCGGAATTGTTGGACAGAGTCCTGTGTTTGTAGACATTCCTGGGCATGTTTCTTTCACACCCTTCTTGAGTTGGTCATAGACACTAGGGACAAAGCAGGCAGGGACACCTAATCTTCTGAGAAAGTTTTTCTAGAACTGTGTCCTGATGTACTTTCTCTTTCTGCCAAGACGCATTCCTCCACTTGGTCAGCCACAGAATACCCTGGGTACTTTTTGAGACTTCTAAAGAGGAATCCTAGCCCTGCCCATAGGGTCCTGATCAAGCACTTCTCCCCCAACCCCACTGTGACTCAGTTTCCCCAGCTGTAAAATGAGTGTGTATGGGGCCATGCAGAAGGGAGTAGATCTGAAGTAACTGGTCTACATTTAAAAACATGGACCAGACACTTACCAGCTGTGTGAACTTGAACAAACGTCTTGACTTCTCTGTACCTTAGTTTCCTTATCTATAAAACGGGACACTAATCACACTCACTTCGCATGGTTGTTTTGAAGACTCGTTGAGGATACCGGTTTACTAAACCTGACAAGTAAGAGTTGCTCAAAAGTTTATCTCTCCCTATTTCTCTTCTAATAAACGAAATGTATCCATGGGGGGACCTGAGGCACTAGGATAAATGGTCAAGGAGGGATCCTGGGACTCCAGGGGTGGACAGGGAACTGAGGTGCTTAGATATGATATGGAGTCCCATGACCCCCAGATTTTGGATTCTGTCTGGTAACTGAAGGGGCCAAGGCTCAGATATCTCAAAACATCATCAGACAACAGGTCAGTAAGTATTCTGAAAAAAGAAGAAGAAAAACTGGCCCTAGCCGGTTTGGCTCAATGGATAGAGTGTCGGCCTGCAGACTGAAGGGTCCTGGGTTTGATTCTGGTCAAGGGCACATGCCTGGGTTGAGGCCTCGATCCCCAGTAGGGGATGTGCAGGAAGCAGCCAATCAATTATTCTCTCTCATCATTGATGTTTCTATCTCTCTCTCTTCCTCTACCATCCTCTCTGAAATTAATAAAAATATTTTTAAGAAGGAAGGAAGAAAGGAGGGAGGGAAGGAAGGAAGGAAGGAAGGAAGGAAGGAAGGAAGGAAGGAAGGGAGGGAGGGAGGAAGGAGGGAGGGAAGGAGGGGAAGGAAGGAAGGAAGGAAGGAAGGAAGGAAGGAAGGAAGGAAGGAAGGAAGGAAGAAGGCCTCCACAAATAACCCAAGATGCATTGGTTTTAAAAAAAAAAATTAAAAAGTTGCTCGTCTCACATTCAGTTCTTATAAGTATATCTCTAGTGACACATGATCTCGCTCATCTAGGGGAAATGATGAACAACATAGACTGATGAACAAGAACAGAACCAGAAACAAGGAGGCATCTATCGGACTATCGGGCCTCAGTGGGAGGATAGGGGAGGGTGGGGGGAGGGGGGAGAGATCAACCAAAGGACTTGTGTGCATGCATATGAGCCTATCCAATGGTTAAGTTCAACAAGGGGTTGGGGCATCCGTGGGGAGGGGTGTGGGATGGGAATGGGGGGATGAGGACAAATATGTGACACCTTAATCAATAAAGAAATTAAAAAGAAAGAAAAATTGATATTCTAAAGTCCAGGCCCTGCTTTAGCCTGGGCACTGAGCTGAATCCTGGTTCCTCAGTGAATGCTGACCCTCGTCACACATCAGGACCCAGCCAAGCTGCTGATCCCAAGCACAGCCCTGCCATGAGAAGCATCCCAGGGGACAGGCTGGCAAGAGCAGAGAGCAGGAGAAATGAGACTGTGTTTGTTGTGTTTCGTTAGAGGGAAGAAGGGAAAGTGCTTAGGCCAGAAGGTCCATCAGGGGAAATTTTGGAAAATGAACCCAGAGAGTTCCCTTAAACTGTTAGCAAAATCTTTGAATGTCTCACTGATAAATTTTGACTTTTTCTTAGGGCCTTAGGAAATCTAAGTGGATGTTAAACAGAGAGAATCACAGTAAGATTAGTCCTTTAGAAAATTCACTCTAGTTTGGAGACTGGATTAGAGGAATGAGACGGGATATGGGGGTGTGGGAGAGAGAGGAGGCTAAGTGAAATAGTCAGGGTAGCTTAACTAAGAAAGAACCCCAGAAATCTCAATGGCTTAAAGCAACAAAAATTTCTAATTCACAACGCATTTGAATGAGGGTTTGTTGGGTCTCCGCTAGTGGTGACTTAAGGAGCTTAGGGTGGAAGATTTCAACCCCAATGCCTAGTCACCTTGACCCAGAAGTGACACATACCACTTCTGCTCTCATTCTTCCGGTGAGAACGGGTTTCATCGCCGTAATACTTTGGCCACAATTCTGGAAAACAGAACACAAATTCTTGGTGGCCAGCTACCTCAGACTGCCACGGCAGGGTTCTGGTCATGGAGATTCATATTCATGGTTTGTTTATTAACTCAATAAATATTGATTGAGCTAGTTGTTATAGTCACTGTTCTAAGTACTTAGAATTCAACCAGGAACCAAAGTCCCTGCTCCCATGGACCTTAGATGTTTGTGGAGAAAACTGATAATAAATACCAAAGTACTATTTCTTGTCAGTTGCAAATAGCAGGAACTCACTTCAAACCACTTAAGAAAGCACCCAGTGCCCACGCTGGTTTGGCTCAGTGGATAGAGCATTGGCCTGGGGACTGAAGGGTCCCAGGTTTGATTCTGGTCAAGGGCACATGCCTGGGTTGCAGGCTCAGTCCCCAGTAGAGGGCATGTAGGAGGCAGCTGATCAATGATTCGCTCTTATCATTGATGTTTCTATCTCTCTCTCCCTCTCCCTCTCTGAAATCAATAATATATACATATATATTTTAAAAGCAACCAGAAAAACAAAGAGGCAGAATTTATTAGCTCATAATTGGGTATTCCATGAGTGTATCTGGCTTTAGTAACTCTCTCTCCCTTTCTTTCACTCTCACCCCACCTCCTTTATATCTGACCCACTCCCCCCACCATCACTGTGTTATAGCTTCATTATGTCTCACTCACACCTTTTGGTGGAAAAGATGGTCGTTGACCATCTAGTTTTAAATCACCTCAGGAGATATTCCAATTGGCTCTGCTTGGGTCACAGGCCTACCCTTGGTCCAATCACTATGAGCTTATGATGGTAGCAGCCAGAGCCATTTGCTCACCCTTGAGGATGTTAGGAGGGGCAAGCCAGTGTGATTGACAGCCCAACCAGGGCCAGTTGTTGTGGAAGAAGTTCTCCAAATCTGGACATCACCAGGTAAGGGAGGAAGTGAACACATGCTCTGATGGCAATAAACAGTAGATCCCTCAGTCCTAGTTCACATTTCAGAGGACTAGAATCAAGAGATAACCACTTGCACCTACATGCAGCTCAAAAATGCCCCCTCTCAACAGAAAAGCAACTCTCCCAAAACTATCAAAAATTAACTCACCGCCTCCCCAAAATAAAAATTAATTCCTGTGTCAATGACTAATCAAGGAACCCCAAGTGAGGTGTGAGGTGCATGGTACAGTGAGATGTCAGTCAGATGTCCAACATCTATAGCCAAGTGACAATTTAAACCTTTGTCCATCCACCTGTGGTAGAGTTTGTTGATTGCCTACACTACAGACATTCCCATTCTGTTTCTCCTGAATGCAAGGGCCTGTGTCCCACAAAAAAAGTTTGGAAATACTCACTTTTCCCAGCATTCCTTGTGGCTAGGTGTATCCATGTGTCCAAGTTTTAGTCAATGAGACATACGGACATGGTGTTCTAAGAGTATGATTGTTCCCCCTCAGTAAAAAGAGAGTATAATGTGAGGTAAGTCCTCTTAAAGTGCAGGCTGCCCTCTGCTTTCTGTCTTTGGAGAGGGTCATGCAAGGCTCTGATGCCTGGAGAAGTGGCAGCCACTTGTGAGTGAAAGACAATGAGCTTAAGGCCTGAAAGTCAACAAATAGGATATGGGACAAAAAGAATGAAGTTTTTACTGCTTTGTTGAGTTATTGAATAAGCTCTGGCACTGTTTACTTCCCAACTTGTTGCTTTGTAATATAATTAAAGTAGAGGCCAGGTGCACGGGATTCGTGCACTGGTGAGGGGCATGGCCTGTGGGGATCGGCCAACTGTGGGAGCGCCGCTCATCCCCGTCAACTGAGTGGCGCTCCCACTGTGGAAGCGCACTGACCACCAGGGGGCAGCTCCTGCATTGAGCGTCTGCACCCTGGTGGTCAGTACACATCATAGCGACTGGTCGACTGGTCGTTTTGGTCATTCTGCCATTCAGTCCCTGGGCTTTTATTATATAGGATATTGTTATTGTTGATCCAAGATTCTTGCTTCACTGTTCACTAGGTGACCAAACTGTGCAACCCAGGTTAAAAGGTAAATAAATGCCACTCAGGAAAGAGATTAGTGCATGATTCAAAGCTACTGAGAACAGACAACATGCAGCAAGGCTCAAGTGGTGGCAGTCTTTAGTTAGAGCAAGAGAGGTGAGAGAATGTGGAAGATCCAGCCCCTTGCAATCCATCAGTCCCCTGTCCAATGGATTTACTCCACAGCCAAGCTGGCCATGTAACTGTACACACCCCACTTTGTGCTTCAGTGGAAGGACCAGGACCCCTCCCCTGTGGGGTCTAAAATTCAGAAATCTGCAATATACAGATGATCTATTATAGAATTGTTAAAAAAAAAAATCTGGGGGCATGCCTGAGGGTCATCGACACATGCATTTCTGCAGAACAAGAGAGTACCCACTGAGTCTGAAATAGGAAAAGACGCTCTCACAAGGCCATAAGCCCAGCACAGGCTGTGAGGGCTCCTAACCTCTTGGTAAGAAAGTATTCCAGGCCCAAGGTCCATTCTAACGCAGCCAAGCTGGGGGTGGAATACCACACACATGAGACTTCCTTCCCCAACTATTCTGCTACTTGCAGCTGAAAGCATTCTAGCTGCCTACATCTTGGAGTGACTCCCTTTGACAACCCACATGGTTGCTGCTGATCCTTGTCTCTGAAAGTTACTTCTGCACCGTATCCTCCTTGTCCAACCTGAAGGGGTTTCGGAAGAAGATTTCCCTTCTGGGATTGTGCTGCTTTGCTTCTGGCTCCTGGGGTCTCACAATTGCCTCAGTCAACCACAGTCCAGACTCAGAGTCTATTTAAACAACTCCCTTAAATTAAGCCCACATTAGGAAGATGCTTCAATTCTTGGAAATTCCATGAAGGTTGTCTATAACACCAAAAGCCTTGACAACTCTTGGTTTTGAATCTGAACTCAGGGCCAGTCAGGTGCCTTATGTGATTAGAAAAGGGCACCCCTTATAGATGGATGAATTAGAAAAAGGATCTCTTCTGGGCGGATCCATTCCTCAGTGTGCAAAACTTGAGGAGTATCACTTGCTTGGAAAGTGTTTTCCTGTGGTTGGATGCAGCCTTGCGCCAAGGCACATGACTTTTCAGGCAAAGTGTGAGCAAGATTGCAGTGGCCGTTCACTCTGTGTGCAGTGACCAGCCTGCCCCTCAGGGGCATCTCCAGGAAGAAAACCTGGGAACTTCTGTATTAATTAATGTAAAGGCCAACTTGCTGTAACCTACAAATCCCAAAATACAGTGGCTTAAATAAAAGAGAAGGTTGATCCTCTCCATGTAGTCAATCAGGGGCCCAGCTTCCTTCCATCTTGTTACTCTGCCATGCACAGTTCAGTGGTGGCCTAAGTGCAGCCCCCAGATCAGCAGCTTCAGCATCACTTGGGACCTGTTAAAACGGCAAATTCTTGGGCCCCCAATACAGACCTACTAGATTAGGAACTCTGGGGGTGGGCCCAGCAATCTGTGTTTCAACAAGGCTCCCAGGTAATTTGGTGGACACTCAAGGCAGAGGACCACTACCCTACAGTGATGTCCTGACCTTCATGGTCAAAGCGCAGGAAGCACTTTGTCCTTGAATCATCCCTTCCTGTCCAAGAGATGGCCAGGACGGAAGTCCTCTGACTGTTCAGAGACTTCAGGCCCAGAAGGAACTTGAAGGCTGGGCATGCAACATGGTTTAAGAGGGTGAGGAAGCCGAAACCGGTTTGGCTCAGTGGATAGAGCATTGGTCTGCGGACTGGAAGGTCCCAGGTTCGATTCCGGTCAAGGGCATGTACCTTGGTTGCGGGCACATCCCCAGTAGGAGGTGTGCAGGAGGCAGCTGGTCGATGTCTCTCTCTCTTTGATGTTTCTAACTCTCTATCCCTCTCCCTTCCTCTCTGTGAAAAATCAATAAAATATATTAAAAAAAAAAAAAAAGAGAGTGAGGAAGTCCACTCTAGCATAATAGATTCTGAAGACACGCTGCCTGGATTTAAATCCCCAAGTTGCCATGTTCCAGCTGTGTGACTTTCAACAAGTAACTTCTCCTCTCTGAGCCTCAGTCCCCTCTCCTATAATATGGGGATCACTACTATATCCATCTCATGGCGTTCCCATGGGAATTCACAGGGTTATTATGTGCCTGACACACAATGAGCCCTCAAAATATTTACTTAGTCATCTTAATAGTTTCATGTTGATGCAAGTTGCTATTTGTTTAAGTCTTGTATTAAAGGCTTTACCTACAATAGCATATTGAATCCTCGTGATACTCCTGTGATAGGTGCATTTTATAAAGAGACGCTCATTTTATAAAAGAGGAAACAGGCAGACCGATAAGATCATGTAGGGCAGGCGTCCTCAAACTACGGCCCGCGGGCCACATGCAGGTGTGTTTGCCGTTTTGTTTTTTTTTTACTTCAAAATAAGATATGTGCAGTGTGCATAGGAATTTGTTCATAGTTTTTTTTAAACTATAGTCCGGCCCTCCAACGGTCTGAGGGACAGTGAACTGGCCCCCTGTTTAAAAAGTTTGAGGACCCCTGATGTAAGGTATAGATGATAGAAAGGGAATTCTAACTTAAGTCTGAATCACATAGCCTAAAATACTTATATGTTAATTAATTAATTAATTAATTAATTAAAAAAGAGTGAAAGAGGAAAAAATTGATGTGAGACATCTCCCACAGATCAAGGAACCGAGGTACATGCCCCTTGACCAGAAACGAACCCACAAACCCTTCTGTTCACAGGCCCACACTCGATCCACTGAGCCAAACCAGGTTGGGCATAGCCTAAAATCTTAACCCCATCTCAAGAAAATGGGATTTCTAATAGTTCCTCCGTCTTCTAAGAAGATTTCGCCACCTAGTGGCTAGAGGGCTAACCTGTGATAGGTTTGGATGAGGCTGGGCTAGGGAGGTAAGCTCCCTTTCTGTGGCCACTGCAGATTTTCGCGTGAAATATTGATATTAAAAATGGGCTAAAATGTTCAGATAAATCTGGGTAAAGAATGCTATTTGTACTATATTTATTCTTGAAACTTCTCTGTTTACATTTGAAAACTTCCCCCAAAAGTTCTATTTTAAAATTTTTAAATATTATTCCCTTAGCCCGGCTGGCGTGGCTCAGTGGTTAAGCATCGACCTATGAACCAGGAGGTCACAGTTTGATTCCTGGTCAGGTCACATGCCTGGGTTGGGGGCTCAATCCCCAGTAGGGGGCGTGCAGGAGGCAGCTGATAAATAATTTTCATCATTGATGTTTCTCTCTCTCTCTCTCTCTCTCTCTCTCTCTCTGTTCCTTTCGAAATCAAGAAAAATATATTTTAAAAAAATAATATTCCATTAAATGTATATACCACTGTTATGAATTGAAGGTCTGTGTCCCCCCAAAATTTATATGTTGTAATCCTAATCACATATGTGACAGTACTAGGAAGTGGGGCCTTTCGGGTCTAATCAGGTCATGAGGGCGTAGTATGCTTAAAAACACACACCTATACGTAACTTCATTTATGTGAAGTTTTAAAACAGGCAAAAGTACTCTAGGTGATAAAGGTCAGAATAGTGGCTCCATTGGTGGGTGTTAGCTGGAAAGGCAGCAAGACAGAGCCGTCCAAGGTACCAAAAAAAATTCTATCTCTCTCCCGAACGTGTCTCATTAAGCTGTATGCTTGAAAGTTTTGCACTTTACTGTACACAGATTATATCTACATAAAAATCAAGGCAAAGGAGCAGAACAGATCAGTTGTCATATGTTCATGAAATGGTGTACTACAAAGCAAGGAAAATGAATGAACAACAGCTTTAAAGGCTGAATCCCAAGAACATAATTTTGAGCAAAGGAGCCAGACACAAAACAACATGTATTACATGAATGGTCCACTTATGCAAAGTCCACCCCCAACGGGTGAGACCATGTGTCCCAGGATCCGGGTGAGGCCTCGTGCACCTAGGCCCGGGTGAGCCCAAGTGGCCCTGGGTCTGGGAGAGGCCAAGCGTCCCTGGGTCCGGGTGAGACCATGCGTCCCTGGATCCGGATGAGGCCTCGTGCACCTAGGTCCGGGTGAGCCCAAGTGGCCCTGGGTCTGGGAGAGGCCAAGCGTCCCTGGGTCCGGGTGAGACCATGTGTCCCTGGATCCGGATGAGGCCTCATGCACCTAGGCCCGGGTGAGCCCAAGTGGCCCTGGGTCTGGGAGTGGCCAAACGTTCCTGGGTCTGGGTGAGACCATGTGTCCCTGGATCCGGGTGAGGCCTCGTGAACCTAGGCCCGGGTGAGGCCACGTGCCCCTGGGTCTGGGAGAGGCCAAGTGTCCCTGGGTCCGGGTGAGACCATGCGTCCCTGGATCCGGATGAGGCCTTTAACTACCTATTTCTGTTTTCCTATTCTACTTGTCTTGGCTTACTAACCTGTTTCACTTTCACTTACTATTTTCTAGGCAGTTTTCACTAATGTTGTAAATTTTATAAACAGAGTTTAATATTTTAAAAAATCATAGCTTTGAATTTGGGGCCACAATTTGACTGAGTTCCTTTTCAGTTGCCTGAAGAGCAGTAGTCTTGATTCTTTGCTTATGTAGCACATAAAATCTTTTTGAACAAATTTGTCTCTCCATACATTTTTAAGTTGAATGTGAACTGCGCCACATTCCGTCCCTCCCCACCGCCACCCCAGTAGAGACTTCTTATCCATCACCTTTGTTTTACAAAGGAGGGCCTGGGGCAGAACCGAGGAGTGGCTTGCATAAGGTCATCCACCCAGGCATAACAGGTGCAAGGTGTGAGGTGGGGAATTCAGAGGCATAGGTGGGAATCTCTTCCTGTTGACATTCTGATACCAAGGACTTTGGTATGTGTTGTGTGTGTGTGTGTGTGTGTGTTTTTTAAGATAACACCTATGGCAATAGCCTTAATCTTTTTTTAAAAAAAGATTTTTTTAAATTGATTTCAGAGAGGAAGGGAGAGGGAGAGAGAGATAGAAACATCAGTGATGAGAATCATGGATCAGCTGCCTCCTGCATGCCCCACACTGGGGATCTAGCCTGCAACCCAGGCATGTGCTCTGATCGGGAATCGAATCGTGACCTCCTGCTTCATAGGTCGACAATCAACCACTGAGCCACGCAGGCAGGGCAATCATCAACCCTGAGTTCCTCCAAATACCCCATGCTACACTCTGACCTCCCAACAGGCTGTTCTCTAGGCAGGAGCGCTCTTCCCCGTGATCTTCCTCTACTCGTTCTTCAGACTCACACGTGCCCTCCTCCAGGAAGTCCTCCTCCCTGCACCCACTACTCCCAGGCTGGGGCAGACACTTACTCCGAGTTCCACCGTTCCCTGTGCCTCCCAGCCCAGTCCAGACCATGCTGGGCAGTCAATGGCGGCTGATCTGTTCACCCCCCTGGGTTGTGAGTCGAGCTGTCTCGGTCTTCACTGTAACCTCATCGTCCTGCCAGGCCTGGCCACGCGGCTCACTGGCATCAACACTGGATGTGAGAAGCTGAGGCCCAGATGCCCTGGGACCACCAGCACTTGGAACAGATGGGCCCCCCTGCATCCTTGTTCTCTAGATCCCCCAGGCAACCACTCCTTGTTCTGGAAGTTGGAGCCTGTTGAAAGAAAACATGCAATTAAATGCAGGAAGAATTTACTTCGGACTTAGAGATAAGAGTGCATGAAGGGGAATGTGACTTCGAAGTAACACAGCCAGTGACCTCTTGAACTTGGGTGGGGCTTTTTGTCAGCTCTCTAAAAGTGGGGCTCACTTTGTAGAGATATAGAAAATAACCGAGCCAGGCTGGTTCTGGCAGCAAAACTGAGAACATCAGCAACCTTAGTTCCTCGGGATGGAGGGCTGGGGGTGAGGGCCAAAACCGGCAGGTCCAGGGAGTAAGGCATGGAAGGGAGAAAGTGATTCTTTCTCTGTAGACTTTGACATTGTTAATGAGCTCATAATCATGTACTCCCTGTGTAATTGAATCTCTATGGGAAAGTATTATGGAGATAATAACACTGACTTCGGGCTGTTTGAGGTGTGGGTGCCATGCTTGGCACGGAACACGCACCCAAAACACGCCTGCAGCAAGCTGTAGCTGGCTCACGTCAATTACCTGCCAATATCGTCCGTTAATCATGCGATGCCCATTAATCCTGAGGAAGGTACTAATATACCATCCCATCTTATGATGAGAAGCGGGAATAAGCCGCATCCCTGCATTTGGTTGTTACTGCGTTCTGAGAGGCAGGTAGTCATGAGCTCCATTTACAGAGGGGCAAACTGAGGGGCTGGCTAACAGCTGAAGTCACTCTAGGAGACAGCAGTGGCGGGGCAGAGCTGGATTTAGGCCACCATTTGAATGCAGAACCGTCAAGCTGCCCTGCCAGGCATTTCCTGAGACGCGGTCCTCCGCCCCTCTTCCACTCCACCAACCAGCTAAGCCACATATTTTCATCGAGCAGGACACTTCTTGCCCTGTGAGAATGCCAAAGCCAGCTTTGAGACTGGGACATTTTCACTCCACTCAATGCCTGTGTCATCCCGGCCAGATGTGGGGCGTGGGGAATCAGGGGTGGTTACGAGTGTCCCACATCCCGCGTGGTTCAGGGTTCGGGTTCGGGCTCTGGAGGAGGCCTCGCACAAATGAAAGAGACGAGACAAGAAATAATAATTTGGAAATTGGGGGCCAGGCGGAAGCCCAAGGAAGGACTCCGCTTTGCTCTGGCCTTGCCGTCCCTTTTATTCAGGTTTGGGATACACCCATCGCCCTTGGGCAGGCAATTCCAGTAACAGGCAGACTATCTTATCAGTAAGACTATCTTATCAGTAAGGATTTACATGACGGTCTGGTGGGGAAGTTGCTTCAGCTACCATTGTCTCCACTAAACAGTGGGTGCATAGCTCTGGCCCTTGCCAGAGCTTTAAGGGTCACCAGCCTTCCGGGATCCCTGTCCACACTTCTCTGCTAGTGAAGACAATGGGCGGCTTCCCGCAGTGGGCGTGGAGGTGCAACTAGTGTCAGACAAAGGATCGCAGACCTGCAGTTGAAAGATCCCCCTGGCTGTGAGGGAGAGTGATGGGGGTGGGGAAAGGGACCTACAGACCAGGGAGGCCAGGAGCTTCTGGGGGAGACTGGGCTGGAGCCCAGCAGAGGGCAGAAGGGAGCCAGAAGCCCCATGACTCAAGCCTTTGAAATGAAGCAATTTTCAACCAGAGAGAAAAACACAGTGCTGTCTCTAAGAGAGGAAAAAAATGAAACGACCTACAGATGGGTCCATAGGGGAAGTGGATGTGAAACTGTTGTTATTAACCTTGTTCTAAATAACAGGAAAGGAGCAAAGGGAAGGCCAGATATGATAGACATGCCATTTGTGCAGCTTTGTCAGGAAGCTGCGATTTAACAGAAGCTGCCAGTCCATTCCCCGCAGCTCGCTGGGGGAAGGGCTAACCAGGGTGGAAAGTCTGGGTGAACCAGGGAAGGTACCTGTCTGTCAATCACACCTGGGAACAGGTCCTTGGCCAGAGTAGGTGTGGCCACTGCAAGCACCGGAAGAGAAAGATTTGAAATATTTAATCTCCTAAACAAAGAAGTTCGCTCTCTCTTTTGCTCTTCTCCTGGCTCTCTGGGGACTCTTGCTGCAGGGGGCCTGCTCCCTTGGCCCCTGGGCATTCACCCACATCGCCCACAGTCATGTGGGCCCCACAGAAGGGACTAATGGACTACAACTTGGCTAATGCTAAAGCGGACCCAATGCCAGCGTGGAACGGAAACTGGACACTGGCTTTGCTTTGAGCTCTATTGACTCCCCAGCCGTACTTCCTCCAGGACTGGATTAAGGGAAATGGGACTTCAGAAACCCAGATGTGCATTTCCACGCAAATAAAAATCACCATCTTCCCACACGAGTCTCAAAAAAATGTTTTTCTTGAGATATCGTAAGGACCCCATCTCAAGCACTCAGTGGGGAAAAGGACACCCCACTTCCACCTATAACAGATGGAGACGCGTTAAAGCCATTCCATGAACTACTTCCCAAGAGTTCAAACAGCCCTAACTGGTTTGGCTCAGTGGATAGAGCATCAGCCTGCAGACTGAAAGGTCCCAGGTTCGATTACGGTCAAGGGCATGTACTTTGGTTGTGGGCACATCCCCAGTAGGAGGTGTGCAGGAGGCAGCTGATTGATGTTTCTCTCCCACCAATGTTTCTAACTCTCTATCCTTCTCTCTTCCTCTCTGTAAAAACTCAATAAAATATATATTTAATAAATAAATAAATAAATAAATAAATAAATAAATAAAAGAGTTCAAACAAATGAACCCCCGCCATGTATATGGATATGAACAATCTCAAAAACTGAAGAAAAGGGGCTATTGCAGACAGATATGCTTATGCTGTGTGCTGCCCTAGGGATAAAGTTTTTAAACCTGCAAAAGACCATTTTCCCAAATATTATGTGTGGAGATGAGGCAGGTTGATGAGAAGCTAGGAAAATTCCTTGGCAAGTGGAATGGGGAACCTGAGACAGTTGAACAAAATGGCCAATCAGTTTACAGCCAGACACAGAAGGTCACCGGGGCAGAAAGCCCCAGGTGCCTAGCAACAGGCAAAACTGGTGCTGGACCTCCATCCAGGGTGGCCTTTCCTCCCCTGGCATCTCGCTGCCTATGCAGCTTAGACCCCCTGACATTTCCTCCCTAAATACAACATCCAGGCCTCAGCTGTATTTCAACTCCAGGCCCAGAAAAGTAGCAAAACCAGGCAGGCAATGCCAGGACCAGCTGGAGTGACTAATGACCCCCTGTCCTGGCACTGACCAATCATTGGAGACCACAACCCTGGAAGGGCACACCTAGAAAACTGATGAATATTCTATTGAGACCTTCCCCAAAACCCCCAGCCTTTAAAACCCTCAAGACAAAGGACCCAGCCAGTGCTCTCCCTCCCAGGAGCACACTCATGCCTTTCCCTTTCCCCTCATGCAGGCACCCCCTAAACTCTAAGGAACCCCACAAAACTTATAACCAAGGGAGCAATGAGCAGGCAGCTCAGCCCAGGCAAACCCCTTGACCCTGTCCCCAAGGCCCCCTTTTCGCTGACTTCCCAGTGAGCCAAGCAGCCCCGCCTAGGCTCTTGTGCTGCTTCTGTCCTAGGCCCGTCCTTGTTTCACTGTCCCCAGCTTTAATAAACATTTTCTCAAAATCCACTTGGACTTGTATTGTGAACTCTTTCCTGCATGAAGTCAAGAAGCCACACACTACCCACCAGCCCCAGGGAGACCCGCTTGGGCCCAGTCCCCTTTCTGGTAACAGATACACAAATATGTAGGAAAATAATTAAAAAATGCCTCCGAATATTAACTATGTGACATCTGGGAGGGGACACGGGAGGTCCCAAACCAGTTAGAAATGTTTTATTTCTCTCAAGATAAAAATGATAAAAATGTTAAGGTATGCCGAGGCCGGTTTGGCTCAGTGGATAGAGCGTCGGCCTGCGGACTCAAGGGTCCCGGGTTCGATCCCGGTCAAGGGCATGTACCTTAGTTGCGGGCACATCCCCAGTAGGGGGTGTGCAGGAGGCAGCTGGTCGATGTTTCTCTCTCATCGATGTTTCTAACTCTCTATTCCTCTCTCTTCCTCTCTGTAAAAAATCAATAAAATATAAAAAAAAAAAATGTTAAGGTATAACAAAAATAGCTGTGCATATATGACTAAACATGACAATTCCTCTAAACCTGTCTTGACTCTGTATTTGAAATAATTACTTTTTAATCTATTTTTATTGATTTTACAGAGAGAGGGAGAGAAAAATAGAAACATCAATGATGAGAAAGAATCATTGATCGGCTACCTCCTGCATGCCCCCACTGGGGATCAAGCCCACAACCGGGGCATGTGCCCTGACCCAGAATCAAACCATGACCTCCTGGCTCATAGGTCCATATTCAACCACTGAGCCATGCCAGCCGGGATGAAATAATAATTTTTAAATATTTTTATTATAATAATATAATAAAATTTAATATTTTATTATAATAATAATTTTTAATATTTTTATTGATTTCAATGGTTCTCTCCCTTTGGAGAGGGAGAGAGAGATAGAAACATCAATGATGAGAGAGAACCATTGATCAGCTGCCTCCTGCACATCCCCCACTGGGGGCCAGAGCCCACAACCCAGGCATGTACCCTTGACCGAATTGAACCCTTCGGTCCACAGGCCCATGTTCTATCCACTGAGCCAAACCAGCTAGGGCAAAATAATTATTTTTTTAAAGCAAAAGAAAGGGGGTTGTGGAACCAGATGATAATCGGATATAGATAGAGATGGAGCAGAGGGAGAAAGTCATCACAGGGGAGACATGCAATTTTATTTTTCCCTTGACTGCCTTCCTATTCCATACACACACACACTTACCCAGCGATAGCATATGGTAAATAGTATCAGAAAGAGAGGATGGCCAAAACCGGTTTGGCTCAGTGGATAGAGCGTGGGCCTTCGAACTGAAAGGTCCCAGGTTCGATTCCGGTCAAGGGCATGTATCTTGGTTGCAGGCACATCCCCCGTGGGGGGCGTGCAGGAGGCAGCTGATCGATGTTTCTCTCTCATCGATGTTTCTAGCTCTCTATCCCTCTCCCTTCCTCTCTGTAAAAAATCAATAAAATAAAAAAATAAAAAGAGAGAGGATGGCGTAAAGAGGTGGGTGACAGGTGGATGAAGGGATGGGTAAGGATGGGAGGTGGGGAAGGGATAAGGGGACAGCACTAGAAGACCAAAGAACATTGCTGCCTTGCAGTCTGTGACATAATCAAGTCCCTAACATTACTCACAGTCAGGCCTGCTCTGTAAACCTGGGGAAGCCCTAGGCCAGGGGTAGCAGGAAGGAAGCAAGACTTCCCCTTTGCCCAGTTCTAGGTGCTGGGTGGGGTGGCTTTGAAGGATGGAAGAGAGAGAGACTAAGATAAGCAAAGCTGGGAGGAAAAAGTCGGGGGAGGGTGGCAAGGGCCAGAGAGCAGACCACCATGACTCATACCCAGACTGCAAGTCAGGTGCTAGAACCATAAGGCTGGGACAGTCCCACACAAAATAAACCCCTCAGCAATTTCCAGAATGCACCACTCAGCCTGCTGGGTTGGCAGCCTTCAAAGTAGACCAAGAAAATCCATGATGGCCCTAACCGGTTTGGCTCAGTGGATAGAGCATTAGCCAGGGGCTGAAAGCTCCCAGGTTCGATTCCAGTCAAGGGCATGTACCTTGGTTGTGGGTACATCCCCAGTAAGAGGTGTGCAGGAGGCAGCTGATCGATGTTTCTCTCTCATCGATGTTTCTAACTCTCTATCCCTCTCCCTTCCTCTCTGTAAAAAATCAATAAAATATATAACCCCCCCCCAAAAAAATCCATGATGGGAGCTTAAACCTAAAGAGGGTCACTCTGGCCCCACCCACCCCAGATCAGAAGGTGTCTGGTGGAAAGTAGAAGGTGGGGGAATGCCGGGGGTCTTGATCTGGCATCTGGAAGGGTTCAGGAACCTGGAGAAGGGGCTGTGTGTAAATTAATCAAGAGTCCAGAGATGAAACATAATTTTGAAAGGCATTTGTGGAGTCAGAGGAGCTTAGCTAAAGGAACTAAGTTCTCCTTGTCTCCGGACCCCTTGCTATTTATTTACACAAATTGTCCTAAGGCAAGGTAGAGATATATACATCAAATGGTAGGGTTTCCTATACACAGTCCATTGTCAGATTGGGGAATTGCCTTCAGCTATTCAGGTGTTTGGCCAGGAGGAGGTAATAACATGTAGATTAAGATGTCCTCAGCTGTCTGGCAGAAAGCAATCATTTAATGCATCCTTTTCAGGTTTGGGGAAATGCCCTCAGCCATCTCCAGATGATTCAGCCCTGCTGACATGCTGCAATTGGTTTCTGTCAGGGGACAGAGTAGGTCAGCTGTCAGCCGCTATACCAGACGTGTGGGCATCTCCGGATGAGGAGTGAGGAGAGGCCAGGGTCCTCTAGCAGTGACTCAGCTCCTGCTGTTAAAGAGAAAAACCACAGGCCCAAAATGGCATCATTCGTGCTAAAAACCCATGATACTGAACTTAGACTTAATACCTAATCTAATTGCAGTTTTACCCTCTGCCGGAAACAGAATCTTCATCAGCCAGTCTGGAATGTTGTGGTCAAGCACCAATGGGGTCCCAGGGGGCCTCTCCAAGCACCAAAGAAAGAAGAGGCAATCTGTGTGACAAAACCCTTCCATCTCTTCCCCCAAAGAAAAGATGTCTCTGCCCCCCAATAACCCTTTCTTTTGTCCATAGCTCCCTTGTCCCACCCTTCCTATAAAAACCTGCCATTTTGTACAACCTCTTGCTGCACCTTTCTAGTTGCTAGAATGGATGGTGCCCGTTTCATGAATCTCTTAATTAAAACCAATTAGATCTTCATATTTGCTCAGTTGAATTTTGTTTTTTGTTTTTTAACTTTACTAAATCTATATTGGGAACCTCTGAATCTTTGCTCTTTAGACTTGAAAATTTGGAAACCTTGATTACTCTTTAGATAAATTTGAGAGATTAGAAAATTGTATTCAAATAATTTACTTTACAAAGTATGTATTGAGCACCTACTATGTGGAGATACATCCGTGAGCCAAATAAACAGAAGTCCCTGCCCCCATAGAGAGAACATTCTGGTGGGAAAGGCAGAATTAAAATGTAGATCAACATATAAGATGCTTTCAGGTGGTGGTAAGAGGCTGTGAAGAAAATGTTTTATGTATTTAACAAACATTCAAAACGTACTACATGCCAGGCACTAGTGTACGTGCTTAAAAATATTAATTAGATTATTACTTATACAGTACCTTATTTAATAAATAAAAGCAGGGTCTGGGATGGGGAGAGATGCTAATTCAGTTTTTGTGGTCTGTTCGTTTCTTCTGGAGGGAACAGGCCTTTGAGCTGGGAACAGAAAATGAGCCAACCTCAATCTCCAGGCCAAGCATTGCGGGCAGAGGGCTGGTGGAAGGCCCTGAGGCTGACTGGGTGTTTGAGAAGCAATGCCACCATTCGTGAGCAGATATTAGAGTGGAACCAGATGATGTCAAATTCCGCAGCGTCTGGACAGATCCTGAAGGCGACCGTGGCAGGCTACCACAAAGCGCTTGGATTTTGTTTCCAGGGTAGTAGGAGGTCTTGTCTTGGAATCTTTAGAATCTTAAGAATGTTTATGTTTTCTTATCTATAGGATCCTGCAGTTGTGGTCATCTCAAATCATTAGACTCTTTAGAATCTTTACAATCTTGTCAGATAATTTGCTCAATTCCGCTCTCTAGGCCAGAGTTCTGTCCCTCAAAGTATGTCCTGAATGTTCCCTGAAGTCTCTTCTGGTCTTGATTCTGGCCTCTGCCATGGCAGGGGTGCGCCCTGAGGTCAGGCAGGGAGGCTGGCCTACACTTCGTTGTCATGAAGTAGGTGGCAGTTCTTCCTTTTTCTTGTTCTGGAGGCGCTAGGAGGTCCTAAAGCCAAGCTGTCATCCAAACTCCTGGGACATCTAAAGGTACCTCACATGGAGCCAAAAAATAAATCCTGATTCCCCTCCTTCCTGCAAAACCTGCTCCACCGGCTTCCCTCCACAGCTGCTCCTCATGCCTTCCCCATCTCCTCCTCACCCCTGTAAAAGGCGCCATCTTTCCACTTGCCATGTCGACGTAAGGAATATTCAAACCTGTAAGAATTTTTATGAGTTTATTTGAACCAAACAGTATAATTGCGAGGAAGCAAAACCTCAACAGATTAAGAAAATGCTTCAGAGAATGGCAATTATTCACCTTGTTTTATACATTACAATCAAAGGAGAAGACGGTTACGTGAAATCCACTGGTGATAGAATAGGGAGGCAGGAGAAAGCAAAGGGGGGAAACCTTGGGTACAGTATAAAAAGTAAAATGGCCCTAACCGGTTTGGCTCAGTGGATAGAGCGTCGGCCTGCAGACTGAAGGGTCCCTGGTTCAATTCTGGTCAAAGGCATGTACCTTGGTTGCGGGCACACCCCCAGTAGGGAGTGTGCAGGAGGCAGCTGATCAATGTTTCTCTCTCATGGATGTTTCTAACTCTCTATCCCTCTCCCTTCCTCTCTGTAAAAAATCAATAAAATACTTTTTTTTAAAAAGTGAAATGAATAGACACTTCCTTTTACATAAGTGGATACAGGATAGTTAACAGTCAACAATGAACATGATAACAATAACCATGAGGGTATTTGTGGTCTCTGTCCTGGTGCTGTGGTTGTGTTTTGGGGGGCAGGGGTAGGAATTACTTGGTTATTCCAAAGGTAGGTTTATCAGGTGGTCATCCTAGATGCAAAAAGACAACAGACAGGCTCAAGTAAGGTGAAGACTGGCCTTTGTTAGAGAAAAATATTGCCCTATGACAGGACTACCCACTATGAACTGCTTTTAGTTAAAAAGCTTTAATTTCAGACTATCCTATGTGGTGACTTTAGATCTCTGAGTTGGTAAGGCCACCACAGAGGCCTCCCCCGAGCTTGTCAGGTGTAGCACGTGGCCCTTCTTTCATTTCCACATCCCCCGTTTGGTCATAAATCAATCCAGAAGTATGCATTGATGACCAGCCTTTTTGTTGGATAATGTGGTCCCACAGTGCTAGGAAGGCTCATGCCTAGGAAGTCTTGGTGTCAGCGTTTGTCTTGCTGAACAATAGACTAATGGGGACGGGGCAAGACCATAACCTTGGATGAAAGTCAAAGCTGAACTTTTCTCCAAAGTGAAAGGCAGATAAATGGGAGGCCGCCAGGTCTTATGGGCCTTTATTAAGAAAAACACTCTGGCCCTGGCCAGTGTGACTCAGCTGGTTGGAGCTATGCACGGAAGAGTTGTGGGGTCAAGTCCTGGTCAGGGCACGTGCCCAAGTTGCGGGTTTGATCTGGGTCAGAGTGCACACAGGAGGCAACTGATCAATGTTTCTCTCTCACATTGATGACTTTCTCTTTTTCCCTCCCCCTCCCTTCCTCTCTCTCTAAAAACCAATAAAAGCACATCCTCAGATGAGGATTTAAAAAGAGAAACACATTGGATCATTTCTAACCTATAAGCTATTATGATCCAGGTTTTTCTGCCTGTCTCACTTCTCTATATTTTGCATCTAGTTACCAGTGAATAAAATTCCTCCCTCGCTCGTGGGAATGGGTTTGAGGTTCTTGCAATATCTTCAGAGAAAGAATTTTCTAAGATTTGCACAGGAGAACGAGATGTGGAAAAAGGCTTTATTTGCATGAAGTTACCAAGTCCCCTGCCCCTTAAGCCAGGCCTGAAAGCGGTGCAGCTGGGGTTCCAGCAGAGCCAAAAGCAGGACCAGTATCCAGAGCTTCCGTGCCACGTTGCAGCCAGGAATAGTTCAGCATCCGAGCTAATCAAAGCCCATCAGTTCACTGGGGGTGTCCCACATGGCCTTGAGCGCCAGGCAGCGCAGCCCACGGCAGCAGGAGTCCCCGGAGCCCAGGACACCAGAGCAAGAGTAAAAACCAAGAGAGTGTGGCTCCTTCGGAAGTTTAAATGTTCAGGTTTCGAGATTGCAGTGGCCACACCTATTCTGGCCACCGACACGCTTCCAGGTGTGATTGAAGGACAAGCACCTTCCCACGTCACTCAGACCTTACAGGGCAAAGGTCCGGTCCCTTCCCCCAACGATCAGTGGGGAACAGACTTGGAGAGTGTTAAACGCAGCTTTTTGGCAAAGCTGTATAAATGGCATGCCTATGTGACTTAGCCCTCCCTTTCATCCTTTCCTGTTAAATAATGACCAGGTTATTACAACGGCATCAGTATGACATTTACTTATAGTTTGAGGATACACTATACACCTCTTCAGTTTTCATAATCTGACCATGAGATGCGTTTCTACTTACTAGGGCCCATCTACTTCCCATTGGCAACACTCGAGTGCTGTTATTAATCTGATTTCCACTAATTATGCAATTGGAAGATGTAACCTTAAGGTTCCATGGGGGCCAAAAGTTGTAAGAACACAATGCTGCATATTATAATTACCATCTAAAAAAATTCCAGAGGCCAGGAGGGCAGTAAGAGTTTCATAAGCAAATTTTCATGTGCCTTAGCAGTAGTTATAGAAGACCATGTTTTTAGCCATTTAGCTTATATTTGAATTAGTTAGTGTCCTTGCTGGGTTAGTGGTAAGCACATACCATAATTGGGTTCTAATATTTATACATAAAATTTCTTTCTTTTTTTTTAAAATATTTTATTGACCTCCCACAGAGATAAAGGGAGAGGGACAGAGAGCCAGAAACATCGATGAGAGAGAAACACCGATCAGCTGCCTCTCGCACACACCCCACTGAGGACGCGCCCACAACCAAGGCACATGCCCTCGGCCGGAATAGAACCCGGGACCCTTCAGTCCGCAGGCCGACGCTCCATTCACTGAGCCAAACTGGCCAGGCCAATAAAATTCCTTTCTTAATATTCCTTTTCCACTAACTTTCTATAACTTCCCTTGTTTGTCTCTTTTTACTCATTCAGAAATAACCAAGTTATTAGGACCAACTGCTACTTCCTTTTAACTTCTCTTAAAAATATATACATCCCTTTTCTTCCTTTTGCAATAGCATTTCTTCTAAATTTCAAAAGAGAAACCATAAAAAGAGTATTATTGATAATACAAAAGTTATCTTATACACCTTCAGCAATCATTAACATATAGTTGGGCTATATACACAAGGTTTGAAAAAGCTAAAAGAAAAAGTGTAATTATTATGATTAATACTAGAGGTCAGTGCACAAAATTCATGCACAGGTAGGGTCCGTAGGCCTGGCTGGCAATCAGGGTCCATCAGGTTCCCCACCTTCCGGCCTCCCTGCCTTCTCCTTCCCTCACTCCCTCAGTGCCCTGCCACTGCTGCTGGTTGCCTGCCATGTTCCACACCGCCCCCTGGTGGTCAGCACACATCATAGTGAGCAATTAAACTCCCATTCTCCTGGTCCAACTCCTGAGGGGACACTTTGCATATTAGCCTTTTATATATATAGATTGGCAGACAGGTAAAGACAATCAAACAAATTAAGTTTAACATCAGCCCCAGCCGGTTTGGCTCTGTGGTTAGAATGTCAGCTCACGGACTAAAGTGTCACAGATTCAATTCAAGGGCAAGTACCTCAGTTTCAGGCTTGATCCCTCCTGTGGGAGACAACCAATCCATGTGTCTCTCTCACCTCCATGTTTCTCTCTCTGTGTCTCTTCCTCTCCCCTCCACTCTCTCTAAAAAAGCAATGGAAAGAATATCCTTGGGTGAGGATTAACAAAACAAACAAAGTTCAACATCAATTTGTCGGTATGCAGGCCTTGTTGAAGTCTTGGGATAGCTGTCTATCTCAGATGGGATGCCGGTGGCTTCTCAAAGGCTTCTCATCCATAAGAAGTCTTTGATCCCCGCTGTAGGTGGAGGCAAGTGTCAGAGACAGGGGCAGATGTCTATTCACAGTTAGGCACCCGATATGGTCCCTTCCAACAATGTTGGAGAGAGCCTGTAATTAATGTCTTTTTCAATGGACAAAAATCTCCTGGTTGTAAGTTGTGGTCTTTGAAGTCTTTATCTCCTGAGACCACACTGTGAAATCAATGCTACTAATTTATCAGTCCCTATAAACTGAGTAGTGAGCCCTGGATAATAATGTAGAATGTCTTCTTTTGGTAAAGTTGATTCATATGTCCCTTCATCCAGATTCATGGAGCAGCTGGTGGACTATTTCACAAGGACAAGGTCTATGCTTACCATAGATTTCGGGTTGAGGAGCAATATAGGGAGAGTTTTGGCCAAGGGAAAGCAAAAGCTTTTGAAAATTTACCTAGTTGAGTTTTAATTGTACCGTCTCTATGTTCTACCAATCCAGAGAACTGTGGGCACAATGAAAATACTATAGCCTGGCTCAGTAGTTGAGTGTTGACCTATGAATCAGGAGGTCACAGTTCAATTCCCAGTCAGGGCACATGCCCGGGTTTTGAGCTCAACCCCCAACAGGGGGCATGCAGGAGGAAGCCGATCAATGATTCTCATCATTGATGTGTCTATCTCTCTCCCTCTCCCTTCTTCTCTGAAATCAATAAAAATATTTTTTTTTAAAAAAAGAAAATACTGTAGAATAGGCCAAATGTTACAAATGGATTGCACTGTTTGCTTAGTAAAATGTGTCCCTCAGTCACTAACTCACAGGGAATTCCCCACTTGGAATTTTTTAAAATATATTTTATTGATTTTTTTACAGAGAGGAAGGGAGAGGGATAAAGAGTTAGAAACATCGATGAGAAGAAACATCAATCAGCTGCCTCCTGCACACCTCCTACTGGGGATGTGCCCGCAACCAAGGTACATGCCCTTGACCGGAATCGAACCTGGGACCTTTCAGTCCGCAGGCCGACGCTCTATCCACTGAGCCAAACCGGTTAGGGCTGGAATTTTTTTTTTTTCTAATAATAATTTACCTACCATTAAGGCTGTTGCTCTCCTCCAAGGGAATGCCTCAACCCATATAACTAACACATGTTGGTATTCTTGAACTGGTGGCATTTGAATAAAATCCAATTACTGTACCTCTCTAATGGATCTAAAGGAAGTGAGAAATGTCCTTGGGACCCATGGAATGATTTTTCCAGGACTATATTTAGTTAGATAGAACATCTGCTATGCACTTTGAGCTACAGTAGCAGTAATATTGTTTACTTCATGAAATCATCTTTTTAGGACCCAATGTTTTAGCTTATGTACATGTTAAAGTATAGGTAATTAAGCCCCTATAGGGAAGATTGGTTTCTGATTGAGTCCAAGTCATATCTGACTGCCTGGAACAAAGGTTCCCCCTTTTTGTTGCCATATCCTCTTTTTTTCTGCAGCTGTCTGATGAACTATACGCGTTTGTTGTTGATTTAATAGGAAGTGATGAATGATCTCAGGTCTGGATAATTTGGCTGGTTAATACTGCCTGTCTAACTGCCACATTAACAGGTTAAGTTTCTTTTGCTTCCATGGTGGCAGCTTTAGCAAGTCCTAGAATATGATAATTGCCCATTGTTTAGATTTCTGTATGACATCTAATAATTTTGCAGCCTATTTTTCCATTCTTTATGGGCTGCTCTGAGAAAATTAAGAAGCACCACTGCTTCAACAATATTCTAAAGTTGTGAGCTACACCAAAGACTTAGCTAGCTACTGCCAGTGTAAATATTGGCTATTTGATCTTTGGCAAATTGACAAGTCTGAGTTAGAAAAATTAATTAGGCTTGTTGGGCAGATCTTATTCAGGTAAATAAGAACCTTTAATTATGCCCACCATGGAAGTTATTGCGTGTCCAGCCTAGTAGCATCTCTGTTTATCTTTCCAAGATCCACCTGTAAACCAAATTAAGTCAGCATTATCAAGGAGTTTCCTATAAGCCATTCCTAGGAAAAAGAATGTAATCAGTGCCCAGCTTGTGTGGCACAGTGGTTGAGCATCAACCCATGAAACAAGAGGTTGCTGGTTCGATTTCCAGTTGGGGCACATGCCCCTCCCTGTTGTGGGCTCAACCCCTGGTAGGGGGCATGCAGGAGGAAGCTGATGGATGATATTTCTCTCTCATCAATGTTTCTATCTTTCTATCCCTCTCCCTTCCTCTCTCTCTAAACATCAATAAAAACATAGTTAAAAGAAGGTGGGCAGGTGAAATACTATGCAGCAGTAAAAAAGAAGGATCTCTTACCCTCTGAGACAGCATGGAGGGACCTGGAGAGTATCATGCTAAGTGAAATAAGCCAGTCAGAGAAAGACAAGTATCACATGATCGGACTCATATGTGGAATCTAAGTAACAAAATAAACTGATGAACAGAGTGGATCCAGAGACATGGAAGCATGATTAGAGTGTGGAATCTCAGAGGGAAGGTGGAGGAGGGTGGATAGGTGGGAGGTAATCAACCAAAGACCTTGTATGCTTATATGCATAACCCAGGGACACAGACAATAGGGAGGTGAAGGCCTGGGCAGGGGGGTAGGGGCGGGCTGATGGGGGAAAATGGGGGGAAAGGGGACATATGTAATACTTTCAACAATAAAGAATTATTTTTAAAAATAAATATAAATAAATAAATAAATAAAAGAAGGTGGTCAGTGCGCGAAATGCAATTGTGGATGTCTTTCTCCAGCAAAGAAGGTAGCAAAGTTGCTGGGTTAACACTGTTACATTGAACTAAAGTAATATTAGCTGCAGAAAGCAAGAGCCATCCACTGACAGAAGTGTTCAGTGTGATGAGAATTTAGTGAAGATTCAACAATAATGAGGAACATAAACAAAGGAGAGCTTATAACTATCTTTTCTGTTTATTTGCATTGTGTCTATTGCAGAGACAGCTGTCACGCAGGGAGGAAGCCCTTGGCTACCGATTCTAGTTGCTGACTGTAATGGTCTATAGTTCTATGATGATCACTAGGAGTTAAAACTTCTAAAAGTAGTTTCTTTATTTTCATGTATACAAAGTTAGGAAGTTTATAATTAAGGTGCTCCAGAGTGGAAGCGTTAGATAGTTCTTTAGAGATTTGGCAACTTGTTTCCCTTCAGGGATTCGCTGAATTGGATCAGGTCAATTTGACTTTAATTAGACATATAGAGGCTGGGCCATTCATGAAAAACGTGGTATCCAATTGCAACAATATCCAGTCAAACCCAGGCATTCTCTAAGCTGCTTTCTTGTTTTTGGAAGAGGAAAAATAGAAGATTCCTCTGAGTCTTTCAGGGTTAATCCGTAGCCCATCTTTAGATATGAGATGGCCAAGGTATTAGTTGAGGTAAACAAAATTGAAGCTTATCCTTTGAGACTTAATCTCCTTTTATAGCTAGCTGTTGTAATGGGTAAACTGTGTCCTTTTGGGAGTCTAGAAATATTCTAGAAGTAAATTATTCACATGTTGGATTAGAGTGAAATCTCTAGAAAAAATTTAACATCCTTTAAATCAGCTTTTAGTATCTAAGAGAAATAGGTGTGACTTTCGTATAGCCCTGGGGCATTGCTGCCCAAGTAAACTCGTATCTTCCCAGTGAAAGCAAAGAGGTATTTCTGTCTCTCTTTTTTATATTTATATAAGTGCTGAAAAAGACACTACATAAATTCAGTAATCCATTTACTGAAAAATATTTGCAGCCCACAGGACTATCTGGTAATAGGTTATATGGATTTGAAACCACAGGATGTTTGGAAATAACTATTTTATCTATAGCTATGAGATTCTGAACCCATCTCCATCCTTTTCCACTGGGTTTCTTTACTGGAAGGATAAAATTACAGAGACTCGTACATGGAATTATAAGCCCCCTTTTAAAAGTAATCTTGTAGCCCTAGCTGGTTTGGCTCAATAGATAGGGTGTCGGCCTGTGGACTGAAGGGTCTCAGGTTCGATTCCTGTCAAGAGCACGTACCTTGGTTGCAGGCTCCTGGCCCTGGTCGGGGGGATAAGGGAGGCAACCAATCGATGTGTCTCTCCCCCACCCTTAGACTCTCTCTAAAAAAATCAATGGAAAAATAGCCTCAGATGAGGATTTTTTTTTTAAGTAATCTTGTATATTGGGCTTAATTCCAGTTCAGTCATGAAGGATATCTGTGACTGGAAAAGGCTTGAAGTTGCATTGAAACATCCTATAAGAAATGTTCAGTTCCTCTTGTTGAGGGAGGTTTCTTTAAAATCATTATTTTCTCAATTGGTTCAGTATCTGATTTATTAACTTCTAAATACATTTCACCCTTTTGGAAAAAGAATATGTGGGCATCATTGGTTTCAAGAAAATCTCAACCTATCAGGTGAATTGAGGCAGATTTGATTAGCATTTCATATATATGTATGTGTGTGTGTGTGTGTGTGTATGTGTATATATATATGCATATATATATGCATATATATCCTATATAATCCTATACAATAAAGAGGTGATATGCAAATTGACATCACTCCAACACACAAGATGGCCGCCCCCATATGGTCAAAGATGGCTGCCCCCATGTGGACACAAGATGGCCGCCACAAGATGGCCGGCAAGGGAGGGCAGTTGGGAGGAACCAGGCCTGCAAGGGAGGGCAGTTGTAGGCGATCAGGCCTGCAGGGGAGGGCAGTTGAGGGTGACTGGGCTGGCTGGGGAAGGCAGTTGGGGGTGACCAGGCTTGCAGGGGAGGGCAGCTAGGGGCAACCAGGCCTGCAGGGGAGGACAGTTGGGGGGACCAGTCCTGCAGGGGAGGACAATTAGGGGCAACCAGGCCTGAAGGGGAGGGCAGTTGGGGGTGGCCAGGCTGGCAAGGGAGGGCAGTTAGGGGCAATTGAGCTGGCAGGGGAGCAGTTAAGCGTCAACCAGGCTGGCAGGGGAGTGGTTAGAGGGTAATCAGGCTGGCGGGCAGAAGCAGTTAGGGGCGATCAGGCAGGCAGGCAGGCAAGTGCTTGGGAGCCAGCAGTCCTGGATTGTGAGAGGGATCCCAGATTGGAGAGGGTGCAGGCTGGGCTGAGGGACACACATCCCCGTGCACGAATTTTGTGCACCGGGCCTCTAGTGTGTGTGTGTGTGTGTGTGTATATATATATATATATATATATATATATATATATGTGTGTGTGTGTGTGTGTAAATAATATATATATATATATATATATATATATATATATATCCATAACATTCCCTAGTTGGAAGGGGACAGGGACAGGTTTTAAAAGAGATATTGGTGCCCTAGCTGGCTTGACTCAATGAATAAAGCATCAGCCTGCGGAATGAAGGGACCCAGGTTTGATTCTGGTTGGGGGCGCATGCCTGGGTTGCGGGCTCCGTCCCCCATGGGGGGTGTGCAGGAGGCAGCCAACCAGTGATTCTCTCTCATCATTGATATTTCTGTCTCTCTCTCCCTCTCCCTGTCTCTATGAGGTCAATAAAAATACATTTTAAATAAATAAATAAAAATAAAAGAGATAAAGATATTGGTGCCCTGGCTGGTGTGGCTTGGTTCGTTGAGCATCATCCCAGGCACCAAAAGGTCACTGATTCAATTCCTGGTCAGGGCACATGCCCAGGTTGCCAGCTCAGTCCCCTGTAGGAGGTGTGCATGAGGCAGCTGACTGATGTTTCTCTCTCACATCGATGTTTCTATCTCTCTCTCTCCTTCTCCCTTCCTCTCTCTCTAAAAATCAATAAAAGCATATTTTTTAAAAATGTAAAAAGAGCCGAAACCGGTTTGGCTCAGTGGATAGAGCGTCGGCCTGCGGACTCGAGGGTCCCAGGTTCGATTCCGGTCAAGGGCATGTACCTTGGTTGCGGGCACATCCCCAGTGGGGGGTGTGCAAGAGGCAGCTGATCGATGTTTCTAACTCTCTATCCCTCTCTCTTCCTTTCTGTAAAAAATCAATAAAATATATTTTTTAAAAAAATGTAAAAAGAGCCCAGCTGATGTGGCTCAGTGGTTGACCAAGAGGTCATTAGTTCAATTGCTGGCCACAGCACATGCCTGGGTTGTGGGCTTGTCCCCCAGGATGGGCTTGCAGGAGGCAGCCAATTGATGTTTCTCTCTCATCAATGTTTCTATCTCTCTCCCTCTTCCTTCCTCTCTCTCTAAAATCAATAAAAACATATTTTTTAAAATTAAAAAAAAAGACATCAGTAGATTAGATATCCCTACCATTTGCATAGCAGCTTTACTCCAACTTAGTTAGGAATGATTAAGAACAGATAAAGTAGCCCCAGTATTTCAAGAGCTTTAGTAATTTCCCCTTTATATAATTTTAATTTCTCATAAACTAAAGAGAAGAGGAAATGCCTTCTCATAGTGCTCGGAGCAGCCCTACGCTTGCTTCTCCTTCTTTTCTTTCTAAATCCCATTTCAGTTTCTTGTAATTTTTCTTAAGGTGACCTGGCTTTCTACCATGAAAACAGACTCCTCTCCAAGAGTTTCCCAGCAAACCCTGTTTAGTAACTCTGTTGCTTTTGCTTCCGGAAATCAATAGGTATATTAATTGGAATAGGTAAGAATTGCTAGAGTTGCATGTTCTAACAGTTACATTAAATTCATCTGCGAACCCATTAAGGTTCCAGAAAAAAAATCAGGAAACTCTTTAGGTAGTTTACTTAATTCTGTTCTAGTCCAAGAATTGCTCTTTTTCCTCTGCCTGACACCAGTTTTTCTCTAAAGGGAGCTACTAGAATTCCTGGGTTATCCTTGTCTGAATTCCTATTCTCATTTTTCCCTCGGTCATTAGGGTATGGTGGTAGAGGAGACATAGAGGTGATAGAAGAGGAAGCAAAAAGGGAGGGGGAGAATAAGCACAGACAGAAAAGTTCAGAGAGAAATGTAGTGGAAGATCTGTAGGAGGCGGAGGCATGAGGAGTTGGCACTCATTAGGTTCAGAAGCCTTTTTTTAAAGGTTTATAGACAGTCTCTAAAACTTAACTTCTTTTTTTTTTAAATATATTTTATTGATTTTTTACAGAGAGGAAAGGAGAGGGATAGAAAGCTAGAAACATCAATGAGAGAGAAACATCGACCAGCTGCCTCCTGCACACCCACCACCGGGGATGTGCCCGCAACCAAGGTACATGCCCCTGACCGGAATCGAACCTGGGACCTTTCAGTCCACAGGCCGACGCTCTATCCACTGAGCCAAACCGGTTTTGGCTTAACTTCTTTTTTTAAAAAAAGGAATTTATCTGTACTCCTCCTAGGAATTCTACAGCCAAATCTCAATTCTTGGATGTCTCCTCTCAAACAATTATCTTCTCAACCCAACAGCCCTTTCATGCTGATCCCTATAAAATCAGTCATGCCTCTCTCAGGCGACAAAAGAGAGAATACATGACTATGAGTCAGTTTACCACTAAACCTCACATTGTTAACACCTCATGTGGTTTGCTTTAGCTGCTGCTTATTATTATTTAATTACTTTTACTGTACATTTCCTTCCCTTTTTGTTAAATTTTCATTTATATTTCATGTCCTTTTTGTTTTAAAGTGTTTATTTATAGATTAAAGAGTACATTAGACATGTACTGTATATAAGAAAGGTTAAAATGGAATCATTTGGTGACCTGTAATGAATTAATGCAATTTAAATTATTTCTTTTATATATATACTAGAGGCCTGTTGCACAAAGATTCGTGCAATAGGCCTTCCTTCCCCTGGCTGCCGGCACTGGTTTTCCTTGGGCACCCGGGACCCAGGCCTTCCCTCCGGACGCCACCTTCAGTCTTCTCTGCTCTGGCCAGAGTGCTGCTCCTGTAGCTCCCTCCACCCACTGCCTTCCCCTTCATAGCAGGCATCCTGCCCCGCCTGGCCACTCTGCACCTGTGTATGCAAATTAACCCTCCATCTTTGTTGGGTTAATATAGTGGAGAAATAGGGAACTAGCAGAAAGGGATGTCCCAGATTGGACAGGGTGTAGGCCGGGCTGAGGGACACCCTCTCTCTGTGTACCAATTTTGTGCACTGGGCCTCTAGTAATTAAATACAATTTGCTTGGTTCATCTGGGAAAGAAAAAAAAAAGACAAGGATAATCCAGCAATTCTGGCAGCTCTCTTCAGGGAAAAGCCTGTCTCAGGCAGAGGGCAAACAGTTATTGTATATCTTCCTTGGACTAGAGCAGGAGTAAGAAATTTAACTAAAGGTTTCCCTGACCCCAATGGGTTTGCAAAGGAATTTGATTTAACTGTTAGAATATATGACCCCAGCTATTCTGACCTATTCCAATTAATATACCTTCTGGTTTCTGAGAGCAATGAAACAGAAGAGCTGAGTAAGGTTTGCTGGCATACTCCTGTAGAGGATTTTTTAAAATTAAATGTATTGGAGTGACATTGGTCAACATGAACAAACAGGTTTCAGGTGTGGGTTTCTCCGTTACAAGGTCTGTGTATTGCACCATGTGCCCACCACCCAAAGTCAAATCTTCTCCTGTCACCATATATTAGGACCCCTTTCTCCTCTCACTCCCTTCCCTCTGGCAACTACCACACTGCTGTTTGTATTCATGAGTTTCAGTTTTATATCCCACATATGAGTGAAAGCATATGGTTCTTAGCTTTTTCTGACTGACTTATTTCACTTAGCATGGTGTTCTCAAGGTCCATCCATGTTGCAAAACTCCTCAAGGATGAGAAGCTGCCAATATCAGATGGACACAGCTATCCTCAGATATCACCAAGGCCTGTATACCAATTGGGAAATAATAATTTTAAAGGAACTTCCACAAGAGGCAAATAATATTGAAATTGAACATTGGTTGCAGGACATTCCAATGCAACTTTGGACCCGGCAACTTGATATTGGTAAGATCAAGTCAACCACTTCTGATAAAATAACTATTGAACCTGGCTAGTGTGGCTCAATGTTTGAGCATCAATCCATGCACCAAGAGGTCACTGGTTCAATTCCCGGTCAAGGCACATGCCCTGGTTGCGGGCTTGATTCCAAGGAGTGGCGTGCAGAGGCAGCCAAAGTGTTTCTATCTCTCTCCCATTCTCTCTTTCTAAAAAATCAATAAAAACATATTTTTTAAAAACATGACTATTGATAATATTTGCCTCTACCTAATATTCATCAATATCTTTTAAGACCTGATGAGACTTATAATTTTATGTACAAGACCCTGAAATTCTCCTATCCTTCCAGTAAATAAAGCAAATGGGAAAGGATGTAGATTTGTATAGGATCTCAGAGCTATAAATAAGATGGTTATTCCCAGACATCCTGTAGTTCCAAATCCACATATGTTCCTTATTATCAGCCATTCCTCTGGACTGCCAATATTTTTCAGTAATAGATTTATGTGGTGCCTTTTTTCAGCATTCCAATAGAAAAAGACAGTCATTATCTCTTTGCCTTCACCTGGGAAGATCATAAGTTTACTTGGACAGTAATGCCCCAGGGATATACAGAAGTCCCACCTATTTCTTCCAGATATTAAAAGCTGATTTAAATGATGTTAAATTTCCTAAATATTCCACTCTAATCCATTATGTGGATGATTTACTTTTATGCTTTAGAACATTTCTTGACTCCCAAAAGGACACAATATAGCTATTACAACAGGATATAAGATCTCAAAGGATAAGTTTCAAATTTGCTTATCTCAACTAAAATACACTTAGACATGTCATATCTAAAGATGGGCTACTGATTAACTTTGAAAGACTCAGAGGAATCCTATCTTTCCCTCTCCCAAAAAAGAAAGTAGTTTAGAGGATTCTGGGGTTTGACCTGATATTGTCAAAATTAGGTTCCAAATGTTCATTAATAGCCCAGCCTCAATATGCCTTATTAAAGTCAGATACACCTATGCTCAATTAATATTTGACAAAGGAGGCAAGATCATACAGTGGAGTAACGATGGTCTATTCAATAAATGGTGTTGGGAAAATTGGATAGATATATGCAGAAAAGTGAAACTAGACCACAAACTTACACCATACACAAGAATAAACTCAAAATGGGTAAAAGACTTTAATGTAAGTCAGAAAAACACAAAAATCCTAGAAGAAACCATAGGCAGCAAAATCTCCGATATCTCACATAGCAGAACCTAGGGCAAGAGAAACAAAGAAAAAAATAAACAAATGGAACTACATCAAACTAAAAAGCTTCTGCACAGCAAAAGAAACCAGCATCAAAATGAACAGGGAGCCAACTATATGAGGAAACATATTTGCCACTGATACATCTGATAAGGGTTTAATTTCCAAAATACATAAAGCACTCATACAAGTCAACAAAAGGAAGACAAACAATCCAATTAAAACATTGGCAGAGGACCTGAATAGACACTTCTCCAAAGAGGACATACCAATGGCCAAGAGAGATATGAAAAAATGCTCAACGTCACTAATCACCGGAGAGATGCAAACTGAAATGACAATGAGGTACCAGCTCACACCTGCCAGAATGACTACCATCATTAAATCCACAACCAGTGTTGGTGCTGGCGAGGATGTGGAACAAAGGGAACCCTCGTGCACTGCTGGTGGGAATACAGACTGGAGCAGTCACTGTGGAGAACAGTGTGGGGTTTCCTCAAAACATTAAAAATGGAACTGCCTCCTGGCTGGCATGGCTCAGTGGTTGAGCATCAACCTATGAATCAAGAGGTCACGGTTCCATTCCCTGGCAGGGCACATGCCCAGGTTGCAGGCTCAATCCCCAGTATGAAAATCTTAATTTGTGTACCTGCTAGTCTTTCCTACCTACTTGACAAAGATATTCTGATTATCGGTTGTGTTAATAAAGTTAACCCTTTGTTGGCCACACATTGGTCTTCTCCTACTATTAATATAAGCTTTAGTACTTTTTTTTCTGGAAGTATCTATTAATAGGACCCAGTTTGGGAAAATACCTCCAAGAACATCTCCCCAATAATTCCCCTGAAGTAGCTATGAAAAAATGGCCAGCTATCCTGGGTGCAGAAGCCCAGGCTAGACATTTATGGACTCATATGGTTCCCTTGGATTTTGGAGATTTTTGGATGGAAAATGTGATCTTCTACTTTGTATCTTAAAACCCAGGCACCTCGGTTAGATCCTAAGCTTAAATTCTCAGTGCAGTAAACTCTCAATTTTTCGGACCTAGGATTTAATGGACTTAGGATTTAACAGACAAAATTTCTGGCGTGTAAGTCATATGGGAAAATTAAAACTCTATTGATTTTAAAATGTTTTTAACCAAGATTTGCTTAAAATTAAATTAACAGTTTATTTTTTGTTAATACTTCACTGTTATTTTTAACAAATTTTAGCAAATAGGCCATATGTTGGAAAAAACACTGTAGTAATTTTACTGACATAAATAAATATGACATATCTACAACTATAATCAAAAATATTTAAATATAAGAATCATCTCTCATAAACAATGTTCGGTGAATGATTAGCAAGTGATCACAGCACATCCTGTGTGGTAATCAGTTTTGTTGCTGCTTCGTATGACTTTCTGCAGCAGTTTTTGTTATTATTGTTAATCCTCACCCGTGGATATTTTTTTCATTGATTTTTAGAGAGAGTGGAAGAGTGAGGAGGAGGAGGAGGAGGAGGAGGAGGGGAGAGAGAGAGGGGAGAGAGAGAGAGAAACATTTATTGATTGGTTCCCTTCCAAATGCACCCTGACCAGGGCCAGGGATTGAACCTGCAACCCAGGTACATGCCCTTGACCAGGAACTGAACCCTCAACCCTTCAGTGCCCAGGGGTTGGGGGCGGGGGGGTCACTCTAACCACTGAGAAACACTGGCCAGTGTGTCTGCAGCAGTTTTAATGGCATGCTGGTCTATGTTCCAATGTGTGCTAAGCCAGGCCCCAGCCGTGTGCATTTATTTACCCACAGTGACTGGTGAATGCACCCATTTACTAGACCTATTCAGTATAGGTTTAAAATTACAGTAATACATATAGAAAATTTTTCTGTAAAATTAAACTTTTCATACATACTTAATTTTAATTACACAAATGCGTCTAAATAACTAAAAACAGGCGAATTAGCTAATTTGTCAATTTTCTAACATATGCATTTGGAAAACCTACTTTATTATAAAACAGGCTTTTGGCTTTAACAGACACCCCACTACCTGAATTAATCCATTATATGGAGGTTTCACTGTAGTTCAACTGCCTGGCATAGGGACTATTCTCAATAACACTAGAATACTTCCGATGGGAAGGCCGGTGGGCTCAATGGTTAGAGTGACACACACACACACACACACACACACACACACACACCCATCCCTAGGCACTGAAGGGTAGAGGGTTCAGTTCCTGGTCAAGGGCATGTACCTGGGTTGCAGGGTCCTCTGTCTTGAGGCTTTATCTCTCTCTTGCAGACAGGAATCTTATGGGAGGTCTCAGGGAGGGTTTCAGTGGAACAGTCATCAGTTTCTAGGTGCGCTCCTTCAGGGTCATGCTCTCCACTGATTGGTCAGTGTTAGGGCAGGAGGTCATCAGTCACTGCAGCTGGTCCTGGCGTCAGCCACCTGGTTTTTCTGCTTTTCTGGTCCTGGAGCTGAAATATTATCTCTAGGGAGGTGACCTTCTGTATCTGCTATAAATTGCTGTCAGTTTGTTCAGCTACCTATCTCAGTTTCCCTATTCTACTTGTCCTGGCTTACTGGCCTATCTCAACCTCACTGACCTCATCTCCTACATTCAATCTTTACACATCAAATATTACTGAGTATCTCTTGTGTGCCAGGCACTGCTCGAGACCCCAGGAATACAGCTTTGAACCAAACAACATGGACCGGCATTGTAACCATCTTCTTCAACAAGCCCATCCCCCCGGCAGGCCTTTGCACTCCCTGAAATTATCTTTTTCCCCCATTGATTTTTAGAGAGAGTGAAAGGGAGAGACAGAAAAACATCAATGGGAGAGAGACACATCGATTGGTTGCCTCCCAAAAACACCCTGACCCTGACTGGGGCAGGGATCAATTCCGCAACCCAGGTACGTGCCCTTGATGGGGAATTGAACCCTTTGGTTCCAGCGCTGACACTCTAACCACTGAACACACCAGCCATGGTCAGGACCATCTTAATTTATGACTTCATTTGCCTGTGGATAAGAGTTCAGGGAGGAGGCGGGGCCCATTTCTCTGTTGCTCAGAGCTGCATCCCTAGGTCTAAAAGAAAGTCTTGTTTGTAGTTAGACCTCAATAACAATTAGTTGAAAGAATATTAGCTAACATGCCTTTAACACTTGTTCTATATTCACCTGGCCCTGTTTTATTTATTTTTTATTTTTTAAAATATATTTTATTGATTTTTTACAGAGAGGAGGAGAGAGGGATAGAGAGTTAGAAACATCGATGAGAGAGAACATCGATCAGCTGCCTCCTGCACACTCCCTACTGGGGATGTGCCTGCAACCAAGGTACATGCCCTTGACCAGAATCGAACCTGGGACCCTTCAGTCTGCAGGCCGACACTCTATCCACTGAGCCAAACCAGCCAGGGCATCACCTGGCCCTGTTTTAAATTGTGTACACACGTGTACCTACCTAATCTTGAAAACTATCCCTATTTTACAAGCGTTAACAAAGGGACAGAGAAGCTAGGCTGTGAACTGTCAATATAAGAAGTATTCAAACCTATAGAGAATCTTTGTGAGTTTATTTGAGCCAAACTGTCAACAATTGCCGGGAAGCAAAAACTCAACGGATTGAGATAATGCTCCAGAGAGTGGCAGTTTTACATCTTATTTTATACATTGCAGTCAAAAGAGAAGACTTAAGTGGGTTACAGGAAATTCATTTGTGATTAAAGAGATGGGAGAAAGCAAAGCGGGGAAACCTCTGGGATTGGATAAAAAGTAAAATGGCCCTAACCAGTTTGGCTCAGTGGATAGAGCATCGGCCTTGGGACTGAAAGGTCCCAGGTTCGATTCTGGTCAAGAGGGCATGTACCTTGGTTGCGGGCACAGCCCCAGTAGGGGGCGTGCAGGAGGCAGCTGATGGATGTTTCTCTCATCGATGTTTCTAACTCTCCCTCTCTGTAAAAAATTAATAAAATATTTTTTTAAAAAGTAAAATGACAGACACATACTTTCTTTACACAGGTGGTACAGGATCATTAACAGTCCACAATGAACAGAACAATCAATGAAAGGATTTATGGTCTCCAGAAAAGGGGAGTTACCCTGACATTCCAAAGGTATGCTATCCCAGGGGGGAGGGGGTTGATGACAAATATGTGATACCTTAATCAATAAAGTAATTTTTTAAAAAAAAACAAAGGTATGCTATCCCAGATGCAAAAGATAGGCAGGCTGAGTTAAGGACAAGTTTGACTTTGGTCAGGGAAGGGTCTAGCCTAAGACCTGACTACCTGCCATAAACTGCTTTTAGTTAAAAAGTTTTCATTTCAAACCCTCCTTTGTGGTTACTGTAGGCCTCTGAGTTTGCAAGGCTGCCCCAGAGTTTGTCAGGTGAGCAGGTGGCCCCTTCTTGTCCGCAGAACTCAGGCAGCCTGGCTTCAGACTTGATGGCCCTCACCACTCTACATACCGCTCAAAAAATGAATGATCCAGCCGACCCTTCAGACTGGCCTGGGTTCGAATCCCAGCTCTGTCGCTTGTTAGCTGTGTGGCCTAGGGTTTACCTCTCTGAACCTCCCATTCTTTACTGTGAGAGGTCAAGCCCCTCCTCCCAGTTCGCGGTGAAGAGGTCCGGTGCCGGAGGAAACTGGCTCAGAGACACCTTGCGGGCACGCACAGGCAAACACGAAGGGAGCTGCCCGGACGGCTGGGAGCGTCTGGGAGCTGGACCCTGATAACAATGAAAAGGGAGGTGGGACCTGGGGGGATGGCAATGGCGAGGCGAGGCGGGTGGGGGGGAGGGGGGGAATGCAGGGGGGCGGGGGTGATCACCGCCAGGCTCCGGGTGTGGCCTCCCAGAGGCTGCCAAAGTCTCGGCTTCCAGGTTCCCACAGTTTGTCCACGCCCTTGCTTGGGGCCCAAGGCGCTGTCTCCGCCCCCCGAAAGTGAGAGACTGAAGAGACACCAGGCGGCGGCGGTGGTCTGGGAGAAAGAAACCTGGCGGCGGGGAGAGAGTCCTGCCGGGAGGCACGAGTGGGGAGCTAGCTGCCCCGCCTCCCCGCACCTGCCTTAGCGGGGAAGGGAGCGGCGGGGAGCGTCCGGGAGCCGGGGAAGGAGCCAACCTGCGGAGATGGAGGCGGCCGGCACCTGGGCGCTGCTGCTGCTGCTGCTGCTGCTGCTGCTGCTGCTGCTGCCGCTGGCGCTGCCCGCGACCCGGACCCGAGGTCGCCTGCCCCCCGGCCCCGCGCCGCTGCCGCTGCTGGGGAACCTCCTGCAGCTCCGGCCTGGGGCGCTGTACGTGGGGCTCTTGCGGGTGAGGAGCGGCGGGGTGCCCTGGTTAGGAGGAGGGTTGCGGGGGGAGGGCCAGGGCCAGGACAGGGAGGGGGCTGCGAGGAGAGAAACCGGAGTGGCGGGCAGAGAGGTCTTCGGGGGTCCTAGGGAGGAGGCCAGCCCGGGTCCCAGGCAGAGGGGCCGCGGGGCCCTGGGGTGGGGCGGGGGCAGGGGCCCAGGACCGGGCGTTGCCTGGGGAGAGATGGGGCAGAACTGTGGAGCGGGCCAGGAGCAGGGAAGCGGGATCCCGGAGCAGGCGGGGGGGGGGGGGGGGTGTCCCAGGGCAGAGGAGCCTTCAGAATCCTGGGGCGGCGGGGAGCGGGCAGGGAGGCTGGGAGCCGGGAGAGACGCTGATAGTGCGATGGTGTTGGGCTTGTCCCGGGGGAGGAACCGCTGGGGAGATACCGGTGAGCTCTCCTAAGGACGGGCAGAGGAGAGGAAGGGGTCCCTGGGCGGGGGAGTGGAGGCAGAGGCTGCAGGCTTCCAGGAATCTGCCTGCAGAGCACAGAGGGGTGGAGGTGAGGGGCAGGTGGAGCTGCGAGCTCCTGGGACAGAGAAGGGTAGGAGGGCAAGAAAGAGCGTGAGGCGGTCCCAACCTTTGGGGGGTGGGGAGCGGGTGGGAGAAGCCAGAGGCTCCCCATTCCACAGGAATCGGGGCGCCTTCCAGGCATGGGGGGGGCGGGGGGGCGGTGTCCTGGGGAGGGATGGTAGATGCTCAGCAGTCTGTGCTTCAGAAGTTGAGGATTTAGCAGCGGCAGAAAAGGGTGGCTGCGTGGTGGGTGCGGAGAGTGGAGGAGCTAATGGGAGGCCAGAGCTGCAGCTACCCACGTCTGCTGCCTCGCGCCTGAACTGGGAGGGGAGGGGAGGGGAGGGGAGGGGAGGGTTCTGGGTTGCCCCAAGTCAGAAGTTAGGCTCTGCAGGAGGTGAGAGGATAGCGGCTGGCCAGGGCTGGGGGGAGAGTTTGCAGACCTGGGGAGGGGGGGTAGTTTCTAGCAGGTGGCCCATGCAGCGACAGGGGCCAGGACGGAGACTTGGAGACTGGAAAAGGCACCACCCCCTTTTCTCTCCCTGCCCGCAGCTGAGTAAGAAGTACGGACCGGTGTTCACCGTGCACCTGGGACCCTGGCGGCGCGTGGTGGTCCTGGTTGGGCACGAGGCTGTGCAGGAGGCCCTGGGAGGTCAGGCGGAGGAGTTCAGTGGGCGGGGGATGTTGGCAACCCTGGACCCCACCTTTGACGGCCATGGTGAGTCATGAGTGGAGCCTGCTTCCGCGTGCTTGTGACCTTCCTGCGGGGGGGGGGGGGGCGGGGGGGGGCGTAGTGTCGCTGGGCCTCTGTTTCCTCACCCATAAAATGGGATGATAATAGTGCCTGGACAGGGGGTCGCAGCGAGGACTGAATGGGGACTGGGCTTTGCACAAAGCCAGCACTCGGTAGTCACCAGGGTGCGGGAGGGTTATCTCTGGTCCAGGTGCAACCCCCAGGGCTGGGAGGGAGGGGCAGACTTTCGAGGCCCTGGGCCTTAACTGATGTGTAAACACCAAATGTAGAAACCCTTATCTGTGCTGAGGCTGAACGCCAGAGTCCCGCACAGCAGGGACTAAACAGCCCGGCCTGGCTCCCCCTCAGAGCCTCACCCGTGGGCAGACAGACCTGTCACCAGAAAGTGACCGTCTGGAGAGGTCCGGAATGAGGGAGGGGCCGGCAGAGGGGTCAGGGCCAGGATGGGGGAAGCCCTGGGACTCTAGGAATAGGAGGAGGCTCTTGACCCAGCCTGCTTGCTGGGGGTGTCTTCCTGAAAGGCGGGGTATCTGAGCGGAGACTCACGGAGTGAGCGGGAAAGGTATTCCTGGTGGAGACCAGCAGCACAAAAGCATGGACGTGAGAAGTGCTCACCCATTCGGCTGACAAGTTTTCATTATGCCTGGTCCTGCACTGGGTACTGGGGATACAGAGGTAGCTGAGCTAGATGAGGTGTCCCCCTTACAGTGTGGGGGGAGAATGGGAGAAATCTGGGAAGGCTTCTCAGAGATGACATTCGAGTGGAGACGTGAAGGACCAATGGAGTTAGTTCAGGGAGGAAGGAGAGCTGAGCGATCCAGGCAGGGGGGACAGGCGTGTAGAGGGGGAATCCTGACACCTCTGAGGAAGTGAGAGAAGGCAGTGCGATTGTAGCGGGATGAGTAAGGAAGCTGAAGTTAGCAGCGTCAGGTCATGCAGGGCCTGAGTCCTGCCACCGCGTTTGGGCTTTGGGTTTTCTGGAGGAGCAATAGATATTAAGCAGAGAAAGGATACAGAGTTAGAAAGGTCCCTGATTGCTGTGTGGGAACCCAGGGAGGGGACTGGGCTGGATCATGGCTGGGCCTTGGGGTTGGAATGGCGGGGGGGGGGAGGCATGGAGAGGAATCCATGGCTCCAAACAGGGGTGGGGGTGGCGGGGCTAAGAACAGGGAGGAGGAGAGATGCTGAGGCCAGTTGGGGACACTGTGGAGGGGTAGGTGGGTGGGGGGATACCTGGGTGGTGGCATCCTAGAGGCCAATACAGGCCAGAATTCTACAAGCGGGAACACTGAGCTCAGAGCAGGGACGGGTCTGTCCAGGGCGGGTCTCTGAGATGAGGGCGGAAAACTGCCACTCCATCCTCTTCCCTCCCCGTTCAACCTCCAGACAACGTGGGGCAGGGACCACACAGTACTCCATAAACGTTAATGGAAGGAAGGACGAAGAGGAAGGAAGGACAAAAGTATGGGTGGGTGAAAAGAGGAGTAAAAAGAGGAAGGAAGGAAGGAAGGAAGGAAGGAAGGAAGGAAGGAAGGAAGGAAGGAAGGAGTCTTCACTCACCTGGGTGATCACAGAACAGGAGCCTGGATGATCCCAGTTACCAGCTTCTCAGGAAAATGTCACCCTGCCCCAAGGCCAGGTAGTTATTAAGCACCTACTGAGTCCTTATCTCTGGACTCGGTGGATGTGGCCTCAGGGCAGGCCCGAAGAACCCCCTCTGGGCACTTCACTGGGAGGAAGGGGTGGTCCTGGGGAATGGAGAGAGGGGCCAGTCCCTCCTTGAGTCTAGCCTCCCGTGCAGGGGTTCTCTTCTCCAATGGGGAGCGGTGGAGGCAGCTGAGGAGATTCACCCTGCTTGCTCTGCGGGACCTGGGCATGGGGAAGCGAGAAGGCGAGGAGCTGATCCGGGCTGAGGCCCGGTGTGTGGTGGAGGCCTTCCAGGCAACAGCAGGTGAGCAGGGCAGGGGCAGCCCGGGGTCCCTGGGTTCTGAGTGAGTGTGGGGGGGACCCTCCCATGACGGCTGGGCTGGGACTCTATGCACCTCCACCTCTAGCTCCTCCTTCACCTCTGTCACTGTCCTGCTGACTCCCTGAGAGAGTCTCTGTGTCCCTGGTATCATCACAGCACTTTTCTGCCTTTCTCTCTCCACTTGTTTTTCTTCCCTGTAAATTTCTCTGTCTCTCTCCTTGCCTGTTTGTCTGTGCCCCTATTTGTCTCTTTCTCTCTGTCCTTTGTTTCTCTGTCCCTGTCTGTCTGTCTCTGTCTCGGTGCCTTTCTCTTGGTGATTGTTTCTGGCCCCCCTGGAGTCGGTCCTCTCCCATTCCATCACAACACTCCTCCCTGCCCCCTCCCCACCAGGACAGCCATTTGACCCCTCCCTGCTGCTGGCCCAGGCCACCTCCAACATTGTCTGCTCCCTCACTGTGGGCCGCCGATTCCCCTACGAGGATAAGGAGTTCCAGGCTGTGGTCCAGGCTGCTGGAGGCATCCTGCTGGGGATCAGCTCCCCTTGGGGCCAGGTGAGCGGTGAGACCCCTCTCCAACCACTTTCCCCCAAACGTTCCTGCCCCCCTCTTCCAGGTAACCCTCAGAGCACCCCATCCCCCTGCCCCTCCACCCTGAGGCAGGGCCAGGCCCCATGGAAACAGCCGCCTTTCTCCCCCGCAGACCTATGAGATGTTCTCCTGGCTCCTGCAGCGCCTCCCAGGCTCCCAGACCCAGCTCCTCGGCCATGTGGGCACCCTGGCCGCCTTCGCCGTTGAGCAGGTGCAGCGGCACCAGGGGAGCCTGGACCCCTCGGGCCCTGCACGCGACGTTGTGGATGCCTTCCTGCTGAAGATGGCAAAGGTGGGGGAAGGTGGCAGTTTGGAGGCGCTCCTGAATGGGGATGGTGGCCTGGCTGCCTGCCACCCGGGTGTGTCTGTGCATGTGTGTGCACATCGCCTCTTTCTGGTGCATTGTTCTCTCTGCCTCTCCCCACCCCACTTCCTGAGTATCCAAGTCTCCTGCATTTCTCCTTTCTCCTCCCTCCAACCTCACCCCCATGCCCAGGGACCTGCCACTAGCAATGGCCACCATTGCTTCACCCCACTCCCCACCCCTGGCCCCCCTACCCACACAGGACACTTCCTGAGACTTAGCCATTTCCTTACGAAACCTTGCATTAGCCCATTATACTGATAAAGTCTGCTTTATTAATTATATAAGAACAATTTATTGTTATGTGAGAAAATGAGCATTCAGGGGACTCCTGTGGAAATAAGGAGTTTTGCATTGTACAGACTTTGGAATTATGGGAGCTATTCAGGGCCACATCCTTTGAATAAATGCAGCCACCTTGTTCATGGAGAATTTTTTCTTATCTGTGTGGCCCCAATTCTTTCTTATTTCTTTTTTTTTTTTTTAATATATTTTATTGATTTTTTACAGAGAGGAAGAGAGAGGGATAGAGAGTCAGAAACATCAATGGGAGAGAAACATCAATCAGCTGCCTCCTGCACACCCCCTACTGGGGATGTGCCCGCAACCAAGGTACATGCCCTTGACCGGAATCGAACCCGGGACCCTTCAGTCCGCAGGCCGACGCTCTATCCACTGAGCCAAACCAGTTAGGGCTCTTATTTCTTTTTAATTAAAAAAATAATTGTAGTAAAGTACACATAACATAAAATTCACCATCTTAACCATTTTTGAGTGTACGGTTCACTAGTGTTAAGTGTGTTTATATTGTTGTGCAACCAAATACTCCTTCCAACTTGCAAAGCTGAAGTGCTGTCCTCTCAACATCGCCCCATTCCCCCGGCCCCAGCTCCCGGCCAGCACCAGTCTATTTTCTGTCTTCATTACTTTGCCTTCTCTGGGTGCCTCATGTAAGTGGAACCATACAGTATTAGACCTTTTTTTTATTATTATTGATTTTTTTTACAGAGAGGAAGGGAGAGGGATAGAGAGCTAGAAACATCGATGAGAGAGAATCATCGACCAGCTGCTTCCTGCACACCCCCTACCAGGGATGTGCCCGCAGCCAATGTACATGCCCTTGACCGGAATCAAACCTGGGACCTTTCAGTCCGCAGACCGACGCTCTATCCATTGAGCCAAACCGGTCTCGGCGTATTAGACCTTTTTAACTACTTTATTTCATTTAGCATAATGTCCTCAGGTCCATCAATGTTGTAGCATGTGATGGGATTTCCTTTCTCTTTTTTTAATATATTTTTATTGATTTCAGAGAGAAAGGCAGAGGGAGAGAAAAATTAGAAACATCAATAATGAGAGAGAATCATCGATTGGCTGCCTTTTGCACACCCCACACTGAGGATCAAGCCCACAACCCAGGCATGTGCCCTGACCAGGAATTGAACTGTGAGCTCCTGGTTCCTAGGTACACGCTCCAACACTGAGCCACACTAGCTGGGCAAGGGATGTCCTTTCCTTTTAAGGCTGAATCCTATTCCATTGTATGGATAGACCACGTTTCATGTATGCATCCATCCAGCGAGAGGCCCGTGGCTTACTTCCACCTTTTAGCTACCGTGGCTCACACCACTGTGAATATGAGTGCACAAGTAATCTCTTCGAGACCCTGCTTTCAGTCCTTTTGGAGGTAAGTCCAGAAGCAGAATTGCCGGATCGTATCGTTATTCTATTTGAATTTTTCTGAGAAACTGCGATACCATTTTCCAGAGCAGCTGCCCCGTTTTCCATTCTCACCAACGGCGACCGTGGTTCCCATCTCCCCACGTCCCCACCAACACTTGTCATTTTCTCTTTTGCGTGTTTATGGTGGCCATTCTCTTTCATTTTTAAAAGCATTCCAACCAGACAGAATACTATCAAGAGCCCACATCCTGGCTTTTCCCAACATTTATTTAACCTCCTTGACCAAACTTGAAGTTGCGGGGCTGCCCCAAGCCCAGCTGGGCGGCCCCCGCCACCTGCAGGGTGTGTTCCCTGAGCCCCTCTGCCCCGTTTCTTCCAGGAGGAACGTGATCCAAACACAGAATTCACTGACAAGAACATGTTGATGACCGTAATCTATCTGCTGTTCGCGGGGACGGTGACCATCAGCACCACGGTCCGCTACACCCTCCTGCTCCTGCTGAAATACCCTCAGGTCCAAGGTAGGAAGCCTTTTCGGCCCGCCAGGCCCTGGTGACAGAAGCGAGAGCTGGAGAGGAAGAATGTTCAGGAGCGTGGGCAGCCTGAGCCAGAGCCTGGAGGTGACCATGAGCCCGGCATCTGGGGTGTCGGAGGAGCGAGAAGCGGAGGGACTGCTGGTTGTCGGATGAGGCGTAGTGAGAAATGAGGCAGGAGATGTCTCGGGGCCTTGTCCCTTGATCCTGGGCAATGGGGATCCATGGGAGGATGTTGAGCAGGGGGAGGTGGGGTCAAATCAGCATTTTAGAAAAACTCTTTGGGCTTCCATGAAGTAGGAGGGAAGCCTGGGTAGGAACCTGGGTGGGAGAGGACAGGGCTGGGTCAAGCTGTGGGGAGAAAAGAAGGGGCCACGTAGGCAGGTGGTAGAGAAGGATGGGGAGGGAGACATCCAGAGACAGGCCCAGGGCTCTGGCCAGGGGCCCGGGGGCCAGGGGGGCCACCCCGAGATGGGAACAGAAAGGATGAGAGACTGTCTGAGGGAAGACACTGAGGCCAGTTTGGGACACCTTGAGTGTGAGGGGCCTGGGACCACCTGTGAGGAGGCACCCAGGAGGGTCGGGACAGGAGATGAAAAACCAATCGGGGTCCTGAGAGCACAGGCAGGAACTGAAGCTGGGATGGTGAGGAGCAGTATAGGGCTGATAATAGGCCCCAAGGAGCCCTGACCGGTTTGGCTCAGTGGATAGAGCATCGGCCTGCGGACTGAAGGGTCCCAGGTTCAATTCCAGTCAAGGGCATGTATGTACCTTGGTTGCGGGCACATCCCCAGTAGGGAGTGTACAGGAGGCAGCTGATGGATGTTTCTAACTCTCTATCCTCTCCCTTCCTCTCTGTAAAAAGTCAATAAAATATATGAAAAAAACCCCACACTTTATAAAAAAAAAAGCCCCAAAGAACCCCAGCGTCTCACGTTGGCCAGATAAATGCTGTTGAGCCAGTGGGGTGGGCTGACCTGGAAGATGGAACTTGAGGTCCGGTGGCCTTGGTGGAATAGAGTCAGCTGTGGTTTCAGCGCTCTGGGCCTCAGTTTCCTCGTTTGGGAAATAGGGATAGATCCTGGTACCCAGCTCACAGAACTGCTGAGGGAGTTAAGACAGGAGAGAAGCAATGCCCAGCACACAGGATGTGTGGGACCCGGGCTCAGGGAGGGCTGGGGGGCTTTTCCTCTTACCCACCAGCCTCATCCCTAACCACAGCTGCTCAAGAAGATGGGGCTTCCAGGGAGAGGTCCCTACCTACCCCTCCTCTGACCTCCAGTCCTCCTCTTCTTGTGGGCAGAGCGCGTGCACGAGGAACTGACAAGGGAGCTGGGTGCTGGCCGGGCGCCAGGCCTGGGGGACCGAGCTCGCCTCCCATACACGGACGCGGTTCTGCATGAGGCGCAGCGGCTGCTGGCACTGGTGCCCATGGGGATACCCCGAGCCCTCACGAGGACCACCTCCTTCCGAGGGTACACCCTGCCCCAGGTGGGTCTGCCGTGCAGCCATGCCCAGTGGTATATCTGCCTTAGGCCTAAGTCTGTTGGTATCTGTGTCTCTCTGGCTTTTTCTGGATCTTGGTCTTTCTCTTTCTGTGTCTTTCTCCTCTCTCCTCCTCCTCCTCCTCCTCCTCCTTCTCCTCCTCCTCCTCCTCCACCTCCCCATCTCAGTTCCCGTCCCTTCATTAGAGAGCAACTTGGAGCCAGCACCACCAGAGGGCGATGTCTCCTCAGAAACCTAAGGTTCCTTCTGACAAACCGCTTCCTTCTTGAGCTTCATTGTAGTAGAATCAATCCTTGGCAGTTGCAATCCAGTCTTTTATCTGGGACCTTGGGCAAATCACTCCCCCCTCTGAGCCTCCATCTATCCCTCTTCTAAACTGGGAAAGGTAACAGTATTAACCAGGATTGCAAGGAATCTTATGAGGCTATGCTTGTAAAGCACCAACGTGGCTCTCGGTACCTGGGGGGTGGCAGCCTTGTGCATGAGGCAGCAGCAGGGACTATTGTTAACACAGTGACTGTGCAATGACAACCACTACTGATGGTGACAACAGTACTAATGATTGGGGACCTGCTCTGTGCCAGGTGTTTAAATTTCAGAGCAATCCTACACCACTAGCATGCCCATCTTACAGATGAGAACTGAGGCCTTGAAAGGTTAGAAGAGCCCTAGCTGGTTTGGCTCAGTGGATAAGAGCATCGGCCTGTGGACTAAAGGGTCCCAGGTTCGATTCTGGCCAAGAGAACATGCCTAGGTTGTGGGCTCGATCCCCCAGTGGGGGGCGTGCAGGAGGCAGCCGATCGATGGTTCTCTCTCATCATTGATGTTTCCATGTCTCTATCCCTCTCCCTTCCTCTCTAAGATCAATAAAAATATATATATATTTTTTAAAAGGTTAGAAGCCTTGCCAGGCTCACCCAGCCCACAAGTGGTCAGGGAAAGATATTAACCCAAGCCTATGCTTTAACCACTGCTATCTGCCTTTCTCTTACTTTAATAGCAATAGCATGACCCTATCTTTTCCGGTAGCCCCCTCGCCTCCCCAGCTCAGAGCCCATTAGCCAGAGTTCCTAGCAATGGAAGTCCCTCGCTCTCCTCTCACCCTACCTTCCTTCACCCTCCAACACGGTCCTGGGAACATGGCAACTCTGATCTCAGCTGAAGGGGCTGCCACTCTCCCTGAACTTGGGCAGAGGGAGCCTTTGTACACAGCCCTCACCCACCTGCCCTTGCCTTCACCCCCTGAAGACCAGAGTGGCAAAGAGCTGAACTCCAGGCCTCCAGAATCACAGCATACCTCAAAGTTTAAAACAACCCTATATTCCTATATAATAAAAGGCTAATATGCAAATTGACCCAAGGGTGGAATGACTGGTCGTTATCGCACTGACCACCAGGGGGCAAACACTCAATGGAGGAGCTGACCCCTGGTGGTCAGTGTGCTTCCACAGGGGGAGTGCCGCTCAGCCAGAAGCTGGGCTCATAGTGGGGAGCAGGCCTAAGCTGGCAGTCGGGCATCCCCCAAGGGCTCCCAGACTGGGAGAGGGCGCAGGCAGGGCTGAGGAACGCACCCCCCCCCCCCGCCCCCTGCCCAAGTGCACAAATCTCGTGCACCAGGCCTCCACTTTAAAAATAACAAGCTCTGGCTCTAGCCGGTTTGGCTCAGTGAATAGAGCATTGGCCTATGGACTGAAGGGTCCCTGGTTCGATTCCCAGTCAGGGCACATGCCTGGGTTGCAGGCTCAATCCCTCGTAGGAAAAGTGCAGGAGGCAGCTGATCAATGATTCTCCCTCATCATTGATATTTCTAACTCTCTGTCCCTCTCCTTTCTTCTCTGAAATCAATAAAATATGTATTAAAAAAAATAAAAATAGCCCTGGCTGTTTTGGCTTAGTGGATAGAGCATTGGCCTGTGGACTGGAGGGTCCCGGGTTCAATTCCAGTCAAGGGCACATGCTCAGGTTGCAGGCTCGATCCCCAGTGGGGGGTGTGCAGGAGGCAGCCGATTGATGATTCCCTCTCATCATTGATGTTTCTGTCTCTATCTCCCTCTCCCTTCCTCTCTGAAATCAATAAAAATATAATAAATAAATAAATAGAAATAACAAGCTCTGCTGTGTCAAATGTTGCCTTGGGCAAGTTGCTTAAGTTCCTTGGGCCTCAGTTTTCCCATCTTTAAAATGGGGATCATATTAGTCACTGCTTCCTAGGCTTGTTAAAACCTATAGTGAGTTTATGTGTATGTGTGTGTGTGTGTAAGCGGAAGACATGTACCAGTTACATGTGGGGTAATATACACAAAATGCTTACTAAACTGCGTGGCCCATAATAAGCTTGTTACATGTCGATGCTATTACGTTTTGTGAACTGGCGTCCGCGACAGTGCAGATTCCCGCGCTCTGCCGGCCAGAACCTGGTGGTGGAAGGTATTTGTGGTTCTGTTATGATTTCCCCTCAGGGCACTGAGGTCTTCCCACTCCTGGGCTCTGTCCTGCATGACCCCGAAGTCTTCACGCAGCCAGAGGAGTTCAACCCAGGCCGATTTCTGGATGCAGATGGAAGGTTCAAGAAGCAGGAGGCATTCCTGCCCTTCTCCTTAGGTATCTACTGGGCTGGCTCCCGCCCACCCACCGGCTGGGGTGTGCGGAGGCTAGCCCAGCCCCATCTCCCTCTTCCCTCCAGGGAAGCGCGTCTGCCCTGGGGAGGGCCTGGTTCGAGCAGAGCTGTTCCTTCTCGTCACCGCCATCCTGCAGGCCTTCTCCCTGGAGAGCCCGTGCCCAGTGGGCGCCCTGAGTCTCCAGCCAGCTGTCAGTGGCCTGTTCAACGTCCCTCCAGCCTTCCAGCTGCAAGTTCGGCCCCGCTGACCTCCATCCCACCCCATCGTGTGGAACAAATGAAGGAGAGGGTATGGGGAGGTAGCAGCCTCGACCTTGGGCCTGGACGTGACTGTGTCCAGAGCCTTGTCTACACCACGGGAACCCACACTCACACACCTGGAGTTGTTTTTTGAGAGTCAGTCACACAGATACGCGTCCACAGGGCCACACTCACTGAACCGCACACCCAGACACAACCACGAGGCCACTCAGCCACACAAGCTTTCTATAGACCTAAACTCAGTCTTTCTGGAGTCATAGCCACATGCCCAGATAACCCACCAGCGTGCATACAACGTAAGTCCCCTGGACTCACAGCCCATGTGTGGGCGTTCAGCTGCCACCAAAACCGCCACCGTGTTCTCGGCCCACAGGCCCTCTTCACTCCTCACACTTAACAGGTCCACCGTCTGTAGGAGCCTGGAGCAGGGAGTATGCACCTTCCTGGGTCATGTCACCTCGCAGAGAGACTGTCCTCAGCCCTCCAGCGACCACACCTTATGCAGGCACGTGACTCACCAGCCACGCGCTCCCAACCACTGGGCAACACAGCCAGCTCATACCTGGCCTCGTCCTGACCCCCAGATATCTTCCTGCTGAGAGAGTCACCCCCTGGCCTTCGCACCTTCAGCCTTCAAGGACCCTTTCCAAGCACCCTGGTCCCCAAATTCTCCCAAATACGAACCTACCCCCATTGTGCCGTTAAGCACACAGAGCTGGAACCAAGTAAACTAGGACGCATGGGGACCCTCGGACCAGATTGTCTAACCATGTTGAAAGGCTCTCCTCAACACACACTGACCCACCGTCCCTACTCCAAGTCCCATGTAGAAACGGGGGAAGGGGCTAGAGGAACAAGTGGGGGACAGATTCCAACTCCCAGTGTCAGGGAAGAGACCAGATCTGCTGGCCTTGTGACTCGAAGGTCCCTGTTTTGTAATAAAAGTTTGTTTCTGGCCTGTGGGCCAGCCCCGTGGCAGAGCCTGGTGTGTGTGTGTGTGTGTGTGTGTGTGTGTGTGTGTGTGTGTGTGTGTGACAGTGTCTGACATTGTGAGTAAGGGGCGGGGATGGGGGCGTCCACCCCTCCCTGGAGGCTGGGCGGGAGCTGAAAAACATGGCCCCCGCCCACCCTGGCTGTTGACATCACTACCAGATGTGGGGAGGAGGGGCCTGTCCTGGGCTTACTTCCCGGGAGGCTGAGGGGGGGTGGGGGGAGAAGGTAACCTCCGAACAGCTGGCCTGGACCCTGGACAGGGTGGGCCTCAGCCAGGGAAAGCCTGAAAATGGCCCATCCAATCCCTGGGAACTCCCATCTAAAAGCAGATTCTGGAACACAAGCCCTAACCCTACTTCCGCTCTTTTAAACCCTTTCCCTCCTGCCTTCTTTAAGAAACCAGAAACATCGTTCCATTTGCTAGTTAGCAAGGAAGTTTTCAAACACAAAAGTAGACTAGCACCAGGGGTCCTCAAACTTTTTAAACGGGGCCAATTCACTGTCCCTCAGGCCGTTGGAGGGCCGGACTACAGTTTAAAAAAAACTATGAACAAATTCCTATGCACACTGCACATATCTTGTTTTGAAGTAAAAAAACAAAACGGCAAAAACACCCGCATGTGGCCCGCGGGCCGTAGTTTGAGGACGCCTGCGAGTATGATCACCAAGCTCATTTAGTAACCATCACCTTCCTGCTTTTTATTTCATCCACTTTTCTGCTGGTTTTATGACAATTTTCAAAATTCCAAATTCCAGTAAAGCTGAGGGAATTATTGGGGAACTGCCATGTGCCCCTGGGTTCAGTTTGCTTTAGTACATTTCTCTCCACCTGTCCATCCAGCTCCTTTTTCTAGGAATTTCAAAGTAACTTGCCAACAGTTTATCTGACCCCTGAATGCTTTAGCAATGCATGTATCATTAAAGTTGTTTTTTTTTTAATTTATTGATGTTAAAGCAAGAGAGGACAACGACTTGTTGTTTCACTTATCCATGCATTCATTGATTAATTCTTGGATGTGCTCTGACCTGGCATCAAACCTGCAACCTCGGTGTATTGAGACAATGCTCTGACTGACGGAGCTGCCCAGTCAGGGCCTAAAGTTTTGCGTTAGGGTTTTTTTTTTCCCCCCTGATGTGATCACTTTATTTTTTGGCTTAATTTCTATCGAGGTAGCCCAGAACAGGGATCTGATGAGACTGGGATCAGAGCCTAACTTTGCCACTTTCCAGCTGATCACAGCCTGACTGAGGATGTAGCATCTGAGAGAGGTACTAACTAACTTTCAAATAAAGAAATGTGAAAAATTCTGGGACTTAATAGAAACAAAATACCAGCTAAGTTCTGGGATGTACTAGTACTGTTACTGCGTATTAATATGTCTGTGCTCTGGGCAATAAAAGGGACCACATACTAAACCTGATAAGCTCAGGGGAGGCCTGCATGACGGCCTTGTAAACACAGACGGAAAGTAACCACCTAGGACAGTGTGAACATAATTCCTAACTAAAAGCAGGTCATGGCCCGTAGCCTGTCCTGGGCCTGTAGCTTCCTTGACAAAGGTCAGCCTTTCCTAAGTGAGCCTATCTTTTTGCATCTAAGACAACATACCTTTGAAATGTTAGCTTAATCTTTCCCAGACCCCTCAGGCCACACCCAAGGAACCAGCGCTGAGAGCACAGAAGCCCCTGTTATCTTGTTCTTCCACATACCATCTCTATGTGCTGTAACTGCTCACTACCCTGTAAAAGAAGCACGCGTCCGTTTTATTTTTCATCCAATCTCAGAGATTCCCCCTGCTCCACCCCGCCACCCCTACTTCCGCCTTTGCTTTCTCCCATCCCCTAAATCCACCACCAGTAGATTTCATGTAACCCATCCTACACCTCCTCCTCTGATTCTAAGGCATAAAATAAGCTGCAAAACTGCCATTCTCTGGAGCTTTTCTCAATCCGTTGAGATTTTGATTCCCTGCAATTGTCATCAGTTTAGCTCAAATGCACTCATAAAAATTCTTCACAGGTTTGGACGTGTCTCACATCAACAGTGTGACGTGGAAAGGAATGAATGATGTTTAAGGTTTCCTCCTTTTAAATTAAAGCGATGACTTGCTTTCTTTTGCACTCAAAATTCACATCCAGCCGTAACCGGTTTGGCTCAGTGGGTAGAGCGTGGGCCTGCGGACTGAGGGTCCCAGGTTCGATTCAGGTCAAGGGCATGTCACCTTGGTTGCGGGCACATCCCCACTAGGGGGTGTGCAGGAGGCAGCTGATCGATGTTTCTCTCTCATAGATGTTTCTAACTCTCTATCCCTCTCCCTTTCTCTCTGTAAAAAATCAATAAAATATAATTTTTTTAAAAAATTCACATCCAGGGAAGCATGGGGTCAGGAATACTAGCAAACTTCTTTCTGCAAGGAAGGATGGACCTTGAACTGCATCCGTGTGAAAGGTGACACGCGTTACGGTGGTTTTAGTTTGGGCGTGTGTGGTAAACTATGCATCACAATATCATTTTAACCATTGGTGTACAATCCAGTGGCACGATATACATTTATAATGTATCTGTACCCAAAATTTCATCTGCAACCAAGAGGCTTAACTTTTTTTTTTTTTTTTTTTTTTTGATTTTTTACAGAGAGGAAGGGAGAGGGATAGAGAGTTAGAAACATCGATCAGCTGCCTCCTGCACACTCCCCACTGGGGATGTGCCCGCAACCAAGGCACATGCCCCTGACTGGAATCGAACCTGGGACCTTTCAGTCCGCAGGCAGACGCTCTATCCACTGAGCCAAACCGGTTTCGGCAGAGGCTTAACTTTTTAAAACAATAACTCCCCCCCTTTAAATTTTGCTTTTCAAAAGTTACAACCACAGACGCTCTCCCTCAGGACACATGCCCGGGTTGCCATTCCCTTCCCTCTCTCCTTCCCCCACAGCCACGCATCCACCAGCCTCGAAGGGACCTCACTCAGGTGAGGCCTGCAACCAGGGGAGCAATGGGCAGCAGCGCCTCTTCCGGGGCTCACCCCTGAACCTGCCTCCAAGGCCCCCTTTTCTCTGACTTCCCAGGGAGCCAAAGCAGCCCAGCCTGGCTCTCCTGTTGCTTCTTCCACGCCCTTCCTTGTTTCACTGTCCTAAGTATGATTTTGCTGCCATCAATAAATTCTTACTTGCTTTTCTACAAAAAAAGAAAAAAAGTTACAACCGCAATACCTATTTTTACGCCCCTCACTGTTGGCAGCTCTTCAGCGTCGGTGTTCATGTTTCCCTGCCAGTCTCCTAAATGTGATTTATAACTGGGTTTGTTCAAACCAAGACCCAAAGCCTCACCATTCAGTGCCTTTGTTTAAACCCTCTTACATCTTTGAAATCTGCAACCATTCTCTAACATTTTGTGTGCCACTTTTTAAAAAATATATTTTATTGATTTTTTTTTACAGAGAGGAAGGGAGAAGGATAGAGAGTTAGAAACATCGATCAGCTGCCTTCTGCACACCTCCTACTGAGGATGTGCCTGCAACCAAGGTACATGCCCTTGACCGGAATCAAACCTGGGACCTTTCAGTCTGCAGGCCGACGCTCTATCCACTGAGCCAAACCTGTTACGGCTTGTGTGCCACTTTTTGTTTGTTTGTTTCAGAGAGGAAGGGAGAGATAGAAACATCAATGATGAAAGAGAATCATTGATCAGCTGCCTCCTGCATGCCCTCTACTGGGAATTGAGCCTAAAACCCAGGCATGTGCCCTAGTTAGGAATCGAACCCTGACCTCCTGATTCACAGGTCGACGCTCAACCACTATTAGTAAGCCACACCTGCCAGGCACCACTTATTTATTGAAGAAATGTGTCCTTTGCCCTGTACAATTTTTCTTTTTATTTATTTATTTTTTTTTATTTTAGAGAAAGAAGAAAAGAGAGGGAGAGGGAAAGAGAGAGAGAGAAACATTGATGTGAGAATGAAACATCACTTGGTTTTGCCTCCCACAGGTGTCCTGACCGAGGAAGGAATCCACAACCTGAGTATGTGCCCTGACCAGGAGTCGAACCCACAACCTTTTGGTGCACAGGACGATGCTCCAACCAACCGAGCCACACTGGCCAGGGCTGTACAACTTTTCATATCCTAGATTTGGCTGATGGCATTTTTGTGGTGCTACTCAAGATATCCTTCCATTCCCAGGAATCCCCTATAAACTGGGAATCGGGTCAGATTCTGGCTCATTCCGTCAAGAGCTTCTTACTGGAGGTGCTGGCCCATTCTTGGAGCATCACATCACACTAAACAATGGTCCTCGTAGTACACGTGCATCCAGGTCCTGATCTCTCTGGTAGAAATGGTTGCAGATTTCAAAGATGTAAGAGGTTTCTGTCAACCTTTCACTTACCGGCCTTGGTTGAGGGATCCTTTAAAACCAAATCGAGCCTGGCTGGCTGGCATAGCTCAGTGATAGAGCATTGACATATAAACCAGGAGGTCATGGGTTCAATTCCCGATCAGGACACATGCTCCTTCTCCTTTCCTCTCTGAAATCAATAAATACATATGTACTTTTTAAAAAATCGAATCAGGTGTCTCTCCCTACTCAGAGCCAGCCAGTTGGGAAGCCTTGTGCTTTGTTGCTGGGGGTCTAAATGGGTACACCACTATGAAACACAGTATGAATTTCTTCAAGACAATTAAATACAGAATTACCATATGACCCAGAACCCCACTTCTGGGTATATACCTAAAAGAAAAGAAATCAGTATCTCCAAGAGATATCTGGACCCCCATGTTCATGGCAGCATTATTCACAATAGCCAAGACATAGAGCAACCTAAATGTTGCTCGGTGAACGGATCAAGAAAATGTGATATACACTTGACTCTTGAACAATACAGGGGTTAAGTGTGCCACCGCCCCACCCTCCACACACACACACAGTCAAAAATCCTCACAGAGCCCTGGCTGGTTTGGCTCAGTGGTAAGAGTTTCTGCCTGTAGACTAAGGGTCCAGGTTCTATTCCGGTCAAGGGCACGTACCTAGGTTGCAGGCTCCATCCTCAGCCCTGGCCCAGGCACATGTGAGAGGCAACCAATCGATGTGTCACTCTCACATTGATGTTTCTCTCCCGGTCTCTCCCGCGCCCTTCCACTCTCTCTAAAAACCAATGGAAGAAATATCCTCCTGAGCAGCGGTTGCCAGCCTTTCGGACCTCATGGACCACCAGTTGTCGACCGCTGCTCCAGAAGATTAACCAAAAAAAAAAAAAGAAAGAAAATCCTGGTATAACGTTTTGCTGTTGTTGATCCTCACCCTCCTCGGCTATTTTTCACTGCCCTTGGTGCATCCTGATAAGTGCTTATCTGGTTGTGGTTTCTCTTCCTCTTGAGATATGAGCTCACTGTGGAATCCCCAGCCCCTGGCACAGGGAGCATTTCTATCCACTTATCCATCTCATTTTTTAAGGCATTTGGAAGTAAATTGTGCCCTAGCCAGTTTGGCTCAGTGGAGAGAGTGTCGGCCCACAGACTGGAGAGTTGAGGGTTCAATTCCAGTCAAGGGCATGTACCTCAATTCCAGGCTCAATCCCTGGCCCAGGCGGGGCATGTCGGGGAGGCAACCAATCGATATGTCTCTTACATGGATGTTTCTCTCTCTGTGAGTCTCCTCCAGCCCCCTCTATTCCACTCTCTAAAAATCAATGGGAAAATATCCTTGGATGAGGATTTAAAAAACGAAACAAAAAACAAAGAAAGTAAATTGCAAGCACATGGTAAGTGCTCAGCAAAAAGTTCTGTAACTGGACAATCAATGGGTCCAGGCTGCCTGTTACTACTGGAGCCAATTAGGCAGAGACAGGGTTGAATCATATATGAGCGTTTATTCCAATACTGCCAGCAGTATGGGAGAGCAGCAGGTCATCCACAGAAATCTGCTCTGCAGCCCTCCACGCCCCCCATCCCCGCCCCCCATAAACCAATTGCTTATATGGGGTAGGACAAGGGTTACATGGGGAAGTAGGGATTACAGGCATGGGGAAGTAGGCTATGCAGGCTGGGGTGGGACTCCATTGTTTGGGCAACAAGGCTGTTAATCTTTCCATGATAATAGGCCGTTCTTGAATGAGAATGGCTCCAAGGTTGATTCCCAGGTCCAAGGTTGACTCCCAGGTCCTGGGCGCTTACAACTCCCAGCCAGGTCAGAATGACCTTTCTTTAACCAACACAAGGCAATCGTGGTTAACAGAGCATGATTGATATTTCCCATAACCATAGCTAGTCCCCAATATTCTATCTTTGCCCCTAACAGTTCTTGAGTGAACAAACAGATATTTGAGTTGGTCATGCACACAGCCAGGCCCACTGAGCCCTAGATAGGTAGGTCTTCTGACCATATTCAAACAGGTGGGTAGACCTTTACACATATTTGCATCCCCAAAATGCCACAATAATGACTTGGCCACTTTATGGCAGGACTTTTTTTTTAAATATATTTTATTGATTTTTCACAGAGAGGAAGAGAGAGTTAGAAACATCGACGATAGAGAAACATCGATCAGCTGCCTCTTGCACAACCCCTACTGGGGATGTGCCCGCAACCAAGGTACATGCCCTTGACCGGAATCGAACCTGGGACCTTTCAGTCTGCAGGCCGACGCTCTATCCACTGAGCCAAACCGGTTTCGGCTATGGCAGGAATTTTACAGGGTAGTGGAGATGCAGTGGTCACCAGGATAGATCCAGTCCCTGCTCCCCCAGAGCCCACAGACCAGTAGGAGGAGACAGATATGAGACACATAGTCACACTAATAAATATATATAAAATAAATATACAGCAGTCCCCCCTTACCCACAGGGGATATGTTCCAAGACCTTCCGTAGGTGCCTGGAACCACCAATAGTACTGATCCCTGCATAGACTGTGTTTTTTCCTATACATACATAGCTATGACAAAGTTTAATTGATAAATTAGGCACAGTAAGAGATTAACAACAGTAAGTAATAATAAAATAGAGCAACCATAGCACTGTACTGTAATAAAAATTATGTGAATACTTTCGCTCGCTCTCTAACAGATCTGATAACCCACAGCTATTAAGTGTCTGCTAGGTGGGGAGTATACACAGCATAGATACGCTAGACCAGTGGTGGGCAAACTCATTAGTCAACAGAGCCAAATATCAACAGTACAACGGTTGAAGTTTCTTTTGAGAGCCAAATTTTTTTAAACTTAAACTTCTTCTAATGCCACTTCTTCCAAATAGACTCGCCCAGGACGTGGTATTTTGTGGAAGAGCCACACTCAAGGGGCCAAAGAGCCGCATGTGACTCGCGAGCCGCAGTTTGCCGACCACAGCGCTAGACAAAGGGATGATTCACGTCCCAGGGACTGCACCAGATTTCACCAATCGACTCACAATAGCATGCAATTTAAAACACGTTAATTGTTTATTTCTAGAATTTTCCATTAATCTTTTCAGGCTGTGGTTGACCGTGTGTAACTGAGACTAGGAAAGTGGAACTGTGGATAATGGAGGTCTACCGTGTCATGGCAACGCATGCAGTGATGTTAAAGAAAAGGACAGAGAGTTGAGGCTGAAGAGTGGGACCTAGATTAGACTGGGAAGGGCCAGACCACGATGCAATGGAGAGGGGATGCTGAGATGGGGCTGAGGCATATGTAGGAGTTGGGGACAAAAGGCTGCAAGAGGATGTCTCAAGCCTTCCATCAAGGGAAAGAAGTCTGAGGACCGGAGGGGAGGGTCAGTGGACATGAGGGGACCTAAAGCGAGCTGTCTGGAGTTTTATCTTCAAAGGTTTAGAGAAAAGGAGGGAAAGGGTGATTTGGGATTGAGACACACTCCTCTTGCTGTGAACAAGTTAGAGGAATGAAGCGTGGAGGCAGGAAGACCAGGGAGGAGGCCAGAGCAGAGGTGTCAGGGAGAGAACAGGCAGGGCCACGTGGGAGAAAGGTTTGTGAAGCTGAGTCCTCCATGGGACTAGGTAACTTACTGGCAGGTGAGGGGGTTCAAGAGAACCCTGAAAGTCAGGCTTGGGCGGCAGGATGGATGCTAAGGCCATCACTGAAATAGGACACAAATGAGACAGCTCAGGGAAGCTGATGGTGAAGAGCCCTGAGTGCCAGGCTAGGGAGCTGGGAGCTCGCCCTGAGGGCAGCAAGGAGCTAAGGTCAAGCAGGGGAGGGACAGGGTCGGATGAGAATTTCTGAAACATCCCTCTGGTTGCTGAATGGGAGATGGTTTGGAGAGAGCAAGAATGGAGGCCAGGAGGCCAGGACAGGGGGCCGGTGAGAAAGGATGGGGCTGCATTCAGACGGGAGGAGGGGCAGGTGGGAAACATCGGAGGCTGAAAGGACAGGACTTGTTGATGAGCTGTAGGGATGACTACACACAGAAGCTTTAAGGGCAGAGAGATGGCTGCCCAGCTCCACCCCCCCTCTACCTCCCCCACCCCCCAGAAATGCAGGCTTACAGAGACCTCCATGTGCAAAATGCATAGGGGCATAGAGATGGACAGGCAGCAGAACCCACACACAGGCACCAGGTCTGCAAGGACCATGATGCAAGTGCACAGAGAAACAAGCAGATGGCATGGCAAAAATCAAGGGCACCTGGTCAGCCGTCCTCATCATGTGCAAAGAAGAGCTGCACGTGCGCTGGACCAGGATATCCTCCCTCTAGCCTGCTTATTCCCATCTTACAGATGGACAAACTGAGGCCTAGAGCGGCCAGTCACTTCTAAGATCACCAGTTCCTGGTAGGGCTGGGATTCCAGCCCAACTCATCAGGCACCCTCCCTCCCTCAGGTGTTCCCACAGGACACCCTGGGGTCTTGTTCCTTTTTTAAAAATAGATTCCTTTTTTTTTTTTTTTAATTTTATTGATTTTTAGAGAGAGGAAGTGAGAGAGACAGACACACACGGAGAGAGAAACACCGACGTGAGAGGAAAACATTGATTGACTGCCTCCACGTGCCATGACCGGGGACGGAACCTGTAACTTAGGCATGTGCCTTGGCCAGGAATAGAACCCACCACCTTTTGGTACAAGATGATGCTGGTGCTCCAACCCACGGAGCCACACCGGCCAGGGCGGGTCCTGCTTCTGTGCCCAGGTGGGTCTCTTGGGCAGGAGGCTCCACATCTCCCTGAGTGTGCTCCGGGGATGCCACCCAGCAGGTGTTCTTCAGGTCCTGGTTTCTGAGGTTTCTCCAGGAATGGAGTTCCTGACCTGGCTTGTCTTCTGAGTATGTCCCATGGGCTGGCCGCGTGCCCCTGCATGTCTCCTCCTGCCCCAGCCTCCGTGTTGATGACATCTGACTCTGTGTGTGTGTGTGTGTGTGTGTGTGTGTGTGTGTGTGTGTGTGTCCTTGGAGGAGGGGGGAGGGGAGAGGAGGAGAGGGAAGAGGGAGGAGGAGGAGGGGGAGGAGGGGAGAGAGGAGGAGGAGGAGGAGGAGAAGGAGGAAGAGGAGAGGGAGGAGGAGAAGGAGGAGGAGAGGGAGGAGGGGGAGGAGGAGCTGTGAGTGTGAGAGGAGTGCCTGACTGGGGCTGGGCTGGGGGTGGAGGCCGGGGAGGGGGCATCGCAGGGGCTGAGCGGGGAGTGGAGTTCTGAAGGAATGTTTACGGGACATCCAGAGAGCCCAGGGCCACAGCGCCCTGAGCCGGGTAGAGAAGCACACAGCCTCCCTGCCTCTCTGGCCCAGGCTTAGGGGTGAAGCCACCGGGGCTCCTTCCCCTCCTCAGCCTCCCTCCAGGGCCCCTTTAAGACAGGGCTGGTCCTCTCCTCTCCGAAGTTAACCCCTCCAAATCCCAGTGGCCCCCTCGGCTCCCAGCCCGGCGGGTGGAGGCAGGGGGAGCCAGGGGCGGGGGAGAGGGTTCGGAGGTCTGGGAGGGAGAAGAAGACCAGGGAGCAGGGAAGGCGGCCACGGAGCGGAGTGGAGCCGGTGAGGAGCCCTTCCTGTGCCAGGCGGACAGAGCCAAAGCCGGGGAGCCCGGAGCTGGGGGGAGGGCCGGGGACAACCCGGCCCTGCCCCCTCCCGCTCCGTGTGCCCAGCAACTTCGGAGGAAAGTTTGGCAGAGATCGCGCGCTGCCCCGAGGATGGGCAGGGTCCCGCGGGCCTGGTGGTTGGCTCTGTGCTGCTGGGGGTGCATGGCCCCCAACGGTGAGTGATGGGGGCCTGAGGGGCAGGACCACCTGTGGAGGGGCTGGGGTAGGCGGGAGAGGAGGGGTGGATGGCAGGTGGTCCCGAATTGGCTCACGGAATTTTCTTGGGACCACAGAGAGGGAGACGGGGAGACCGGGAGGCACAGAGACAGACCCAGAGAGGCCCGGGGGACAGAACGGGGCTCTGAGAGAGGAACAGAGGGACAAGAAATAGAAACTAGGAGGGTCAGAGACGGGAAGAGACAGACACCAAGGAGAAGCTGAAGGCAGGGGTGGGGGCTGGACTTGAGTGGGGGCACTGGGGAGAGGCTGAGACAGGGGGGCTTCCAGGGAAGGAATGTTCCAGAAAGGAGTACTCAGATGGGCAGTGGGATGGGGAGGGCTTGGGAACCCTAGGGAAAAACCCTCAGCACAGTCACCACCCCACCACCACCACCCCCCACCCCCCCAACACACACACACACACTTGTCCCTGTCCCACCATTGTCTGTCTGCTCCATCTCTGGGACGAGGCTCTGTCTCAGGCTCCAGCTCTACCATCTCTGTGACTCTCCCTCCCTCTCCCTCTCTCTCTGCCTTTATCTCTCCCTGCTTCTATCAATGTCACTGCCGTTTTCTCATGTGGCTCTCCCACTACTTTGCCCCCCAGGGTGTCTCTTCATCTCTCACCCTCTGTCTCTCTCTGGTCTCTGTTCCTTTCTGTCTCTGACCCCCCCTGCTCAACTTTTCTCTGGCTTCTCTCCCTGCCATCTCTCCTTCTCTCTCTCTCTCCCTCCCCCTCTCCCTCTCCTTCCCTCCCTTTTCTTCCCCACTATCCACCAGCCTGACCTGTCAAGTCTCTGGAGACCCTAAGGGAGGGCAGCGGGGCCAGAGCTGGCCCTGCCCGGCAGCCCAGGACGTGGGAGGTTGCCAGATCCCGGGCCTTCTCCCCCAAGTTGAGGGATGGAAGCTGGACCCCAATCCCCTGGGAAGGCGTCCATCCTCCCCTCAAGGCACCTCCCTCCAGCCCCCTCTGAGGTCATGCTACAACTATGTGGGCCTAAAGGCCTGGCAAGGTCGTGGCTGCCATAGGCAGGCCCAGAGGGGTGGAACTGAGGGATTGGAGGGAAGAGGAGTTTCCTAAGCCAACTCTCCCCCATCTCCCTGCAGGCTCGCAGGCTCGGAAGGACCCCTTTGTGAGGAGCCCAGGGAACATCACTGGTGCCCGGGAACTCGCGGGGACCCTTCAGTGTGAGCTTCTGGTCCATGGGGAGCCCCCTGAGGTGACCTGGCTCCGGGATGGACAGACCCTAGAGCTGGCAGACAGCACCCAGATCCAGGTGCCCCTGGGCGAAGACGAGCAGGATGACTGGAAAGTGGTCAGCAAACTCAGGTGGCCAGCCTCTCCCTGACCAGCCACAACCCCACATCCCCCTGACCCCTGACCCCTGTCCCCCACCACCTCCATCACATGGTGGGTGAAAAAGTCACCAGCAGGAGCTCCCCCGGGGTTGGAACCCAGCTTGGCCACTCGCTGGCTGTGTGGCTGTGAGCATGTGACGTAGCCCCGGGTTTCACTTTCCTCTTTTGTAAAAGGAGTTAATAATAGTGCCCACCTCTTAGCTCTTATTGTGTTTCTAGTCCGGACCCCCATCTTTCAGTTCTGATGCTTCCCTCCCAGTGTCCAGCTCTGATCCCAAACCTCTCTGTCCCTGTCAGGATCTTGTCCCTGCAGCTCTCGGACGTGGGATCGTACCGGTGTGCAGTGGTCCTGGGAGAAGATACCTTTGTGTCCCAGCCCGGCTACATTGGACTGGAGGGTGAGCCTTGGGCTCAGAGGTCATGGGAGGTCAGGAACCCCAGGGATCAGAGGGTGCTGGAAGATTCAGGATGTCTCCCAGGGACATACATACTAAGAATGTCAGAGATCTTAAGGGATCAGGAAGCTTGGGTCCATAAATTATTGGGATTATACACTAAGTGGCCAGATTATTATGATCTCTGAACGCATAATAATCTGGCCACTCAGTGTGTGTATGTGTGTGTGTGTGTGTGTGTGTGTGTATATATATATATATATATATATATATATATATATATATATATATATATTTTAGGCCCGGTGCATGAATTCGTACATGGGTGGGGTCCGGCCAGCCTGGCCAGGGTGAAGGGACATGGGCGGTTAGCCGGCCTGCCTGCTGGTCCAACTCCTGGTCCAGGGGACAATTTGCATATTAGTCTTTTATTATATAGGATATACACTGAGTGGCCAGATTATTATGCGTTCAGAGATCATAATAATCTGGCCACTCAGTGTATGTGCTGCAGAAGAAGACATCTAGGGGTGGGGGGTTGTTGGCTATCCTGGGGTCAGCCATGGTTGGGGTAGGATATTTTTCGAACAGACAAGGAGTCAGAGGCATGACTTAACCCTCTTCCCATCCTCAGGGGCCTCCCATCCTCATTGGTAAAATGAGATGAGAAGTCAGGCATTCTGGAAAAGAATGAGGGGCTTATATGTCCCGGGGGTCCAACACTGGTTGGGGGAAACAAGTATTGGGATGATGTGCCCTGGGGGTAGAGGCCTGAGGGGACATACGGGTTAAAGAGCCTGCAGCCTCCAACAGCCTGGCAGTGAGTCAGACACCTGGGGGGGCTCAGAGAGACCCAGCCTCTACCATCTCCCCCCACCCAGGCCTGCCCTACTTCTTGGAGGAGCCTGAGGACAGGACTGTTACTGCCAACACCCCCTTCAACCTGAGCTGCCGAGCCCAGGGTCCCCCAGAGCCCGTGGACCTGCTCTGGCTCCAGGATGCCGTCCCCCTGGCTCCGGCCACGGGCCACACCCCCCAGCACATACTTCGTGTTCCAGGTGAGTCCAGGGATGTGGCCAGCTCACTGTAGCGGCCCTGGCAGGATGGAAGTGGGAGAAGCGTGCCCTTCGTGCCCCTGTGTGAGTGTCTGCCTGTCCCTCTGTCCTTCCCTGTCTCTCTCTCTCTGTTCCTGTGTCTCTGCCTCTGAGTCTGTCTCTGCATCTTTGCCCCTGTCTACCTCCTCACTTCTCTCCATACGCTTTCTCCATTTCCTTCTGTCTTTGTTCTCCATCGCTCTCTGTTTCTCCGTGTCCTGTCTCTCTGGTCTTTCTCCCTCCAACTACCCCAGCCTGTCTCTGAATAGAATTCTTTGTCCTGCGTTTCCTCTGAGCTGTTCCATAGCCCAAGTGTGTGTAGGCCTGGTGGCCCTTTGTCAGCCCTTGACCCCAAGCAGGGCACCAGAATCAACTGTGCCCTCCTCTCCTCCACCTCTCCCAGCCTGCCCACCCCTGTCACTGAAGTGCCCCACTGGTGGGGATAGAATGTGAAGCAAAAAGAGGGGGTGAAAGTGGGAGACAGAGAATGACAGTTACAGAAAGAGGGGGGGAGATCAGAGACAGAGAGGACAGACCACAGAGAGGTAACCCAAGATGGGGCAGGACCAAGCTTGGGGTCACACAGCGGTCCATGGCATTGCTAGGGGACCATGAACACAGGGGGTTCCCCTTCACTGAGAAAGGAGAGAGAGGCTCAATTAGTCAGAGGGAGGTGGCTGACCCTGTAGGGTATCAGCTTCCAGCACCCCCAACCTGCTCCTCCATCTGCTGGGATGGGGAGGGGACTCCTGACTGAGGGTCTCCCAGGGTGGTGGGAGGGGCCCACATTCCCAGCATTCTAGGGACCCTGAGTGTGCAAGGGAAAGGTGGTGAGCATGCCAGCCCCCAGAGGGCTGACTCAGGCCAGTGGCTCTGGGGACTGAGTCAGCTTGGCAGGACCCCAGAGAGGAGGAGGGAGAGGAGGCTGGTTCCCCAACTCCATCTCAGGAAGAAGGAAATACGGGGGGACCACAGGTGGGAGAGGGACTATGCATGTATCAGTATTTGGTACAGCTGTGAAGGCAATCTGTGTGTGTGTATTAGTGTGGGGGGTAGGGGGAGGTTCTGGGTGTGTATCCATGTCCCTTTGGATCTGTGTCTCAGTGTCTGTCAGCATCAACCTCTTTGAATGAGTGGGGGCGGGTATTAGCAAGGGCCAGCTTCTGTAGCTGTCTCAGTGCATGAGGGGAGGTGTATGTGCATGTGAGTGTGTGTGTGTGTGTGTGTGTGACTAAGTATACCAGTGTCAGCCTGTGTCTGCCTTTGTGTTTGTGTGCTCACAGCTGTGACGCACTGTGTGAGGGTGGAGTGTGTGTGTGTGTTGGGGGAGAGATGGCAGAGTGAGGGATCGCAGTGCGTTTTGTGGCTATTTCCCATACCTCCCTATATAGAGGAGACAATGTCAGCTCACAGGTGTGCGCCTATGGGTGTGAGTAACATGGAGTGGGCTTTTGCTTCCATGGAATAAGATTGTGTCAGTGGACAACTTAGTGTGTTTCCACTGACTGTGGTTGTCTGTGTGTATACATATCTGTGTCCATGGGTATCTGTGGTGTCTGTGTATTTGTCACAGGGTGAGCATGTTGGTATGTGACTATGTCCCATGGACCCCGTGTGTGTGTGTGTGCGTGTGTGTGTGTGTGTATACGCACGTGTGACTCACAGCAGACAGCAGCAACAGCCTTCTGCCTCTGCTCTCCCGGAGTACCAGCCCGGCCCCAGTGCCCTCCGGGTGGATGAACATGGGGTGCTCAGCAGCCAGTGTGTAGATGTGTCTGCCGCCTGTGTGCACACGTCTCCCCTCTTGTGTGTCTGCCGCAGCCCTCGTGTCCATGCAAGTGAGCGCTGTTGTATCAGTCTGCGTCTCGGTGAATGTCTTCAGCGTCCTGAGTATGTCCAGCTGTGTTTTGAAAGCTTGGCTGTATTTTTGTGCGAGCAAGTCCGCATTAACTTCTACGGGTTCTGGTGTGTATTATTTGTCCTCTTCAACCTCAATTTGTGATTGTCCCTTGGGCTGTGCCTCTCAACATGCAGGGCGGTTTGTGCGTCTGTCAGCTGCAGCCTAGGTGTATGGGGTCTTGCTAGGTGTTTGTAGTTAATGTGTGCAAGTTTGATTGTGTTTATGTTTGGTCTCTTCCTTTATTTGTGTCAGCCCATGTGTAAGTCACTGAGCGTGTATTTGTGTCACTGCGTGTTTGTCACAGGATCAGCCTTGTGCGTAGCTTATTGAGTGCCGCATTCTCCGTGTTTGTGCCAATAACGGTCCCTGTGTGTTAAGTGTGATTCATTGAGGGAGGCGGGGGCTGTGTTAAGAAATGTTAGCCCATTTGTGTGCATCTGTCCCTTGATCTGACTCAGGGCGTGCCCCCTCTCTCCTTCCATCCCTCTCTTTCCCTCGGAAAAAAACACAGGGCTGGGGGGAGGAGCAGGAGCAGACAGGAGGTGGGCAGTGCGTCTGGAAAGCACATCTGGAGTGGGCCTGCTCCGGCTGTGAGGGAGAGCCCGCGGCAGGGAAGGGGTCCCAGGCCCCTTCATCCCTGCTCTCCCCTCCCTCAAGGTGTTAGTGTCCGAGCCTGGGAAGGGGGAGCCTGGGCCTCTCCCCACGAGGCCCGCCGGAAGTACAGGGGGTGGGGCCTGGTGACTCACTCAGACGGGGCAGGAATGCTGTGGTCGGAACAGGACCCAGCTCCAGAACCCCCATCCTGCCCCAGGGCTCCTCTGGAGGACAGTGCCAGCTCCCACACAGTGACCCTGGCGGCCCCCACATGCCAGGTGGCTGGAGGGGACCCAGGCTTTTCACCCCCCGCCGGCTGCCCAACTGCCCAGGGCTGTCCTGTCCCTCCCCCAGCAATAGCGGCCGGCGGCGGGGGCTGCGGGGGCAGGCGGGCACCTGACCTTGGCTGGGAACTAGTGCTGGGCAGCGGAACTGAGGAGCTTCCCTGCCCACCCCTTCGGGCGGGTGGCCAGCCAGCTTTCCCTCCTTCCACTCCCTCTGCTGACTAAGAAAAGGAAACTTTGTGTCTGGGGTAGATGGTGATGAGAACAGGCACACAGGCACAGAGCAAACCCAAGAGGCACACGCAAGCACTCAGCATCCACAGACACTCACAGGTCCACTAACACACGGGTACAGGCATAGGCACGAGCTACAATATACATGCAGGCTTAAGACTTAGTCCTCTTAACACCCTGTCACCCGGATTGTGTGTGTGTGCGCGCGCGCGTGCACGTCCTTGTGTCTATGTTTCTGTGTGTCCATCTGTGTATGTTGTGTATCTCTGTGTTTGTGTCTGTGCCTCTTCTGTCTCTGTAGGTGTGTGTGTGTGTGTGTGTGTGTGTGTGTGTGTGTGTGTGTGTGTCTGCCTGTGTCCCCACCATCATCACACCGGGGAGGAGAGTCAATCCACCCAAGACACTCAAAAACAGTTATTCATGCCCTAACCGGTTTGGCTCAGTGGATAGAGCATCGGCCTGCAGACTCAAGGGTCCCAGGCTCGATTCCGGTCAAGGGCATGTACCTTGGTTGCAGGCACATCCCCACTAGGGGGTGTGCAGGAGGCAGCTGATCGATGTTTCTCTCTCATCGATGTTTCTAACTCTCTATCCCTCTCCCTTTCTCTCTCTGTAAAAATCAATAAAATATATTTAAAAAAAAAACAGTTATTCATGACACGTACGTTAACTCACCCTCAGAAGTACCCATGCTCACATTTCTGTGTACACAGCCAGAAACACCCGTAAGTACACAAATGTATACACATAAATTCATTCACTCATTGGACAAGCACTTATAGAGCACCTACTGGGTGCCAGGCCATCTTAGACACAGGCGCTACAGCAGGGGACAAGACAGACAGAAACCCCTGCCCATGGAGCTGACGTGCTAGTGGAGTTGACATCGTGATGAGAATAGCCAAAGGGAAAATAATAAAGCAGGGAAAATGGCTAGATATGGAGGGAGGTTCCAAATTTATTTATTTTTAACATTTTTAATATGTTCCCATTCATTTCAGAGAGAGGAAGGGAGAGGGAGAGAGACAGAAATATCAATGATGAGAGAGAATTCGACCCGCTGCCTCCCGAATGCCCCCCACTGGGGACCAAACCTCGACCTCCTGGTTCAATCCCTGAGCCACACCGGCCACGCAGTTCTGATTTTAAACAAGGTGGTCAGGGACAGAAGGACTGAGAAGGTGGGATCTGAGTAACAATGTGAAGGGGTGGGGAGTGAACCACTTGGATGTCAGTGGGAAGACTGTTCCAAGAAGAAGGGACAGAAGTACCAAGTTCCCGAGGTGGGAAAGTGCTTGATGTGTGCTTCCCAGAAACACCAGGAGGCATGTGGCCAGAGCCCAGGAGAGTGAGGTGTGCGTGAGTGAGGGGGAGTGGACTTGGTAGGACCCGAGCTTATAAACAAACTAGAGGCCCGGTGCACGAAATTTGTGCACGGGTGTCCCTCAGCCGGCCTGCGCCCTCACAATCCAGGACCCCTCGGGGGATGTCTGACTGCCAGTTTAGGCCCGATCCCTGCAGTCGGACATCCAGCAGTTGAACATCCCTCTCGCAATCCGGCACCGCTCACCCCTAACTGCTCGCCTGCCTGCCTGCCCACCCCTAACCGCTCACCTGCCTGCCTGCCTGCCTGCTCACCCCTAACCTCTCACCTGCCTGCCTGCTCAGTGCGCATCATAGCGACTGGCCCTTCCACCATAACGGTCACTTGGGCTTTTATAGATAGAGATAAATACCTCTACATTTACACACACCCATGAGAACCTGTTTCTTAGGTGTGTGCTTATTAGATGTATATGCCTTTATGTGTGTCTGTGTGTCTCAGTCTGATTGTGTCTGTGTTTCTGCATCTAGGTGAGTGTGTGCGTCTGTGTGTCTAGCTATGAGTATGTGTGCTTCTGTATGTGAATGTGTTACTTTGTGTGTTCATGGGTATAACTGTGTGTATTGATGTAGGTGACTTGTGTATAATTATGAGTATGTGTTTCTACGTGTGCCTTTGTATAACTCTGTATCTGTGTGTCTTGCTGTGTGAATGTGTTTCTAAGTGTGCCTATGTGATATGTGAGTACAATATGTATCTCTGTGCATGTGTGTACAAGAGTGTGTGTGTCTCTATGTGTGTGTATGTGTTTCTGTGTATATATGTGAGTCTATCCATGTGTGTGCCTGTGTCTGCATATATGTGTGTCTATGTCGTGGAGCATTAGGGCTGAGGCCCCCAGGCCTGTCCCAATGTTTGGGATGGAGGCCTGTGTTCCCAACACATTGCCTCCCTTTCCATAGTCTCCCTCCAAGCAGGTGCCCCTATAGGTTAGACTGGCCCTGTCAGGTGGGGCATGGCAGGGGCACCTCCCTGACACTGGGTCCTGCCCTCATATGACTCCCCAGGCCTGAACAAGACGTCTTCTTTCTCCTGTGAAGCCCATAATGCCAAGGGGGTCACCACATCGCGCACGGCCATCATCACAGGTGACAGAAAAGGGAGCTGGGGAGCTGGGCGTCAGATGTGTGTGGGACTGGGGTCAAAGGTCAGAGCTGGGGTAGAAGGCAGGGTGAGGAGCTTTGGGCAAAGGCCCCCCCGGGTCAGTCCTTCCTCTCATCCTCTCATCTCCACAGTGCTTCCCCAGCGGCCCCATGACCTCCACTTGGTTTCCAGTCTGCCCACAAAGCTGGAGGTGGTTTGGACACCAGGCCTGAGTGGCATCTATCCCCTCACCCACTGCACCCTGCAGGTGAGACTCAGACTTGACTAACCTCAGGCCCCCCTCCACCCACTCCCACAAGCCCTCAGCGTCTCCCTGGATAACCAGCCCTTCCCAGCTTTTGTGGGTTGAGAAGGAGTAGAGCCTCAGGTTAAGGCAGCTGTCTTGGGTTCAGATCCTAACTCCACCAGCTGCTGGCTGCATGAGCTCAGGTAGGTGACTGTGTCTCAGTTCTCTCATCTATAAAATGGGCATAATGGAAGTACTACCAGAAAGGCTTGTTGTGGGAACTCAATAAGTAAATGCAAGTGGAAATGTGTAATAAACTATTAGCTGTTTTCAGGGTTTTTTTTTTAGTACCAGTGATATTGTGGTACTGTCAGAATGGGAACCCTGAGACAGCCATCTCGGTCACCACTGGCTACCCCCAACCCTGCTTCTCACACCTCAGCCCTGACCACTCTGGGCTGTCACTGTCTGGGGATGAGTCTGACTCCCCACTGGACTGAGCTCTGACACGGCACAGCCAGGCCGTCTCAGTCACCACTCAGTCCTCATTATTGCCTGGCTCAGGGCCAGTCAGAAGAAGACTACCTGACAGCTGAGAAGGGCCAGACCAGTCTTCTGCAAGTTGCTCCTCCTCTAGTGTAAGAAAAACACACACACAGACATGTGAGTACAAGATCCCGTCCTGGCCTGGGGATCTCTGTGATTCGGAAGTCGGTAGGTCATTGCCCATGATAGGAGATGATAATTAGTAACGGCCAACTTTCATGGAGGGCCAACTGTGTGTTGGGCCTTGTGTTACAGCTTTACACACACACCCTTGTGTGTTTGTGAAATATGGTCTGTGTTTACAACCTTTTTTCAGATGAAGAAACTAAAGCTCAGAGTAGTTAAGAAACTTGCCCAAGGTCACAGCCAGGAAGTGGAGAGGTGGGACTCGAACCCTTGTCTCACCAAACCCAAAGGATGCTCCTTACCTCCTTAGAGACCCTTTAGAGCCAGTACTTGATTAAACAGCAGCTGTCTTTCTTACAAGTGTGTGCCTTGGACACAACGTCATTCGCTCGTCATTTTAAGGTTAAAAGTAGTGGTTGTTAATCTTCCCATTTTCAAAGTAAGGAACTGAGGCCCAGGGAGAGGAAATGACCAGTCCTGCCCACTGGCTAAAGAGGGTGAAACTGATTCAATCCCAGAGGCCAGGCCCATTTGGGAGACCTCAAATGCCAGGTCAGGTGTCAGCTGTACCCCCTCCCCACACCCATCCAGTGTCCGCAGGAAAGCAGAAGTGTGTCCTCTTCCCTCTGCAGGTCTCACTTCCTGCTGTGCATAGGCTGGGGCTGGAGGGTTCGAATGGGAGGGTCACTGGCATCCCAGGGAAAAGAGAAGTGGGAGCGGGCATGTCTGCATCCTTGTCCGCTTTGTCCCAGCAGAGGTTCCTCTTCCCGGCTGTCACTGTGGGCCAAAGAGCAGGCAAGGGGACAGCCTCCCCTCATCCTGTTACCCACCCTCTGCCCACCTCCTCCCCAGGCCTCTGGGTGGTATCATCTCCACATGTGGGAGCCCTGTGACTTTGAGCAAGTGGCTGAGCCTCTCTGGGCTTCTGTTTCCTCGTCTGTAAAATAGGAATTGAAAAAAGAAATCGACCCCATAGGGGGTGGTAAGAAGTCACTGAGTTCACCCAAACATGCACTTGACACATAGGTAACACTCCAGAAATGTTAGCTGTTGATGTGGCGTTCAAACCAGCTTACGTGCTGCGCAGGGGTATTCCCCAGCTGTAGCCCTGCCATCCTGACCTGGCCGTTCCTGGGGACCAGGTGGGTGTGCCAGCCTCTGCCGCTGCGCAAGGTGTGTGGAATTGGACACTTGTTGCCAAGGCAACCGCACACAAACTCACACAATACTCATAACGGCAAACACTCAGTGCATACAGGCACTCTTCTAAATGCTTAGCAGCAGCATTTCAGTCAACCCTTCGAAGTAGGGAGGTGCTATTACCCCGTTTTACAGAGGAAGAAACGGAGGTTCAGAGAGGGAACGTCTTGCCAGAGGCAGCTTTTGCAAGTGATGACAGAACCACGTTGTGCAGCTGGATGGTCTCCTCGCTTTGCAAATGCAGGTGCCCAGGGAGCACTAGAATGAAGCTATCACGCACACACACATCCTTTCAAAGTTGTGTAATCACAAGGACCACCACCGAGCGTTGTCTGACTGCTCATGTGATCGCATGGCCATCCTGTCCTCAGGCTCCTTTTCTGCCCCCAGGCTGTGCTGTCAGATGACGGGGTAGGCATCAGGCTGGGAGAGCCAGATCCCCCGGAGGAGCCCCTCACCATGCAAGTATCTGTCCCTCCTCACCAACTACAGCTGGACAGCCTCCGTCCTCACAGTTCTTACCACATCAGGGTGGCATGTGCCAGTAGCCAGGGACCCTCACCCTGGACCCACTGGCTTCCCGTGGAGACGCCTGAGGGAGGTAAGAAGGGGCTGGTGGGGGAGACGTTGCCCTCTGCCCTCTGGACCTCGCTCACATCAGTGCCACCCCCAGCATCTCCTCTCACCCATTTACCCCAGGTGGCCTCCACCTCCTTCCTGTTCAGTCCCCACTCCTCAGCACAGCACTGGCATCTCTCCGGGACCTCCTCCCTATGCTTCGCTCCTGGGAGGCCTGCATGAGTTGCCCATGCGCATGCTCTTTGCACCCTGCCTTCACTTCCTGGGGTCAGGGAGAAGTCAGGAAGAGGTAGGGGTGCCAGCTTCCCCTCTTCCCTGTCCTCCAGTGCCTCTGGGGCCCCCTAAGAACGTTACCGCCATACGGAATGGGACCCAAGCCATCGTGCGTTGGCAGGAGCCAATGGCACCCCTGCAGGGCACTCTGTTAGGGTACCGGCTGGCCTATCGAGGCCAGGACACTCCTGAGGTGGGTGCTGCTGGCTGGGGTGGGGCGGAGGAGCTGAGGAGGAGGGACATGGGGAGGAGAAGATGACAGGGCAGATATGGACAGTGGTGCAGGTTGGGTAGTGCATAGGAGAGCACACTGTGGGAAGGTTAAAGAGGTCCGGGGGAGGGGGAGGGAATGGCTATTTATGAATCATTGTAAAAAGTGTTTCAGTAGACATGTTTCCTTGGTCATTTATCCCAGGAGCCTCCATGTTTTGCCATGACAACGTTACAGCTGATAGTTGTATAGCATTTTGAGGAAGGGATGCCTTTTCTAAATCGCACAAAGTTATTATCTGTGCCAACAGCATCCCTGGGGTGGAGAAGTAGGGTGGGGAAAGAGGGTGGGATTTAGAAGGGGATGGAGAGATGAGAGTGAAAGATGAGAATTCAGTTTTCAGCATAAGTGCTGTGTGCCAGGCACTGTTGTAGACTTGAGGACACGGCAGAGAATGAGACAAAGTCCTGTCCTAGTGGAACTGATATTTTAGTGGGCACAGGGATGGAGAATGGAGATAAAAGGGTGGGGATGAAAAGGTAGGAAGAGGAAGGGAAGAAGGTGTTGGAGATGAGGAGATGGTTTCCAGAAGGTTGGGGAGTTGAGGCCTAATAGTTAGGAACCTGGGGCTCTACCCTGATGCTAAGTCTGGATGTCCTAGGTGCTAATGGACATAGGACTAAAGCAAGAGGTGACCCTGGAGCTGCGGGAGGACAGGACTGTGCCCAACCTGACAGTGTGTGTGGCAGCGTACACCGCCTCTGGGGATGGACCCTGGAGCCTCCCCGTGCCCCTAGAGCCTTGGCGCCCAGGTAACTCCAGAGCCATGTCAGCCACCTTCAAAGAACCCACAAGAACCTTATCTCCCCTAGGTGCTCCTGACTTCTCTCTGCAACTTTCAGTGTTACCCCAATCCAGGCTCTGTTCCTACTCAGAATCTTACTGAGCCTCACACCCTCACCTGCGTCACACCAGTCTTGCCCTCCTTGAGCATGTCCTCCCTCTGTCCTTTCTCCTCACAGGGCAAAGACAGCCAGTGCACCAGCTGGGTAAGGGCTTTCGCATCCCCTCACCTCCCTCCCTTCCCTCAATGCCCAGTGAGTACCCTATCAACACACTCATACACTTTACACATCCCTTTCATGTTTCTCAAACTCATCACTCTAACCCTCTATTTCTTGGGTTTGTGTGGTCCTTGATGGAGATGCCTGGAATAGCCCAGCATATTGTAGGTACTCAGTGAATGGTAGATGGGTGGATGGATGGATGGATGGATGGATGGATGAATGGATGGATGGATGGATGGATAGGTGGATGAATGGGGTGGGTAGGAAGGAAGGACAGAATAGTGGATGAGTTATCCCTTTCACATTCATCCTTCTCAAATATTTCTTAACAATACTCAAACATTCCTCCTACACCCTTTGTATCCTCCTAGCACTATTCCATTCCACCTCTTATAACTCATCCCACTATCCTTAAATATTTTTTACGTCTTCCTGCACTTTTTTGCCTACCCTTTCCACACTAACCCACCCTCTTCTCATGTTCACCCCATTATAATTCTTCATTCCTCACACATGCCTCCAAAACCTAATACTGCCCACACCTCTCATTCACAAACTCTGTGCACACTTTTTACACACTCACCATACATCCCACATTGCAAATACTGAAAAACTTTCAGTCCACATTATCCCACACTCTACAACTCTCCTTGTATTCTCATCCAATACTCCTTCCATGTTACTCCCTCACCGCTAGGCAGGTAGTAATCCTAACCCATTCCCTTTCTCTGCACACACCCACACAAACTCCTGGCACACTTAGCACATTCCCATTCTCTGTTTCTTACACACCCACTCCCACCCTATTTGCACACCCTTTTTATTCATCCCTGGCTCATCTGTCCTTTCCACATATTTTACATGCTCATTGCACACTATTCTCACACCCAAGTTAATTCTTACAAATCACTGCTCACTCCTTGAAACTAAAACTCCTTGAATAATCCTCACTCACACCCCCCCCACCAATTCCTTCAACACCCATCCGCACCCTGTACACATTCCTTTGCACACTACACCCCTTTGCACATTTACTTCACTCTCATCCTCGCTTAGTGAAAACCCTTCCACAGTCATCACACAGTCCTCAAAAATATTCCTTGGTCATGTATCCCAGGAGCCTCACTGTTCTTGCATACTTACTGCACATGCCTCATACACCCACCCTACACTGCATGCATTCTCTCCCCTGCTCGTCTGTTTTTCCACACCCAAGTTCTCCCTTCTTGCACAATTATCAGATATCACACACCCCTCTACTAGCAATTTACTCACACCCATCTCATGCTCATCATCCCTCCTTGCATTATTTTTGTTGTTGTTGTTAATCCTCACTGGAGGATATTTTCCCCATTGATTTTTAGAGAGAGAAGAAGGGAGGAAGGGGGAAGAGAGAGAGAAACATTGATGTGAGAGAGACACATCGACTGGTTGCTTTCCGCGCGCACCCTAACCTGGGCCAGGTATCAAGCCTATAACCTAGGTATGTGTTCTTGACCAAGAATTGAACCTGTGACCCTTCGGTCCACAGGCTAATGCTTTAACCACTTAGCAACACTGGCCAGGGCCCTCCTTGCATTATTATAACCCATTCCACACAACTCTCTCACTCCCATCCCACACTCCTATCACACTCATCACACACTCCTCAACTGTCCTCAACTGTCCATCCCACTCTTAAGTCACCTCACCCACCCTACAAGTCTCATGCTCCTACTTTAACACTCACTCATATCACATTCATTGCATGCCTTGCCCAGCCCAGCCCAGTCTCCTCAGATCTGTGAATGCACCTGTGATAGGCCTCATCAAATATATCCACATATGCTCCCTCCAACATCACCCCCTTGGGTCCCAGGGAGATGGACGCAGGGCCTTAGCCATGACCTGTCCCCAATGCCCTGACAGTGAGTGAACCTCCAGCCCCCTCCTTCTCATGGCCCTGGTGGTATGTACTGCTGGGAGCAGTTGTGGCTGCTGCCTGTGTCTTCATCTTGGCCCTGTTCCTCATCCACCGGCGGAAGAAGGAGACCCGCTATGGGTGAGTTGGAAGTCTGTGAGTAGGGAGGCTCACATGGACTAGAATGGAGAACTTGGAAGCAGGGAGACCATGGAGAGGCTAGTGCAGGAGGAGAGATTACCAAGAACTGGAATTAGGGCGAGGGTCTGGGGAAGGAATGGAAGGAAGAAGGTAGCAGTCCAAAATATGCTCAGCAAATGCTGGAGGAGAGGAAAAGCAGGACTTGGGATTGGGGTGGTGCTTGCTTTCACTGCTAGTGGAAGGAGGGGGTTCCACATGGCTCTACCCTCATCTCCTCCCCATTCCCCTCAGAGAGGTGTTTGAACCAACAGTGGAGAGGGGCGAGCTGGTGGTCAGGTATCGCGTTCGCAAGTCCTACAGTCGCCGGACCACTGAAGCCACCTGTAAGTGAACTCCATGCCTCCCTGCCCTGGTTTGGGGATAACAAGTGTAGAGATTCAGTCTTCTGTGTATACGCGAACCAAACAAAGGCCTTGGAATCCTAGGATGTTAGGACCACAGACTCAAAGAACAACAGAATTGTAGAATCACACAGAAAAACCTTAGAACAATAGAATCTTAGACACAATAAATCTTGGGAGACCAAACCTCAGAGCCATAGGATATTAGAACAATGTGTTGATGGTTATAATGACAATGATAATGTGATTATGATGCTGATAATGACAGCCAACCCTACATTTCCTATGTGACAGGCGCTGTTCTAAGTGCTCTACACATGTCACTTAATTTAATCCTCAGAGCAATCCAGTGAGGTAGGTATGTTATTCCCCCTTCACTTCACAGATGAGGAAACTGTAGCATAGAGTGCTTAAGACACTTGCTCAAGGCCACACAGCTTGTCAGTTGGAGAGCTAGGATTCTAACCCAGGTAGTTTGGCTCTGGAGTCCATCTTCTTTACTGCCTATAAGAATTATAGGAGGGGGAGAGAGGTAGAATAGATCTTGGCCTAAAAAATTATAGGGTCAGTACTATAGACTCTTAGGATCTTGAAAATTATAGAATCTTAAAACTATAGGCTCTCTGTTAGAGGATTGTAGGGTTATGGAGGGTCCCAGCTACGGAGGAGCTCAGAGGCCACCCAGTCAAATCTCTTCATCTTTCCATTTGGGGAAAACTAAATCCAGAAAAAAAAAAAGGGGGTGGGGGACAGAGTTAGGTCTCTTCCTAGCACACAAGTGAGAAGGCTGCCAGGCCCCAAGGAGATTTCAGAAGGAGCTGGAAAAGCCATTAATTTAAGAGAAGGATGAGGAAGTGAGCAGGTCACACTCATCTAATGGAATCACATGCAGCAGCAATTCTCCAAGTATGATCCAGTCCCTGGGGGGCACTGAGATCTTTGCAGGGGGTCCATAAGGTCAAAACTATTTTCATAATAATATCAAGATATGTTTTGCCCTTTTGCACTCTCACTTTCTCACAGGGATTCCATGGAGTTTTCCAGGAACTTTCTAATGTATGATGATGTCATCACTCTGTTGGTTGACAGAATGTGTGCTTATGTATTCTTGTGTTTTAAAAATCTATTCGCTTTAATTTTGAATACAGTAAATATCAATATACAGGGTATCTCAAAAATGTATACACACTTTGTTGTTTGTGTGTGTGTGTGGTTTTTTTAATCCTTACCCAAGGATATTTTTTTCCATTGATTTTTAGAGAGTGTGGAAGGGAGAGGTAGAGACAGAGAGAAACACTAATGGGAGAGAAACACATCGACTGGTTGCCTCTTGCATGCCCCTGACCAGGGCCGGGAGCCTGCAACCGAGGTACATGCTCTTGACTGAAATGGAACCTAGGACCCTTCAGTCTGCAGGCTGATGCTCTATCCACTGAGCCAAACCAGCTAGGGCTATACACACTTTGAATAATTATTCATTCCAATGGGTTAAATCTGAAAAGGAAGAAACATCAATTGAGCTATCAGCAGTTAAAGTGTGTATACATTTTTGGGGGACACTCTCTACATAACCCACATAACTGAGAGCTCTTTGCGGTTCTCCATGATTTTAAGAATATAAAGGGGTCCTGGGGCCAATAAGTTTGGGAACTCTTTCTATACAGCAATGAAAATGAATCAGTTATAACTACAGCTGTGTTGTAGACATCGGGTTGAATGAAAGAAGTCAGACACAAAAGAGAATACAATATGTGATTCTATGTTTATAACATCCCCAACAGAGAAGGCGGATCTGTGGTAAGAGAGGTCAGGAAAGTGGCCACCCCTGAGAGGGCAGGTCATGGTCTGTACTTGACCTGGGTGCTAGTTAGACTGCTGAGTTGGTTTGTGAAAATTCATTGAGCTGTTCACTTACTATTTCTACAGATTATATACCTCAATAAAACATTAATAAGTATTTTGAACAACTGGTATGGCAGAATGCTAACTAATCAATGTGCCCACTGATGTGAGATTATGTGATGGGCTCCAACCTTTTAGGTGCCCCTCTTGGAGAATATTCAAGGGGTCTAGAGGAGGAGCTAGGGTGGGAGTGGAGGGTGCTCAGGACAGTAGCTATTTCTGAATGAATGCAGAAGTATCTCAGTATTTTAATAATGGGCATGTAAATGTCAGCCCAGCTCTATGGCTCTGTCATCCCCACTCCCCATGCAGTGAACAGCCTGGGAATCAGCGAAGAGCTGAAGGAGAAGCTGCGGGATGTGATGGTGGACCGGCATAAGGTGGCCCTGGGGAAGACCCTGGGAGAAGGTAAGTCCCCCTGGCACACTTCCCCACGTCCACCCAACCACAAGAAAATGGAGCCCTCCTGAGGTCAGGGTCTTCCTCTGGTCCCTTACAGGAGAGTTTGGAGCTGTGATGGAGGGCCAGCTCAACCAGGATGACTCCATCCTCAAGGTGGCTGTGAAGACAATGAAGAGTGAGTCTGTGCACTCATGTGCACACATGTGGGACCCCCATCCCCTAGCCCAGTGGTAGGCAAACTCATTAGTCAACAGAGCCAAATATCAACAGTACAAACGATTGAAATTTCTTTTGAGAGCCAAATTTTTTAAACTTAAACTTCTTCTAATGCCACTTCTTCAAAATAGACTCGCCCAGGCCGTGGTATTTTGTGGAAGAGCCACACTCAAGGGGCCAAAGAGCCGCATGTGGCTCGCGAGCCACAGTTTGCCAACCACGGCCCTAGCCTATCCTTCCCAATGCCCCAAAGGAGGCAGAAGAGCAGAAGAGTTAACAGCAAATTGGCTTTTCCACAGAACCTCAGTGTTTCCAGGCAGGAAATGAAGTCCATGCTAGGTACTTCAACAGGAGAAACTTAATATGGTGAGATTACTACAGAGGTGTAGGAAGGACTGAAGGAACACCTGGGAGCAGTGACGCAACCTGGAGATTAGCAGCAGCAGTAGTCACTCCCACCTCTAGGCCTGAAGGGCAGAGGGAGGAATGACCAGGATTACCAGAGCCCATGACCAGGGGTGCCTGTCACGGTTTGGGAATCACAGAGTTAGAGGAAACCTCGTGGGAGCTTGAAACACAAAGGAGACACAGCCACCACCGAGGAAATACTGGAAGCCTTACAAGATAGGGTGAAATACCCTGGCTTCTCCCCTCCTCCTTCCTGCCCACCTGCCAGACTCCCATTAGTGCTTCCCATTGGCAAAGTCCAACAAGAAACCAGCAGGAAAGGGAGCCTGGGAGATGTAGTTTTCAAGGGCCAGCCCCCTGTGATACATAGCAGAGCAGGAAAGATCTGAAATGAGGTACACCTGGCTTCATCATTTACCAGCAGTGTTATCTCAGGCAAGTGACTATCCCTCTCTGAGCCTCCCGTTCCTCATGTGGAAAAAAGGATCATAATGGCCCTACCTCCTAGGATGTTGTGAGGCAAAGCACTTAATGCTAGATGTGGAACGTAGTACATGCAGTTGATGTGGACTGTGACTATACTATTTACATCATCAGAGAAGGTGGGAGCCAGGCCAGGGCCACACAGCACAGGAAGTCCACGGCAGGAAATCATCTCCATACAGGGAAAAAGCATAGAGGGTCAGGCTGGGGCTGGAGGTGAGGGAGGAACAATCCTTTTTGAATCACTGGGGCCAAACGCTTGGGTTATGCAGTCATCACTTAGTGACTCACTCAGTCATTTTTGAACATCTCCTATGTTCTTTTTTTTTTTTTTTAATATATTTTTATTGACTTCAGAGAGGAAGGGAGAGGGAGAGAGAGATAGAAACATCAGTGATGAGAGAGAATCACTGATTGGCTGCCTCCTGCATGCTCCCCACTGGGGATCAAGCCCGCAACCCAGGAATGTGCCCTTGACTGGGATCGAACCTGGGACCCTTCAGTCCGTAGGCTGATGCTCTATCCACTGAGCCAAACCAGCAAGGGCTCTCCTTATGTTCTTGACCTGGGTTTCAATCCCAACTGTGTGGCCTTGGGCAAGTCACTTTGCCTCTGTGAGCCACTTTCCTGAGCTGTGAAGCAGGAAAAATCACAGAGACCCCCCCTGCTACTGGAAATGTGTTGGGACATAGCCTACTGTGGCGTGTGGACCCGGAGTCTGGCTTTGAATTCTGCCTATTCCTTTTGCAAGCTGTGTATGCCCTCAGGCAGGTTCCTTAACCATTCGGTGCCTTGGTTTCCCCCCTTTAAAACAGAGAAAATAATAGGAACACCTCAGAGGATTAAATGAGTTAATATATGTAAAATGCTGGGTATAGCACCTGGTACTTAGCAGTCATGTTTGATGAAGATGATGATGATGATGATGATGATGATGATGATGATGATGATGAAGGAGAGGAGGAAGAGGGGGAATACTCCCTCCCCTGTTTACCCTCTCATCCGCTCCTTCTTACCCTCCTTCCTCTCTCCCCAAGTTGCCATCTGCACAAGGTCGGAGCTGGAGGATTTCCTGAGTGAAGCTGTCTGCATGAAAGAATTTGACCACCCAAATGTCATGAGGCTCATTGGTGAGGGACAGCAGATTTAGGGGGCCTACCGGCTTTGTGGGAGCCACACTAGAGGGAAGATCCCTCTGGCACTGGGAAGATCAAAGCTCTAAGCTCCCTGTTTCCCCCTCGCTCAGAGTCAGCAAACTCCCCCCTCCTTCTCTCCCTCAGCTTGGAATGTGACCTGTGGCCTTTCCCAGAAATAGCTGAGGTCCCCAGGAGGACTGGGGAAATATCCTTGGGAACAGTGCTGGAAATGTCTTCTCTGAAGCTTGGTCCTTGCCACCCCTAAGACAATTTGGAGGCCAGATCTGAGGGAGAGGGGCAGACTGAGCTGGGAGAGGGGGTGGCTTCCCTTTCTGTCCAGCTGGAGTGACAGGGTTGCCTGGGGGACTCAGGCGTGTGTTTCCAGGGTTCCGAACTAGATGGCTTCCCTGCACCTGTGGTCATCCTACCTTTCATGAAACATGGAGATCTACACAGCTTCCTTCTCTATTCTCGACTCGGGGACCAGCCAGTGGTGAGGGCATTCAATCATCTACAAGTCTTAATCGTCTGCAAGTATTAATTGAGCACCTACCAGGTCCCTGGTGCTACTCAGACACTGGGAAGACCACGGTGACCAAGAACTGGCTCTCATGGAACTGTCTGCCGGTGGGGGGACAGCAATAAACAAGTTAACAAATAAATAGGCAAGATCATTTGAGTACTAGAAAGGAATTATAGAGTAAGATGAATGAGAGGAGGCCAGGCCATTAGTTTGGACAGACAAAGAGGTCTCACCAAGGAGAGGGAGCCAGCCGGTGGGAGGTGGGGAAATCTGGGAGGAAGCAATCCTGAAGGGAACATGGGCAAAGGCTTGAGGTAGGAACAAGCATGGCTTGTTCGAAGACTGGAAAGGAGGCCCCTGGAAGGAGTGTATGTCGAGGGCAAGAACAGTAGGAGATTAAGTCACAGAGGAAGGCAGGATGGGATTGTACAGGGCCTTGTTAGAAAGGGTTAGATTTAATTCTTGTAGCCATGGGAAACCATTGCAGGGTAGAGCTAGGCACACACAGGAAGGAAAGGGGGGAGGAAGGAGGGATGGGTCTCAGGAGCTCACCTGACCTCTCTCCTGCCCTGGTCCCCTAGTTCCTGCCCACTCAGATGCTGGTGAAGTTTATGGCAGACATTGCCAGTGGCATGGAGTATTTGAGTACCAAGAGATTCATACATCGGGACCTGGCCGCCAGGAACTGCATGTGAGTGTTGAGTCTTCTAGGGACACCCTAAACCCTATAGGGAGCTCGTTTCCTCCTTCTCAGGATGAAAGAGGGGGCCACACACACACACACACACACACACACACACACACACACACACATATCCCTTGCACAGGTCAGGATGGGATAGAGAGGTCAGCAAGGGGATTGGGAAGGCTTCCTGGAGGAGATGGGCCCTGAACTGAAATCTTTTTTTTTTAAATATATTTTATTGATTTTTTACAGAGAGGAAGGGAGAAGGATAGAGAGTTAGAAACATCGATGAGAGAGAAACATCGATCAGCTGCCTCTTGCACACCCCCCACTGGGGATGTGCCCGCAACCAAGGTACATGCCCTTGACCGGAATCGAACCTGGGACCCTTGAGTCCGCAGGCCGACGCTCTATCCACTGAGCCAAACCGGTTTCGGCATGAACTGAAATCTTAAAGGAGTATTTGAATGTGGAGAGGGAAGAGGCAAGAGGGCGGGCTCAGTGGGCAGCATGAGTGAGCAAAGGGACAGAGGTGACCGATGAGGGTGGTGACATTTAAGCTTCATCTCTGTCCCTCTCTATGCTGAGTGTCTTGTCGGGGGCTGCCCTTGGGGCGGGGCCAAAGTGGATAAGGAGACTAGAACCCTCCCCCCATTAATGGAAGTGTGTGTGTGTGTGTGTGTGTGTGTGTGTGTGTGTGTGTGTTTCAGTGGTTTGTTCTTTTTTGTTTGTTTGTTTTCTGTATAATATTCCTTGTATGGATGTCCCATAATATTCTGTTTCTTAATCTGTGCGCTGATTCCATGGGTGTGTTTGTGAAAATTCAGATTTGTGCATATATATTATACATCAAGAAAACAGTGTTTTGTTTTTTTTTCAAAACAGATAATCAAACTCAAGGAGCTTAGGAAGGACTTTAGAATCTGGCAAAAAGCCAGAGCTGGGAAGGCCCTCAGTAGCTTTTTTGTCCTGCCCTCATTTTATGGAGGAAACAAGAAGTAACACAGTTCCTTCCAAATCTGGGGCAAGGAGGAGAGATAGGCCCTAATCCCAAACAGGACAGCCAGGCTGGAGATAGAGATGTGTCTGAGAGTGAGGGTAGGCTTCCTGGTGGAGGGAGCCCATGTCATGACCCTGTTCCTCTCCCCAATCCTGGCAGGCTGAATGAGAACATGTCCGTGTGTGTGGCGGACTTTGGGCTCTCCAAGAAGATCTACAATGGAGACTACTACCGCCAGGGACGTATTGCCAAGATGCCAGTCAAGTGGATCGCCATCGAGAGCCTGGCTGACCGCGTCTACACCAGCAAGAGTGATGTGGTATGTGCACCTCTGATAGGAATGGGTAACAACAGGAGGGTGTGGCCTGATCATCTCACACTGCACCTGGGCTCACAGGGACCTGTCCACATGGGCTACGCATGTCTGGGTTATGGTGGGTGACTATGAACAGTCTTGTGGACATGCTAGGGATGTGGACAGGTCCATGTGTGCATGGTGGCAGGTTCTACATGGGACATGTAGACAGTTAAGGTTAGAAGAGGTGGTGGTAAGTATGTATACATGTGTAGAGGCAGGCTGTGGAGGGTGACACATGAGACCATGTGTCCATTAAGTGTGTAAATGTGTGCATGGGTGAGCATGTCTGTGTGCACAAAAGTTACCTCTATGAGGGTGTACCTGTGCCAAAGTGGTTCTGTGAATAGCTGTGATGCACCCACAAAAATAGCTATGTGCACATGTGTACATAAATGTGTGTTTGGGGGTGTCTTTTTTTTTAATATATATATTTTATTGATTTTTTACAGAGAGGAAGAGAGAGGGATAGAGAGTTAGAAACATCAATGATAGAGAAACATCGATCAGCTGCCTCCTGCACACCCCCTACTGGGGATGTGCCCACAACCAAGGCACATGCCCTTGACCGGATTCGAACCTGGGACCCTTGAGTCCGCAGGCCGACGCTCTATCCACTGAGCCAAACCGGTTTTGGCTGGGGGTGTCTTTGTGCAGGAGAAACACTCTAATTCTCTCCCCTCTGCCCTCCACAGTGGTCCTTCGGGGTGACAATGTGGGAAATTGCCACTCGGGGCCAAACCCCATATCCAGGAGTGGAGAACAGTGAGATTTACGATTACCTGCGTCAAGGAAACCGCCTGAAGCAGCCTGTGGACTGTCTGGATGGACTGTGAGGACCCTTAGGACCCCCCCATCCCTACTTAATCCCAGATTTCATTCCAAAACATACCCAGGACCCTATAAAACCTGTACAGAATCCCTCAGACTGTTGAGGAGGCCACCTGCCCTCCTCACCACTGCTCCACAGGGGTGTGAATTAGCAAAAGGTGCCCTTTCCTCCTTTGCCTTGTGCATGGCATGCAGGCTGGATCAGCCTCCTCAGCCAGTTATCCATGAGCAGTGAACAACTACACCACCTTCCCTGGGGGCTCTGCCTCTGAGACTCCCCCACTCTCAACGAATTCTAAATCCATCCCAGACTCCTGAGCACCCACGCTTTCCCCAGATGCTCTTCAACACCCAGGACCCTCTGCAGAATCCTTCAGATTGTTATACTGAGCTTCCCCAAACCCTCAAGTCTCCTCTGAGATGTCCTCAGGCTTCTTTAGGGCAGTGCTTATCAAACTTAGTCGCCGGTTGACACCCAGAAGAGCAGAACATTTACCCAGCATGATGTTGCTGGGCCAGGAGAGGATAGCCTGGGGCTGCAGACTCCCCAGGTCCTCCTTGGGTGTCCAGGAGCCAAGGGGAGCAAGAATAATAGCTAGTGTTTCTATAGAACTTACTAGAAGGCACTGTTTTAGGTGCTTTGCATATGTTAACTCATTTGGTCCTTAAAATGGCCACATGAAGTATTATTATTCCTATTTGCAGGAGAAGAAACTGGGGCCTAGAGATGGTAAATCACTTGCCAAAGGCTGCATATCTGGTGTATTAGTTACCCATACCCCCAAATTCAGTAGCTTAAAATAAGAAGCATTTATTACCTTTAGTTTCTGAAGGTCAAAGTCTGAGAACAGCTTGGCAGGGTGATCCTGAGGTTACAGCCAAGATTCAGGATGATTTTGAGTCAGGGTTTCTAATGAGGTTGCTGTCAAGATGGGGGTTGCAGCCATCTGATGATTGGGACTAGAAGATTGTTTTCAAGGTAGCTCAATCACGTGACTATGGCAGGAGGCCTCAGTTCTTTTCTATGCAGACCCTGCCATAGTGCTGCTTGAGCTTCCTCACAACATGGTGGCTGGCCTCCCCCAGATGAGCATCCTATGGGAAAAAGCAAGGAGAAAACCACAATGCCTTTTACAGGCTAGTCTCAGAAGTCACACACAACATCATGGCTGTAAGTCAGAATCAAGTCAAGAAGTCCAGTCCACACTGAAGGGGAGGGAAATTAGGTTCTATCTTTTGGAAAAAAAAAGAATGTCAAAGAATTCAAACACATTTTAAATCAACACAGCTTGCAAGTTTTCGATGCCAGTCTGTTCTGGGGAGCCACACTGGAACGCTCTGCTGTAGCAAACTATCACTAGAATACCATCACATACGTAGAGAGGTTTTCCAATATCCTTTCCAGCTCCCAAGTGTCCCAGAAATCCTTCAGAAACTCTTGAGAATTCTTCAGTCCCCATAGATGCCCCCAACTGTGATAGTTCCCTCCAGCCCCATGAAATGTCCTTGGTCCCCTGAGTGTCCTCAATTTCCCCCAAACTCTCAGAATGTTCCCCTTCTAAGTCCCTGCTCAGTCTCCCACCCCTCACTCTGCTGTCCTAGGTATGCCCTGATGTCCCAGTGCTGGGAGCTAAACCCCCAGGACCGGCCAAGTTTTTCACAGCTACGGGAAGATCTGGAGAACACACTGAAGACCCTGCCACCTGCCCAGGAGCCTGATGAAATCCTCTATGTCAACATGGATGAGGGCGGGAGTCATGCCGAACCACTTGGAGCTGCTGGAGGAGCTGACCCCCCAACCCAGCCTGATCCTAAAGAGTCCTGCAGCTGCCTCACCGCGGCTGAGGTCCATCCTGCTGGGCGCTATGTCCTCTGCCCTTCTACAGCCCCTGGCCCCACCCTACCTGCTGACAGGGGCTCCCCAGCTCCACCAGGGCAGGAGGATGGAGCCTGAGACCACCCTCTGCCTGGGACTTCCTCTCAGGACCCAAGCTAGGCACTGCCACCTACGTTCCCATTCCAGACCTTACTCCCAACTGCAGCTCTCTCTTGCTACCAATGCCACTTCCATTTCACACAATCCACTCCCTTTCCACATCTTAGTGTCCCTGTGTGGGGAGGGGTTTTTAGGGAGGGGTTGGACTGCAATCCCTAAGGGTCCTCCTAAGTCTAACATCCCAAGGTTTTGGATTCTAAGGTTTAAAGAGCCTAAGTTCTAGGTTTCAAAGATATTATGAGTCTTTGAAAGTTCTGAGATTCTACGGTACTAGATTTTCCTGGTTTTAAGATTCTTGATAAAACTTGTAAGTTTGGGGGTTCTAAAGTTCTATTATTCTAGGCATAGGAACTAAGACTCCATGATGCTAGATTTCATTGTCCTTAGGGTATAAGACTCTAGATTCTAGAATTCTATAATTCTAGATATGGAGGTTTTAAGGACTAATGTTCTAAAATTTGATGTTCTAAGCCTCTTAGAGTATAAATCCCCTGGCTAACTCTAGACTCTAGACCATAAGGCTTCAAGATTTTATCCTTTCAAGTTGTAAGATTCTAATGATGGTCAATTAGAGTTTCTAAGGCTTTATGATCCTTGAAGCTCTTGTTATGAGATTCTGGATCCTTAAAGATCTATATTCTGCAATTCAAAAGTTCTATGAATCTACAAATGGAGGTTCTAAAGTCTAATGTTCTCAGATGTGATGTTCTAAGATTTAGTCTAAGAACCTAGATTCTCTGTGTCTAAGGCTCAAGGTCATATGTTTCAAGGTCCTAGATTATTAAAATCTAAGATTCTAATGTTCAGTTCTGTATTCCAAGGCACTCTAGATTCTATTGGTCCAAGATTCTGGGTCCTCAGCATCGAAGGTATAAGACTGTACAGTGAGTTGTGATTAACTAGTTACCAAAGTTCTAATAATTTCTAATGTTGGACACCTTTAGGCTCCATGTTGCATTCTGCCTTTCTAGGATTTTAGTTAAGGGTCCAAGAATCCATGATTCTAAATCTTAAGATTCTAAGCACTGAAGTTCTAAAATTCACATGTAAGATTTTAAAGGTCTACAGGTCTTGAACTCCAAGGTTCCGAGGTTCTAACTTTATAGTATTCTTCTGTGTGACCCTCCCGAGCCACCTCTGCTTCCTCCTCCCCTCATGTGGGGGTTTTACCCCCCTCAAGCCTGTGCAATGCATTAGGGGTGCCTCTTTCCCCAGGGGACAATCTTCCTCCCTTTGGGCCATGCTGCCCCCCTGAGCCAGTCCCTCGTATCCCCCTGTACAGAGTGTGGACTCTGACACCTCCAAAGGGGCTTATATCACATAAAACTTTGTAACCACACTTCTATCTCTTGTCTCTCTCCACAGTCATGTGGTCTCCCCGGAACTCAGTTTCCCCATCATAAAAAAGAAGGGTTTGATGGGGTCCAGGAGTTCATCCCTTTAGAGAAGATAGAAATGAACATACACAGAGACAAAAAGGTCACACAGAGAAAAGCAGAGTCTCCAAAACCCCTCCTGAGGAATAGGCACATCAATACAGGGTCACATAGAGACACCCATTAATGGGCATACACCTGGTCACAAATACAGATACTGAAATTCAGACACGGAGTAACAGACAAAATTATAGACACAAACAAACATGATGCACAGGCAAATACCAACATTAGGAAGAAACTAAAGTAACACAAAGAGTAAAGGTACACAGAGACGTATAGAGTACAACAGGTACTCACAGACCCAAACATTGATTCACATAGCAACACAGGCACAGAATATCGCCAACCATCTCCAGCCCACAAAGGAGCTCCTGCCAAAACAAGCCCACGCTGTGTTTTGCATGCAGGGCAGACACGAGTTCCTGGGTGTGTCCCACCGCAAATGGAGGAGCCCTCGGCAGCGCCCGGACGCCCCCCGGTGGCAGCTCCTGGACACTGACAACAGTTCAATCCGGGCCACAAACTTTTTTAGGATAAATCTGTGGGAAGCTGGGAGGAGAGAGGAAGTCAGACGTCGGCCAGGGGCGGGGTGTCTGGATTGGAACCTCCGGGCCCACGTGAGTGTCTGTCCCGCTTCTGAGTGGGTGCTGTGTGTCGAGGATGCTGCAGTGTAAGCTTGTGTTGTAATGCCCGTGTCTTCATCATTTGGTGCCTCCCTGCCTGTGCGGACCTTAGTGGGCATATCTACACTGCAGTTTGGTGTGTTGTCCCTTGAATTGATGCATGTGATCTGATCTCACGGTGATGTGTTTATCTGTGTTGTGTGTACCTTTGTCCACATAGAGGTTGTGTGTGGCTTTTGTGGGTTTAAGGTGAGGCTCAGTGGGCAGCCGGTGTTTACTTGTGTATCTCGGTTGTATATCTTACAGAAGTTTTGTGTCCGTTCAGTTCCAGGCGACAGGTGGTGCAGGGTTAGATACTGTGAAACGGGCGTTTATATTTGGCTCAAAACACACCGGCTTAGCTACCACCGACCTGTGTGTTTGAGCTTGTCAGTACAGACGCTAAACAGCCAGATATACTGAAGAGCAATTTAAAGGATTTGGGGTAGGGCTTTCCCCGAGGGAAAGGCTCTATGGTCACATGCAGAGCATCCATTTCACATAGGATACAGCCATAGAGGAAGACGGCAGCGAAGCTATAATCGTGGAAGGAGGCACCTTGAGATTTACTTTCAAGGGGAGAGGGTGCGATTTTCTTTACTTTTCTCACGCTGTTCGTCTAGCCTCTATTATCAAATCTTCAGGACTCACTGAAGTCAACTAGTATTTTCCAGATCAAGAATAACTTATCTAGCCCAGCCGTAGGGACTCAGTGGGTGAGCATCTACCTATGAACCAGGAAGTCACGGTTGGATTCCCGCTCAGGGCACGGGCCCGGGTTGCCCCCTCGATCCCCAGTGTGGGGAATGCAGGAGGCAGCGATGAATGATTCTCTCTCATCTTTGATGTTTCTTTCTCTCCCTCTCCCTTCCTCTCTGAAATCAATAAAAGCATATTTTTTTTAAAAAAAAGAATAACTTATTTACTTAATCACTATTTCATATACCTCCCTCCACAGTGAAATTTGCGAGGCTAGCCGCTGAAGAATGGCCAATCTGGTTAGCTTTTCCTAAAGCGACCCAACTGTACGAGCTTTAGTGAGATAAGACAATAATTGCGATTGGTGGACAGATTGTTTTGAAACCGCCCTAACGGTAAGGGGCGGGTCCCTTGTGAATTCTTCGCTTTCCGGTTTCTTAAAGGCAATAGTGAAAGAGAGGGGGGGCTGTCTGTTGACCCTCCACTTCATTGGTTCTAGTGAATTTACCCGCTTGGACTCCTCTAGGGGCGGGAGATTTAGACCAATCAGGATATGTGTTACAGAGACCCTAGTTTGATGCTGGGGCTGCGCAGGAAAGGCTGTGGGGCGCGCTCATTCTGAGATCTCATCGCTGATTGGCCTACATTCTTACTCCCTTTCCCTCATTCGACCCTACGGGAATGAGTGCAGGGCCGCCACCCAATCGCCGCGCGCTCCGCCTCCCGTCTCTTCCCGCCCTCCACTGGGGTCGCTGAATCGACGTAGGCCAACGCTTCCTCCCCGGCAGCTCCTGCGCTCTTTCATTGACCGGCTTTTGAAAGGCACTTTCTGATTGGCCGAGTCTCGGGCCCGCGCCCGTTGCTCCCAGGCAGTGGCCAATTGGCACCCGTGTTGCACAGCATGCAACCAGGGAGGAGGGGGAGGTGGCGGCGGCCATTTTGAGTTGCTGCCGCCATTGGAGTGAGCCCCCCCCTTTCCCCCTCGCCTCCTGACAGTAAAGGTTTAAGGGGGACAGAGCCCTGGGAGGCCGGGCCGGGCTCGGGGGCCACCCCGGGGGCCCGGGCCATGGATGTGCGGCGTCTGAAGGTGAACGAACTTCGGGAGGAGCTGCAGCGCCGCGGCCTGGACACTCGGGGCCTCAAGGCCGAGCTTGCTGAGCGGCTGCAGGCGGCGCTGGAGGCCGAGGAGCCCGAAGAGGAGCCGGAGCTCGAGGCCGAGGAGGAACCGGGGATACCTGGGCACAATAACGAGGAGGTCGAGACCGAGGGGGGCTCCCAGCTGGAAGGGACCTCGCAGCCACCGCCGCCGGGGCTGCAGCCGCATCCGGAACCTGGCGGCTACTCGGGGCCGGACGGACATTGTGAGAGTGCGCGGGGCGGGGGGCCGGGGAGTCTAGAGTCCGGGCCGAGGAAGGGCTGTGGGATCCCGCTGCCCGCCGCTGAAAAGGATCTGTGGCCCGGGGCCTCGGGACAACCGAAGGGTGGGTCCTGGCATTCGGTGCTGGGGAGAGACTGGGAGTGGGGGCTCTCAGTTTCGGAGATGAGGAAAATCGGGGGGTGAGGGCGGTTGTGGAGGACTCTGGTGGAGCCTAGGGCTCGGAGACCCGAAGCCGTGGTTTTCTTGGGAAGGGAGTCGCAAGAACAAGAGGTTGTCTCTTGGGGGCCAGGAGGGTCTTGGAAATGGTGGTCCTACGGTGTGGAGCTTTGGGGGCTGTGTTAGCCCAGCTTGTGGGGTTGGACCCCGGGAGCCGTGTTTTCAGGGCTGGGGAAGGAATGGCCAGGTGTCCAGGGCTGGGAGTGTCCTGAGGATGGAGGATTCTGGAGTTTGCTGCTGGACGGGGTAACGGGAAGTCTCGTTTTCTAGGAGGGGCTGGTGAGATGGGGGGCGGGGAGGGGTGATGTCTGGCCGGGGAGAATCTGAAGGACTGGGTGCTCCGGCGTTTAGCTGGTGAGCATTTGGGGGATGTGGGAGACCCCCATGTGACTGGACTGTGGGGGACCCACATCTGTCTGAGGATGGCCTGGGGGGGACTGTGAGATCCAGAGCTGAAGGCTAACCTTGAGGCAGGGGCATTTGGTGTTGGGAAACCTGGAGTCCTGGTTGACTTCTAGAGGAGGCATGGGGAGTCCTGGTGTCCAGAAGCTGGCCAGGCAGGAAAGGATGCTTCCCTGGACTCGGGACCTAAAGGTCTAGAGAGCTGACAAGGCTCTGAGGACCGACCCCTCAGTGGCCAGCGCTGAATGGTCTTGGATTAACGGAATGGAAAACAAGGTGGTTGGGGTGGGGCAGGTAACAAGGAGGAGTTTGAAGTCGTAGGTGTGTCTGGGGGGACAGGATCCTTGTGTCCAGCACCGGAGTGTGTAGCTGATCTAGTAAATCTGGGGAAGGGGAGTGTGTGTACGATGTGGAAGGAGGGGGAAAAGGCGGTGGGGGTGTTGGATGCTTAGTGTGCAGTGGAGGGAGTGTTTCTGGGGCTGAGTGTCTCTCAAAGAGGTCTTGGTCCCCAAAGTGGGTATTTGTGTGCCTGGGGGTTGAGGGTTTGTGTGTGGCTGAAGAGGTAGCAGGGAACCTCTGCAGCACTGGAAGGTATGACTGGGAATGCGGGATAGGACAGACCTGCGATTGTCTGAAGAGAGAGGGAACCTTGGGGTGCGAGGGAGTAAGTCTGGGGTTAGAAAAGGGTGGCTTTCTAGCAGGACTGGGGAACGGGGATCAGAGAGGTTAAGGAGTAAGTAGAAAGGACTCTGGCATCCAGGGTTTGTGGTTATTTCTTTGAAAAGAGGGCACCCTGGGCCTTGGGGCTAAGAGAGTGAGAAGAAGGAGGAGGTCAGTGGGGAGAAAAGATTGGGGGTTAGTATTGGGTACCTACTTGTTCAGGAGAGGTGGGATCTCCTGGAGGGGGGCAGCTTGAGTGTAGATTTGGGGTGGAAGGTGGCCTGGGGGTTGTCCAGGACCCCAGTGCTGGGAAGAAGACTCTCCATTGAAGACTCTGTGAAGAAAGGAGTGAGAGGCCCAGCATGCAGGTCTGGGGCGGGAGAGCCCCTGGCAGGAATGCTAGGAAGAAGGGCCAGGGGCCAGAGGTGTCTCAGGAAAGTGAATTGGGTGCTTCAGAGAATACAGACTAGATTCAGGACAGGCTTTGTTTCAGGTACGGCTCCAGGACTTGAACAAGGTACTTCACCTCAGGAGTCCTGGTTTCCGTGTGTGTAAGATAGGGATAATAATAATAGTGCCCCCTGGGTAGCTAGGAATGAGATCACATGTTTAAGGAGCTTAGCCCTGGGCCTGCCTGTTACTAGGAGCTGGATGTTTTAGAGAGGGGAGAAGGACCCCAGAATCACAGCACCGCTCAGCAAGGCTGCCTCTGTGGGCCCAGGAGAGATTCTCTGGGAGAGATGTGAGGCTTTGTGGGAAGAGCACTATGCTTGGAGTCTGAGAGAAACAGAATGGTTTGAAGGTGTTCCAGTTAAGGAGATACACTCTTTCTCTCTCCCCTATCCCCTATAACAAAACCCTTTGAGCCCTCTTCATGCCTCCCTCCAAGCGTTCTTCAGTTCTGGTAAACAGACCTGTTACAAGCCATGCTATCTGTGACTTTCCTCCCTTTGAGCTGCACCTGGTTTGTGCCCAGATGTGTTTGTCCTCTGAGAAAGGATCCAGGCAGTTAGCAAATGGCAGAAGAGTCTCTCCTTCGCTGTGCTTGTGCCTCACAGGTCCCGGCACAGTCAGGCACAGGGCCCTAGAGGCACCTAGCCGAGCTTGCCCCTGGGGTGGAGAGCCTGCTTGCTGCTCATCCTAGGTTTCCAGACTTCTTTCTGGGCTTGACTGCAAGGTTCTTGAGGGAATTTCAGGCTTGGTACTCTGGTTTTAGTCTCACCTGTGAGCTTTCACATGTGTTACCCCAGTGGTCGGCAAACTCATTAGTCAGCAGAGCCAAATTTTTTAAACTTAAAACTTCTTCTAGCGCCACTTCTTCAAAATAGACTCGCCCAGGCCATGGTATTTTGTGGAAGAGCCACACTCAAGGGGCCAAAGAGTCGCATGTGGCTCGCGAGCCGCAGTTTGCCAACCACGGTGTTACCCCAATCCCAGGAATGTTTTCTCCATCCTCATCACTTACCTTTACTTGTCTAAATCCCAGTCTTAGTTCCCGGTACTTCTTTGTAGCCCTTAACACAGTCATAATTACTTTTTGTGTGTATTTGTTTAATGTGGGTATGTCTTAAACTGGAGGCTTCGGTGGAGCAAGTTTATTCTCATCTGTATCCCAGGGTCTGGTGTGTAGTATGCACTCCATGAATAGTTAATATTGTTATTCTTACCACCCTTCAGCTAAGCTGCTGGGACCCACAAGACACCTTCCCAGAACTCTTCCTACCTAACTCCAAATATTTCAGGACATGATTCCTGTTTTCTTAACAATTCCTTTCCTTTCTCCCCATTTCCCCTTCAGCTGAGATGGTTACCCCTTATCTTTGCAGCTATTGGCAGGATGGAGGACAGTCTTTAGGAGGGTTAGTTGTGCAGGTGGGAATATTAAGTTGGGCTGAGAACTGATTTGTGCTCTAAACAATCTTTTTTTATTTTAGTTTTTAGATTTACCTTTATTATTGAAAGCATTACAATGTCCCCTTTTCTCCCCCCTCCCCATTGACCTCCCTCCTCTCCACTCCCTTCCCCTCCCCAGGCCTTCATCACACTATTGCCTGAGTCCATGAGTTTTGCATATAAGTTCTTTGGTTAATTCCCCCCGCCCCCGCCCCCCCCCCCCCAAATCATCAGTCTGTTATATGCTTCCACGTCTCTGGATCTATTTTGTTTGTCAGTTTGTTTTGTTCATTAGATTCCACATATAAATGAGCTCATGTGATATTTGTCTTTCTCTGACTGGCTTATTTCACTTGGCGTAGTACTTTCCAGGTCCCTCCGTGTTGTCTCGAAGAGTAAGAGATCCTTCTTTTTTGCAGCTGCACAGTATTCCCTGGTGTAAATGTACCATCTTTTTTATCTACTCATCTACTGGTGGGCACTTGGGCTGTTTCCAGATCTTAGCTATTGTAAATTGTGCTGCTATGAACATAGGGGTGCATATATTCATTCTGATTAGTGTTTCAGGATTCTTAGGATATTTTCCTAAAAGTGGGATCACTGGGTCAGATGGCAGTTCCATTTTTACTTTTTTGAGGAAATTCCACACTCTAACATAGTGATTGTCTGCATTCCCACCATCAGTGTATTAGGGTTCCTTTTCCCCACAACCTCACCAGCACTTGTTTGTTGATTTGTTAATGGTAGCCATTCTGACAGGTTTGAAGTGATACCTCATTGTCATTTTAATTTGCATCTCTCTGATGATCAGTGAAGTTGAACATTTTTTGATACGTCTCTTGGCCATTTGTCTTCTTTGGAGAACTGTCTATTTAGGTCCTGTGCCTGTGCTCTAAACTTAAAGGTTGTTCCCTGAAGGTAGCTCCCTAAGCACTATAACTTGTCACAGAACAGCTAGGCCTATGGTTTTTTCTTTTTTTAAAAAATAATTCTTTATTGTTGAAAGTATTACGTATGTCCCCCTTTTTCCCAGTTGGCCCCCTCCAGCCTGCCTTGACCCCTCTCCCTGCCCCAGTAGGCCTTGGGTTTTTCAACTGTGCTCTCCAGGGTACTTACTCTGTGTCTGTTGAGTTGCCTTCCACCCTGGAGTAGTCTTATAGGGCAAGGGCAAGTTGGGCCCCTTCTCTGATCCTCCTGTCTCCTTGCTTTAACCAGAGCAGTTCTGCTTCCATGGTTTTCTATATTGGGATTCTGTAGAACCCAGTCACAGATTGATGTTCAACCTTTTGTCGGGCAAGAGAGCATGTCCTCAGGCAGCTGGGACTGCTGACTGCCCGGATAGGTTTCCATTGGAGTTGTCACACATTTTAGCCTCTGGCAGACTGACTGTCCCTAAGGTAGCATAAAAAAGCCACCTCTAGTCCCAAGAAGAACCCTTCTAAATGTCTGTTTTTTGTTTTAAGATGTCATGGACAATATTACCAGGCAGAACCAATTCTATGAGACTCAGGTCATCAAACAAGAGAACGAGTCAGGCTATGAGAGAAGACCACTGGAAATGGAGCAGCAGCAGGCCTATCGCCCAGGTAGGAAAGTACACATGGTGCATCTCTTTTGAGGGAAATGGAATCTATAGGGTAGGGGGAAAGTGGGTTTACGATTTTTTGTATGGAAAATACAATAATTAATAAATAATATAAGGATAAACTCTGTACTTTGCATGCTCACAATGTAAACTTACTTTTGCCGTACCCTGTATACGTGGCCCTTACCCTCTACATAGATCCCATCTTTCCAGAGAGACTGCATCTTCCATTTGGGCTTTGTCACTCCGGGAGGATTCTTTTAAAAGAAAGAACAGAGTCCCGCTTCCAGGTGTTAGAAGAGGGGAGTCTTCATGGTTATGTTTTTAGATGTTAGTGTCAGCACCTTGGAAAATTTAGACCTGGAAGCAGATACTTAGGTCTTATTTAGAATCTTCGAATATGGAAGCCAGAAAGGACCTTCTGAATCTGGTCAGGTATTTCTGAAGAGTATTGTTCCAAGAGATGTCACTAGAGACTTCTCAGAAAGGGTTTCTTGGCCAAACATATCTGGAAATACGCATATACTTTATCACCTCTGGGAGAGTCACTGCGCTCATTAGAGCATTAAAAGCTCTGCGAAGTCCTGGATTGAAAAAATTTCTGTCATGTGGTTTAAGCCCAGGATTTCCTAAACATGTAAATATTTCTTTGCAGAACAAAGATTTTCATTATGCCAGTTTGGGAAACACATGTAATCCAGTTCTCTCCCTGTTTTATACATTGGGGATGTGGCTTGTCTAATGGTAGAGCTTGGGTTAGAACCCAGGAAACTGGCTACTGGGACACTGCATTTGTGTTCTACTGTTTGGAAAACTGGGTCCCACTCTTGAGTAATGACAGAGCCTGGACTGACTCCTAGTCTTGTGCTCCTTTCACTGTTTTGTGGCCCCAGTGCCATAGTGAATCTACTTGATTCTATGTAATTCCATTCTGGTTCATCCACAAAGTAAAATCCCCAGAAATTTCTTGTGGCTGGGTCAGGATTTTAATAATTGTAGGTTAAACTGCACATTTATGTCAGGCTCTGTGAGACTTGTGGTATCATTTGACCCAAGGAGAGTATTTTTTGTATTATTATCGACAGACATTTATCAGGGCCTCCTGTGAGCTCAGTGTTGTGCTGGGAACCAGGGAGGCCTTCTTCAGATGGGTGAACACCATCCCTGTCCTGGAGAACTTCTCTGAGAAATTTGGTCTGTATGCCAAAACTAGGGCATGATTCAAGGTGGTCTTGGGTTGCGTGCTGAAACAAGTAGATGTAAGTGATGTACAGCATCAGGTATAGATGCTGTGGTAAGGTTAGGTTGAATCCAGGGTTTGCTCTTGATTAGGCACTGATTCTTGGAGTGTGGTCCATAGCACGTTATCCCATCCTGACTTTTTACTCAGGAAGATTCACTGTGGCCATCACACCTAAGGGCTGGCTTAACACATTGCGGACCAGTAGTTTTATTGCTAGCTTTACCCAGTAGCCAGATAAGTTTCTATTGAACCAGTACAAAAAACGTTTTACGTAAATGTTAAAGGCATGCTTTAAAATTAAATACCCATTGCATTTTCAAGTTATTTATTACATATTCTTACAAGCTAATATCTTTTTAAAGTATGATACTTTGTAAAACACTATGTAATATGAAGCGAGAATTCTCGTAATCCAACTGCAGTATGTTAAGTGAAGACCCTTCTGGAGTGATTAAAGCCAGTGGAGTTAGCTGCAGGATGACAATACGCTGTTGAATGGACCTTCCCCCTCCCTTGTAAGATGGAAGCAGCTTTATAAGAACTGAGATGGAGCAGTTCTTTGGGAGGAGAAATTGAATGGACTTGTGAAATCTCAGGTTAAAGGGATCTTAGAAGTCCTCTAGGGATCCCTCCCACTGAGTGCAGGCCAAGGAGGTTGCCAGAGGCAACCATGCCAGCTTTAGGTAGGTCTTTAGAAAGCTTATTCTTATTTAGTGCTGAAGTCCCCTCTACTTCCCCATGAAGCCCAAGAGTTATCTGGCAACTGTCATCTCATCAACTGCCAGCTGATGTGCCTGGCAGCCATCCCCGGCCTCCCTTTGTCCTAACCCTATTCTTCAGTATAGCCTTCTGGCTCCCTTAGCAGGCTTCCATTGAACCCAGCAAGCTGCCTGTGCCCAGCCCTTTATCACTGCAGTCAGGATCCTGCCAGCCTCTCCTAAGGTAGAGGGGACCAGAAAACTGATAACTGAGGAATTTCTGAGTGTCTTGACCATCTGGAATTGTCCTGACAGTGGAAGGGAAGACAGAGATGAAGCAAGAACCACCCACCAGCTTCCTCCCGCCTGAAGCATCCCAATTCAAGCCAGACAGACAACAGTTCCAGAGTCGCAAGAGGCCTTATGAAGACAACCGGGGAAGGGGGTACTTTGAGCATCGAGAGGATAGGAGGTGAGTGTGATGCAGTAGTCATCCTTGTTCCAGTAGGTAACTATGTCTGTAGTCCAGTGCCTGCTAGGGCCTTTGTACTAACCAAGAGGAGCAGGCAGAGCAGGGTTCTCGCTGCTCTTGCACTCGCCCCCCAGTTCTTTCTGCACTCACTATCAAATTCAACTTCCCAAAACTTTTGGTCCTTCCTGTTACTACAGGGTCAAATCCAAACATCTTAGCCTTTCACGAGTAAGATAACAGCCTACCTTTTCAGTCCTTTGCCCCATTGCCCTGCAGTCCTGCATAGTGTCCTATTCATAATGGCTGCTCAGAGAGAAACCAAGATGGCGGCATAGGTTAAACACCTAACCTACAGCCTGGCACAACAATTTCAAAAATACAACTAAAAGTCATAATGGCTGCTCAGTATCCCTTGATTGGGGAAAAAAAAAAAAAAAGATCTATTTCCTCACCCTTCTCTCAAACACATTCCCTTCATCCATTTGCTCATTCATTCATTGTCAGTGCTCATAGTGCTTTCACCCCTGGGTGGGACGCTGGGGAAAGAGATTATTTGGACAGTGGCTTTGTCTTCCTGTTGTTGCCAATAAAGGGACTCAGACAGACATAAGTGAGCCACAGTAGTCAGGGTGAGTGTGAGGGTTAGAAGTTCACAGGAGGGCAGGGCCTCTCTGTCCTGATCATTTGCTTTTTCCCTTTTCTGATAAGCCCTCCCCCTCCATTCACCCTAAGTCCAGTCCTATTTCTTCCTACCCTCCTTCAGCTCCCAAATGAAGCCTTTTCTAATCACAGAAAGTAGGAATGACCATTCCTCTATTCATCTGGACTAGTCATATGACACATTTTGTTTCCTACCTGGGGGAGTCCATCTTCTTCTTTTAAACATTTTTTTTTTCCCCCAGAAAGGAAGGGAGAAGGGGAGAGAGAAACATCAATGATGAGAGAGAATTATTGATTGGCTGCCTCCTGCACACCCCCTATTGGGGATCGAGCCCATAACCTGGGCATGTGCCCTTGACTGGAATCAAACCCAGGACTCTTCACTCCTCAGCCTGACACTGTATCTATTGAACTATCTTCTTAGTAGCTGCGACTCTCTAAAACAGGGCTTGGGTCTCATGGGCTATGACTAAAATTAGGACATGGAACTCTCCTGAATTCCATTGCCCCACAGAGCAGAGGAGGAGTGCTTGCTCTGGTCCAGGCTGGCAGGGAAAGCATAATAGAGTGGACTCACCGTGTGATGAGCTCCTTCTTTGATCAGGCTCTGTACTAGCCCTGGACTGGCAGGTCTGGAATGCACTCCACCTGAGGAAAGCCTGCTGCTGAGGGAGTGCCAGTAGCCAGATGGGCATGGGGTGCGTGATTTGGGCATACAGTGCACTAGGTCATCCCGACTGTGCCAGGCAGGACCCTGGGCATTAGACTCGCCCTTCTACCACTTCCCCTTCTTGTTAGAAACCAGCAGTATTTTAATACAGTCCCCTTTCGTGTTTGCTAGGAAGATGAATGTTGTTCATAATTTAGGACATTTTTGAAAGACAAAGTATGGGTCATTTCATATCCTTTCAGATGTAAAGTTTTAGGAAGCCTGATATGTGAATACAATGTAATTACTGAGGTTTATCCAAACCTTTGCACATTTCCCTTCCTGTCCAGTACCCTTTGGGCTACCACAGCCTCTCTTCAATAGCAGTTCAGTATGGAGGCATGCAGAGGTTATGGGTCAGAATCTTGGGTTGTGAGAGAAGAGTCTTCTTTGAAAAAGTTTTCTAAATGACTCTTGATGGCCCTTTTTAGCAGAGCATGCCCTCTCTGATCCCTGTCCCCACCCTAGGAGTTAACAATCATTGCTCTTATTGCAAGGATGTAGGATTAATAGAGGGTTGGGGTTTTTTGTTTGTTTGTTTTTCGCTAACCTCTCTGGGAACAAATTGAAATGCAGGAAGGCCACTTGTACATTCCAGCAGAACCTTCATTTCTCTTCCTCTGCGCTCATTCAACTGTTCTCATGTGACTTAACCCCTATTTCTGACACAGGGGTCGGTCTCCTCAGCCTCCTGCTGAAGAGGATGAAGATGATTTTGATGACACCCTTGTTGCCATCGACACATGTGAGTCCTTGTATGCCTATCTGATTCTGCCTTTCAGTTACTATTTGGACACTGCCTTGACCTTCACAGAGTCTCTTCCCAGCACCATCCAGAGCCAGTGTAAGTCCAGATAGGGTGCTGGTTTGGAGACAAGATCTGCTCCCGGCTCAAACTTAGAATCCTGAGCAAGTCATTCTACTTCTCTGAGCTTCTCTTCATGGAGGAGTAATCCTACTCTAATACCTCAAAGGACTTGCAATGACACTGCAGAGGAAGGATGTGAGAGCAGTTTGGAAACCCCTGAACACCCTGTACACAGTGCAGGTTATAATCTAATCAGGAAGGGAACCTGAGTGCTTCTAGGGAAACTTAACTCTTTGGCAACCAGTTTCCATTAGCTGCTCACGTTCCTGGTGAAACCAATGCCACTTTGTCCTCTAAGGCATTAACCTGGCCGGCCCTGCTCTTTGTCCTCCAGTTCAGTTTTCTTCCACTGGATAAGTGGCTTTCCCCTTGACTACGTATCTAAACACTTAGAGGAATGATTATAGGGGTCCTGTCCTTCAGACCTCCTAAGACAGGATCAAAATGGTAGAGACTGGGAATCTGAATTTTTAAATGCACCCAGGTCTAAAAACACTGGACTTTTCAACAGCAAAAAGTAAATAACAATTCATGTATTTTGTCACATAGCTCATATTTATAGATAAATGGCTACATGCTTTCAGAAGATAAAGCCATTCCACAGTTCCTTCTATCACAAGACCTCAAAAACAGTATATCCATAGTAAAGCTAATCGTTCTTTTAAAGTATTGGGTGGCAGTGGTCCATGAAGCAGCATCTGATCAAATGCCTTATGTGCAGATCATGGCATTTAGCCTTTCGAGAAAAGAGAGAGCAGCTGGATGGGGTCAGGAAAGATACTTAGAGGCATGGCTGGCTCCTTTAGTGGGAAAAGTCCGAGCTACAGCAGGCTAGTCCTAGGCCTACAAGAGGAGGTGGGAGCCTATATGCCTTGTCATGTGTGAATCAGGGTCAGATATTTGTGCAGCTGTTGGAGGTGGGAGTCTGACTTCCTTACTGATAGTGTTAGCGCAGGGAGATGGTTGAAGTGAATGGCAGTGGGGATTGGTCTTCTTTATCATTATAAAAGCCTTTGAAATTGGCAAGGATATGGACCCGAGCCCTAACAAGTGTACATCTTTGTAAAAGACATTTGTGTGCAGTTTCCAAAGGTGCCTCCCAATGACTATCTTTGGACCCCATCCAGGTGAAGGGCCCCAGTTTCTATGTGAAGTGGCTGCTTTGATCCTGTGCAGGCCAGTTTGCAATAGTTTGTACCCTTTCTACTGAAAGGGAGATTGGCTAGGCGATGTGGCTAGTTTCTCATGAGCCTGTCCCCACAATGTGTCAGCTTGTGTACTCCTCGTTAACATTCTGAAGGAACTTAATTTTTGCCTGTGCATGTCTCTCTGGGACCTTTAAAAAATCAACCAAACTCCAGGCTTTTTCCTCCACAGATAACTGTGACCTCCACTTCAAGGTGGCCCGAGACCGGAGTAGTGGCTACCCGCTTACAATTGAGGGTTTTGCATACCTGTGGTCAGGAGCCCGTGCCAGCTATGGGGTCAGAAGGGGCCGTGTGTGCTTTGAGATGAAGGTGAGTGGAAACAACAGAGGGGATAGGGGCAGAAAGTAGGTTCATCCTTTGGAATAGCCTGCCATCAGCCGCCTTGGCCAGACCACAATTTTAAGAGGTTTGTGTCCATGCTAAAAAAGTACAGTGAACTTAAGAGAACTATACCATTGCTAAACACTGTATCTGCATGCCTACCATATATTTCTTCATTAATCAGATTTTTCCTTGGTGGGATTTGACCCAGATATTATACAGCCAACCACTCTAGAGGTGACATGTTTGTAGAATTGAGAAAAGGAGTAGTTTGGAAGAAAACTGAGCTAGAAAGAATGAACTCAAGCAGCACCAGTTAGAGGGAGGCTCGAGGGAGAGCAGGGCAAAGAAAGCTTTTGCCATCAGGCTTGAGATGGCACAGAACAGTATAGGGGGAAAAGCAATTTTTTTTTTTTTTAATGTGCCTGCAATTTTTTAAAAATATATTTTATTGATTTTTTACAGAGAGTAAGGGAGAAGGATAGAGAGAAACATCGATGAGAGAGAAACATCGATCAGCTGCCTCTTGCACACTCCCCACTGGGTGTGTGCCCGCAACTAAGGTACATGCCCTTGACCGGAATTGAACCTGAGACCCTTGAGTCCGCAGGCCGATGCTCTATCCACTGAGCCAAACCGGTTAGGGCAGGAAGAGCAAAATTTGTGCTCACATCCTCCCTGTGCCCTTTCTACACTCCAGAGATAACTTGTATTAACAATTTTTTGTTGGTTTTGTTTCCTTTTTTGTTTGGTTAATTCTTACCCAAGGTTATTTTCCCATTGATTTTTAGAGAGAGTGGGAGGAAAGGGGAGAGACAGAAACATCAATTTGAGGGTGACACATCGATTGGTTGCCTCCTGCATGCACCCCAACTGGGACCACGGATTGAGCCTGCAACTGAGTTATGTGCCTTTGACCTGAATTGAACCCACGACTCTTCTGTCTACAGCTGATGCTCTGTCTACTGAGCCAAACTGGCTAGGGCAACAATTTCTTGTGTATCTGCCTTTCTGTATCAAAACATTTATGATAGTTAGTATTTATGGAACACTGCATGCATAAGATATGGTGCAAAGCTCTACACAGATATCTCCGTTAATTCTCACAGTGCTATCATGAATAGGAACCATTATCTTCATTTTTTTAGAGGTAGAAGCTGAGACCTAGGGTTATTGCTTTTCATTGACTCTTAGACACTGTTGATTGTGTAAGTTACCTGTTTTGTGTGCTGCTCATAGAGCAACACAGCCAATGGACAAAGTTCCCTCTTATCCCATCAATTTTAAATATAGTTTTACAGATTTCAGAGGAAGGGAAAGAGAGAGAGAGAGAGAAACATCAGTGGTGAGAAAGAATCATTGAATTTATTGGTTGCCTCCTACACGCCCCCTACTGGGGATCGAGCACACAACCCAGGCATGTGTCCTGACCAGGAAAGAACCTGTGACCTCCTGGTTATAGGTTAACGCTCAACCACTGAGCCACACCATCCTATCTTTTTTTTTTTAATTGATTTCAGAGAGGAAGAGAGAGAAATATCAATGAGAGAGAATCATTGATCGGCTGCCTCCTGCATCCCCCCTACTGGGGATGGAGCCCACAACCTGGGCATGTGCCCTTGACTAGAATCAAACCTGGGACCCTTCAGTCTGCAGTCTGATGCTCTCTCCACTGAGCCAAACCAGCTAGGGCTTATGGTTGTTTTTTTTAACTGCTGCATCATATTCTCATAATCTGTGGTATGCCGTATTCATTGGATGTGCCATAATGTGACCAGTGCCTTGTGGATTTTTTTTCTGTTTATTTGTTTGTTTCTGGTAATATAAACAGTGCCACACTAAATTGCTGGGTTGTACAGCCTTGTGCATTTGCAATTTTAAATGGAGACTGCCAAATTGTCCTCCAAAGACATTGAACCAATTTACCCTTCTACTCCAAATATTATGAGTACTTGTTTCCCTGCAGCAAGTGTTAGAACTAAAAATAACTGGTTTTTGAGCCCTGACTGGTATGACTCAGTTGGTCAGGCCAGTTCGATTCCTGGTCAGGGCACATGCCCAAGTTTCAGGCTCAATCCCTGATAGGGGGTGTGGCAGAGACAGCCTATCGATGGTTCGTGCTCACATCGATGTTTCTCTTTCTTCCTCTTTAAAAGTCAATAAAGTATTTAAGTAAATAGAAATAACTATTTTGAAAAACCTATCTCTCTGGTCCTGTACTTCCCTGAGCCCTTCAGAGGACCTGGCTTCAGAGCAGCTTAGACGCCTTTTCCCCAACAACAAAAGTCATACCTGTTTTTTTGTTTTGTTTTGTTTTTTATAATATGTTTTATTGATTTCAGAGAGTAAGGGAGGAGAAAGAGAGAGACATCAGTGATGAGAGAGAATCACTGATTGGCTGCCTCCTGCATACCCCCCACTGGAGACTGAGCCTTCAACCCAGGCATATGCCCTGACCAGTAATCAAACCCTGACCTCCAGGTTCATGGTTTGATGCTCAACCACTGAGCTACACTGGCCGGGCAAGTCATCATTGTTTTCAATGCGTTATGTACTTTCTTCCTATATTGCCTCATAAACCACCTGCCTCCAGAGAATGAATCAGTCTGAGCCCTCTTGTTCTCTGTCCCCAGATCAATGAGGAAATCTCCGTGAAGCACCTTCCATCCACAGAGCCTGACCCACATGTTGTCCGTATCGGCTGGTCCCTTGACTCCTGCAGCACGCAGCTAGGTAAGGGGAGGGCAGCCAAGCAGTCCAAAGAAGAGCAATTGCCTCTATCCCTGGATTCTTGTGCTTCCTAAAAATCTCTTCCCAGTGATGAAATCAACAGAACTATCCTGGGGTGGAACAGACATAAGGATTACATATATGCCATTGCCTGTGTGGGCAAACTCTTAAGATCCAACCGGATGGACCACAGTTATATAACAACTTTTCTATGAAAAATGTATCCATCTTTTACGAGAGGGTTCAAAGTTCTCTTTAAAAAAGATCAGTTTTCTCCTGTCCTCAAACCTTGTTGGAAATAAAAATAAGTTTCTCAAGCCCCGTGAAGTTCTGTCTAGGGTTTTCTGTCCAGAGCCTAACTCAGAGTAAAAGAGGAAACAAAGAACAGTGGAACCCTGCAGGGCTGGTTGGCAGAGGCAGGGGCTACCCTGTGAGAGGGTTTGAATTTTCCTAGGATCCCAGGCCTTGGACTGTCTGCCCCCAAGTAACTGATTTCAGTAACCAATGCTGAGACCTTCTGCCTTGGTCATAATCATCTGATTACAAAAATAATATATGCTCCTTGTGAAAATTTAGGCCATACAAATAGTGGAAAAATAAAAAACCTCCTAAACCTAAGAGATATAATTGTTCTGACTGTTCACTTAAGACTGATTCTTGAAAGTGAAAATGTTAGGTCAAAAGGAGTGTACAGTTTTTGTTCTGATATATATTAATGTTTTTTGCATGTCATCTCATTTTATTTTTGTCTAAGTTTTAATGTGTAAGTGGTGGGTTGTTGATACAGATGAAGATTCAAAGCTCAGAATGGTCAAGCAGCTGGTTCATAGAATAACTGAGCTTGTTGGCTCCTGCTTTTCTGGCAGGATGCTCCTTGGGTTCCTGGCCAAGGATCTCTGTATAATCCAGGTGTCATCCAGGGCTCTTGGGATCTCAGTCAGAATGCTTTAGCCTCCAGTTCTGTAGCCTAAGGAAATCCAGTGTCTTTCCAAGGAGTTAGACTTCATGGTTTCCAGAAGCAAAACCCAGCCTCTTGGCTTTTTGCTGCCCAAATCCCCTGGCACAAAAAATTGATGCCATTAGTAGATTTACTGGATATTGAGTGTCACAGGGAGGGTAGCATCTCAGTACACGGCCTTCCTCTATCCCAGCTCCTTTCTTCCCCTCCCTTTCTTTCCAGATTCTCCCTTTCTGTGCAGAACAATTCAGTTCTGCTCCTGTTCGCAGACTTTAAACCCATCAAGCCCTCAGGAGTTCTGCATATGCAATGAAGGGCTTCCTATCAATGGAATCTTCCTCACCTTCCCTCTCCCCACTCCCCCCCAAAAAGCATCTGATGAGTAAACTAGTAAAGAAAGTTGTTTGTTTGTTTTTTCTTAAAAGTGTGTGACAGCGCTGCTGGCATGGCTCAGTGGTTCTAGGAGGTCACGGTTCCATTCTAGGTCAGGGTACATTGCCCGGCTTGCAGGCTCGATCCCTGGTGTGCAGGAGGCAGCCGATCAGGATTCTCTCTCATCATTGATGTTTCTCTCTCTCTCTCTCTCTCTCTCTCTCTCTCTCTCTCTCTCTCTCTTCCCTTCCCCCCTTATTCTCTGAAATCAATAAAAATATTTTTTCTTTTTTAAAGTGTGTGACAACCATAAAGGCTGTTGTGACCATCGCAGGTTTAACCTGCCTTTGCCTATTTCTTTCATCAGGCGAAGAGCCTTTCTCCTATGGCTATGGAGGCACTGGGAAGAAGTCCACCAATAGCCGATTTGAAAACTACGGAGACAAGTTTGCAGAGAATGATGTGATTGGCTGCTTTGCGGTGAGTGCCGGCAGCCTGTGGGAGTTGGCAGAACCAAATGTTGGTCCTATTAGGTGGACCTGCAGACTTTTTTTTCCCCCCCAGAATACCTCTGTCCATTGTCTGCACCATGTCCAGCCACTCTCGCCGTACCTCTTTGTCTCTCTTTGACAAACTGGAATGTTTGCTGTCATTTTGTGCATAAATCTACCATTCTACCTGCCTGATCTTTTGTGCAAACCTATAAGATGGCACCTTGAAGAGGTTTGAGTTGTTGATTTGCACACCCTTCCTCCATTCCTAGATACCAGTGACGTTTTCTAAACCCAGGAATTTCTTGCTTTTCTTTGCTGCCAAATAGCCTGTCTGCTCTCAAAGATAGTGGTGTTGGCAATTGCCCACTTTGGCATCATCTCATCCCTAAACTTCTCTCTTCTTTCACCTCACATTGGTTGAGGCAGGCTTCCTACAGTGCACTGCCTCATAGGAGAACAGGAGTGGATATAAAACAGAACAAGGTAGAGGGTGCCTGAGCTGCTGCCAAACTTCAGTCTCCAAGAGCAGTGACCCACACAGTGCTGTAGACTCTGGCTGTCGGCTCTGGGACCAGACTCCCTAACCCCAGTCCCTGCTCTTCCACTCACAGCCATCGGCAACTTACCCTCCCTGTATTTCACTCTACTATAAATGAGAATCTTTGCACCTACCTCAGAATTTCATGTGGGATCATTAAATTAATATTTCAGAAGCACTGACAATAATGCCTGGCACACGGTGTGTTCTCAGTAAATCCTACTTAGTACTGTTATCTTTAGGATTTATAGATATTTGTAAAATGTGCCACGAGAACCTGACAAGGGGTGGCTGCCCAGGTGGATGCTTCCTCTTAGTCTTGTTTTCTCCCTCCCTCAGATTTGTACACATGTACTCCTTTTTTTGTTGTTTTTCTTTTTTTTTTTCCTCCTCTTACTTTGAAATAATTTTAAACGTAAAGAAAAGCCCTAAGAACTCTCATAGTCTTGTCCCAATTCTAACAGTTGCTTTACCATTTTCTCAAATATATGATTTTGTCTGACCTATTTGAGAATGTGTTGCCTATATCATGTCTTTATTTCTAGATACTTCAGCATGCATTTAACCACAGTAGTTATTAAATTTAACATTGATGTAATGCTATTATCTACTCCTCAGTTCACATTTAAATTTTGTCAGTTTCTTGACAATATTCTTTGGAACAATTTTGTTTCTGGTTCAGGATCTAATCCAGGATCACTTACTGCATTCTCATGTCACGTCTTTTTAGTCTGAAACAGTTTCTCAGTCTTCCTTTATCTTTTATAACCTCGTTGTATTTTTAATAAAAAACATGTTTTCTTAAACAAAAATTAGCCATGTTTATACTGTATTCTAAACATGGAATTTTTTTCCTTTTAACAGTAAATCTTGGCTATTTCTCCCTGTCTACACAGATAATATAGATGTAACTGAGTTAAAGACATTTTTGAATAGTTAATTCACATGGTTTGCTAAAACACCAAGAAATAGAAAAAGGTACACAATGTAAAGTCTTCTTCAGATCTTCATCTAAAGCAGCTTAGCTTATACATGTTCTACATCTTTTTTTTTTTCTTAAATGTATATCCTAGAGATCTTTTTATATCACTTCCTAGAGGACTTCTTTGTTCTTTGTATAATCTGTAGTCATTATGTAGATCAGTCCTCTATTATTGGACATTAGATTAGTTTCTTGCCTAGTCTGTATAGTATTCTGATGCAAGTGTCAGTTCTCTTGGTGGATCTGAAAGTTATTTGCTGGAGTGGTTGATGCTGCAGTGACAGCTTATCTTTTTCCCACTTACCACAGTATTTTCAGATCTTTTTGTATCCCCACACATTGTCTCCTGTGTGGCCCACTTCCCCATTGGAGCACTTTTAGCAGTGCTGGAGTGAGCAGTTTGCATATCTATATGCTTTTATGGGAATATAGTTGTGTTTATTTCTAAAAGCATAACTTCTGGATCAAAGGTATATTTTTAAGTTTTTATATCTACCACCAAGAGTGCACTCCAAAGCGGTTGCAGCAGTTTAACCTGTCAACATCTGTGACAATGTTCCCTAGACTCTGTCCCATCTGAGCGTGAGGTTCTGTCAGTGTGTAGCAATATGGAACTCCAGGCCTTGACTCTTGCTTCAACCACTTGGAACTCCAGGCCTTGACTCTTGCTTCAATCATCTCTACTTCTGTTTTTAAGATTCCATGTGCAATTTCCTCTGTTCAAAGGATGCCATGCATTTTTAAAAGGCTCAGGGTGAGAAGTTGGAGGAGGTGTAAAAATCCGTGACCTGAAGGAACCTGGGGAGGACACTTGTGTCAGATCTCTAGTTCTCAACATTCATAATATAAAAAGGACATAATGGCCTTCCAGGTAGAGAGAACAGTAGAGTCCATTTCAAACAATAGGTGGGGCCTTGGGGATGACAGGAAGGAAATGTGACAGATGAGGCTACAAAAATGGCACACTGAATAATGCCATGCCTAAAGACTTAGGGTCATTTGGACTTGGACTGGTACCAGGACTTTTTTTTTTTTATTATTATTTTTTACAAACACACACAATTTTATTTAACAGAGACCCCCAAATGCAAAATTTGGCAAGGGCTAGACAGTTAATAGCTAGCAGAGACAAGACTTAAGTACATGTTTGTTTAAGAGTCAGACTTGACAAAGAACACATGGGTTTGAATCCCAAGTCCACCAATAACTCATGTGACCTTGATATAATCACTACCTCTAGCCTCAGTTTCCTCATCTGTATAATAGGAACAGTAATACTGCCTCTATTATAGGCAATGCATATGTACATAGCATAGTGTCTGACACATAGCAACCACTCATTAGCTCCTACTCTTTTTATACTACCCCATTTTCCTTAAAATGAAAATTAGTAAAATTGATCTTTTGACCTAATTCTGTCACTAACAACTAAAGTTGTGGAGCTAATTCTTCCCCAACGTGGTTCGCAGGTTGTTATAAAGAATTAATTGAGATTAAGAAGGCAAAAATGCTCTGTGCCCAAATGTGAGTTGTTTCATATATGTATTAAAAATTGTGGCACTAGGACTTTTAGCAAGAGTAACGGGACTACACTTACCTCTTGAACAGAAGGCCCTGTTATTAGTAGGTTTGTCATGTGGTTTATGTGTAATATAAGTTCCTGTAATAAAGCTGGTGGCCATAAGGAAGGTTAATCCCAATGATGTTTATTTTCATGTTAGAACAAAGGTGACCTGGGCCATTTATGCTCAGGTGAGAAGACATGGCAGGGACCATCTACAGGGATTGGTGCAGGATTTAGTCTGGCAAATGTTTACGTGTCTGCCTTGCATGGTCTTGAGCTGTGTAGGCACTTTGAGGTGACAGATAGGAAGGACTGTATAGAGCTGTGCCCTGTGAGCATGGAGGAGGGTGGTGAGAAAACTCCTTGGGAGAAAGGGCTTTCACTTCGTTAAAGGGCAGGTCGCGAGAAAAGAATACCACATCTTGTACTTTAAATCAGGAACCTGAACTTTGCTTTACTCTGCTGTCTAATTCCAGGTTTTGAGCTTAATTGTAAACCTCTATCCTGTACCCAAAGTGATCTTTCTGAAACAGTTTTGAAAACCAGGCCACTTCTATATTTGAAACAGGTCAGGGGCTCTGCTCTGCCATCAGCATGAAGCTCTAACTCCTAAGGTGACAGAGAGACCCTCACATGCCAAGGGCAGGAGCCATGTCTCCTTCTCACACTCCAGCCCAGCATAGTGCCTAGCATCTTGGAGTGAGAACCCCTATTCATTATGTGCTCACTATGGAATAAACACACTAACCCACTTATTCCTCAGAACAACCCTGTGCACTATAGTATCTTACCATGGCCTTCCCGTTTTGATAGTAAATGGTAGAACTGAAATAGCCTGCCTTCTAAAACAGGATCTTAACCACTAAACTTCAGCTGCTCGATAGGGACTCAATGAATAGTTACTGAATATATTTGGTCACTGTCTGGCTCTCCAGCTATACTGATATCACTTCCCCCTCATCCTTTGTGCTTCAGCCAGTCTGATCCTATGTTCTCTTACTGCCATATTTGTACACAAACAACACTTCTCTTTATGGCTCTCTGCTCCTTCCTCAAACTTGGCTCATTTCATTTTGTTTAGGACTTGGTTTACAGGTCCCTACCTTTCAGAGAATCTTGCTCCTCTGTAGGCACTCTTACTCAATTAAGGTAGTGTCCTTATCTGGTTCCCCATTAGGCCCTGACCTTTGTTAGGCCCAGATCACCATAGACATACACACCAGGAAGAGCAGGAACTTGGAGAACATGTGTCAGACCAACAGTGAATTCATTTGTAGAGCTGGACTTGACTGCCGTGGCTTTCTTTCCATCTGTTTTCTTTACAGCCTGCTCTTGAGTTGAGGATGGACAGGATTGCCTATTCTTTCATCTTCGTCTCAGGCTAGGCACAAGGCTTAAATAATTGGGCCTTCCCAAGATTATATGCTTCATAGCCACCAGACTTTGGGTCTTAAAAAGAGGGTTTGGGGGCACATTCTCTGAGCGGTTCCCTGGTGCTGCCCATTGTATCTGTATGTTGAGAGGTGGGGTTACAGCTAAATCAGGGAAGCTGGCTGTATTCTCTCTGCATCTGCTCTCTCCAACTTGTTGTTCCCAGTGCCTTCAGCTGAGCATTGGCTTAAGGTTCTCTTCCTTTGGCTTTTTCTTCTAGGACTTTGAATGTGGAAATGACGTGGAACTCTCCTTCACCAAGAATGGGAAGTGGATGGGCATTGCTTTCCGAATTCAGAAGGAAGCTTTGGGGGGCCAGGCCCTCTATCCTCATGTCCTGGTGAAGAATTGTGCTGTGGAGTTCAACTTTGGGCAGAGGGCAGAGCCCTACTGTTCTGTCCTTCCTGGCTTTACCTTCATCCAGCACCTTCCCCTGAGTGAGCGGATCCGGGGCACTGTCGGACCAAAGACCAAGGCAGAGTGTGAGGTGAGTGGGCCTGGAAGACTAAATTAATGGCTGTCTCTTCTGGGCCACCTTACTGCTAAGGCAGAGGGGAAACATGGCAGCTGGGTGTGGTGAAAGCAAACCACCTCCCTGCATGCATAATCTTCCTCCTAACTCCTTAGGCTGGACCAAGTTTAAAGCTGCTGTGAGAGTGACATGAGGGCTGTGGGTATGGTTTAGGCCAAAGAGAGAGGGGAAATGTTGATAAGAGACTTAAATCTTGGAAAGGTTCCAGAGGGAAATTGCCACATTGCTCCTTGGGTGAGGTCAGAATCTTAGAACAGGAGAAGAGGATATGAAGCACGTACTGGTGAGTGTGTTCTTCAAGGAGGTTGTGCAGCTTCTCACATTCACTCGAAGCTGTCTAAGACCAAAAATGACAACTGGCCTTGGGGATGATTTGGCTGCAGAAGCTGTACTGGTGATCTTTGTTCTCAAACTTTTTTTCTGATACATAAGTGACTTTATGTTTATTCTAGAAAATTAAAGTTTCTCATTCCACCAGTCATAAATAAGTTTACTTCCAAAGTTTTAGATTTTGTGTGTGTGTGTGTGTGTGTGTGTGTATTATTGATTTTTTACAGAGAGGAAGGGAGAGATATAGAGAGTTAGAAACATCAATGAGAGAGAAACATCTATCAGCTGCCTCCTGCATACCCCGTACTGGGGATGTGCCTGCAACCAAGGTACATGCCCATGACCAGAATTGAACCTGGGACCCTTCAGTCTGCAGGCCGACTCTGATCCAAACTGGTTAGGGCCAAAGTTTTAAATTCTATCCTGTTCTTTTTGCCATGCTAAGTGCTTGTTTCATACACCGACACATTTATAATTGAGATCTTATGGTATAAGCATTTTGATATTCGACCCTTTTCACTTATTATTATTTTGTAATACCTATGTTTACCATTTCCCTCTTATTGGGCATTAGGTTGCGACTAGTTTCTGCAAATTTTAAATGCACTGATTAGATATGATGTTTGTCCTTGTACATACCTTTTGTCCCCATCTCAAACTCCAGGAAGGTTGTACCACTTTCTGTGCCCACTCTGTGTACCATTCCCAGTGCACGGCCTTCCCTGTCAGAGGCCACTGAATTCTGCTAAACAAAAATTTAAATGCTCATAATAGCTCTTGGTTTTGTATTCGTCCCATACCAGGCCTAAGATGATTTGATGAGCCTCATCTCTTTGAATCCCAACAACACTGAGGTAGAAGCTATTGCTTTCATTTCTTAGAGATGACCATGAAATTTAGAGTCACCCTCATGGTCTCCAGCGAATCAGGGTGGTACCTGCTGCTGCTTCAGTGCCTCTCCATCATGTTCTTACAGATTCTGATGATGGTGGGCCTTCCCGCTGCTGGTAAGACCACATGGGCCATCAAACATGCAGCCTCCAACCCCTCCAAGAAGTACAACATACTGGGTACCAATGCCATCATGGATAAGATGCGGGTAAGGGCAGCCCCTGGTCTCTCCTTAGCCACCTCCCTCATCCTACCCCCCTGTGCTGTCCTACAACCAGGACCATACACCCCTCACCACCCCCTACCCACAGGTGATGGGCCTACGTCGGCAGCGGAACTATGCCGGCCGCTGGGACGTCCTGATCCAGCAGGCCACCCAGTGCCTCAACCGCCTCATCCAGATTGCTGCCCGCAAGAAACGCAACTATATCCTAGACCAGGTACTTACTGGTGACCATCATGCTCCTAGAGAGGGAAGAAGCCTATTGGGTGCCTGGATATTACCCTCTTGTCCTTTTATTTTTCACCATAATGCTCATGGACTGCAGTGCTAGTAAGGGGGTCAGCCATACATGGCAGCACAGTCCCTGGCTCTTAGTACAGCTCTCTGAGCCCTGAATGTGGGTGGGGTATGGGGCCATGATCCAGACCTCACTCATGTTCTTAGCAGTCCAAGAGAACATTATCAGGTAAGAGCCATTGAGTGAAATGGAAAGAGCGTGGGTTTCTGAGCGGGATAGACCTGCCCTTAAATCCCAACTCTTCTACTAGCTGAGTGTCTGCAGACAGCTGGCTTCATATTTCAAATCTCAAATCTGGTCTATAAAATGGAGATTATAATGGTGCCCACATCCCTAACACAGGGCCTGGCACATAGTAACTGGAAATTACTATTAATTACTCTACAGAATAGGTATGTCCCAGTTTCTCTTAGCATGCTTTATGACTATCAGGTATATATCTAAATCACGTATTTTGTACCTGTGTTTAAGATCAGGGTTCTTCATATCGGGTGATCTGGGAACTTTTTTTTTTTTTTAATAAGTCTTTATTGTTCAGATTATTATAGTTGTTCCTCTTTTTTCTCCCCATAGCTCCCCTCCAACCGGTTCCCACCCCACCCCACCCCATGCCCTTACCACCACCACCACCCCCCGCCATTGTCCTCGTGCATAGGTGTTCGATTTTTGTCCAGTCTCTTCCTGTACCCTCCACACCCACTTCCCCTCGAGAATTGTCAGTCCACTCCCTTTCTATGCCCCTGATTCTATTATATTCACCAGTTTATTCTGTTCGTCAGATTTTTTATTCACTCGATTTTTTGATTCACTTGTTGATATGTATTTGTTGTCACTTTGTTGTTCATAATTTTTATTTTTACCTTTTTCTTCCTCTTCTTAAAGAATACCCTTCAGCATTTCATATAATACTGGTTTGGCGGTGATGAACTCCTTTAGCTTGTTCTTATCTGTGAAGCTCTTTATCTGACCTTCAATTCTAAATGATATTTGCTGAGTAGAGTAATCTTGGTTGTAGGTTCTTGCTATTCATCACTTTGAATATTTCTTGCCACTAATTTCTGGCCTGCATAGTTTCTGTTGAGAAATCAGCTGACAGTCATATGGGTACTCCCTTGTAGGTAACTGTTTTTCTTTTGCTGCTTTTAAGATTCTCTCTTTGTCTTTTGCCCTTGGCATTTTAATTATGATGTGTCTTGGTGTGGTCCTCTTTGGACTCCTTTTGTTTGGGGTTCTCTGTGCTTCCTGAACTTGTAAGTCTATTCTTTCACCAGGTAGGGGAAGTTTTTTTGTCATTATTTCTTCAAATGGGTTTTCAGTATCTTGCTCCCTCTCTTCTTTTGGGACCCCCGTAATTCAGATGTTGGTACGCTTGAAGTTGTCCCAGAGGCTCCTTACACTATCTTCATAGTTTTGGATTCTTTTTGCTTTTTGCTTTTCCGGTTGGGTGTTTTTTGCTTCTTCGTATTTCAAATCTCTGACTTGATACTTGGGATTCTCTCGTCTGCTGTTGGATCTCTGTATGTTATTCTTTATTTCAGTCAGTCTGTGCTTAATTTCTAGTTGGTCCTTTTTCATATCCTCGAGGGTCTCACTAAATTTCTCAGAGGTTTCTAGAAGATTCTTGAGTAACGTTACAACCGTGTTTTTGAACTCTATATCCAGTAGTTTTCTTTCCTCCATTTCTTTCATTTGTGACCTGTTTCTTTGTCTCCGCATTTTGGCTGCTTCCCTCTGTTGATAGAGTGGGTTTGTGTGCTAGTTGTCCTATAGGACCCAGTGGCTCAGCCTCCCCAGTCACCTGAGGTAGACGCTCTTGGTGCACCCCTTTGTGGGCTGTGTGCACAGTCTTGTTGTAGTTAAGCCTTGATTGTTGTTGGTATCACTGGGCAGAATTGACCTCCAGACCAATTGGCTGTGAGGACCAGTTGTATCTACAGTGGGAGGACTGCTGTGCTGGAAACAGCCTTATGGGGCAGGACTAGCTTCAGTGGGGCTTTGGTCCTCACTGAGTCTGCCCCCTGAGTGTGTCTCTTATGGATCTGAAGAGTTGTAATCTGGTGTGGTCTCACTTTGACCACTGGGTGTACTGGCTCTTGGATCTCCAAGGAGGTGCAAAGTCAACCACTGCCTGAGGCCACCCAGCAGGAGCTACAGAGAGATCTGCAGATTCCTCCTCTTAGTTTGGGGCTTTGGGGTGCCCAGATGAGGCGCAGCTGTGAAGCAATGCAAGCTGCTGACGAGCCTTAGGGTACACTGGCTCTTGGATCTCCAAGGAGGTGCAAAGTCAACCACTGCCTGAGGCAACCCAGCAGGAACTACAGAGAGATCTGCAGATTCCTCCTCTTAGTTTGGGGTTTGGAGGTCCCCAGATGAGGCGCAGCTGTGAAGCAGTGCAGGCTGCTGACAAGCCTTAGGCCTTCTTTTGGAAGCTCTGGGGTTCTGTGACCCAGCTGCAGTTTGTTAGGTTAGGTTGCAAAAGGCCAGGCCATTCATATGCAAACGCCTCTGCGCACAGCTTGGGTGGGGTTGTAGATTGGGTGGAGCGTGGTCTCAGGGAATCACAGGACAGTGCAATCAGCACAAACAGCAATGGTTGCCCATTGGCCCTGCCCCGCTAGGTCCCTGGGTCTCTGTGTCCCGCGGCCTGTGCAGGAAGAATGAACTCTGCGACCACCTCTGAGAGAAAGCCGCCCTCGCATTCCTGTCCCAATGCCGGACAGTCCAGTTTCTCCCCATATGAGTCTGGGTCCCCAGAGTCTCGCCGGGAACTGGAGTTCAGAGCAGTTGGGAGTTTGTATCTCCCTCCCAATTGAAAAAGACCACAGCATACCCAGTTGCCAGCACGTTTCCACGCGTGCGCCTCTGTACCTTCCCTCTTCTGCTCCTCTGCACCTCCTACCAGTCTAGATGCGCTTTTCTCTTTCCTTCTTGTTGTAGAACTTCCACTCAGCCAGTTTTCCCGTGGATGATACCCATTTTTCTTTAAGTTGTAGTTTTGATGTAGTTGTATGAGACAGCAATTTCAGGTGTTTACCTATGCTGCCATCTTGGTTCCTCCCGGAACCTTTGAAATTAAACACAATTTTGTATGCAGGTGCAAGCATGTTATTTTAAAAAACAAAAAAGTTAGACAGTTTCGATTTAGAATGGGAAGATCGACCATGGCTTTCAACATTCCCAAAAGTATAATTGACCCAAACATAGTTAAGGATCCCTGTCTCAGGGTAATGAGTTTCTCATGTTTACCACCTCTGAGACATCATTCTGGACATGTGTCCTGAGGGTACCAAATCCTGTATTTGGGGATCTGTGAACAAGCCTCTTTTTCCTTAAGCCTTGCATTCATGCTTTCTTAAAAACCTGTAAATGTGCAAATACGTAAGATGAGTAGCACCCTTGCCCTGGCCACCTTGCTGGTGTGCCTTCCCTGTGTGCCAGTACTTGGTTACGGGGTTCAAGGCCTCCTGGTGAGGGTGGAGTTGGAAACTCCAGGGGACCAAGTTGCCCATGCTTGGGAGTTGGCATCTTATGCGAAACAACTGAGCAGGAGCTTGGGATCACGAACATGTGGAGATGTGGGAGAGGGGTATGTGCACTCAAGAGTGTGGAAGCTCTGCGCCACTTCTCACATAACTTTGCCTTATACATCTCTTCCATCTGGTTGGTCCTGAACACATCCTTTCATAATAAACTAGTAATCTGTTTACAGTTGAAGAAATGATGCCTTATATCCAACATTTGAAAGGAGCACATAGTAAGAACTTTGTTCTTAAAGACAAAAAGTAAAAAGGCTATTGGCTGGTGATAGTTCTTGATAGGCAAATTAATTTACAGTTTTTTAAATCCTCATTCAGGGATATATTTGTTGATTTTATTTTATTTTTCCATCTTTATTGTTGAACTTATTACATATGTTTGTTGATTTGATAGAGAGAAGAAGGGAGAGAGAGAAACATTGATGTGAGAGAAACATGGATGGGTTGCCTCCCACACACGCTTTGACCAGGGATCAAACCCATAGCCTAGGTATGTGCCCTGACTGGAAATCAATCCCACAACCTTTTGGTGTACAGGACAATAGCTCCAACCAACTGAGCTACAACAGCCAGGGCTAGACAAATTAATTTAAATGGTCTTGCCAGACAGGTGTTGGGAGTGGACATCTGCTGTGTGCTGATGGAACAGCCAAGCTAAGAAAACTGAAAGTTGACCAAGGCTGGGCCATACCCTGCCCTCATCTGATGGTGGACATGTGAGATTTGCTCTGGGTTCTGCAGCCATTGGATTGGTCCTTAAAGACTCTCACATTTGTGAAGAAGACAGTACATGATCCCCTAATACTAAATTTTGATGCAAACAGCTAATTGGGCTAATGTTTCAAATATTTATTTCTGGGGACTGGAAGGGACTGTTGAGCACAGGATAATCCAAAAGCCAACCAGGGCTACTGCCCCAGCTCAGCCCCATCAGTAATACATATTGCCAGCCTTTTCTTTCTTCGAAGACTTCGTTTTTTTAACCCTGGTCTTGCTTTGTCTCATTGTTGTCAGGGCATTTAGAAGCTTCTGAGAAGGCCTCTGCGGGGCAGAGTTGAGGGCTGCAGGCTAGGGAGCTCCAAAACTGCCCGTCCAGCTCCTCTGAGAAAGCTAACTCCTGTCCTTTGGCTGACATTGCTGGAGATTGAGGGTGGCCCAGGGTCAGGGAACACAGCCCCAGCAGACCTGAGAGTCAGCAGCTTCAAGCAGGGTGGGACTGGAAGAAGTGGGAACTAGGCAGAGGGAGCTCACACAGCTGGGAAAAGCTGATCCAGCTGTTGTGCTGGTCTCTCTTAGCAACAGACACCAGCAGCCCCCCAGTGACCACGACAGTCCTGGGCCAACCTAGGGTCTCTGACCTCACTGTGTTTGCTGTGGCAACAGTCGCCGGCAGCTAACTCCCTTTTTTCCAGGAAAGGCAAGTATTTGTATTTCTGCTGGTGTGGTTTAGACACTCTTCCCTTCCCCAAGCCAAGAGGTATGGCAAGGGAGGTGCCATCTAATAAATGGTCACCAAGAGGGTTCTCTGTACCTCAGTTCTAGAGTGTCTGACGAAGCATTGCTCAGAGTCTAGCCACTTCTCAGAACAGAGGCCAGCTCTTTAGGAGTCCAGTCTGCTTCGCCCCCACTCATCCCATCCCATGAAACTAGCCCTCTTGGCAGTATTGCTTCTCTGCTCTGTCTCTGCATTAGGACATTGACACAGCAGATCTGCCCCATAGAATCCCTCCAGGAGGTGTTATCTCTGTCGTTGGGGTTCAAAGGAGTCAAAATAGGATCACTTATGGGCAGATAAACCCTGGAGTGGGTTGTCCATAGAATGGTCTGGGGCACATTCTTTCTGGCACTCATCCACTCTGGCTTTTGTGCCAAGAGAAAACCTCATTATTTAGCTGGAGAAAGCCAAATTCCATCTTCCTATGACCAGATGCCACCTTCTCTGTTTTTTAGGCATGGAGTCCAGGAACAGCATTGGGGAGAGGGACTTGACTGTTCCCCTCTAACCTGATGTGCTTTTTAACCATTTAGGCCAGTGCTGAGGGCCCCAATCACAGCATTTGTGTGCCCACCACACACATTCTCTCCCTCCCCTTAATGAAAGTGGGGACACTTTCCCTGGGGAGTAGGGAAGAACATCTTTGCCTGGTATGTGTGTTAGGGTCACTTGGATATGGGTATTAGCCTGCTGTATTTGGTCAAACATTTAATTAACTCACCCCTAATGCTTTGGCAGGGCCCGAACAAGTTATTTCTCAGACCTTATATGGCCCCCAGCCAGAAGTTCCCCACCCCTGATTTAGAGAATAGCTCTACTCACAGCACTGGGGTCTCCGGCTGACCCACAACCCAGCTTCCTGTTCTTTTTGTCTCAGAAGAAGGGCTCTTGTGCCTCATCTTTTCCTCAAATGTCACTTTCCTTGGTCCTCTCCTAGGACTGTCAATCCTGTTGGCCATATTTTCAGATCTACCCTGTACGTGTTGACTTATTTCCCTGGCACATACCAGACATTTTCACATCTGCAAATCCTCACCGGAGCCAGGAGAAAGGTGATATAATCCCTGTCTTTTAGATGAAGAAATTTGATTAGGTGATTAGTTAGGCGACTTGTCTGCAGTCTCACAAATAGTAAAGAACATAGCTGGGATTTCAGCCTCAAGCTTCTTCACCAAAATCTGTGTTCTTTCACCCTGGCAGGGTGGCTCATAATGGTTGGAGCATCATCCCGCAAATCAATCCCTGTGTGGGAGGTGCAATCCATCAGTTTTGTCCTCTCACATCAACATTTCTTTTTCCCTTTCCTCTCTCTCTAAAATCAATAAAAGCAGCCCAAGCGTGTCTCAGTGGTTGAGTATCGACCTATGAACCAGGAAGTCATAGTTACATTCCCAGTCAGGGCACATGCCCTGATTGCAGACTCGATCCCCCAGTGTGGGGCATGCAGGAGGCAGCCAATCAATGATTCTCATCATTGATATTTCTGTCTCTCTCTTCCTCTCTGAAATCAGTTTAAAAATATATATTTTTAAAAATAATAAAATCCATAAAAATATATCCTTGGGTGAAGATTTAAAAAGCACACACACCAAAAAAAAAAAAAAACACCCCAAAAACCTGTGTTTTTTCTACCGTCTCAGTTCCTGCCTTCTTTTTTTTTTTTTTTTTTTTTAAATATATTTTATTGATTTTTTACAGAGAGGAAGGGAGAGGGATAGAGAGCTAGAAACATCGATGAGAGAGAAACATCAACCAGCTGCCTCCTGCACACCCCCTACCAGGGATGTGCCCGCAGCCAATGTACATGCCCTTGACCGGAATCAAACCTGGGACCTTTCAGTCCGCAGACCGACACTCTATCCATTGAGCCAAACCGGTTTTGGCAGTTCCTGCCTTCTGATGTTGACCTTCCCTTGGTCTGGGTTGCTTCAAGTGAACCTTACAATAAGAATATCCACAGCATCCCACCCAGTGATGGCCATATCAGCAGTGGCTATTATTTGTTGAGTGTTGGCTGTGAGCCAGGCCCTGGACTAACCAAGAGCTTTTACTTACTTGAACTCCTTCAGTCTTAATAGTGAGCAAATGACAGACATTCCTACTGTTATCCCCATCTACGACTTAAGACTCAGTAAATACACAATAAGTTGACTTTACAGACGAGGAGACTGAAGCTTTTGAGTGGAAGTCACTCACTCAGGGCCACACAGGTGTTATGTGGCCAAGTCAGGTTACAGCTGGGGTGTTCCAGGCTGTCCCTCTGAGAGGCCTGCTTTGGTCAGGGTGCTTCCCACTCTGGAGGCCTCCTCGTAGCCCCCACTCAAGGAGTCCTCATGCCAAGTCAGTGCTTTGTGGTCCTCTTCCTGCTCGGTCCTCACCAGCCCGGGGCGGGAGGCTTAGGGAAGCTTCTTGTTCCTATTTTACAGGTGAATCAACTGTAGGGACTGGCCAGAGTGAGTTTATGGTCACACCAGTAATTTATCCTTTTTTCACTCTGCCAGGCTGGGTCTTAAAAATACACCCTTTGTGTCCGTTTGCTCATGCCCTTTTATAACTTCTCTGCAGCTTCTCTCTTCAGTCCCCGTCAAGTCACCAAAAATTGTTTATGAATGTATTCCTCATCACTCCAGCTCTTTTGAGTGAATTTGGATAGGGCAGTTTCTCATATAGTAGCCTGGGTCCCACCTCCAGGGATTGGGGTTCAGGGAGTCTTGAGGGGTTCGGCTGCTCTCTTTTTCAGTAGTGACACAGGTGCACAGGCTGAGTCTGGAGTCCTGGGGTCCGACAGATCGGTGTCCCAGTCCCAGAGGGCCTAGCACATCGGAAGTATTCAGTAAAGGGAAGCTGTTACTACTGCTCACATGTGTCCTAGGGCACTGGGCTGTGCCAGCACCAGCCTAGGACGCACCTGCTCCCCACCTAGAGCAGGGGTGGGGAACGTCCAGCCTGTGGGCCCTTTAAGACCCGCAGATCATTTGTTCTGGCCCTGCCAAAGCATTAGGGGTGAGTTAGTTAAATGTTTGACCACATGTAACAGGCCAATTTTTAAGTTGATAATTTCATATGGCCCGGGAATGATGTTCTAAATATCCAAATGGCCCTTGGCAGAAAAAAAGGTTCCCCATCCGTGACCTAGAGGCCGGGAAGAGAACATTAGTAGCAAATCTGCGCCTTGTCAAGCTTCCTAGTTAGAAACTTGTGGGTGAGGCTGATTTTTCAGAGAAGGACTGAGGGAATGAAAGAATCAGTGCTGAGGAAAACAGTTTACACAACTGTCAGAAGAGGTGGTTCATTATGATATCCATTCTATATATATTATGCAGTCATTAAATGAAAACACTGGGACAGAAAAATGTTAAGTGAAAAAAAGCTTCAGAAGAATGTACAGTATGATTTCATTCATATTAAAAATCACACAGATGCTTTTATTAAGTATATTTTTTAATTTATTTTAAATATATTTTTATTGATTTCAGAGAGGAAGGGAGAGGGACAGAGAGATAGATCCACTGCCTCCTGCATGCCCCACACTGGGGATTGAGCCTGCCATCTGGGCATATGCCCTGACCAGGAATAGACCTGGTTCATAGGTTGATGCTCAACCACTGAGCTACAACTGGCCGGGCCACATATATGTTTTTAGAAAAACATAAATTTCCCTAGCTGGTTTGGCTCAGCGGATAGAGTGATGGCCTTCGGACTGAAGGGTCCTCGGTTCGATTCCAGTTTAAGGGCATATGCCTGGGTTGGGGGCTCGATCCCCAGTGGGGATAGACATGCAGGAGACAGCCAATCAATGATTCTCTCTCATTGATATTTCTCTCTCTCCCTCTCCTTTCCTCTCTGAAATCAATACTATATATATTTAAAAATATATATTTTATTGATTTTTACAGAGCAGAAGGGAGAGGGATAGAGAGCTAGAAACATTGATGAGAGAAAAACATCAATCAGCTGCCTCCTGCACACCCCCTACTGGGGATGTGCCCACAACTAAGGTGCTTGCCCTTGACCTGAATCGAACCTGGGACCCTTCAGTCCACAGGCTGATGCTCTATCCACTGAGCCAAACTGGTTAGGGCTATATTTAAAAAAAAAAAAAAAAGACAAATTTAATCATCTTTAGGAAATAAGACTGGAAGTAGGTGGGTGAAGAGATTCTTACTCTAAACTTTACACCTTGTACTCTGAATTTTTTATGATGAACATGTACGGGCATTTCTCTGAGATATTGTGGGTTCTGTTCCAGACCACCACTGCAATAAAGAGAGTCATGATCTGGTGGAGGGTCTTGCCTTCAATTTGTAAAACACACAACATCTGTGAAGCTAAATAAAATGAGGCCCATATTACTTAGGGGGGAGGGGGGCAGTTGTAAAGCAAAGTACTGAGAACAAAGAGGATTAAAGTGTAAAGCCCAACCATTGAAATCCTTTGTCCTGTGACTGTCAGCAGTTTCCCGAGTCAGTTCATTTTCTGAGGGTGAATTCAAAAATCTTAAAAGTGAAGAAGAGCAGTTTCTTGGGTTTCTCTGCTTAGAAGAACTAGTGCCCTTTTCTCAGTCCTTGGCTGACATAGTGCCCCACAGATGAGAAAACCATCCTGTAATGTGCCATCTCTTGCCTCTTCTGTCACCTACCCTAGACAAATGTTTATGGGTCAGCTCAGAGACGAAAAATGAGACCATTTGAAGGCTTCCAGCGCAAAGCTATTGTCATTTGTCCCACTGATGAGGACTTAAAAGACCGAACAATAAAACGAACTGACGAAGAAGGGAAGGATGTCCCAGATCATGCTGTCTTGGAAATGAAAGGTAGGAGATGAGTGGTTCCCAGAGGAACATCTCAATCAGGTCCTTTCCCTCCTCTAGCTCCTTTATAAAAAAAATCTTGTTCTTTCTTTGCTTCTGCTTTGTCTCTTCCCTGTCTAGTACAGACGTGAATGGAAAAGCTGCCCGTATCTCTCTTTTGCAAGGTTTTCAGACAAGTAGGAATGGGGCATGATGGAGATAATGTGTGGGAGCAAATGCTAGCAACCTGCATGCTCACCTGCCTATGGCCCTCACTGAGTGAGCTGACTGTGAGCAAGCCTCAGTCTGCCTCCCTGATTCTACCTGCCTCGCCTGCTCCTGAAGGGAGCATTTATCAGCACTGGTTTGGTGGGTCTTGGCTACCTCTTTAGGATATGGAGAAGAGGTCTCCATTAGCCACTGGCCCTTGTCAGAGAGTCCAAGGTTAGGATCCTGTCTCGTCTCTTGCTTACTACTCCAGTGTCCTGGTGTGGAGGGGACCACACCTCAAAAAGTATTGACCTATTTGTTCCCTCTGGGGACCTCCCTTCCTTCTAGCCAACTTCACGTTGCCAGATGTTGGGGACTTCCTAGATGAGGTACTATTCATTGAGCTGCAGCGAGAAGAAGCAGACAAGCTGGTGAGACAATACAACGAGGAAGGCCGTAAAGCCGGGCCACCCCCTGAAAAGCGCTTTGACAACCGAGGCGGTGGTGGCTTCCGGGGCCGCGGGGGTGGTGGCACTTTCCAGCGCTATGACAACCGAGGCCCCCCCGGGGGCAACCGAGGAGGCTTCCAGAACCGAGGAGGAGGCAGTGGTGGAGGAGGCAACTACCGAGGAGGTGAGCTCTCACACCTCTGGTTTCTGGGTTAGGGTTGGGCTTTGTGACTGTTTATTCCGTCAGTAGGTGAAGTCAGACTCGGGGGTCTCAGGGAAATGCTTCCACTACCCTGTTCCCCCTGGGCACTTGCCCATTTGTATGTCCCATTGCTGTCATTTTTTTGCATCTTCCTAATCTGACCTTCAGCTTGAGAAGAAGAACCAGACCAAGTTACTGTCAGTCCTGGGTCCCAGCTCAGGACCTGGTGTAAGTGAAATGTTAGGGCTGCTTTGGGTTTTATATTTTAAAACGAATGGAAAAGGGGCCTTAGAAAGGTTAATTTACCCAGAATTTGCCCAACTAAATCTAGAGTTGGTATCAAGTGGCCCAACTTGATACCAACTCTAGATTTAGTTGGGCAAATTCTGGGTAAATTAGTCACTAAGTTCTGCTGTCTGCAGTAAAGTGTACGATCATAATTTAACAGGCAAGCCCCACTATGTTTTGGTCTTGTGCTGCATAGTTTGGGGACACAGCCGAACCCTGACAGACACATCACCCTGTAGTGACAGTCCAGAAGGATTCTGGGCTTAATTGGAAAGCCCAGCGGAACTGTGACCTTAGATGGCCCAATCTGTAGGGGAGCAGGAAGGCTTCCTGAGAGCCTAAGTTAAGGTCTAGAGACCAGTAGGAGTTGGAAGAGGGAAGAGTCTCATGCTCAGGAAACAACTGCATGAGGGTTCAGGAGAGACTGGCCCATTTGGACAACCCTGATGAGGACTATCCCCAGTGCTTGGCATCCCCTCTTCCAGAATATCTCTTATGATTTATTCAACAGCTATCAAGATGCTGAGGACACAGTTGAAACCAAGACAAACCTATCGGCCAACAGTGATAACCAAGTGTTATCAGGGCTGCACGGCAGAATGCACCTAGGGGTCTGGGGCATCTCGGAGAGGGTGCTTTATTTACTTGACTGAGCTGCTCTGAGCCTAGCCACACTGGGCTGCAGCAGTCACCAAGTCAGCCCAGCTCTTGAGGGGCCCAAGTTGAGAAGGACAGGTCTCTCATCTGATTTCTCCAATGCAGGTTTCAACCGCAGTGGAGGTGGTAGCTACAACCAGAACCGCTGGGGTAACAATAGCCGGGATAACAACAACTCCAATAACCGAGGCAGCTACAATCGAGCTCCCCAACAGCAGCCACCCCCTCAGCAGCCACCACCACCACAGCCGCCACCACAGCAGCCCCCGCCACCACCCAGCTACAGCCCAGCTCGGAATCCACCAGGGATCGGCAGCTATAGCAAGAACAGCAACATCCCTGGCTCGAGCGTCAGTACCAGCACCCCCACTGTCAGCAGCTACAGCCCTCCACAGGTGAGAGGAGGTGGGATCCGGGAAATTTCCAACACCTGCTTCAGCCCATCTCCACTCCTACCCCCAATCCTGCCCTTCTTTCTCCCAGACAGTGCTTTTGACGAGGATGGCTCCTCGCCATCTCCAGGTCCATCTAGCAAGTGTATCTGTCTTGGCTGTGTCACTGGCTCACTGAATCCCCAAGAAAGCACTCAGTGTTGCCCCTTGCCCAGGCTGGAAGGGGCTGATTCTGTTGTCTTCAGGATGTGGAGACAAGCCCTAAGGTTGATGAGGACTTGGCCTCTGCTCCGAGACCTTCAAACAGAGCAGCTCCAGACTCAGTTCCAGTTCTCCGAAAGCCAGTGCTCAGACTCTGGAATGCACAGGCCCCTGTCAACCAGTATGTCTCCTTTTATTGTGCAGCCGTTTCCTGAATACCTTTCACATGCCAGGCCTGGGAACAGCTGCCAAGAGACAGATGAATGGTTCCCACTCCTGGTCTAACAAGAATATTTTCTAGAACAGTAGTTGAGCAGGCAAAGATTCAGACCCCACCCTAAAACATCCTGGTTTTGTGATCTTGGACTGCCTTACCTCTTTGGACCTCCTTTTTCTCATAAAGGACTAGAGTTGTTAATAGAATTGACATCCAAGGCTTGTTGTGGGAGATGGTTGGTGGCATTATAGCTTCATGGGACCACAGATCGGGGCCAAGTCCTGGCTGGCTGCCACTTGGGCACAATCAGTGATTTAACCTCCCTGAATCTCTGCTTCCTTTTCAATAAAACGAGGCTGATGGAGTATACCTCTCAGAGCTGATGGAGGGGACTGGGTTAGTTAATGATATAGCCTAGACATGGGAAGCATTTCAGAAATTACCACTATTATTTTTCTTATATATATATGAATAAGCTTTTTAAATTATTTTTTTTAATATATTTTATTGATTTTTTTACAGAGAGGAAGAGAGAGGGATAGAGAGTTAGAAACATCAATGAGAGAGAAACATCGATCAGCTGCCTCTTGCACACCCCCTACTGGGGACGTGCCTGCAACCAAGGTACATGCCCTTGACCGGAATCGAACTTGGGACCCTTGAGTCCGCAGGCCGACGCTCTATCCACGGAGCCAAACCGGTTTCGGCTTAAATTATTTTTTTTGTTAATCCTCACCATAGGATATTTTTTTTACTTACTTTTAGAGAGAGTGGAAGAAGGGAGAGAGAGAGAAACATCAATGTGAGAGAGGCACATCGAATGGTTGCCTCTCCACACACACACTGACAAGGGCCAGGGATTGAGCCTGTAACCAAGGTACGTGCCCTTGACCGGAATTGAACCCAGGACCCTTCAGTCTGCGGGCCAATGCTCTATCCACTGAGCCAAACCTGCTAGGGCGCCACTGCTCTTTTTCTCAGTAACTTCCCATAATGACTCACAATTTACTGAGTACCCATTGGTTTGTGTTCACAAGCTTATTGAACACACAAGATAATCAAAGAATAGTTCTGTTGTAAGTTTTGTTTTACAGGGCGGAAAAACCCTGGGATTTCAAGAGATGCCTTGTACTTTGCTCCCCAGGGTCTCAGAGTCCATAACAGCTCTGTATCCTACCCTGCCTTTCCTGCCATGTTGCTAACCCACCTTCCCCTCAGCCTCCACCTCCACCTGGGAAGTTCCTTTGTGGGCCCACTGCTTACAAAAGTCCTTCCTTCATCCCAGATGAACTGGCTATTTCACAGAGCCCTGGTTTTTCCCCCTTACTTTCCAGCCAAGTTACAGCCAGCCACCCTACAACCAGGGAGGTTACAGCCAGGGCTATACAGCCCCACCACCTCCACCTCCACCACCACCTGCCTACAACTATGGGAGCTACGGCGGCTACACCCCAGCCCCTTACACCCCACCACCACCCCCTACTGCACAGACCTACCCTCAGCCCAGCTATAACCAGTATCAGCAGGTAGGTATCAAATAGGGGCATGGGTTAGGGAGGCTGGGGGCAATGGAATGGAAAGACTCAGGGTCCCCTTGCGGTGTCTATTCCCAGACTTGAGTCCTTTCTTATCCCATGTGAAGATGAGCAGCCTGTAAGGAATTCACCTGATGTAGCCAGTCCATTTGGGTGAACACTTCTGTACTGGCTGCTGAGCAGCTGGTATCCTAGCTCCTCTCCCCAGTGCAGCAAGGCAAGGGTATAGCAGTGGCCTCCAGATCCTGCCTCAGCACATGGCCAGTGTCCATTCCAATGGGTTGGTGCTAGGCCACCATACCCGTGATTAAGTATTTTGAATGTGGTACTTAACCTATATCTGAAAAGGGCCTTAGGTTGGCAAGCCAGGAGACCTGGGCTTCAGTCCCTCATTGCCCACCCATGTGGCATTAGGTCAGTCCCTTGTCCTCCCTGGGTGCCTTGATTTCTCTGTCAGGGGACCCACGTGTCAGCTGTTGTCCCTGCACCCGTCTCTACCCTGGGTGAAAGTGGGGTGAGGGGAGGAACCAAATGGAGGTCCAGATGAGGGACAACTCTGTACTTTTGGTTTCTCCCTAGTACGCTCAGCAGTGGAACCAGTACTATCAGAACCAGGGCCAGTGGCCGCCATACTACGGGAACTACGACTACGGGAGCTACACCGGGAACACACAGGGGGGCGCAAGCACTCAGTAGCCAGTGTACCCCGGAGGCCCCTCCAGCTTCCTCCACCAGCGCCCACCACAGCCCCTCATCTGCCCCCACCGGGTCCTGCGGTGCTGGGGGACAGGTCATCCCAGGGCTGCCTCCCTCCAGCCCACTGCCTCCCCTCTGAGGGGCTTCTTCAACCACAGGGCTGGGCATTTTTCTCTGGATTCAAACAGGCAACAATGAACTCTTATTTTCTCTCTCTCTCCCTACCTTCTTCCTCTTCCTCTTTCCGTCCTCCTCCTCGACTAAATACACCCCCTCCCCTGGTCATGCAGTGATGCTGTAATGACTGAGGGGATTGCCCTTTCTGTCCATTCTTCCCAGCCCTGCTCCAGACCCTCCTGCAGTTGGTTGTAAATTCTTCAGGAGCTGTTTTAACTGTCTACTTTTCAGGATTTAAAAAAAAAAAATCAAAAAATTTAAAAAAAAAGTTTAAAAAGCAAAAAACAAAATATGGAGGGAGGAAGCAGTGACAGATATTTTTTTGGTAATTATGCTTTTTTTTAATTCTTAGAATTTGTCTGTTTTTACTGTGGGTTGGCTGTTGATACTTCATCAGGATAACCATTTCTTTGCTGAGTTCAGGCAACCAATGAAGAACCACACCCTCAAAACAAAACCACAAAATCATCTTTAACCTAACTTTTTATACAATGTCTCGGTTTCCCGTAACTTTGCACACGAGCTTCTGTGTTGAGTTGAATTGTAACTGCTTTTTGTATTTGGAGAGAGTGTGACTATTGAACTTGAAACCTTTTATTCTGGGCGTCTTGGTAGTTTCTGGTGGGATTAAGCCGGCGAGAAGGAAAATGGGGGAGGGGTGTCTCCTTCCCTTCAGAATATGAAGTTTTTCCCACTGCTTCCTCTCCAGAGATATCCCAGGTGGCAGACCTAAAGCTTTTTCCTACAGTGACCCTCTGATTATTTTTACTTGCCCTTGACCCAAATGTTTTAACAGGACTTTAACAGACTGCACTTATTAAGAAATGTGTTTCCCCTGTTTTGTTTTGTTTTGTTTTCTTTCAATAAATGACATGGCACCTCCTAGCAGGAAGAAAGAAGGGTTGAAACCTTGAAGTGCAATTGGCCTTTAATTGGGGTGAGGGGCCTTTTCAAGGGGACATTATTTACCATTCATTAAACACTTATTGAAGGATTCATGCCTAGCCCCATTTTTGGTGCTGGGGATGCCACCTTAAACCTGGGGCCCTCAGTTTAAAACCCACTAGTTCATTTTTGAAGTGGTTCTCTGGTCCCTGCCCTTTGCAGTCCATTCACAGTCCCAAATCTCCAAGAATGTGTTTAGAAGGTATGGAACCAGATCCCTACGTGTGGAGTGTAAGGCTAATAGGAGGAGACCAGGACTCAGGGGTCATCACTGGGTATCACTGCTCATCCACCTCAGGTCTGGCCTGTGAGCTGGACTTATGATAGTTCCTGCCTGTGTGTCTGGGTCCAGTCCAGTGGGGATTACAGGAGCTTCTTTATCCAGCCAATAGGTTAGGAACTTGCTGTGTTCCCCCTCACTGGGTCTGGATGGTGCTGAGAGACACAGCATGACCAAAGCAATCCTGGACCCTGCCCTCCCAGGACTCCCAGTCCACAAGTAACATGGACCTGTCATCAAGTGGTGATAGCACCTAGTGGTCAGCTGTGAGAGCCTACAGTGGTGATGGTGGTGAGGGCTTCCAGGAGAAGGGAAAATATTTTAAAATAGGAGTGAGCCAGGCTAAAGGAAATTCTGATTGCATTCCCACAGCCCATCATTTCTTCATTCCCTCTGGACAGGCTGTGTTCCTGGCCCTTTGTGAGGGGCACAGGAATAGCCAGTTCAGCCCCATCCCTTCCCTCACAGGAAGTATCTCGGCGTGTGGAAAGGACACAGGCTACAAAAAGGAGGAGAAAGGCCAAATTGTTTTGAGGTCAGGGTGGGACATCTAAACATAAGGAGTGGAAGTTGGTGGCTAGTTGGACTAAAAGACGCTAGAGTAAGTGCCCACTCTCCCTGCTAAGCAAGGGTCTCCAGGCCTTTAGCCTGGGAAGTCCTACAAACTCTGGTCTATGTGTTGAGCAATAGCTCCCTCTGCTGGCCTCCATACATTTAAGTGTAGTACCCATCTATCCTGTGTGGGTTATGTGCTGGGAATGCAAACTGCTCCTGGCCAGTGTCTAGATAACTGCACCTGCCTCCTCACAGATCTCCCTTACCTCCAGTCCCTTCCCCTGAAACCCCTTGCCCCATCCCCACAAGATATAAAGGAGCTCAAGCTACTTAATATGGCTTGTGAGGCCTCGTACCTGGCTCCTGGTGACCTCACTGGCTTCATCGTTTGCTGTTCCCCCTTTGCACTTCGGATCAATGGTTTGGGGGGAGTCAAGTCATTTGAATCTAAAAATGCCATGATCCAAATTAACATGTATGGAATTTTCCATAAAGATACACGAGGTTCTCAATTCTCTGCCGCCCAATCAAGGTCTTAAAGTTAGAACTTGTTCCCGTTCCATATGAAGCCTTTACAGCAACCAGAACTATCCATGTGTATGCTCTAGATATTTAGCTTCGCCCATCCCCCTACCTGAGACCCTTCCCTACCGCCCTTCCACTTGCCCTAAATCATCTTTCAGGTCTCAACTGGGGCATCCCATCATCCCAAAAGAAGCCTTCCCTGGGCCTCCAGAATGGGTGGCAGCGCCCTTAGCCCCCTCAGTACATTAGAGCCTGAACATTCAGGACAGTCACTAGTGACATGTCTACTGCCTAAAGTACGTTTTCTAAGGCCACGTTTTTCTCCACCCCTGCAGATTGCCCCAGTCCTCACCACCCATCTCATGCTAACCAGGGGCTGGGTGTGATGACAGCGCAAGAGACAAGGCTTAGTAAACATTCCTTGAAATGGTGAAAAAAAATAAAAGGAAAGGCTGGCGTTTAAAACTAAAGCACAAACCCTTTGAGGCTCTGAAGGGTTTCTCCTTCAACCAATCATCCATCCCAAAGTTAAGGATGCCGGGCTTTGGAGTCACCGCAGCGAACAGGTTGAACAATGGTTCATCTTCCTGCTGATATTCCAGTTCCGTAGAAGTTCAGGTTGGAGGTGGGGGAACCAAATGTTAGGCCTCTGACCCGGGTGGCCTTTTCCTTCCTGGCTACGGAGAGTGGAACGTAAGTGAAACACGCATGCGCATAGAAAGGTCCGCCTTCTGCCCGGAACTTAGATTCTAGGCGCAGCGGGGCATCGGGACCTCAGGTGGTGTGCTCAACCGGAAGTGGCCGCTTAGGTCGTGGGGCCGAGGTGAATGTGCGGAGCCTACAGCGGCGGTTAAAACGCGTAGAAAATCAGGATGGAGGCTGTGGCGACGGCGGCAAGGGAACCTGATGAAGGTGAGGTCAAGGCGACGCGGAGGCGGCGAGAGGGTGGGGCTGCGGTGTCTTTGGGAAATGATTCCCAGATCGCGACGGAGGGCTCTATAGAGGGACACCTGCCCTCGGCCTTACCTGTCCCTTCACCACTTTGTCCAGATTAACCCCTCTCCTTGCGGGCTGACCTCCTTTACTGTATCCCCTTCCCCGAAATTAAACTCTGACACGTTCCAGGCCAGCCTTTTCCATGTCCCAGTTCCTCCTGGCTAATTCTCAGGTCAGCTAACACAAACCGCGCCCCTGCCCCGGGCTTACCCGACCTGTGTCTCAGCCAACCCTGTTTCTCAGATTACCTCCTTCATTTTGTGTAACTGATGCTTCCCTTTCCCCAGACTAACCTTCCTCCTAACCCCATGCAAACTCTACTTATCTCAGACTAAAGGTTTCCTCCATGTCATTCTGATTCTTCCCCCAAAGTTCACAGCCCCATCTGCCACCTCAGGGTGCTTAGTCATTTTCTGTGCTCTCCGATCTCTCTCCGTTGCATTTTAAATCTATTTCTCCTGATGCCTTCCCATAAGTATCTAAAATGCTTTTGTTTTGCTCATCTCAAAATTCCATCCCCCTGCTTCAAAGCAACCCCACGTGGGTGAAGTGTGGTTGGGAGGCTGTAACATCACTGTCCAGAAATGGATAATTGTTGAAGCTGGATTACTGGGGGTGGGGGTGGTTGTACTCTCTATTTTTGTGCATGTTTGAAATTTTCCATAATAAAAAAAATGTTTTAACCTAAAGAGAAACTCTATCCCTAAATCCCATGCTGCCTTCCAGAAACCACCTTACCTTTTCCAAAGAGTCATCCATACTTTTTCCATTTCCCCATCTCCCACCCACTGCAATCTGGCTTTTACCTTCAGGAACGGCTCTGGTTAGGGTCCCCAGTGAGCTCCCTGTGTTACCACATTCAGTTTTTTTTCTTATTAGACGACATGGAGAATACAGTGCTATCGACCCCTCCGTCCTTCTTTAAGGTTTTCCCTCGGTAAACCCCTCTTTCCGATTTCCTTCCTGTCGAGCTCAGCCTCTATTTGTTTCCCAAGACTGCTGCAGCAAATTACCACAAACGGGATGGCTTTAAACAACAGAATTTATTCTCACCGTTCTGGAGGCCAGAGTCTGAGATCAGTATCACTGGGATGATATCTAGGCGTCAGCAAGACAGTGGAGGGCACCCTCAGAGGCTCTAAGGGAGAACCCAGTCCTTGCCCTTTCCACCTTTTGGCGGTTCCTGGCATTCTTTGGTTGTGGCCACCTCACTCCAATCTCTGCCTCCATCTATCTTCACATTGCCATCTCCTCCATGGATGTCAAATCTTACAGGACACTGTGATGGCTTTTAGAGCCCATCTGGATAATGCAGGATAATCTCCCCATCTCAGATGCTCAACTTAATCACATCCACAGAGACCCTTTTGTTGCTATTGTCGTTGGCTATACCAGGTAACATTAACAAGTTCCAGGAACTAAGACATGGCTATCTTTTTGGAGGCCATTTTTTTAGAATCTTTCACAGACATATCTTCTCCCCATCCAGTTAGGGCTCTTTCCTAGTCCCTCTTTTCTCATCTTCACACATGTCCCCGCCCCTGCCCTCCCCATGACCTCTAATTTCTTTCAGCTTTAATTGTTGTCTTGACTCTATAACCCCCACAACTCTGTCCCCAGTCCAACACTTCTCTCCTGAGAAGTCTCTAGCCCCATGGACTAATGGTCTCTTAAATGCTTCCCCTTGGGTGTCCCCTGGTTCCCTCTTACCTTCCATGTCCTGAACTGGCGTCAGCATCTTCCCTCAAACTTGCTCGTCCATGTCTTTGTCTCAGACACAGTTTGACTAGTTCAGGGGCCAGAGCCCTGGATCTTAACTGGATACCTCCCTTACCTTCCAGCCCTTCAGCCCCATGGCTTATGTACTTGGCCTCCCAGATATCATTTTTTCTTTTTAATATTTTTTAAATTAATTTCAGAGAAGAAGAGAGAGGAATAGAGAGATAGAAACATCAATGATGAGAGAGAGTCATTAATCGGCTGCCTCCTGCTTGCCCCACACTGGGGATCGAATCCACAACCCGGGCATGTGCCCTGACCAGGAATCGAACCCTGACCTCCTGGTTCATAGGTAGACACTCAACCACTGAGCCATGCCAGCCGGGCCCCAGACATCTTTCTAGCCACCACTCCTCTTGTCCCCTCTTCCACAGCCCCTGCCCTGGTCTAGCTCAGCCTTAAAAAAATTTTTTTGTGTGTTTAAATCTTCCCGTGCCCGGCTGGCATGGCTCAGTGGTTGAGTGTTGATCTATGAACCAGAAGGTCACAGTTCGATTCCCAATCAGGGCACATGCCTGGGTTTTGGGCTCAGTCCGTGGTGGGGGTCAGTTGATGATTCTCTCTCATCATTGATGTTTCTATCTCTCTCCTCCCTTCCTCTCTGATATCAATAAAAAAATATATATTTTTAAAAACTGAGCCCTGACCGGTTTGGCTCAGTGGATGGAGTGTCGGCCTGCGGACTGGAAGGTCTCAGGTTCAATTCCGGTCAGGGGCTTGTGCCTTGGTTGCGGGCACATCCCCAGTGGGAGGTGCGCAGGAGGCAGCTGATCGATGTTTCTCTCTCATCAGTGTTTCTAACTATCTCTCTCCCTTCCTCTCTGTAAAAAAATCAATAAAAAATAAATGTAAAAATAAAAAATGAATTGTTTGGAAGAGAATGAATGAGTGAGTGAACAAGTTAGCGAATGTATTAAATTTTGTGAACAAATGAAAAGGCAAAAAATTGAGTGAATCAAGAACGAAGTGGTAAAGGACCAAGTAACTACACCAAATGCACTCCTGCCTCAGGGCCTTTCACTGGCTGTTCCCTCTGTCTGAAACTCTTCTCCCCAGAAATGCCATGGTTCAGTTCCCCCCACCCCAGGTCTCCACTGAAATGTCATTTTTTAGGCCAGCTTTCTCTGTCTTAAAATTGCAGCCTTCCCCCGCCCTGCCCCCCATTCCCTCCTCCATCCCTCTGTATTTTTTTGCACAGCTCTTAAACCACCAAACACACTGTATGTTTTTAGTAAATGTTTTTATTATCTGTCTCCCACTGAAGGTCAACTTCTTGTTTATTGTGGTATCTCTAGGGTCCAACACAGTGCCCAAATTATAGTAGGTGCTCAATAAATGTGGAGTGAGTGAGGGACTGAGCACCCAGTCCCTCCCACTCACCCTCACCCCCACCCCGGATTAAGAAATCTCCCCTCTATCCACAGGCTGCACAGAGCCCACTTCTGGGCACTGGGGGGAGCTGAGCTGGATGCCAGTCCCATCCAGACCCCAGGACCAGGTGGAAGCAGCAGAGGGAGCACCAAAGGCCCTGGGCAGTGACGCCTCTGGAACCGAGAATGCAGCAGTGAGTGCTATGCTGCATGCCGTGGCTGCCAGCCACCTGCCTGTATGCAGCCAGCAGCAAGGAGAGCCTGACCTGACGGAGCAGGAGAAGGTGGCCATCCTGGGCCAGCTGTATCACGAGAAGCCACTGGTGTTTCTAGAGCGTTTCCGCACGGGCCTCCGCGAGGAGCACCTGGCCTGCTTTGGCCACTTACGTGGTGATCACCGTGCAGACTTCTACTGTGCCGAGGTAGCCCGGCAGGGCACCGCCCGGCCCCGCACCCTGCGCACCCGCCTGCGTAACCGGCGCTATGCTGCCCTGCGTGAGCTCATCCAAGGTGTGGGGGCAGGTGGACTGGACAGGAAGGGAAAGCGAGGCAGAGCGAATAAGAAGGACGCAAGAGCAGAAACACAGACAGAGATCCTGGGAGATAAGTGCTGAGCCAGGGATTCAGGGAGAGACAGACAGATGTGGAGTGACAGGGTGAGATTAGGTAGACTACACAAATAGGGACTCAGGGAAAGACCGAAGTACCATTTCAGCTCTGTGAACCAAGGACACAGTGCCTAGAACCATGATAACTGGTTATCTGTCAGGAAAACTAGGACCCTCCCTCACACCAAACACAAAGGCATTGCTGGGAAGCTAGGGGAGTGTGTTTATGACCCTGGGACATGAAGGCCCTCTCAAACAATACACACTGAAGGAAAACATCAATCAATACCTGTTGGACCATGACATGACAAGTGTTTCTGTGACCAAAGACACCAGAACTAAAGGTAAAAGATGAGAGCAAATGAAGCAGAGAGTGAAGTTTCTTGTTAGGGAAGAGGCATGAGCTGAGGAAATGGAAGAGTGGGACACAGCAACAGATGAGCAAGATGAAAACAGGAGAGAGAAGGAATGAGGGGGGCTGGATGACAGAAACCGAGGTCAGAGGAGAGGGTTACGGAGCCAGGAAAAAGGCGGGAGAGAGACAATATGGTGGGAAACACAAAAGCTGCGGGTCAGAGAGGGCAAGATGGGAGGCAGGACAGGGATGGTCCCACTGGTGCTCCCGAGGCCAGGATTCAGGCAGATTCCCAGCCTGGGCTCTCAGGAGGGCAGGAGGGACCAGGCTCGGTTTAACTTTCAGCTGAGGGACAGAACTGCCCCTGCAGGAACAGGCAGGCAGGAGAGATGCAAAGGTCCCGGGTTTGGGGTGAGGGATGCCAGGCCCACCTGGGGGGTGGCTGCAGAGAGGAGCACTAGGGAGAGGTGGGGTCTGGGGTCTGGAAGACCACCAGGAAAACCACACCTGGGCAGAGGCCCTGTTCTACCTGTTCCTGTGCTCACACATGCCAGACACACACTTAGGTGTCCAGATGTGTGCACCAACAGCCAGAATGGGGCTCAATGGACAGGCACACACAGGCTATAGACTGCAGCTACATCCGCCCGCAGCATCCTGCTCACTGACTGCAGTCGCACAGGTGCCTGTGGCAGTGTGTGGGCACCCACGGAGGACGTGGGCAGGAGATTGTGAGTCCTGCCCTGGCATATTGTCCACAGGCCCCAGGCCACGAGTGCCCAGGGGCAGGATATTCATGGGCCTTACTGTGCAGACACGTGCTTGGACACATGAGTAGGCATGCGGATACTAGTACAGGCCTGGTCACACAAACGTGCTCAGATGCATGCATGAATACTGGTGGCCACAGGACCTCAGGCATCTGCATGTTTCCCTACATATTTGAATGTGTGCACACTCACACTTGTGTGCTCATGTCTTCCTACCAGCATGAACACACACACACGCATGGACACATGTCTGCTCAGATACCCTCACCCTGCACACAGCTCCTGGCCCCGCCCCTAGGCTCCTGACCCCACTCTTGTCTCCTCTGCGCAGGGGGCGAGTACTTCAGTGACGAGCAGATGCGGTTCCGGGCCCCACTGCTATATGAGCAGTACATCGGGCAGTACTTAACCCAGGAGGAGCTCAGTGCCCGCACCCCAGCCCACCAGCCACCCAAGCCCGGTTCCCCCGGCACACCCGCTTGCCCACTCTCCGACCTGCTGCTGCAATCCTACCAGGAACAGGAACTGCAGCAACGGCTGCTCCAGCAGCAGGAGGAGGAGGAGGCCTGCCTGGAGGAGGAGGAAGAGGAAGAAGAGGACAGTGACAAGGAAGGTGAGGACCAGCAGCAGGGGAGCCCCAGTATCTGGACTCCACAGTCCTGGGCCTGCGTGTCTCCTCAGTCCATGGCACCGGGCTGAGCCCCACCTGCAGGAGTAGACATCGAGTCCCTGTCCTGCCTGACCCAAGAGCCGTGTGTGCCCTAGCCCTTCCCGACCTCTCCAGCATCTCTGCCCCCACTCCTCAAAAGCAATCCCTCACCGCCAGGCCTTTGCTCACGTCGTTCCCTCTGCCGGGAACGCCTCCCTTCACCGCCCTTCAGGTGTCTGGTCCCGACCCTGTTCTGCAGCCCCGGACACTGGTTGTCACGTGCTTGGTGTGTGCTCCAGGCGGGCAGGGCCTGCGGGCTTTCTGGTCACTGTTACGTTCCCAGTGCCGCCCAGCACAAAGGATGCAGCTCTCTGAACTACGTTCAGCACCTCCCTGAGTGTACCCCTCATACTCCCACGCTGTGGGTGTCTCCCCCACAGACCAGAGCTCTGACAAAGACTCGGAGGCCTGGGTCCCCGACTCCGAGGAGAGGCTGATCCTGCGGGAAGAGTTCACCAGCCGGATGCACCAGCGCTTCCTGGATGGCAAGGACGGGGACTTTGACTACAGGTGCTTCATGCCTCTACCTCCCCGCCCCCCAGCCCAGCCCCCTATAGCTCTCAGCTGCATGCCAGATCCCAGGCATCTCCATGGAGGGCCTCCCTTCGTAATGCTAGAAGGCCCCAGAACAGTTCCAGGCCATGGGCCCTGGGGTCAGGCAGCCTCAGGGTTTCAGATCAGCCAAAGATCAGTGGGTGATCTTGGACTGGCTTTATCCATCTGAGAGCCTCAGTCCTCTCCCCAAATGTAAGGAGGGAATGAGCAGGGCTGACATTCAACTCAATGTTGATAAGATATTGTAACATTTTCACTCGGCAAGCGGGGTGGCCTGGCAGGATGCCACTACCCCAGGCCTCCCAAACGTCCCCCGGACCCCACACCTTCTCACGCTGCCGGAAGTAATCCCTGGCAACGCTAATGTGTGGCGGGGTGGGGCCTGTGGGGGGTACTTTCTCCAGTATAACCTCAGGGCCAAGATGCGTGGGCCACCTGCTTTGAAAGGATTTTGCTGTCAGGGAGAAGGACACAGGAGAGTGAGCTATCAAAACCAAAGATAAGTGCTTTGTCCACTGAGGCAATCTCGCCTTGTGGTCCTGAACACCGGCGTGGCAGCAGAGGGCTCTGTTTCAAACACACTCTGATGCAGTGTGAACAAGCAGACCTTGGGGGCACGTCAGCTGAACGGGGATCATAACAGCCACTGGCCCAATCTGGACACCTGGCTCTGGAGTCAGGTCCAGGTGGTCACTTCCAGCCTGGGCCAGGCTTGCAGCCTGAATGTCCACAGAGAAAGTGAGTGAGCGCCTAGACCATGGGAGCCCTCAGTGAGGGCACCATTGCCGCCATAAAACCCACAAGGAATGCAGGCCTGGCGTGAGGAATGAGGAATGATGGAGGCGAAGCCTGTGGCCTCCCCAGAGGGCACTGCTGGGCAGCAGGGCCACATGGTCCCTCCTGGTGTTCAGCCACCTCGCGCTGAGTGCCTGCTGTGTCCAGGCTTGGGATAAAGCAGGAAACAAAACCACTGAGAGGATTCCCGGCCCTGAAGGAGCTCCCACTGCAGTGAGGAAAACAAGCATCAAGTGTTTAGTGGTGATGGGCCATGAAGGAAAGGTGGGGATGGCGGGGAGACAAGGTGGCCAGGGAAGGCTCTGCGTAGACACCTGCAGGAAGTGAGGGGTAAGTGACAGGTATCTGGGGGAAGAGCCCTAAGGTGGCACGGAAGAACGGCAAGGCTGCCCGAGTGGCAGGAGGGAGCAGCAGGAGGAGGTCCCATCAGAGGGAGGGCAGAATGGACAGGGCTTTCTGCACCAAGTGAGCTCGGTGAGAGGTGCGGGAGGATTTGAAGTGGTGTCCGGCTCCTCACATTTTAGGATCACTTGTCACTTTAATGCAGTTTCTGGGCCTCAGAACGAATGATCTTGGGACAGCACAGCTCTTTGTGAGGGGGCCTATCCTAGTGCACCAAACGCCGAGTGGCACCCTGGCCTCCACCCACTCGGTGCCAGTAGCAGCTCCCTGGTTGTGACAACCAAATGTTTCCGGTGATCACCAGATGTCATCTGAGGGGACACAGCCTTGCAGGTGGAGAGCCACTGCCTTGGGAATGTGGGCCCCAGTGTCACCACATCACATCTTCCAGCTTTTCAAGAGAAACCAGAAGTTTTTATGTAAAATACTGCCTTTTGTTTAAAGCCCTGAGAGATCCAACATCCCCCTCCAAGGGGGTTAGCTGGATCTTAGAGCTGCCAGCATATGGCCTTTGACCTCACGGGGCCAAGCCATTTCCCCAGCTTCCCCAAAGGGTGGGGTCTGGGCCCAGGCAGAGCCAGCCTCTGACACCCCCCTTCCTTCTGCAGCGCCGTGGATGATAACCCCGACTTCGACAACCTGGACATTGTGGCCCGGGATGAGGAGGAGAGGTACTTTGATGAGGAGGAGCCTGAGGATGCACCTAGCCCGGAGCTAGACGGGGACTGACGGCCCAGCCACCCGCCCTGCCCCTCAAAACAAGGCGGCTGATCAGAGGCTGGCTCAGAGACTTTCTCCAGGGGCCCCAGGGAAGCTGCCTCACAGGGTCTGGTCCCATCTCAGACTGCCCCTCCCGCCGTGTCTGCGGTTCCCTACCTTCCCCCCAACCCAACCCTGCTTCTGTCTTCATAGCTGGCCCTCTGGGTTTCTCTCTGTCTTTGGTCTCTTGTTCTCCCTGCCTTTCTGTGTCTCCTGCTTTCTGTGTCTCCCTCTCCACCTCGATCTCTTTCCTCTCTGCCTTCCTGTTTCTCCTCATTCTGTGCCTTGGCCTCTGTCCCCACAGCAGGGTGAACGGCCTTCCCCTGACCAAGTCCATCAGGGCCCTTTGCAGCTAGAACCAGCCAAGTGGACACCACTGCCCAACCTGGGGTCGGGCTGATCCCGGGGCCCCAGAGCAGCTCGCTGTCTCCCCTCCTGGTCCCTGCTCTGCTATCACCTGTCCCATTTGTCAGGCTCTCCTTGCCTCTGTGAGGTCCCTTCTCTCCTTCGGCCTTGTGGGCCTGTGGTTCTTCCATCGTCTAGCCTTTATCTCTGGGTTTCAGTGCCATCCCCAGTCTGGCTGCCGAGTGTGGCCTCACTGCAGGCAGGGGGAGGCCACAGAGGTGGCCACAGCCATCACCTCTCCACTGGGACCCAGGCTGGGAGGGAATGGCAGGGGAAGCACTGGGTATCGTGGACCTGCCAGCTCAGGAGTGGGGGGAGGGGTACCTTCCCCTCCCAGCCCACAACCCCCCTCTGCCCAGCCACAATTTTCCCTTTCTTCACTTCCTCTGCCTCTCTCTCCCTCTTGTTTACACTCCCCAAATACGCACAGGCTGTTATCATGGGTCCTGAGTCATCCCACACACACAGGCTGCCCCTCGTCTCTGCCCCCAGCCAGCCACAGGCCCGCCCCACAGAGCCCCCTGCCTCCCCGGCTAATGGGAGCCAGATGGCCGCCTGGTGACTCAGCCACCGGCCTGTGGGAACCCAGGCATCCCGCCTTCCCATGCCCCCACACCCAGCTCATGCTCCCCCAGCAGACACATGGAAAAGGGCCGTCTGCTGGAGGAGGGCATGGCCAAGGGTCAGGGAGGAGGGGCCTGGGCCTCAGCCGTGTGCACAGGAGTAGTGGCGTCCTTCCACGGCCAAGCCTAAAGGACCCTTCCAGCTGCCTCTTGGGGCCTGTAGTCCTTAGTGAGCAGAGGCCTTGAGGCCTCCTGGGGCCTTGACTGGACCCCCAGGCCTTCGCTCTGCCCTCTGGGTCAGCCAGAATTAGAGCCAGACACAGAAAGTGAGAGCTGGATGGGCACGGAGGGACATTCAGGCTGTTCAATGAGACTTTTAAAAAAAAGGAAAGTTCTGGTTTCTGAGCAGTTCTGTCCCGTGCCAGGCCCGAGCCAGGTGCCTGACACTGCGCGGAATCCTCCAGACATCGCTGCGAACTAGGGACTCGACTCAGACCGGGCAAGGGAGGCCCAGGAAGGAGGGCAGCCTTCAGAGATGAAAAGGCAGGTCTAGAACCACAAGTCCCAGAGAGCTCTCCTGGCCGGCCGGCAGCTATCGGGCGCTCAGAGTGGACAGAGGCACAGACGTCCTCGGACGGGAAGGCGAGAAGAGTTGGCTGTTGATGATGATAGCAGCTAAGCTTTGGGGGCCTCAGTGGGCACCAGGCGCCGTCCTGCACACAGACTTGACTGAATCATCTTGACGGAGAAGTCAGTGTTTGCATCACAGCCGTCACAGGGTCCTGTGCGCCTGGTGCTATCAGCATAGATAATCCCCCTCCCGGAGGAGGCCAGGATCCTCCCGGCAGGCTGACTCACGGGAGAGACGTGTCCTGGAACTTGTGCCGATGCCCTCAGGTTGTGAGCGCACTCCTACCCCAGGCATCGGCCCTCGGTCACATTTTTACCTTCGATCATTAAATGTGTGGTATGCTGCGCCGTACATAAATTGGCTTTATTTTTTGTTTAGGTGAACACTATTGAGAGTAGGAATTAGGGTGAGTCAGATGGTGGGAGACCAGCATGTGAAGCTGCGGTGGAGGTGGAGCTAGTCAAGAGGGATGGAGAGACACTTCCCAAAGGTCACGGCCTCCGCGCTGAGACCTGGAGGTGCCCCAGTGGCCTGTCCCTAGCTCCCAGGTCTGGGATTGGGGTGGGTGGAGAGGCTGAGTCAGGGAGGGAGGGCCCTGCTGGGGGAGAGTCCGTGCACATCCGGCCCCCACCCCCAGTCTCCTGTCTGTCCTGGCTGCCACCCCCACGTCTGACACCTCTGTGCGTCCTGCCAAAGCTGACATGGACTCCACGAGCCTCTGATGCCTGCCTGCTCTGTCCTTTGTCCTGCTTCGCTCCCTCTACCCCCACCCTCCTCTCCATCACCCTTTCATTCTGTCTCGGCCCCTCTCTGGCTGTCATTGTCTCCCCTTTCTTCCTCCTTCGTCCTGGGCCTCTGCCTCCTTTCTCTCCCTCCTCACTCCCTGAGCGTCCCTCACTGCCTCCTGTCCCCATTTCCCCTGCCTTTCTGTTGGGGCCCCCCTTTCCTGTGGCACTCCTGCTTCTGTTTGCCCTCATGTTTTCCTATCCCTCTCCCTGCTGTCTCTTGGCCAGCCCCCATCGCATCCATCTCAATCTCTGTCCTCTCTTCTCTGGCTCCCAAACCCTGGAAACCCAGAGAAGACATCCAGGTTAGAGGTTCACTGGTGGCTCCTGGGAGCCCAGAATGAGGGGTCACCTCCACCCAGAAAGGGGGTGGGAAGGGCAGTGAGGTTGCAGCCTGTCTGGCCAGAAGGAAGTGTCTGTGCTGTGGCCTGGTCACCACCCCCCCTCCACTGGCCCCCAGGACCTGCTGGGCTGCCACCACCCCCGGGCTGGGACAGAGTAAACACTGCTGCCGGCAGCCGGGATATTTATACCAAGGGCTGGGCGCGGGTCCAGTGCCCACCGCAGCCCCTGCCCTGCCCTGCCCGCCACAGCCAGCCCCGAGCCAACGTGGCACCAGCCGGCGAGGGGACATACCGCAGATGCAGCCTCCACTCAGCCCGGAGGCCACTGGGCTTGTTGCCCAGGATGCCAGCAACTTCACTGAGGACGCACAATCCCCCCTCCCCTGGAAACGTTAGCACAGAATGCTCATGAGCATGAACACACACACACACCACTGAGAGCTCAACATGCCCTTAAAGGCGATGCAAAATAGAAACCCACACAACTGCTCACACACTGAAGCCACCAGCCCGCATGTGGGGTCACAACACAGACGCCACCTGCTCAGACACCCACGGGCTGAAAACACCAGTCCCCACGATGGACACACACACACACACACACACACACACACACACACGCCCCGGAGAACGACAGCAAGCATGCTGCAGACACACCCGTGGACACAAACATGCTGAGAACACCGGCCGCGCACACACTGGTCACAAAGTATAACCCAGGAACATCTTGCCCAGACACTGGGAACTGTCACACACACACTGAAAACACGGCTCACGTGTAAGAAACAATACACACCACCTCTGCAAACACATCTTTCTCCCAGGCCCATAAACATCCACAAAACATCCACATTTCAGGTCAAAATTACACTGAATATACACAAACACACCCGGAGGGAAGCAGCAAAGATGATAAGCAAGAAATTCAGACACAAAACACGCCCCAGGCATATGACCCTGTTGTAACACAGACCTCCCAAACCACACGTGTCGGGACACAGAGCCCAGAGAGCACACCGACTTGTACAGCAACCACACACACCAGGAACACGGCAGTCCCCAGCACACTGAGCTTAACGCGTGCTGGACACACACACACACACACACACACTGAAAATCCCCACCCAGCCTGTGGGCACCCAGCTGCTATGTTAGAGACCCCTATGCTAGACACATAAAAACTCCACACACACACAAAGGTCCTGAACACCTTCAAATTCACATTAGAAACACAAGAGACCGACGCTTGGAATGTCCAAGGATTTAGGGGGTAATGGGCTGTTTGTCTCTCTCTCTCTCTCACCCATTGACCTCAGTCCCAAGCCTGTCTGGGGGAGGGGGCAGGAAAGCCTGAGCTGGCCTCCCCTAGCCCAGCTTCCTGCCCTCTGGGGGCTGGATAGGAAGCTGGGGCTCCAGCCGGAACCCAGGCTACCCCCCTTCGACTTCCCTCCCTGAGCCTGGGCTTTGGGGGAGGGGAGGACACCCTGAAACCCCGGGTCCTGCCCATGCGGTTGGCTGGAGGCCTGAGCTGCCTTATCCCTACAGGGCCTGGCCCACCCCAGTGAGGAGGGCGGGGCCGGAGCCGAGCTCACGTGGGGAGAAGGTGCTGAGCCCGAGAGTTTTTCTGGCAGCAGGCAGGTGGGTGGGGTGTGCCAGGAGGGCGTGGCCAGGGCTCAGCCCTGGGAGTGTGAGTGAATTCCCAGGGTGCAGCCGGGACTTGTCCTGAGGCCCAGGCACGAGCTGGGCTTGTGAGGGCCACGACCCTGGGGAGGTGTCTGGGTTTGTGGGACTGCTCCGTCTGGGACCAGGCCGGGCTGTGACAGTGTGTCTGGCTATGACGGGTCAGCTGCCGTCTGCAGGGCCACGTGGGACTCCCCAGGCCTGAGTGCGTGGGGCCGTGAAATGTCAAACTGAGTGGGCATGACCACCGGGCAGTCTGTGAGACCGTGACGTGTCAGATCTCCGTGTATGGTGTGTGTCTGGACTGTGACGAGTCCGGTCGTGTGCCTGTTTGTGACTGTGACCCCATCCATACAGGATGTTTTTGTAAACTGCTGGAGGCCTGTTTCATTTCCTTATTCTGTGAGGTGTGTGGCACCGTCTCTGAATCTGCTGTGTGGTGCTTGTGACCGTGACCCTACAGGATGTTGGGTGTGTTTTGCTGTGTCCCTGTTGACATCTCTGCTTGTGCCGGGTCCCAGTGAGGCTCCAGGCTGGGCTGTGTAATGGGGTGTCACCTGTGGGCTGTGCCTGCTGCCAGGTGTCCTGCAGGAGTTCCGGTGTGTTCATCGTGGCTCTGAGAGGGGAATGTATCTGTGTGACTGTGGGACGCTGTCCGTGCTCCAACCCCGGTATGTGTGAATATGTGCACACGTGTGCCACATCCTCAGAGGCTGCGGGGACTCCATGTCCCTGTGTCCTTCCATAGGAGGCCAGTGACAGTGGCTGCATTTCCTTGCACAGTGACCTCCGCCTGCCCCCACACTCCCCAGCCCTCATGGCTCCCAGACCCGCGGCAGGTGGAGCAGCCACATTGCTAGCCTAGGCTGGGCTGGCAGGATCCCAGGACCCACTCATTCAGACCTAGTGCTGCCCACGGGCAAAGGGAACTCCAACGCGCACAAAGCCCTCCCCCCGGGTACCTCTGGGCAAAGCAGTAGTTCAGGGCCTGGGGCCTGGGAAGGGGAGGTGACAGAGGGGACAGATGAGGGAACTGAAACCTGGAAGGAGGAGAGGAAACCAAGATGCCGGAGAAAGAGGAAGCAAGGGCGAATTCACAAGCAAGCCACAGCGGATGGGAAGAAAGAAGGCCCAGAGGGAACCCCCCCCCCCCCCCCCGGCGCAGGGCACCAGCATCTCCCACCCGAACCCCTGTTCTCCCTGCAGCTCCATCCAGCCTACTCTCAACCACCAGCCAAAGGGACCTCTAAGCACCTAAGTCAAGTCATATCCCATCTCTACACAGACTCTTGTCGTGGCCCCCATCCTCCCCGGGGTACGGATTCTCACAGGTTCCCACATCCCTAGGGCTGATGTGCTCCGGCAAGCAGTACCCGTGCAGAGACCCTTAACTCCCGCCGCCTGGTCTGAGGGCCAGCTCTGCTGCTCCTGAGCTAACAGGCAGCCTCTCTGTGCCACAACATTCCCATCGGTAAGGTGGTCTCTATAGCAGGAGGTGGCAAGACTTTTCTTCCAAGAGCCCAATAGCAAATACTTTTTACTTTGCATACAGTTTCTTCTCGACTTCGCCCTTGTAGCACTAAAACAGCCAGAGACATGGCTGTGCTCCAACAAAACTTTATTTACAGAAACAGGCCGCAGGTCAGAATTTGCCTGCAGGCTGCAGTTGGCCAACCCCTGCTCTGCTGCGCTGTGGGGAGAAGGCAGTGAGCTGGGAGATGCATACCTGGCGTGGAGGATTATCACTCTCTGGCCTGTGAGGGTTACCATCTGACTCAGCTCCCAACACCCTTCTCCTTGCCCCTCCCTTCCAACCACCCTGGCCTTGTTCCTCCCTCCCTCACCCCAAGTTTATCCTCACTTCCGGGCCTTTCCTTCTGTCCTCCCCAGAACTCTCTCCCCCTCTTCCTTCCTAAGCTGCCTTCAGGTCCCAAAAGCTACCTCCTCCAAGAAATCCTCCCTCTCCCACCTCTCACCCCGTCCCGTTTTCCTGCCTTCGTGCCATTTACAATGCCGGTCTGGTCTCTTCCCGGGATGGCCGTTCCTGGTGGGCAGGAGCTCTCCCCTCTGGACTTGGGTTTCCTCACCTTTAAAGCGGGCGTTCCTAGAACCCCCAGTACCTCGGAGCTTTGTGACGGTGACTGAGTGAGCTGATTAACATATGCGCTTAGAACAAGGCCCCAAGTGCTCAATAAATAAGTCTCGTGCTGACCAGGAGTACAGGGGCCGGAAGTGCTCGGTAAGCGGTGAGGAGGGGCAAAGGACAGGTGGAGAGACAGGAGCGGCAGGTGGAGCGGGAGCCCAGGAACATCGGTAGAGAGACCCCCTGTCAGGCCAACGACACTGAGACCCCAGTCCTCTCTCCACCTTTAATGGGCCCCGAGGTGGGCTTGGCCGGGAGAAGGGGGGGGGGGGCCGTTGTCCTTAAATACGTACACAGCCCGGCGCGACGGGCGGGGCAGGGGAGGCGGGGCCGGGCCTGCCGGGGCGGGGGGCGGGGGGGGGGCGGGGAGGGGGCTCAGCTGCACTTGCAGGAGCGCACGATCATGTTGGACAGCTGCTCCACCTTGGGCTTGCGGCCCACGTAGTACACGATAGGCAGGGGCTCCAGCGCCTGCGGCACGCAGCACGGCGCCGCCGACGCGCCGGGGTTGTGCTGGTTGTAAAGGGCCAGGACCTGCGGGCGGACGGGCGGGTCAGGGCAGCGGGTCAGATTGCCCCCGGCTCCCTACACCTCTTCTCACCCGGTAGGTCAATCTCCGCCTGTCCACAGGTCCCACTCTTGATGTGTATCTCCGTCACTCTCTCTCCTTCCATCTCCTTGGCTCTGTGTATCCACCTGCGCCTTCCTGCCTTTTTCATTCTGTCTCCTCTCTCGGTTCCCCTTTCTCCTTCCCAGCGACTCCGTCCCGTGGGTCTCCCCATATGCCTTGTCTCTAACTGTGCACACCGGTCTCTAGCTCCTCTCCCATCTCCCTATCACCCTCTCCTCCAGTCTGTCTGCCTGTTTCTCCTTCCCTCGCTTCACCTCTGAGTGGACCTCTCTCCCTCCTCTCCCCTCCCTCCCTCCCTCCGTCTGTCCCTGCTATCGCCAGCCCGGGGCCAGACGCACCTTGCTGTACTGCGTGTCCAGGCTCCAAATGTACGGGCAGGGCCCCAGGCAGAAGTTGGCGTGGTAGCCCTTGGGCTCGTGGATCCACTTCCAGCCCAGATCCTTGCGGAAGTCTATGTAGAGCTGCCGCACGCAGCAGTTTTTCTCCGTGGAGCTGCGGGCAGGGACACGGGGTGAGGAATCCAGGTCAGGTCAACAGAGGGGCCTGCAAGGGCTAGCCATGCCCCTCCTCCTGTGTGTGTGTGTGTGTGTGTGTGTGTGTGTGTGTGTGTGTGTCACTCTGCCCCAGCACCATCTCCATCTCGGTCTCCCTTGCACCCACTGTGATAACAATAGCCGACAGTCATAATGTTGATCATCGCCAACACCGATAGCCAAGCACGGTGCTAAGAGCAACATAAGAAGCAGTGTCCCGTGCGGTGCTCAAAACAAGCCTGTAAGAAGCCAGTCCACAGGGCACAGCTAATAAACCGCGGCCCACATACACTGGAACGCAAAGCAGTGCAGCTCCATGTGTACTGGTCCGTTCTACGGGTGCAACGACTGTTTACTGAATTAGTGTGAGCTGCCCTGCGATCCACAGGGGCTCAGGACAAACAAAACAGACAGAAGCCCCTGTCCTCTGGGGCCGAATGCTAGAGACTGTTGCTCTTCCGCTCTGAACACGGCCCTGCTTCGCTAAGGACAGATGCCAGACGTCCTCACCAGGAACCACCAGGCACTACTGGATTCGGCTAATCTCAACTCCCTCTCCATTTTCACTCTGCTCCAGTCATACTGGTGTCCTCACTGTTCCTCAGACAGTCCTACCTCAGGGCCTTTGCACTTGCCGTTGTCTCTGCCTGGCTTGCTATTCACACAAATTTCTGCTGCAGCTTATTTCTTTACTTCCTTTAATTGATGCTTAAATGTCCTTCACTCAGGGAGCCTCAATCCAGAACACTGCCTGGCATGCAGTGGGTGCTCAATAAATAGTTAAATTAACATAATCTCTTTTTATTTTTTTTTATTTTTATGTTTAATTGATTTCAGAGAGGAAGGGAGAGGGGGAGAGAGATGGAAACATCAATGATGAGAGAGAATCATTGATCGGCTGCCTCTTGCACCAGCCAGGGCTAATGTCATCTCTTTAGAGAGTCCTTGCTGGACCATCCTACCCAAAATACCAACCCAAAAGACAGTTCCATTCAGTGTAACAACAGCATTGCAGGTATGCAAGAAAATATGAAAATGCCTCTGTCTGAAGTGGGACAAAATCTTAAAACCTGTGGAAGCTGGATAAGAGCTCATTATACTATCCTGGTTGCTTTCATATACATTTGAAATTTTCATAATAAAAATCAGAATAGGAAAAATACTGTCCAATATCTCTTTCTGTCCCTTTCATCTGATTTATTTTCCTTCTTAGAACTTATAGCCACCTGCTCTTTTATTTATTAGATATTGATTTATCTGTTCATTATCTGCCTTCCTCTGAGGACAAGACTTTTTTTTAAAATATATTTTTTGATTTTTTACAGAGAGGAAGGGAGAGAGATAGAGAGCTAGAAACATCGATGAGAGAGAAACATCCATCAGCTGCCTCCTGCACACCTCCCTACTGGGGATGTGCCCGCAACCAAGGTACATGCCCTTGACCGGAATCGAACCTTGGACCCTTCAGTCCGCAGGCCGACGCTCTATCCACTGAGCCAAACCGGTTAGGGCTGAGGACAGGACTTTTTGTCTGTTTTATCTCCTAATGTATCTCTACAGTGCAAGGCACACAGTAGGTACTCTGAAAATATTGGATGTATAAATTAATTGTTCAATGTGTTAGGTTTTTAAAAAGCACATTGGAGCCCTGGTTGGTATTGCTCAGTGGATAGAACGTTGGTCTGCAGACTGAAGGATCCCAGGTTCGATTCCAGTCAAGGGCACATGCCCGGATTGTGGGCTTGATCCCCAGTAGGGGACATGCAGGAGGCAGCCGATCAATGATTCTCTCTCATCATTAATGTTTCTATCTCTCTTTCCCTCTCCCTTCCTCTCTGAAATAAATTTTAAAAAAACATTTTTAAGCTCATTGGAGAATAGTGGTGTATAAGATGCTGCCGTTCTGGATTCATGATCTCTGTCCCATGTTCAGATCCAAAGGCCAGTCCTCCCAAGTCGGGGCCCAGGCTTCTGCTTGTTTGAAAGGACCTGGGCACTAAATGTGCAGACCCCTGGGGCCATGGCTGAGATGGACAGAGAGCTTGGCTAAAAAGCTTGACTCATGGGCAGACAAGATCTTTATATTCCATGTTTGTAACATGTGAAAGAAGCACTATGCAAAGCTACAGGTACAGTATGATCCAAATTCTGTCTGGCATAAAGCAACTGGAAGGAAATTTATTGAAATGTGGATGATGACCTTTAGTATGTGGTATAATGAGTAATATCTTTTATATTTATATTTCTATGGCATTTATATTTAGTATGATGGACAATAGTCTTTATCCTTTCCAAATTCTTAACAGTGGATATGTGTTAACTTCTAGAATCAGAAAAGAAATGGAAAGAAAATGTAGTCCCTTCACTCCCCTCAAATATAAGACTCTATCATTTGGACAAAATACATTAATATATGGCTATATGTAAGTGTCTCATGTAGATACTCTTTGGAAGGAGACACACATATAATAAAAGTGGCTGCCTCTCGAGAGGTTGGGGGTTAGAGCTGGAGGGTCTCTGAGATCCTTTCTCGGTTTGGTCCATGTGCATGTATTTACCCATTCAAATAGTAATCAATAGAGAACTCACCAATTCATTTCAAAACCCTGCGAGGCAGGTTTTACTATTATTCCCATTTGACGGATGAAAACCAGCCTCAGAGAAGGATGTTGCCTGCTCACATACAGTATGTAGGGGGTGGAGCTTGAGGCCAGGTTCGCAGCTGACTCTATGCCACCCAGAGCTTGTGGCCTCATCTGCCCAGCACAACCATGTCAGCTCGAGCAGAGGGCAAAGGAGCGATGACACAGGGTCTCCTGGGGCAAGACCTTGCCACGAGCCACAGAGCCCTAAGAAGGGAGTCAGGGAGCTGAGCTCCCTGAGCTCTGCCGGTCCCTCCACAGTCTGGTTAGGACTCAGTTTCCCCATCAAAGATGGGGCAATGTTGGATCAAATAAAGTGTTGATGACCTGAGGGCCAGAGAGGTATCAGGAAGTCTATGTACGGGCTCATGGAGCTGAGCCCCCCAAACCATATGCACAGAGACGTGTATGTATGCACAGACTTCTGGGAGGAAAGGTGCCTGGCCTCTGGCTTCTCGGTGGGGTCCTACACTCACAAAAGTGGAGGAGTCACTGTCCAGAATAATCTCTACTTTGTGTTCCAGATCTGATGTGTTTTGAGGGCTAATATCTGAAGAGTCTGTGATTCTATTATCCAACTCAGCCATTCCCCATGTGAGGTCCCAGGATCAGCAGCAGTATCACCAGGAACTTGTGGGGAATGCAAGTTCTCAGGCCCCACCCCAGACCTCCTGAACCAGAAACTGGGGGTGGGAGCTGAGGGGTAGCAGGCCAGATTTAACAAGCCCTCCACGGGGCCCTGAGGCGCTTACCCTTCAGGGCCTGCTGCCTTCCGGGCCCTGTTACACACGCAGCCGGGGCCCTTACAGAGCTCTCTCATCCAGGCAGCCCAAAAGGACCCAACAGGGCCTGATGAGTAAAAGAAACCCAGGGCCCCACGTGGACGCTGGACGCTGGGGAAGGAAGGGTCAGGGAAGCTTCCCCGTGGAGATGGTGTTTGAGCTAAGAACAAGAAGATGGTGTTTGAACCTCAAACCTACACAAAAGCAGAGAATATTTTTTTGAACCCTCACGTCTCCATCACCCAGCTTCAACATTTAGCAAGTCATGGCCAGCTTCCCTGTATCTCTACCCCTACCACTTCCTCTCCCCATATCACTCCACCCATAAATATTTCTATATGTATCTCCAAGAAATGCAGGGCTATTTTAAAACACAACCACAACACCACATAAGAAAAATTAATAATTCCTTAATATCATCCGATATCTAGGTAGAGTTCGTATTTCCCCAACTGTCTCATAAACATCTTTTTTTTTTTTTTTTAGGCTGCACAAATTAAGATCCAAATAAGGTTTACATATTGCTCTTGGTTGATGTATCTCCTAAGATTGTTCTTTTAAATCTACAGAACCAGCTCTTTATTTCCCACCCTTGCATTGTATGTGTTGAAGAAACAGTCAGATTTCCCACAATCTGGATGTTGCTGACTGCATGCCTGTGGTGGTGTTTAACATGCTCCACTATCCCTATATTTCTAGAAAACTGGAGGTTGGCAGCCATCTTGATCAACTTCAGGTTCAATTTTTTTAATTTTTTTTTTTTTGCATGACTTCCTAGGTGACATTGTGTCCCTCTCAATGGAGGCTCACATGGCTGCCTGCCTTTCTTTGTAATGTTATTAGCTGTTGGCACTCAAGACCTCATCTGTTCGTTCATTCACAGAGTTGCTGGGTTGAGGGGAGGATCTGCAAGGAACTTGGGAGAAGAGCTGACTTTCCAGCTGGGGACTAGCCTATGACAAAGCCCCAGAGGCGCCATCAAAATAGTAAGCAGAGGCCAGTGTAGCTCAGTGGTTGAGCATCTACCTATGAACCAGGAGGTCAGGATTGCAGGCTCGATCCCCAGTACAGGGCATGCAGGAGGCAGCCGATCAATGATTATCTCTCATCATTGATGTTTCTATCTCTCTCCTTTCCCCTCTGAAATCAATAAAAATATATATATTTAAATATACATATCTGTAGTTTAATATATTAAGCAAGGGAGGGACAGGATCAGATCATAATTCTAAATTCACAACATTCTAACTCTGAATTTTAACATTCTAGAAATCCAAGTTTTCACCTCTCCTGGACTACAGGACACCAGCACCTTCAAGACACTCACACTCCAACCGCATTTCCAGCTTTCTAGGAGTTCCACATTCCAACTCTCGAGGATCTTGGCATTCTTGAATTCCAATATTTCACTACCGCATTCCAACATTCCAAAGTCCTGAGCCCATCATCACTCAAGAGGGCCAAGCTGCCCCTGCCTAAGATCCCAGCCTTCAGAGACGGCAGCACGCCGCCACCAAGCCCAGGACTCCAGGGCACCGACATTCCGGCTCTCCAGATGCCATGTGTGAAGGCTAACGTTTTAACACAGGATTTGATCCTTCCGAGCCCAAGATCTGAGGCTTGCAGTCTGCCAGCACTGGGGACGCCAATCTGTCAATAGACAGGGATCCAACAAGGGCAGCCTCCCAATTCTGAATTCCCAGATTCTAGGATCCCAACACTCCTTGAGCCCAACACTGTCAGATTTCAATAACTTAACACTGAGTTCGAGCATCCTAGAATCCGAACACTCTAGGATCCCAACCCGCCAATAATTTCAAAGACTGAATCCCCACGTTCTTGGTGTTCCAACCTTCTAATAGCCTCTGGTTCCCACACACCGGCAAGAAAACAACCCGATCTCAACATCCTAGGCCTCCCAGGTCACACATCCCTGCATTATAGGACTCAAACCTTGTCCCCAGAGCTTTCCAGGCTGAAGGAGATACTAGCCCGCGTCTAGCCCCAGCCAGGTGCCCGCCCTGCAGCACTGGCCAGGCCTCCCAGGCTGGAAGGCCTGTCTTCACCTGAAGCAGTAGTTGGTGTCCAGGGCTCGGCGGTGCCGGGGGCTGTGCAGGTGCTGGGCTCTCTCCAGCGGGGTGGCCATGAGAAGCAGGAAGGGCCGGTTTCTGCCATGAATGGTGGCCAGGTCACCCCGGCGGTCAATACTGATTCCTGTTTTAGTTTGGGAGTCAGGGGGTGAGGGGTGGGGAGACAGACACACACTCTCAGGTGGTGAATGGGGGATGGGCAGGGCGAGGAGGGGTGTCACACACACACACACACGCACACACACACACACACACACACACACACTGCACATGGCACCGAGACAGAAGGGTGGGCCTCACCGTTGATTTCCACATGGAGTCTGTCATCTTTGTTTTCACAGGAGCAGTGGGCACTGAGGCGAAAGCCCTTGATTTCATCTGTGAGCACGAGGAGCGGGGAGCCACAGTGTGAGGGTGTGGGGGGGGGGGGGGAAGGCAGGAAGGCGCAAGCCAGCTGCCCTCTCACTGCACCCTCTTCCTTGACCCTCTTGCTGCAGCTCTCTGCCCTGCTGCCTCTCCCTCCACCTTCAGGTCTCGGCTCAAACGTCACCTCCTCCAAGAGGCCCTGCGGGATTCGGATGCGGGCCCCACTCCCACGGTAACACCACTGCATTTTCCCCACAGCACTGACCCTCCGGGCCCCTGGTATTTGGCTATTTATTTCCCTCATTGTTCTCAGTGGAGAGCAGGATGCATGGGGGCAGGGATCCTTGCTTGCTTGTTCCCTGCAGGACCTGGCCCGCAAGGATAAAAAACAAACCTGTACTGAGTGCCGGAGGGCACACTGGGTGCCAGGCATGTTCTAAACCTCTGCGGGCAGTATCTCCTTTAGCCCTCACCAGACCCACCGTTTCCCAGAGGAGGGTGCCCCGGCACACAGAGAGGAGGTGACTTGTCCCAAGTGGGAAAAGGCAGGGCTGGGAGAAAGGCTTCTTGAATGAATGAGTGGATTCTCTAAGCTCCTACTATGTGCTGGACCCTGTACTGAGTGCTCTGGGCTCAAATAACAACCAAGATAGGCCTTTGTCCAGTGGCCCCAGACGCTCCTCCCAACGCCCACCTGCTCCCGAACCCCCATCTTCTCATCTGGCCAAACCACCACTTACCCCACGCGTCTCAACACATTCACCCTGACCCTCGGGAAGCCCTCCCGGACCACCTCCTCCAGATGGGTTTGGTGATCTGCTCCGGGCTCCCCTCTCCCGGCCCTGATCATTCTAGTCATCACTGCCTGCTAGGGCTTTGGCGGGACCTCCTCGGCGTCTGGAAGTAATGGTGAGGACGGCGCCCAGAAGTCTGCTCGGTTGCCACCGTCTCCCTGGCACCACCACCCAGGGCCAGGCACAGAGCAGGCACCTGCCAGCATTTACTGACTGGAGGCATGAATAAGAGGGAGATTAGGAAGGGAGCTGTGGACGCTGTGGGCTCCGCTGGGACAGCACAGAGGCCACCTCCTTCCAGACAGAGCGCATGTGCCAGGCTCTCCCCGGAACAAAGGCCTTTGCATATCCTGTCCCGCTGCCTCCAACAGTCTTGCCCTCCTTCTTTCCTGGGCTGGTTCCACTCATCCCTCAGACGCTGGCTCTGCTGTCCCCTCCCCCCCTCCAGGAAGCCCTCCTGGATCCCAGACTGTGCAGCCACCTCCTCGGGGCTCCCCATTCTAGGCTCGCCCACGCTGGGTCATTACTACTTGACTTACAGGACTTCCATCCTCTTCCCCGACCCCAACCATGGACCCTGAGCTCTGTGAGGGCAAGGATGGAGTTGTTGTTATCACTGCTGTGTCCCCAGAATCACCCAGCACAGGGCCGGTGCTCAGGAAATGGATCAAGCCATTCATCGCTCAGGTTTGAGTGTCTGGGAGGAGGGCCAGGCCTCGGCTCTTTGGCACCAACACAGGGCGGGGAGGGTGGGAGGTGGGGTGTGTGCTGGGCAGAGAGTAGTTGCAGGACAATGGGGTCGACCCCATTTGCAAAACAGGGGGGGGCAGATAAGCGGTCCTCACCTCTGAGGCTCAGCCACTGCCGCACGACTCCAGTGACCTCAAAGGACAGCCACTCGGGCGCGTCGCTGGGGGACAGCAGCTGGTTGCTGAGGTAGCGCCAGGTATTGTTGTTGTATTTCTGGGGGATGACGAATGGGAGGAGAGAGACGGTGGGTCGGTGCTGCCATGCACCTTCACATCCGCTGCCCGCACCCCCACCCCATCTGCTCCCCTAAACGGGCCTTTGGACAGTCCCCTCCCAGACACCCACGCCCTGGGGACCCAGAGGAACCACCGGGGCCCCAGCGAGCTCCAGGCTGGGGGTCCAGGCACCCAAGCTGCTCAGCCTCGGGCCCCGATCCTCTTTGGAGCCGAGGAAATTCTTTTCTCTCTCGGGGCTTCAGTTTCCTTGCTGGTGAGATGTCAGGCCCCTGTGAGCTTGGACAGCCCACTGCTCAGCTCTTCCTGCAGACATCCTGGGCTTCACTCAGCGTACATTTCTGCACATCTGGCACCCTCAGTTCTGAGTCTATAACTTTCTAGGGGCTTAGGTTCGAAGTCATTCTACAACTCCAGGGTTTGACAGCATCCCAGGAATTACAGTCAATGAGCCCAAGACGTTCTAAGAGACTAACGTTCCGCCAAGTCCAGGAGTCTGACGTGCCATAAACCTAGAAGCTGCAGGCACTGCTCTCCTGTGGAATGATCCCTGGTTCTGGACAGAACGCTCCAGGAATGGCAGCATAAAGTTGGGTTCTCTAGATGCCAGGAAGTTAACGTGAGACAAAGTTCCCTTGTTGTATGAGTCTACCACCTACCGTCACGTCTAAAGTTCCACGTGACATGGATTCTATGGCCACTTGACCTTCTAGAGACCCCCAACTCTTCCAGAGGCCCCAATCTTCCTGGAGATTCCAAACTTTCTAGAACAGAGCTATCTATCCAAGAGACCCCTCTGTGACCACGGAAATGCTCTTGATCTGTGGTGTCCCAAATAGCCGCTAACCACGCGTGGCTACGGCTGCTTAAAACATGGCCAGTGGGGCTGAGGAATTGAATTTTTGCTTTTAATTGTAGTAAACTTAAACGGCCACCTGTAACTGGGGGCTTCCCTATGGGACAGAGCAGGTCCAGAACCCTGACCTGTTCTAGAGACTTCAACTTTCAAGCTACCTGCGTTCTAGAATCCAACGGCTAAGATTCCGGCCTTCTGGGTGGTTACCCTTCTAGGGTGCTAGGAGTCTGGAGTTTTAAAGAGCCCTGTGATTCCACGGCCTGTCTGCGTGGCCCCTGCAGTCACCCATGGCCCAGTGGCCCACCTGCGGGCCCACGCCCCCACCTGGTACAGCTCCACGTGTTGCTCCACTTTCAACTTGTGCCTCTGCAGGCGCAGCTCGGCCCGGGAGAGCAACTGGGGTTCAGGCACTGCGTCCCGGAGATCCGACGTGTTGAAGAACATGTATATGCTGTGTGCGTTGTGCTTGTACGCCTTATAGATTTCTAGGCAGAAGGAGTGGAGAAGGGGGATGTCAGAGGCGTGGCAGGGGCAGGGGAGCTGATGCACCCCAAGGGTGAAGAGCATGGGCTCCAGAGCGGACAGCCCCGGGGGGGAGTCCGACCCTGACCTTGGGTGAGTGGCTTGCTCTCTCTGGGTTTGTTTCCTCCTCTCTAAAACCCTCCTCTTCCATCCTCTGTCAAGTGCCCACTCAATACAGGCTGGCACCAAAGGTGTCTGCTTTGTTTGCTCAGATCTTCCCAGCACGTGGAGCCTCAAATGCAAGTCACGTGGCAGTGTAGGGTCAAGGGCATTGGGAGCAGACCATGCCTCGGCTGCCTTCGAGCTCTGTGACCTTGGCAAGTCACATCCCTTCTCGGAGCCTCAGTTTCCTGCTATTCTTCGGAAAATGGCAACCACATCAAGGACAAGACTGTTGGAAAGCCCTGCCTTCCTACCCGGGGCCTCCTAACTTAAGTGCTGGTGTAACTTTGAGCCAGTGAAGTCCTGTGCCAGATTCTCACCTGTGAAACAAGGACGGATTGCAGGATGAGAGTGTGAAGTGAGCCGAAGCAGCTAAAGCACATGGCACAGAGTCTGCACAGGGTAGTCACTCTAACGTGTGTGTGTTAAAGAGCTCCCGATTTGCCGGATGCTATTCAAAGCACTTTGCATTTAAACTTCACAATAATCCCATGGGGAAGATACTATTATTATACCCGTTCTCTAGGTAGTAAAACTGAGGCACAAAGAGATCAAGTAATTTGCCCCGAAGTCACATAGCTAGGAAGCCGCAGAATGGGGATTCAAACTCAAGCAGACAGTTTCCAGAGACAACCCCTAAGCTAATGTGATGTTATTATTATTATTATTGTTACTAGCAATGGCTTCCTCCCTCAGCTGGTTAGAAAAGGCAAAGTTTATTCTAGGTAGGAATGGCTTGGGAGTGGGGCAGAAAACTAGCAAGTGTTTTCTAGACTAGGAAAAGTTTGGGGTTGAGGCTGAGGGAACTCTGGATAAATGGGAGGCAAACACAGAGACAGGCTCTGAGAAATGTCAGAGGAAAACCCTTCTGTGGGCCCCCATCCTCTACTCACCCCCACTCCAGCCAGGCCAGTGCCGCCTCCTGCAAATAAGCACTATCTTGGCCCAGGGGTTACTCAGCAACCCCCAGAGGAAGGGAGACAGGGAGGGAGGGAGAGAGAGAGAGGGGAAAGGGGCAGGGATCCACAGAGGGAGGGAGGGAGAGACCACAGAGACAGAGACGGGAGACCGGGAGAGGTAGGAGGAGGTGTGGAGGAGAAGTAGAGGCAAGAGATGGAGACTAATGAAGATGAGGGAGCCCTGGCCGACTTGGCTCAGTGGATAGAGCGTCAGCCTGCGGACTGAGGGGTCCCTCCCGGGTTTGATTCCTGCCAAGGGCACATGCCTGGGTTGCGGGCTTGGTCCCCAGTAGGGGATGTGCAGGAGGCAGCTGATCGATGATTCTGATTCTCTCTCATCATTGATGTTTCTATCTCTCTCTCCTTCTCCCTTCCTCTCTGAAATCAATAAAGAAATACATTTTTTAAAAAAAGAAGATGAGGGAGAGAAGGAAAGACAGAGATGGAAGACACACACACACACACACACACACACACACACACACACACACACACACACGGAGAGGAACACAGGGTTTGGGAGCCAGAGGGAGAGCATTGAAGGTGTCATCGTTAAATCCCTACAAAAAGGGTGAAGCGATTACGGAAAAGGTGAGGTGGACATGTTGGGGGGGGGGGGGGGATTGGCATTATTTGGCTGGAGCCACAATTGGGCAAAGGAATGGGCCCGGGACCCACGAGTCCACCGCCCAGGAGGGAAAGTGAAAGGCGGGGGGCCGCCCCAAGTCGCAGGGCCACTTGGGACCCCCGGGTCCCCGCGTGGGCGCCGACGGGGCGGGCCCACGGTAGTCCCGCCCGGAACTGGGGTGAAGAGGGCGGGAGGCGCCGCCGCCGCCGCGAGGGCGGGGACCGGACCTGCCTCATCTCGCCCCAGGCTCCGCGCGCTCCCCACCCCCGGGGCACGGGAAGGAAAGGGAAGGGGGGGGGCGGGCGAGGCGGCCGGACGCTGGGGTTTCCCCAGCCGCGCGGAGAGGAACTGACACTGCGGGGTCTAGACTCTCAGCCTTTTGCTCTGTGGGGTCCTCCCCCCCCCCCACCCCGCCTTCCGGACGCGCAGCTCCTCCCCCCGCGCGTGGCACCCACGAGGGACCTCCTCACCCCGACCTTGTGGATCGCACCCACCCACCTCTCCCCCTGCGGCTCGGCTCCGCACTCAGCCCACTCCCTTCCAGCCGGCAGCACGGGGGCTCGCTGCTCCCAGCAGGCACCGCCTCCCCAGGCCCGCCTTTCCCACGCTGGTCTCCCCTCGCTCGGCAACACTCCTTCCCACGACCCCGTCCTTCCAGGTTTCCTGGGGGCTCGCTTCCTCGCCTGGCTGGCTCCCCGCACGTCCATCTGCGAAACGCGCTGGGCACCTCCCCGCGCATCCCTGGCACCCCCTGGGGTCCCAGCTCTCCCGCTAGCTCCCCCCTCCCTCGCGCCCCTTTCTCCCCACGAATTCCTCACCCCCTCGCCGCTCCCCTCTCTGCACTCCCCCAACCCCGCGCTCCTCGCACCCTCTGCACGCGGGCCCACTCCGTTTTCCTAGAGCCTCCAAAGGGCCTTGAGTGTCGAGGTTGGACTTCATGCTGAGGGCCCTGGGGAGCTCATCTTCACCTAGCTTTTCTGTCCTGGGGTTTTCCCATCCCAGGACCCCCGAGCTCCGCATCAGCAGCCCCCGCTGCCTCTCCTGGCCCCAGGCTGGGGTCTTTGCATCTCCCCGAGCGGGCTGGGCTCCCTCTCTGCAGCCCCCACCGCAAGACCCCCGCACTCCAGTGCACCCTGGAGGTAAAGTCTTTTTCTAGGCCCCCCCCTCCCCAGTTGTTTCTCTCCCACTGGGGGGCTTCCCCACGGCCCCCGATGTCCCCGTCGCCCTCCAGAAGAGGTCCACGGCGCTCACTAGCGCCTCTCAACACCAGACACCGGGTGGGTAGGAAGCTCAACCCTACTCTCTGGGGAGGCGGGGGGCCTCCAGCGTTCCCAGCGCCCCCCGAGGTCCACTTCCTCCAGCCAGTTTCCTCCCCCAGTAATTTCCTCCCGGACCCCAGCACGCCGGCATCCCCGGGGGGGGGGGCTCCCCGCCAGGGCCCCCCGCCGCTCGGAGCTCACCGTGGTTGTTATCCAGGGTCAGCACGCGGTTGACCTCCTTGGCGTAGTAGTCCGCCTCGGGCTCGGGCTCGGGCTCGGCGCTCTCCCCGGCCACCCGGTCGCGGGTGCTGTTGTAAAGGGCCAGCACGGCCTCCGGCAGCGGCCCGGGCGGCACGTCCCCCTGGCTCGGGGGGCTGGCGAGCCGCAGCTTGGACAGAATCTGGCCGCGGATGGCCTCAATGCGCTTCCGCTTCACCAGCTCCATGTCGATGGTCTTGCAGGTGGACAGTCCGGCGGCCGGCCGGCCCGGCGTCAGCACGAGCAGCCACAGCAGCGGCGGCAGCAGCAGCGGCAGCAGCAGCCGCAGCCCGGAGGGCGGCATGGGGGAGGCGGCGCCCCCCGGCACTGCCGAGAGCGCGGGCCGGGCTGCTGTGGGAAAAGGGAGGCCCCGCTCCTCCTGGGGCTGGGAGGGGGGGGGGTGTTCCGACGAAAGGTAGGAGAGTCTGAGGGTGAGTGGGGGTGGGGGGTGGGGGACAGAGGTGAGGTCCTCAGGGAGGAGGGAGTCCTGGTGAATGGCTGCTGGTGTGTCCTACGGAAAAAGCCGAGATGGGAGCGATCTCGTACCGGAGGTGGGTGGTCGTGAACGGGGACGCCGAGACAGGTCTGAGAGGCTCTGGGGCGCGCGGGGGCTCAGGAGAGAGGCTGGGGGTGGGGAGCGTGCAGGGGGTGCGCCCGAGGTCTTGGGTCAAGTCGCCGCGGTAGTCGGGTTTGCGTTTCCTGAGGGCTGGTCCGGAATCGGGGTGCCTGAGGGGACGCCGTGTGTGGGGGGGCAGGGAGGGAGCAAGCGTCCGAGGCTGCGCGGCGATCTGGGATCCCCAAGTCCTGTCTCCTTGCTGGGCAGCGTCGCGCCAAGCGGTCCCCGCGCCTCCGGCTCCCAGCGGCAGCGGAAAAGTCTCAAAACTTTTTTCCTCTTCTCCCTACCAGCCCGTCCCTCCTCCCGCTCCTCCTCCCCCTCCTCTCCGCGGCGGCGGCGGCGGCGGCGGGGGCGGCTCGTCTCAGACTCTGGGGCCTCGGGCTGCTCCTTCCTCCGCTCCCGGCGGGTGGCTCCGAGCCTGGGGGGGTGCCCCTAAGGGGGCGTCCCCCCTGCCCCCGGCCGGGGGCCTAGCTGTCTAGAGGATCCGCCGCGGGAGGAGGGAGCGGGGCGGCCCGGGGCGCGAAGGGCGGCGGCGGCGAGGACCGGCTAGAGGGGCGGGGGGTTTTGAAGCCGCCCCGGCCCCACCCAGGAAGCGCTCGGGGCGGGGGCGGCCCCCAGGGGGAGGGCAATAGCGGGGGGGGGGGGCCTGGCCACAGTCCTCAGCTCGCGTGGGCGGGCTCCGAGGGGGGTCCCCTGAAGCCACCCGGGAGGGGGCGGGCACCCCGGCCCCGCCCCAAGCAGGGTGCTGCCTCCTGGTGGCTGACAGCTACCAAAGCGAATGCGTGTGGCTGGGATGGCTCTGCGGGATTGGTGGGGGGGTGGGGGTGTGACGGAGAGAACCAAGACCTGGTGGGGAGGGCTCGGTCTGAGGATGGGGACACCGAGTACAAGGGATCAAAAGAGGGGACCCAGAATGGAGAGAGTGGGAGCCTGGGGCAGAGGGGCCCAGGGGCCCAGGGGAGGAAAAACCCCCAAGGAGAGGGGCTCATAAGGAGGCACCCAGAGTTTAAGGCAAAGAATGGGGAAGGCAAGTCCGAAGACGGGGGTCTGAGAAAGGAGGGTGTCAGTGGGAGGATGGGGCACAGGCCAGCTGACAGGCCAGGAGTTCAGGAAGGCACCCACACCTGTCAGAACTGTTCTTTATTGAGCACGTCCACGTGTGAGGCAGCCTCTTCTCCCCAAACCCCTGGCACCCCACATACTTGCTGCCCCCGTTTCACAGGTGGGGAACATGGGCCTCAGAGGGAGAGGTACTGGGCTTGCGGTGTGGCCAGGACAGAAGCTGCCCCATGCCGTGGCTGGGTCCGGTAAGGCCGTCTCCAGAGCCCACGTTTCTGACCACTGCACCATCCTGCCCCTTATGGGTGTCCAGGTATGTGGACGGGGCCCGTGGAGGCAGGGTGCCTCAGCATTCCACGCCATAGCGGTCAAAGTGGCGCAGCAACAGGCCCAGGTCAAGGTGCACGGTGCCACCGGCGGCTGTATGCAGGCGGTAGCGGTCGGCCCCGCTGTAGATGGCGTCCCCGTGCAGCAGCTGAGGCCCACCACCCACGAAGGCCCGTGCCAGCTGCTCCCGCCAGCTGCCCAAGGGCCGCCAGGTGGGACAGTCCAGCTGGTGGGTGCCCGGACTGCTGGGCACGTGACAAAAGCCGTAACCTGCAAGCTGGCAGCGGCCGAAGCTATCCTGGGACCACACCTGGAAATGGAGCCGGGGCCAGCCTGCAAGACAGGAGAGAGAGGGATGGTACCGCCGGTCACTCTCCGGGCTCAGTCCTCTTCCCTGGCGTCTGCCTAGCCTCCTCTCTGGACTCCCACTCCCACACAACAGCCAATGGTTATTTCTGAATCCATACTCCTCTCCTGCTCAAAACCCCTTCCATGGCTCCCCAGTGCCTTCAGAATAAAATCCAACCTCAACACTCAAGGCCCTTTAAATCGAGCCTCTGCTGCTTCCCTCTCTGGATCCTCCTTGTCCAGGGTCCCGTCTCGGGGGAGCCCAGTCCACAGGGGAGCGAGCACCTTGAGCCTTGTCCTAGACCTCTCCCCCATTCCCACCCTGTGACCCACCCTGTCCTCTCCGGGTTCAGGGACTTCTTGTCTCCTCCTGACATCTGGAAGCATCTTTCTCTTCCCACCGCCCCGCCCCCCCCCCCCCCCCCCGCAGTGTCCTAAGAATGCAGCTCAGCTCCTCAGCCTGGCAGGCAAAGCCTTGGAGACCCAGCCTCATCTTACTCTCCTTTCTGAGCCCCTCTGTGCTTGGCCCTGTTCTACAGGCTGGGGACACAGAGGTGAACAGAACAGATCCAAATTCCTGCCCTTGTGTGGCTGACATCCTAGACAACGAACATAGTAAATACGAAAATTATAGGGTCTGTCAGATGGTGATAACTGCTCTGGAGAAAAATAAAGCTAGGTAGGGTGGGGGTAGGGTGCAGTTTTAGAAAAGGGGATGATCAAGAACGGCTTCCCTAAGAAGGGGACAGGCGAGTGAATGTTTCAAGTAGGGAAGGGAGGGGGCCGTGGAGACATCTAGGGAAGAGCAGAGGCCCTGAGGCGGGAGCTGCCTGGTAGGACCAGTGGAGAGCGTGGGGTCTGAAGAGTGAAAGGACAGTTGCCTGCCTGCCTCACCCTCCAACCCATCACCCACAAGCAGCCAGAAGGGTCTTTTAGAAGTAAAATCGGACTTGTCAGTCACCTGCTGTGGCTCCCCAGTGCCTTCAGGGGACGGCCTCAGCTCAGTGGCCTGGGATTCAAGGCCCTGCATGGCCTGTCCCCTGTCCCCTGCCACCTGGCCCCTACAGTCCTCCTGCTCTCCCTCCATCCTCCAAATGCCCTCGCTCACTTTACCCTTGGGGCTTTCCACACACCTCTCTGCCTTGATCCCTCTTCCTTCCCTCGCCGTATTAGCTCCTGCTGGCCCCTCACAGCAAAGCTCAAACCTCTCCTCCTCCAGGAAGCCCGCCCTGAACTCCCTGGCAGAGTCAGGAGCCTCCTCTTGGCTCCCATAGCCCTCTAGACCTCCCCATCCCATCCCTGCCTACTCTGGGCTGCCACTGTCTGGGAATAGCTCTGTCTTCCCATGGGATGGTAAACCCTGTGAGAGCAGGGCCAGGAGCTGTCTCAATCACCGACATCTCCCTGGCATCTCTCGTCATAGGGCATGTCCTCAGTAACTAGTATTTTTTTAAAATATATTTTATTAATTTTTTACAGAGAGGAAGGGAGAGGGAGAGGAATAGAGAGTTAGAAACATCGATGAGAGAGAAACATCGATTCAGCTGCCTCCTGCACACCCCCTACTGGGGATGTGCCTGCAACCAAGGTACATGCCCTTGACCGGAATCGAACCTGAGACCTTTCAGTCCGCAGGTCAACGCTCTATCCACTTGTCAGTCACCTGCTGTGGCTCCCCAGTGCCTTCAGGGGACGGCCTCAGCTCAGTGGCCTGGGAACACCTGTCAGAACTGTTCTTTATTGAGCACGTCCACGTGTGAGGCAGCCTCTTCTCCCCAAACCCCTGGCACCCCACATACGTGCTGCCCCCATTTCACAGGTGGGGAACATGGGCCTCAGAGGGAGAGGTAAGAGCAGAGGTTACCAATATGCCAAACCGGTTAGGGCCTCAGTAACTAGTATTTATATTGTTGAAATATATGGCATATTTACCTAGGCTACTTCCTGGAAGTCACTCCTCTCCAATGACCCAAATTTTCCACCAGAAAAGATTTTCTGATACCCTTCCTCCCCCGCAAACTCATTTTTCCTCTGAACAGCAGAGGAGCCCTGCCTGAGGACAGCCACCAGTCCTTCCTCCCTCTCTCTCATAAACCCTCCAGCTTCCTCTTGATTGAAGATTCTCTTGGTTTTTCTCTTTGAAAGCCATCCCTCCTGTCCCCTTGGTCCCCACCTTCCCCTACCCCCCTCCCCCCTGGCCTCTGACACACTCTAGAGCCAGCCATGGGAGGCCTCAGCTCAGTCTCTCCAGGGCCAGGGCCAGGCCTGGCCAGGAAAGGGACCCAAAGGGCGGAGGAGCAGGGACAGGAGTTGGTGTTCTCAGTCCCATAGAGTGTTGCTAACCATCCCCCATCCCGCCCCCCAGCCCCCCATCCCCGTCCCCTCAGCCTGGCTCATGGCCCAGCACAGGAACCCACCTTGGAGGCCTTTGGTGGCGAAGTGCAGGTCAATGGGGTGGGACCAGTAGGCCATGTCCCCTATCTGGGGGGTGTCCACCTGTGTCTGGCCCTCCCGTACGCCTGACAGGAGCTTCCATGCCGCCCCTACAATGAGAGCCAGGACACTAATGAGGCAGGGAAGGGTGGGAGGCAGTATGGACTCTGGAGCCAAAGGACTGGGTTCAGATCCTGGCACTACTTCTTCCTGCCTGCACACACTTGGGCAAGTTACCTTTTCCTGCCTCAGTTTCCCAATATGTCAAGTGGGTGTAATAATGCATTCCTTGTCATTTTGTGAGCAGATTAAAAGAGCTAATGCTCACAAAGCACTCAGAACAGTACCTGGGGCGTAGGATGCCCTTCCACAAAAAGCAAAACACACTGTGAAAGGCACATAATAATACCAGTCCTACTGAGGGTGATAATAATAATAGCAAAAATGCACTGATTGCTTACCAAATGCCAGACCCTGTGCTAAGCACTTTAGTGATGAATTCATTTAATCCACCCTCTGGGACTTTTAATCCCACCCCACCCCCAGTCTACCGACTCTCCACATAGCTTACGAAGCCCTATATCTGGCCTTTGTCCCCCTTCCTGCACTCATCTCCTATCACTCTCCCCATCCCTCGCTACCTCTAGCCTCACTCATCCTATATTTATTTCCTTTCTTACACTGGCTGTTCCCTCTGCCTAGGCGGTTCTGCTCCTGGATGTCCTCATGCCTGGCTTTTATTCCTCTTTCAGGGATCAACTCAAATGCCACTTTTACAGAGGGTTCTCCCTCACCCTTCCATCCCAAACCAAGCCCTGTTACATGATCTCATCTAATTTGTTCTGAGTACCTGCCACCATCTGTAATCATTACACTCATTTCTTTATCTGCTTATTTATTTTATCTCCTTCTGTGAGCCCTAGGAGAGCAGGGATATTGCATACTACTGGATTCCCAGGACCTCAAAACCAGATCTTCGTATACAGAAGGTGCTCAAAAATGTTTGTTGGACAAATAAGTGGGCCTGGGAGGTGGGTGCTCATATAAGCCTCACCTTACAAGTGAAGAAATGGACTCTGAGAAGGAAAGTCACTTGTCCATTCATTCCATGAACATTTATTGAACACCTACTGTGTGTCAAGCACTGTTCTTCACATCATGAGGTACAGCAGGACTGCAGCAGACCCAGGTGCCACCATGAAACTGGATTCAGACGGAGCTCGGTCAGACTGCAGAGTCCAAGCCCTTTATCTGCCTCTGAGCTCTCTGCTGGACTCACTGCCCCTCCCCAGCAGTCCCCTGACCTGCTGAGTGACTGTTCTCTCTGATTCAGGCAAGGAAAGCACCAGGCCTTGAGTCCGGCTTTTCATGTACAATATATCCCACTTTACAGATGAGAAAACTGAGGCCCTGAGAAGGGAAAGCACTCGCCGAGGGTCACAGGGCAGACGGAGCCCAGACTGGAGACCAAGTCTGACTCCAGAGCTGCCTCTTCATGTGCTCAGCTGGAGGACCACAGTTTCCCAGGGAATCTCAACCACCACCCAGGACCCGGGGCCTGAAGAGATAAGGACAGCAATAGCCACACTCGTTTCCTGTGCATTTATCTGTTGGGCAACATCCCCAGGGCTTTACAAACAAGGCCCCATCCAACTTTTACATGAGCGGGGTAAACACTCACTGCACACTGACTAGGCCAGGTCCTCTCCTAAGTGCTGTTGCTATTCATTTAGTTCGCACAACCACCCATGAAATAAGTATTGTTATTATTACCATTGTACAGACAGGGAAACTGAGGCGAAGACAAGTGGCCAAAGTCACATAATTAATTCAACTGGTTTTGAACCCAGACAGTTTGTGCTCTTAACCTCAATACTGTGCCGCCTCTCCGCTATTAGTTTTTCAGACAAGGAAACTGGGGCTCAGAGAGGTTAAGTTCAGAGGCCCCACTTTAATAGATGGGAGAGTTAGTGTTTAAGCCCAGATCTGGTGGCCCTAACCATTACACATACCACCGCACTATTCTCCCTCACATGGGAGACATGCACACTGGAGCCTCTGAGGTCCTCCCTGGGCCACACGGATGGGCTTGGATGATTACCAGAACAGGTTCCTCCTTTCTCACAGAGAATTATGCCTGCAAGAGGTGGCCTTTCCTCTGAAATCTGGAATGGAAACTTCCATTTTACAGTAAGATCTCAATAAATGGAGACTGTTAAGCAAAGAATTAAGACATGGGAGGGACCCAGGACACCCCTAAGACAGTGAATGAAGTCCAAACCATGGGGTTAAGGCTGTCTAGTGTTCTGAGGATTGCGAGTGTGTGGGGGGTCTAGCCCAGTAATGGCGAACCTATGACACGCGTGTCAGCACTGACACGCGTAGCCATTTCTGATGACACGCGGCCGCTGAGGTGGCCGCATGCCAAGGATGAAACATTTGCTGCTCCTGGGGATGAAACATTTGCAAAATAATGTTTTTTCCTCAAAGTGACACACTACCCGAGCTATGCTCAGTTTTTTGGCGAAGTCTGACACACCAAGCTCAAAAGGTTGCCCATCACTGGTCTAGCCTATAGTCCCAGAACCTTAGGGGCTGTTTGTTCAGAGCTGGAGCCAGAGCCCCCACAGATGGGATGGAAAGGGATAAGATGCGAGCCTGAGACACATGGACATAGTATGGTCAGGGCCAGGAGTCCTGAGAGCTGATGGGAGATGAGGTTCAGGGACTGGGCCAGGGGGTCAAAGAAGGAGGTGGAACCCCTAGGCTGGTAGTTCGGTGGGGAATGAGCCAGGTCGGGAATACCTGTGTGGACGCCCCACTTGCAGAAGAGGCTACTTTCCGAGAAGCCGGTGGCCCCTACGATCTGCCCGATCACGTGCACTTCAGCCATAGCCCTGAGAGGGTAAAAACAGTCACAACCCGGTGAGGTCAGCGTACTATTATTTCCACCTGACAGGTGAGGAAACTGAGGCAATAAGGAGCAGTACTAGGATTGCAGTTTCGCCAAACCACTAAGTCTGGGGTCTTAACACGATCCTAAATTAAGGTGACCCGATCGCCCCGCTTTTGGCGGGGCAGTCCCGATTTTTAACCATTTGCCCCGCGTCCCACGTGGTTAAAAATCGGGACTGTCCCGCCAAAAGCGGGACGATCTGGTCACCTTATGACCTAAATGCCGCTCCAGGAGAGCCCGGAAAAAAGAGGGGAACAGGGCCAGGCAGAAGAGCAGGCGTCTAACGCAACAACTTCCAGCTCAGAGCAGAGGGAAGCCCCGCCCAGGGCCAGTGGCTCCGCCCCCGCCAGCGCAAAGGCTCCAACTCCGCATGCGTCTGAAGAGCTGGGCGCAAAGCCCCGCCTCCAGGCGCACGCATGCGCTATGCCTACTGCAGAACCGCTAACAGGAGGCGCGAAAGCGGCACCGGGATTGGCGTTCATGGGCCTGACCTGTCCCTCTCTCCACGGGCGCTGACTCCCCGCCTGGCTCGCGCTCTCCCGGGACCTTTCCGGCAGGGAGAGGCCCGCGGCGCCGCGATCCCGCCCAGGCCGCGACCGCCTTCGTTCTCCTCGGTGGTTGCTGGGGCAACAGCAGCCTCCTCCCCTGGCCTCGCACCCGCCCTGCGGGTTGCTAATTGGCCCTCGCTGCCCTCGGGGGCGGGGCTAAACCCTGACGGACGTTCTCTCCCTTCCCGCTCTCCATTTTGGGGAAAAGGGTCTCCGCAGCCCCGTGGGGCGTGGCCGGGCAGCCGCCATCTGCAGCGTGGCTGGGGAAGTGGGAGCGCCAGCGGTTCCTCCCAGATAGCCTCTCCACAAACTAAGCCCGTGGGTGCCCCGCGGACCCCAAATCTCTCCCTCAGCGTGGACCACGAACCAGAGGTGTGAGCCGGAACCAAGGGGGACTCTCTCTCAGCAGAGTGCATCCTCTTGCCTCATAACTAGAAAAAAAGAAAAATCCTTCCTCATTCACAGATACTCAAGAAGTTGGGGAGGGGGTTTCCTTCCTTTATTTGTAGAGTTCCCCAGGCTTCGTGGGACCGATAATCCGACTTCCTTCTCAGAAAAACTGCCCAGCTCTTCACGGTGCTGATTCTGAGCCAGGATGGGGGCGTGGGGCGGGGGGGCGGTATGAGAAATGAGGAACTGAGGCCTGTTTATTGAAAGGGCAGAGCAGGACAGCACAAAATGTACTGTACCCTCCCCCCTGTGTAACTATGTATATAACTCCTTTTTCTTAGAAAACCGCGAGAATGTAACAATTGCATGAACCTGCCAATAGGAATGTAGAGAGGTGAACTCAGTCCACCTTAAGCAAGCTGCCCAGTGTGCCTTTGTGTAACTGGACCCCTCACCCTACCCCTGACCAATCATAAACACTCTCCCTGCCCACTGCTTGAGACCCCCTTAAAGCCTTTATGTTGGCGAGAGAAGCTCTCTTGGTCCCCGGTGAGCGCTGGGGATGAGAGCTCGTGCTAGCACGAATAAAGGTTCTCTTGCAGTTACAGCGGGTCTTGGCTCCTTCCTGGGGGGTTTTTGGGGATTCTGAACACTGGGCATTACATTTGGGGGCGCGTCCGGGATCCCCAAGCCCTCCGAGGGACCCCCAAACCCGGAGAACCTGACTGGCCACGGTAGGTGTCTGTCTTTTGTCCCTTGTGTGAGCTCAAATCTGAATTTCTGGCAGTGCCCGAAGCGGTCTAGGCAGACGTGCTGGAGGACCACGGGCTAGAGGCATCGGGAGACGTCTCGATCCTCTTTCAGGAGGGATGTGTATGCCCCTCAGTTTCTGGGACGAGGTGGGTCGCTCCCACCGGTCGGCGTGAGGCCGTCGTCCACGCTTCTGGTTCTGCTCCAACGGACTCGCGTTGGAAGGCTTTTCTTAAGGATCCTCTGTTTGTGTGTGTTGATTTGTTTTTGTTTTGTTTTGTGGACTCTCTTGACGGACATTATGGGACAGACTCAGTCCACTCCAAGTGAGTGGAAAGGGGAGCTTAATCTCCCCCCCCCCCCAAGGCTATAGAGCTTCCTCAGGCAAATTAATCAGGTGTCTGTTTAAACTCTGGTAAATATCTAGTAGGAGTCAAAAACTCGGACTGTTTGGTATATAAATATAAATGTGAAAATATTTGTTATCTCTTTCTGCTGTTTAATTTATTTAAAGATAGGGCGGACCTGCAGCTGCTGAGACACCTTTTTCTCAGTCCTTTGTTCTCCGTCAGAGAGGGAATAAGCCCACTTAGATGATAAAAATTCCTCTGTTTGTATAAATGAAGGTTTCAGTTTGCTCTGATTTGTGAATTTACTGTATTAAATTGAATTTTAAAGTTCTAAGGTTGATTTAAAAGTATCCATTTATAACATTTCAAAGAACAAAGGAACTTTTATTTACAGCTTCCTTATCTCTTTTGGTGCTCGGAGACTCCCAGCTAACAACTTCACAGGGCGGAAAGATTTACAGGCCTGTGACATCATAGTCCAACGTGGAACTAAGGCTGAAGTTACTATTAACTCTTTATAGACCCCGTTAACCGTTTGTTTAACTTACTGTTTTCAGTTATTAGGATCCTCAGAGAGGACATAACCTGGACTTTCCCTTCCTCTCTCATCCTGATTCTAATAGCATCTGTAACTGGATTAAAAATCTTTTCTTTCAGGAGGCCATCCAGGCTTTAAGCTCACAAGAAATCTCCTCCTGCGAGAGGAGAGAGGGACCCCCCGGAAGGGGCTGGAGGCTCTCCCTCCTGCGAGAGGAGAGAGGGACCCCCCGGAAGGGGCTGGAGGCTCTCCCTCTCAACAGGTGTTTGTTTTGTGTTTTGTCATGTTGGTATCAGGACTGTTTGTTTTGTCTTTTTGTCTTATATTTTCTGTCATAATTGGGCCCTCTATGTATATATTATTTATTGAATTTTGATTTGTCAAGGTTTTGTCAGTTTGTTATCAGTTTGTTAAAATCCTCTTAGAGGACATTGAGTGGTTCTTCCCTTCTAGTTTAACCTTTGACTGTGTGATTGAATTACGGAACTTTTATCAAGGTTTTGCCTCTCCTGAAACAACGCTCCATGTGTAACCTGTCCCTCCCCGAGCCGGACTGCAGGATGATTTTTCCTTCAACACACTGGTCCCGCCCACTGGCCTATGGCAGAAGCCAGAAAAAGCGACGATAAGAAAGGGAGGCCCCCATCAGGGGACTTAGAGGCAGTGTTCCTGTTATCTGCTTAGATCCCAAGAATATAAGAATACTTATCTACTGAAATGATATAAGGACAGATGTTTGTTTGATATTTTGTTGTCTGCCTGGTTATAATTATTTGTTCATATATAGAAAAAAAAAAAAACAACAACACATTTAATTTGTTTAAGGCTGAGTGCTCTGACAGGTAGCAATCCCCCCGAGTGGCCACTGGGATTCTTTTTTCCCAGGGGTGTTTTCTCTCTGTCAGAGGGGGAATCGGCCTGCCTAACAACATTTCTTTCTATATTTATTAATTTGAAGATATAAAGTTATAACAATTGTAATCCAAAGAGATTTAAAGCAGGGACCACATTCTAAAATTAACTATAAGAAGGAAGCTGGAGCTGGCAAAGTCACCAAGTCTGCCCAGCAAGCTCAAAACCTAAGTGAATCTTATTTCTGACACCCGCCACCACCCAGTCTTAATCAGTGGTGGAGGAACGGTCTCAGAAGTGTTTGTCTCAATTGGCCATTAAGTTTGATATGATTATTGTACATTGTAAAACCTTTAAAAGAAAAGGAAAATATTTTATAGGCCACTTGGTCCTTGTGTGTGTGTGGCAACTCTTAAGTTATAATTTTGAAATCAGTAATTTTTAATAGAAACACACTCAAGCAGAGTGGCTTTTCAGAAAGGTCAGGGAGTCTGATTACAGTGTAGGGGTCACCGGTTCCCCCACACCACCTTCATTAGCAGGAGGCAAGCACTTTTCCCAGTGGGAACAGAGAGTAGACTGCCAGATGAAAACGCCTCAGTGGGACCCGCGCCACGCTCCCTGCCTCCGCCCACCCGGTGTCCCTCCCCTCCAGGGATTGTTTTAAGTGGCTAGAGGCAGCAACAAGGAGGGAAATTCCCTTGTGACCCCCTCCGCCCCAATGAGACCCAAGAACCCTCGGCAACTCCTTGGACACTTTTCACCGTGTTCTGTTAGGGGGCTTAAAGGCGGCAGCTAGAAATTCCCCATTCCAGGCTTATCAGAATCTGAGATGCTTATCTATAGGAAAAATATAACAGTTTGAAATTCAAGCGGCTGAGCCTGCTCCCTTCTCCCTCTGCCTTTTCTAAATATTTTAAAGTAATAAAAGATTTGAGGCATGATTATACATTTTTGAAAGACATAAAAAAAGTTTAGAGACTAATTTAAAATTATAAAATTTATAAAAGTTTATAATTAGTAAGAAGAAGAACAGAGAAATATTAGAAAGAAGAAAAAGCCAGCAGCAAATAGGAAGGAATTAGTATGCCTATTGTAAGAAGCAGAGGCACAGGAAGAGAAAATGTCCTGGCAGGTTAGCTAGAGAAGCAGAAAGGGGAGACTCAGACTCCAAGGGTCTTTAACTTAGAAGAAAAGGACTGACAGGACCGAGGTTCCTTTCTATTAAGCCTCCAGGGTAACCTTACAAGTGGGGGGCAAACCTGTTAGTTTCCTGGTGGACACTGAAACAGCCTATTCAGTCTTGACAGGGCCTATGGGACCCGTAACCTCTAAGAAGACAGCAGTCCAGGAAGCCACCGGACAAATTGCCTGTTTTCCTTAGACATCAAAAAGGACTATGGACCTCGGAAAGAACACGGTAACTCATTCATTTCTGGTCATGCCAGAATGCCCGTACCCCCTATGTAGATGTGACCTCCTACAGAAACTATTTGGACTGCCATCATATCCTTTGCGGGGGATGAAGCGGGAATTATTAGGGGCAGTTGGATACTACAACCTATGGATACCGGGGCTCATAGGGATTGCTAAACCTCTAGACTCAAGTACTGGGGGAACGCAGCCACTGAACTAGACCGAAGTAGAACAATGGGCCTTTGAGGAGCTAAAGAAAGCTCTCATCTCAGCACCTGCCCTAGCCTTGCCAGACCTCACGAAGCCCTTCCACCTCCAAGTGAGTGAGGTAAGGGGCATTGCCAAAGGGGTTCTCACTCAGACTCTAGGTCCCTGGAAGAGACCTGTAGCCTGTCTGTCTAAGAGACTAGACCCCGTGGCAGCAGGGTGGCCAGCGTGCCTCCGGGCAGTAGCCACCACAGCATCGCTGGTAAAGAAGGCAGATAAGCAGACTCTGGGCCAGGAACTAGCCCTAATAATACCCCATGGTGTGGAGGCCCTCCTTCGAGGTACCCTGGAGAGATAGATGTCAAACACCAGGATCACCCAGTGCCAAGCTCTTCTCCTGGACCAGCCCTGCATCCGGTTCCATAAGACACTGGCCATCAACCCTGCCAGCCTGCTTCCAGAGCTTCCAGGTGATGAGCCAGAGGAACCCATTCATGACTGCACAGAGGTAACAGACGCAGTACAAACGGCTCGTCCAGACCTGAAAGATGCCCCACTATCATCACCAGACAAGGTACTGTTCACGGTTGGGAGCAGTTATGTTCAGGATGGCATCCGATGTGCAGGGGCAGCAGTAGTCACCCTGAACCGCACCATTTGGGCGCAGTCCCTAAATAGGGGAACCATAGCACAAAAGGTCGAGCTTTTGGCCTTAATCCAGGCCCTCCAATAGGAACACAGTGCCATCCACCAGAAAAGAGGGTTACCAACTGCAGTAAAAAAAGGAAATTAAAAATAAGGAAAACATTTTAGCCACATTAAAGGTCATCTGGCTCTCAAGGGCAGTTGCAATAGTGCACTGCAAAGGACATCAGAAAGGGAAGACAATTGAAGCCAGAGGAAATAGAGCCGCAGACCAAACTGCCAAGGAAGCCGCCCAAAAACCAGTGGGGCCTTTACAAGTTTTAGTAACCCTGCCGTACCTGGACCTATGCAGACCCCCTCCTACACCAAACAAGAGGAGGAATTGGCAGAACAGAAGCAAGCCATTAAAGAACCGGATGGTTGGTGTACCCTACCAGATGACAGACTGTTGGTCCCAGAGGCTATAGGTTGGACATTAGTTACCCAGTTATACCAGGCTACCTACTTGGCGTCACCAAGACTTCTGAAGTTCTACAAGGCAGGTACTCTTAGATAAAATAATTAAAAGCATAGTCACTAGAAGTAATGACTGTGCACAGGTAAATGCTAAGCAAGGTAAGAGGGTCCCCCTGAGAATTTGGGCCCCACGGAAATTCCCCAGGAGAGCATGGGAGGTGGATTTCACAGAGATTAAACCACTAGCGTCAGGGTATAAGTATCTGCTAGCTCTCATAGACACCTTCTCGGGTTGGGTTGAAGCATACCCCACTAGGACAGAAACTGCCTCTATAATTGTCAAAAAATTACTCCAGGAGATTATACCTAGATTCAGGCTGCCAGTAGTCATAGGATCAGATAACAGCCCCGCCTTTTGTAGCCAAGATATCTCAAAATATAGCTCAAGCCTTAGGACAGCCATGCGCGAGACTCAAAAAAAAAAAAGGAATTTAACTGAATTTACCCTAGAAACCGGTGAAAACTGGACCAACCTCCTACCCTTCACCCTCTTATGGGCCAGGTGTACCCCCTACCGGTAGGGGTTTCCCCCTTTTAGAGATCATATATGATAGACCTCCCCCTGCCGCTTCCTTTCCAGGGACAGGAAGAAACTGAAGGCTGGAATTCATAACCATTCCCTTACTCAAGTCCTTACAGGCTGTACAGAATACCCAGAAAGCCACCCATAAGCTTGTTCCTGTACAACCCTTCCAGCCCAAGGACTCGGTATAGGTAAAGAAGTTCACTGCCCAAGGACTCACCCCAACCTGGAAGGGATGCTACACTGTTATCCTGAGCACGCCCACGGCTGTTGAAGTAGATGGCGTCCAGACCTGGCTACACCACTCCCAGCTCCTGCACCAGGAAACGGCCTAGATCCTGGCAGCCAGCGGCCTCACCCGTGAGATCCCTAGCCTGGGCTCCACGCAGGCCAGGAGGAAACTCAACACCTGCAGGACAAGAACTGGAATTCACTGTGGACAGTACTGTTGGGGACTGTAGTACTAAAGGCCTTAACCAGAAGTAAAAGACAAAGTAAAAATGCAAACCGTCTCATGATTGAGCCGGGTGTCCCAAGACAAGGGGGGAATGAAAGGGCAGAGCAGGACAGCACAAAATGTACTGTACCCTCCCCCCTGTGTAACTATGTATATAACTCCTTTTTCTTAGAAAACCGCGAGAATGTAACAATTGCATGAACCTGCCAATAGGAATGTAGAGAGGTGAACTCAGTCCACCTTAAGCAAGCTGCCCAGTGTGCCTTTGTGTAACTGGACCCCTCACCCTACCCCTGACCAATCATAAACACTCTCCCTGCCCACTGCTTGAGACCCCCTTAAAGCCTTTATGTTGGCGAGAGAAGCTCTCTTGGTCCCCGGTGAGCGCTGGGGATGAGAGCTCGTGCTAGCACGAATAAAGGTTCTCTTGCAGTTACAGCGGGTCTTGGCTCCTTCCTGGGGGGTTTTTGGGGATTCTGAACACTGGGCATTACATTTATCTGCAGAAAATCCGATTCTGAAAACTGGACTCTGCCAGTAACTTGTCTTGTGACTTTGCACAGCTCTAGGTTTCAGTTTTCTCCTCCGTGTAATGGGCACAGGGAGAGGGACTGAGTCAGAGGCACTCACACGTCCTGATTTCCCGGAGCGGTGCCTGAGTCCCTTACCCTCCAGCCCAGGCGAGGGGCCCGGAGGGCTAGAAATGGGGCTACAAAAGTTAGTCACCCACTCAAAGTTATGGGGGTGGTGGGGACAACATGTCAGGATAAGATTTATTTAATATATTTTATTGATTTTTTACAGAGAGGAAGAGAGAGGGATAGAGAGTTAGAAACATCGATGAGAGAGAAACATCGATCAGCTGCCTCTTGCACACCCCCCGCTGGGGATGTGCCCGCAACCAAGGTACATGCCTTTGACAGGAATCGAACCTGGGACCTTTCAGTCCGCAGGCCGACGCTCTATCCACTGAGCCAAACCGGTTTCGGCAGGATAAGATTTATATAAATGAATAATTCAATAGGATATTTCACTGGTAAGTATACTTGAAAGCTACCATTTTATTGAGTTACTTCTTTGTACCAGTCCCCCGGAAACGGATTGTTTTGCCTGTACAGTCTCCTTTAATCCTCACAGACATCCTGACAGGTAGGTAATATTATCAACTTTATTTAAAATGAAGAAATTGGAGCCCTAGCTGGTTTGGCTCCGTGGATAGAGCGTCGGCCTGCGGACTGAAGGGTCCCAGGTTCGATTCCGGTCAAGGGCATGTAGCTTGGTTGCGGGCACATCCCCAGTAGGGGAGTGTGCAGGAGGCGTGTTTCTCTCTCATCGATGTTTCTAACTCTCTATTCCTCTCCCTTCCTCTCTGTAAAAAATCAAAATATATTTTTAAAAAAATAAAATAAAATGAAGAAATTGGAGCAAAATGATTTGCCCTAAGCAAACTGATCATAGTTCTGCCTGACTCTGTCTCTACACTTGATGTTCTTAACCTCCCTGCTAAAGGAATATGGAGGCTGCGTGTGGGGGTGCCATCCTGTGTGCCATCACCTCTCACATCCAACCAGTTATCAAGTCTTGTCAGTGCTCCTTCTTAAATATTTTTTAATTAACATTTTTACTTATTTACAGAGAGAGAGAGGAGCGGAGAGGGGGTGGGGAGAGAGAGAGAGATTGATTTGTTGTTCACTTATTTATGCATTCATTGGTTGATTTCTGTATGTGCCCTGATGGAGATAGAACCCGCAAGCAACCTTAGCATATTAGGATGATGCTCTAACCAACTGAGCTACCGGGCCAGGGCCTTAAATATTTTTTCTTCAATTGGTTTCTTCTATTGGTTGATATTAGTGATTAATAAAAACTTCCCAGTTTGCCGAAACCGGTTTGGCTCAGTGGATAGAGCGTCGGTCTGCAGACTGAGGGGTCCCAGGTTCGATTCCGGTCAAGGGCATGTACATGGGTTGCGGGCACAGCCCCGGTAGGGGGTGTGGAGGAGGCAGCTGGTCGATGTTTCTCTCTCATCGATGTTTCTAGCTCTCTATCCCTCTCCCTTCCTCTCTGTAAAAAAATCAATAAAATATATTAAAAAAAAAAAACTTCCCAGTTTGACTGCTTTGGATTTTAGTCTTGGCTCTTCCCCTTCTGTGTGACCTTCAGTACCTCAGTTTCCTCATCTGTGACGTGAGAATGAGTGATGGTACCCACCTTGTGGGATTATTGTCAGGAGTTAATGAATGTATGAAGCTGTTTTAAAATATGTTCACAGGTTCTTTGATACTCATTCTTTCACCAGGCGGAGCCTCATTCCTCTCTCCCTTAGGACAGGCTGCACTAGGTAAGTTGCTTCTAACCAATAGAATGTGGCAGAAGTGTTGCTAAGGGACTTCCAAAGCCAAGCCATAAAAAGCATCCTCCTTGATCTCGCTCGGATAGTTTACTCTGAGAGGCGAGCCATCATGATGTAACAACAGTAAAGCCGTCAACGGGGAGACCAAAGGCGGAGGAACTGCGGCCTCCTGCCAACAGCCAGCACCATGTGAGTGACCATCTTGGAAGCAGATCTCCCAGCCTTGGACGGATCTTCAGATGACCGCTACCTCTGCCAACATGCATGCTTACCGTAACAACATGCTGACTGTAACTTCATGAGACACCCTGAACCAGAACCACTCAGCCAACCCATCGCCAGATTACTGACCTACAGAAACTATGTCAGTGGTAAATAATTGTTTTAACCACTAAGTTTGGGGAGATCATTTGTCACCCAACAATAGATTACTAATACAAATACGTGATGAATTTAGGACAGTGCCTGGCACATGGGAAGGACAATAATGTTTGCTATTATTGATGATTTTTGTCGTTGTTACTGAAATGACGTATTTTACACATTTTTTTATAAGAATCACACTGAATATTTATTTATGTACTTGGTAACTTTTAAAAATTTGTAGTAAAATACACCTAACAAAATTTACCATCTTAACCATTTCGAAGTGTACAGATCAAGTGGCAGTAAGTGCATGCCCATAATTGTGCAACTAATCTCTAGAACTATTTTTATCTTGCAAAATTGAAAGTCTGTACCCAACTCCCCCTCTTCACTCTCCCCAGCCCCTGGTAACCAACCACCATTCTACTTTCTGTCTCTATGAATTTGCCTACTCTATGTACCTCATTTAAGTAGAATCATTTAGTTTTTGTCCTTTTATGACTGGCTTATTTCATTTAGCCTAATGTCCTCAAAAATCATCCATGTTGTAGCACATGTCAGATTTTTCTGCCTTTCACTTTTATTGTTAAGCTTTTATTTTTTAAAAATATATATTTACTGATTTCAGACAGGAGGGAAGAGGGAGAGAGAGATAGAAACATCAATAATGAGAGAGAGCTGAAACCGGTTTGGCTCAGTGGATAGAGCGTCGGTCTGCGGACTGAAAGGTCCTAGGTTCTATTCCGGTCAAGGGCATGTACATTGGTTGCGGGCACGTCCCCAGTGGGGGATGTGCGGGAGGCAGCTGGTTGATGTTTCTCTCTCTTCAATGTTTCTAGCTTTCTATCCCTCTCCCTTCCTCTCTGTAAAAAAATCAATAAAATATATTTAAAAAAATAAAAATAAAATAATGAGAGAGAATCATTGATCAGTTGGCTTCTGCATGATGGGGATCGAGCCCCGGCAAATGCCCCAACTACGAATCGAGCTGCGACCTCCTTGTTCATAGGTAGAGCCACAACAGCCGGGCAGATTTTCCTGCCTTTTAAAGGCTGAATAATATTCCATTGTTTATAGACACTCCATTTTGTTTTACCACTCACCTGTTGATAGACACATGGATCGCTTTGACATTTTAGCTGTTGTGAATAAAGCTGCTGTGAATATGGTTGTACAAATATCTCCTCAAGACCCTGTTTTCAGTTCTTTTGGGTCAATACCCAGAAGTGGAATTGCTGGGTCATATGGTAATTCTATTTTTAAAGTTTTGAGGAACTACCATACTGTTTTCCAAAGTGAGTGTACATACTGTTTTTACAGCTTGCTTTTTCATTCAGTGATGCATCTTGTGAATTTATCTATGTCTGTATATAAAGATCTAACTTTTTAAAAATAACTGTTTTGAAGTACAATTTATGCACAGAAAAGGACACAAGTCATAAATGAAGAGCTGGTGAAATGTTATAAGCTGAATTCAATAGAATTCAATAGGTAACTAGAACTCGGCTGAAGAAAAGAACATGAGTAGCTCCCCAGGATGGCTGTCATGCCTCTTCCAGGATACCCCCAAGAGTAATCACTAACTGGACTTCTAACATGGGTGAATTCTGTCTGTTTTTGTACTTTATATAAATAAAACCACACAGTACGCCTTGTTTCATGTCTGCTGCCTGCCCAGTTTTGGTGTTTTTGTGTGTGTGTGAAATCCACCCACTCTGTTGCATGGGGCTGTATTCTTATTGCTCTATAGTTTTCTGTGTGTGAAGATGTTACAGTTTATTTATCCATTTGTTTGTTGATGGGAATTTATCTTTTGGCAGATATATGTTCACATCTGGTTGGAGTGGAATTGCTGGGCATAGGATATGTTCAAGAGTTTTCCTGCCGAAACCGGTTTGGCTCAGTGGATAGAGCGTCGGCTTGTGGACTGAAAGGTCCCAGTTTGATTCCGGTCAAGGGCATGTACCTTGGTTGCGGGCACATCCCCAGAAGGGGGTGTGCAAGAGGCAGCTCATCGATGTTTCTCTCTCATCGATGTTTCTAACTCTCTATCCCTCTCTCTTCCTGTCTGTAAAAAATCAATAAAAAAGTTTGATTTTTTTATTTAAAATATATTTAAAAAAAAAAGTTTTCCTGGTGGTTGGACAAATTTCTAGTGTCTGAGAGTTCCCCCTTCTTCACACCCCACCAACATTTGGTGTTCTTTTTCATTTTAGCCATTCTGATGAGAGTATATTGGAAATGCATTGTGATTTTAATTTGCATTTCCCTGATTACTATTTGAGTACCTTTATTAATGTTCATTGTTTCCTTGGCTTTCCTTTTTTTGTGAAGTTTTAAAAAAATGTTTTTATTGATTTCAGAGAGGAAGGGGGAGAGAGAAACATCAATGATGAGAATCATTTATCGGCTGCCTCATGCATGCCCCCTACTGGGGATTGAGCCCGCAAACCAGGCATGTGCCCTTGACTGGAATCAAATCCAGGACCCTTCAGTCTGCAGGCCAAAACTCTATCCACTGAGCCAAACCAGCTAGGTCCTTTTATGTGAAGTTCAATTCTTTTGCCTGCAATATATATATTCTATCTAATAAAGAGGGAATGTGCTAATTGACCCTCATACCATCACAAAGATGGCGGCATCCACAGCCAATAAGGAGGGAATATGCTAATTGACTGCCCTGCCCTCAAAGATGGAGGCGCCCACAGCCACAAGATGGTGGTACCCAGTCCCCTCAGCCCCGCCTATGGAGTCCCCCAGTCCCCTTAGCAGCCCCAGCTGCCCAGGGCCGGCCTGAGGCGCAGGCAAGCCTCGGATGGTGGCTGCCCGGCTGCCCAAGGCTCAGGTAACCAGGGCCAGCTGGGGCTTGCACTGCCGGCAGTGGCAGCAGCAGAGGTGTGATGGGGCGTCGCCTTACCCTGATTGCCGGGTTGCCTCCTGCCCCTGAGGCCTCCTGGACTATGAGAGGGGGCAGGCTAGGCTGAGGGACTCCCCCTCCAGTGCATGAATTTTCAGCACTGGGCCTCTAGTGTGTGTGTGTGTGTGTGTGTGTGTGTGTGTGTGTGTGTGTGTAGAGAGAGAGAGAGGCCTGGTGCACAAAATTTGCATGGGGGGGGTGTCCCTCAGCCCAGCCTGCACCCTCTCCAATCTGGGACCCCTCGAGGGATGTCTGACTGCCAGTTTAGGCCTCATCCTACCGGGAAGTAGGACATCCCTCTCACAGTCCAGGACTGCTGGCTCTCAACTGCTCACCTGCCTGCCTTCCTGATTGCCCCTAACCGCTTCTGCCGGTCAGCCTGATCACCCCATAACCACTCCCCTGCCAGCCTGATTGATGCTTAACTGCTCCCCTGCCAGCCTGTTTGCCCCTAACTGCCCTCCCCTGCAGGCCTGGTCACCCCTAACTACCCTCCCCTGCAGGCCTGGTCTCCCCCAACTGCACTCCCCTGCAGGCCTGGTCCCCTCCAACTGCTCTCCCCTGCAGGCATGGGTCCTCCCCAACTGCCCTTCCCTGTAGGCCCAGTCGCCCCCAACTTCCTTCCTCTGCCAGCCTGGTCACTCCAAACTGCTCTCCCCTGCAGGCCTGGTCCCCCCCAACTGCCCTCCCCTTGCAGGCCTGGTCCCTCCCAAATGCCCTCCCCTGCTGGCCAGCAAGTGACTTGAAGAGTTTGGAAAGGAACTCAGGCCGCCTGTACCATCTGATGACCGGCACATCCCCCATCCCGGGCCCACTCCCACCTCATCCTCCTTTCCTGGGAAGCTCCCAGGTCACCTCTGCCTTTGCTTCCTCCCCTGCCCGGGACCAGCAAGAAATGCAGCTCTGGGTTGCCATCTGCCAGGCCTAGTTCCAGTTAACCTTGGCCAGGTGAACACACATCTCCGAGCCTCAGTTTCTTGATCTGCAAAATAGGGATAGAAATAGAGCTACTGAGAGGAATCAATGCGTTGATGCGATTAAGCACTTAATCCAGGAGGCAGTCTGCCCTCAGGGAGCTGCAGGAGGCACGCACCTAAAGCTCTCTGTGCTTGCTGTCTCCCTTGTACAAGGGACAATAAATAAGAGTGCCCTTGCCCTGGTCCGCTGGCTCAATGGATAGAGCATCCCGGGTGGACTGAAGGGTCCTGGATTCTGGTGAAGGGCATGTACCTTGTACCTCGGTTGCAGGCTTGATCCCGGCCCAGCCCCCGGAGGCAACCAATCGATATGTCTCTCTCACATCCATGTTTCTCTCTGTCTCTCCCCCTCCCTTCCTTCCACTCTAAGAATCAATGGGAAAATATTGAAGATTAAAAAAAAAAAGAGTGCCTCGTTGGTCGTCCTGAGGGTAAATGTGCACATGTATGTGTAAAGCACTAAGAACCTAATTGCTGTTACCATGGGGTGGGGGGTGGGGGGGAGGGGGGCGGGCGGTGGAGGCAGGGCCAAGCCAGTAAGGCCCTGGAGATCCCGGCCACCCTCCTCCGCCCGGCAGCACCTAGGCCTGGTCTGGGGGCTCAGGGCTCACAGTCCCGGCCACCCTCCTGCGGCCACACCCTCGGAGAGTCAGGGGCCCACGTCTGGGGTTGAGGTGGGCGTTCAAAGCCCCCTTCCCTGCCCCAACCGGTTTGGCTCAGTGGATAGAGCGTCAGCCTGCAGACTCAAGGGTCCCAGGTTCGATTCCGGTCAAGGGCATGTACCTTGGTTGCGGGCACATCCCCAGTAGGGAGTGTGCAGGAGGCAGCTGATCGATGTTTCTAACTCTCTATCCCTTTCCCTTCCTCTCTGTACAAAATCAATAAAATATATTAAAAAAAAAAAAAAAAAGCCCCCTTCCCGGCCGCCGCGGAGGGCGGAGTCCGGAGTCCACCGCCCCGCCCCCATCCCCGCCCGTGCGCGCCGCTGGCCGGGACCCGAGAGGGGAACCGAGCGGAACGCGCAGACCCCGCGCCTCCAGGCTGGGGCGGGGGAGCGTGGGGCTCACTGAGGTTCCCAGGCCCAAGTGGCAGGGGCGGGGCGGGTGTCCGGGTAGGGACCCAGGAGGTCCCGGCTTCGAGCCGCGGGCGGTGAGTGAGGGGCACAGGTAAGGGCACCGCCCCTCCCCCGGGTCCTGGTGTTGGGGAGGCAAATCCTTAGTGAGGAATCGGCTCACACCAGGTTTGGAGTGAGGGCTGGAGGCTTGCGGGCCCCCTTAGGGGGATTGTGGGGCGAGGAAAATATTCTTCGTTGAGCACGTACGAGTGTGTGGTGGGTTGGGTGTGTTATGGGGTAGGTATGCCAAGGTGGATTCCGGTAAAACGGGAGGTGCCTAGGTGTTGGGTGCGCAGGGGGTTGTGTGGGGTCATCGATGTGGGTGGAGTTAGGTGAGGGGTGCAAGGACTGGGTCTTTGGAGCAGGTGTGCAAGGGAATCGATGGGAACAGGGGAGGGTGTCCTGGGGGCATGTGTGGGAAGCTTGTGCGTTTGTGTGTATGTGGGGATCTGATGCTGGGGAGGTTAGGAGTGTGCAAGGAGTCCCTTAGGAAGAGTGTGTAAGAAAGTTGGGGCTCAGAGGGTATCATTTAAAATCTAGTTCAAGGTTTGATTGAAAGGTTTAGTATTCTATGCCTCATTTTCCTCATCTGCGAAATTGGAATAATTCCCGCCTCAGGGTCATCGTGAGGATCAAATGAGTTAGAATGGTGGCATTCACTGATATATGCATATCTTTTTAAAAAAATATATTTTATTGATTTTTTACAGAGAGGAAGAGAGAGGGATAGAGTTAGAAACATCGATGAGAGAGAAACATCGATCAGCTGCCTCTTGCACACCTCCTACTGGGGATGTGCCCGCAACCAAGGTACATGCCCTTGACCGGAATCGAACCTGGGACTTTTCAGTCCGCAGGCTGACGCTCTATCCACTGAGCCAAACCGGTTTCGGCGATATATGCATATCTTATTAGTCACCTGGAATCCCCAGTGCCCAGCTGTGCCTGACCCAGTGACGCCCCACTTTTAGAATATATGGATGCATGAACGCATGGTTGTGTCCTGTGGGGAAGGGGCTCGGGCTTCAGGAAGCAGGGAGAGCAGAGGGGATGCCTGAGTCACTGATGCCAGCACCTCCACAGACCAAGACTTGGGCCAAGGGGGATGTCCAGGGCCCAGGGCCACCTCCCGCCATGCCTTCCTGCTTGGGGTCCTGGCCGTAGGGCTGGGCGTATGCACATGTGGCAGCCCTGGTGACCCTGGCTACCTACCTTGCCTCCCGAGACTTGCCCTAGCTGCCCCTGCAACCCCCACCATGAACCAGAGGCCGGTGACCCAGAGCATACACTGGCAGAGGGAAGAATCCGGGTGGATGTAGCAGTGTGAGCATCCAGCAATGCCCCCCGCCCCCCCCTCCCTGTCCACTGCAGTGTGAGATTAAACACCAGATGCTCTTGTAGTCAAACCTGTATCAGCCTGTGTGGGGGGGAGGTGGGGCTGGGAGCACCTGACAGGCTGTCCCCAGGGTGCTCCCGGACACCTCAGAGCTGGAGAAAGAGGAGTCCGAGGGATGAAGGGTTTCCAAGTTGCAGAATGTTCTTACAACTGAGGGTGATCAGCAGAGAATTAGAACTGGGTGCCAAGGACCTAACGTGTGACCTTGGCCCGAGTAACTTCTCTTTGAGCCTCACTTTTTGTCATCTGCAAAATGGGACTAATTTTTCCCCACCTGGGAAATGGGTCACACATGTAAAAGGCAGTCTTCTTTTTTTTAAAATATATATTTTATTGATTTTTTACAGAGAGGGGGAGAGGGATAGAGAGCTAGAAACATCGATCAGCTGCCTCCTGCACACCTCCCACTGGGGATGTGTCCGCAACCAAGGCACATGCCCTTGACCGGAACCGAACCCGGGACCCCTGAGTCCACAGGCCAACACTCTATCCACTGAGCCAAACCGGTCAGGGCTAAAAGGCAGTCTACTTTTGGGCGCTTTCAACAAGTGGCAGAAAATCAACTCAGATCACCTTACACACACACACACACACACACACACACACACACACACACGGAAGACTAGAGCAGGATTCTGGACTCAAATGTTCTGATTTCTCCATCTTCTTGGCTCCATTCCATATAGGCTCCCTCTTCTGGAGGAGAAAAATGGCTGCGGTAACTCTAAGGACTCGAGGTCCCTTTCCCAGGGGCCCACTCAGAGGCAGCCCCAGTTGAATCCCAGGGCCTGACACTGGGGTGTGGGTGGGGAGAGAAGGGAGCCTTCCTTAAGGTGATATCCAAGTGCTGGCTTCTGGCAGGTAGAACGGAGCGCTGCCGTGAACAGCGCTTTGCGGAGGGGCAGACAGGCTCACTGAATGGGGCCTAGTGTTACTGAGCAATGAGTGACAATCCCGTTTTCTCACTCCGTTTGCTGCCACCCGGGGATCTTCCTAGAGCACTTCCCCGTTGGGCATTCTGCTGAGCATTTCATGGAGGCATATTTATGCATTTCCTTCCGGGCCGGGATGAGCAGGGCACCGCCCTAAGGGGCAATAGTGGGAACCGCGAGCTAGTTCAAACATGTGAAGCCTGCAGCACAGGGCCCATCACGAACCCCCAAACGTAAGCGGCCAACGGGGTCCTGGCAACCAGGTGGCCCACTTGTGGGAGTTATCCCTTGGCTGATGCTCACATATTCTTGGTTCCTGCCCACTAAATAAAAGGATGGGGGAGCAGTCAAGTGGCAACTCAAGGTCCCTGTGTATTTCCAAATGCCCCCTAAGGGGGTGCTACCAGCCCTGAAAACCAAGACCTGTCATCCCCCTGTGCAGAGGGAGAACCAGTGTGCTGGCCTCCCTGGGTTTGTGTGAACATCTGGGGCCTGGGGCGGGGCTGAGTGGGACCCATGCTCCATTGCTGGCAGCTGACTGGCTTGAGCTTTTCATCTTAAAATGTGGACTTGGAACAGCCCTCTCTCCCAGACCATGTTTCTCCTGTCCTCATGTGCTCAGCTCCAGCCACACCGGCGGCCTTGCTGGCCCTCCACTTCCATGGGTCTCTTTTTGGGGCGAGTCCCCCACGTCTATGAGCCTGCTGCCTGGCTCCCTCAGCGATCCCCTCTATGAAGGTGTCCCTGACTGATGTATTAAACTCGCCTCCCCCCAGCCCCCCTGCCCTGCTTTTTTGTTTGGTCATAGCATTTACCATCATCTGACAGACACCCATTTTATTTGCCCATCACCCCTGTGCTCCTTGAACCTGGGTTTCTCGTTCACTATGGAGAAGTGGGTGCTCAATAGATTTGTTAGACTAAATGAATTCATTCAGTAAGTGTGCAATCCTAGTAGTGTTTTCCCAGTGGGGGTGTCCGTGTCCCTCAACCCCCAACCCTGGGGGGCTGCAGGGAAGTGCTCTCCTCAGGTGGTCAGGTCAGGGGCCCTGCAGCTACAGGCCCACTAGCTCCCCAGGCACACAGGACGCAGAGGCAAGGCTGGGCTGCTGGTTTATTTTGTGCTTGAGGTAGTGGGTGGCGGCGGCGGGCGGGGCACCTTGCCCCAGCTTGCCTCAGCTCTTGGAGTAACGCCTCTGCAGCGATTCCCGGTAGAAGCGGAAGACGTGCTGTGAGGCGGCTTGGGCTGCAGCCAGGCACTGCTGGAGCTGGGCGGGGAGAGACTGGTCAGTGCGGGGGGTGTGGGGGGCATCCCCGCACCTACATGGCCTGGCTGGCCCATCTGATTTCCAGGGCCCACAAACCTACCACTTCCCCCTTCACCTGGCCACCCTCCCACCCCCCAGGTGAGGCAGGCGGGGGTATGGGGGGGGAGGGACTATTCCAAGTGCATCTCCTTCTTTTCTACTGTAGGCCCTTTTAGAGGGGAAGCGAAGGAAAAAAGAGAAAGTGAGGGGTTCAGGGACCAGCTTCCGGCAGCTCCAGGGCCTCACATCAACGGGCTCAGACATTCTGACAGCTGGAAGAGACCATAACTCTGGAAACTTAGAGCTCAGCTCATGGAATTGAAGATCCTAGAATTTTAGGGCCATAGGCCCTGCGACTCCGAATAATGTTGAGAGCCATGGAATCTGAGACCCCAAATCTGTATTGCCACGTATCCCTAGGTTCTCGGGAGTCCAGATTGGAAAGGCTCTTGGAGACCATTTGGCCCAAGTTTCCAAACTCTTCAGACCTGGGATGGGGGAGGGGAGCAGTGCTCTGAACTGGAAGCTGGTGGGGGCCTTCAGGTACCCCCACCTCCTGATTTCAACCTGAGCTCCTCTTCTCTTTTCCTGTTTCATTAATTGGGCTTCCCCTTTAAAATTCTCACAGAGGTTTCTGTGGCTACTAAGTTTAAAACTCTATTTACAGAAGGAATGCAAGGAGGGGGTTTTCCTTGAACCCCTGAGTGTAGGGCAGAGTTGGGACAACACGTGGGGAGGGGGGGGCGCGGGGAGAGGGAGGAGGAGGAGAGCTAGGGTTCACATCTGCATGCTGGTACCTCAGCATTGGAGTAGAGCCCCTTGGTGGTGGACATGAGCAGCTTCTGGTCCACACTGTCGAGTGCAAATGTCAGGACTGCCCGGGCCTCCTAGAGACGAGAGAAAGAAGGTGAGGGACCTGGACTCTCCCCTCAGACACAATCTCAGCTGATCCCAAGGGACTCGCCTTCCCTGCAGGCAGGTACTCTTGCATGGAGTGTGGCTGTTTGTCCATGTACTACCCCTCCTGGCTTCCCCTGCCTTTCCTCTGGGTCTACACCTGATTCCATCCACATGGTCCTGCCAGGCTCCCGAGCAGTACTCCTGCCCTGCAGGGTGGTCACAGTGCACGCCATTTACCCAGTGCCTCCCTGCTCCTCTGGTGCGAGACTGGCAGGAGGGACAGCACCCAGGGCCTTACTCTGACAGTGGCCGGTGCTGTGGTTGGGGCAGCGGCCTCAGTAGCCATGGGGGTGCGACAGGTTCTGGACTTCCGTAGCCAGTGCAAAGCCAGGATGTCTGTGCACCCAGACCTGGCTGCAGGGATGCCTTTAACAGCTTAAGTGCACGTTGGCTGGAGGCTCCTGATCTCTGGGTGACCCTCCTCCTTCCTTTTTTTTTTTATTTTATTGATTTTTTTACAGAGAGGAAGGGAGAGAGATAAGAGAGTTAGAAACATCGATGAGAGAGAAACATCGATCAGCTGCCTCCTGCACACCCCCTACTGGGGATGTGGCCACAACCAAGGCACATGCCCCTGACCGGAATCGAACCTGGGACCCTTCAATCCGCAGGCCGACGCTCTATCCACTGAGCCAAACCGGTTTCAGCCTCCTTCCTTTTTGCTCCTTCAGCTCTTCCAACACTGTTGTAACCAGTTCCCTGCATTCAACTCTCGGTGGGAAATCCTCCAGGTGGTTTCTGCTTTTCTGACTGGAAGTGACTGGGCAAATAACTCAAAGTAACCACAGCCCCAGGACACCGTGAACTTGAGCCGACGAGGAACGCTCCCTCCTCCTTTGCTTCTGAGCCTCTTAAGATGTAAGCACAGAGCTTAAGGGGCCAGCTGCAGCCTCAGGAGAGATGCTGCCAGAGAATGGATCTGATATGCAGAAAAGAGCAGGACTAAGGAAGGAAATCCTGACGGCGTTTGAGGCTCAGGCTCAATCGCTGCTATGAGTTTGGCACTGAATGTCAATAAATTCCCTTTTTGCTCAAGCAGTCTGAGTTGGGTTTCTTGCACTTCCCTGATGAACAGAGCAGACCTCGCTAGTTGGGACTGAGCTGGTAGCCAACTGCTGTAGAGAAGTGTGGCCTAGAGGAGGAGAGGGACAGGGTCCTGGCAGCCAGGCCTGGAGCCCAGGAATATGGCAGGCAGCCAGCCAGCCGTCACCATGACAGCCCTTCACCACCCTGGCCTTCACACCTACCTTTTCTTGCTTGGCTGTGGGGTCCAGCACGAGAGTCCCATCAGAGTCCAGGGCACAGGTGACCCCACAGAAGAGGGCCTGCATCGGCACACCCGCGTCGACCAATGCCATGCAGGTGGCGTTCAGGCAACAGGCCATGAGCTGAGTGCCACAGGGAGTGGTTAAGAGTTCCTACTGCAGGTCTGGCCAGCAGAGTGTGTCCTTGCCTCCACCCCCAGCCAGTGCTGTGGCTGCATCCCTAACTGGTCACAGGAAGGCAGCGTGGCAGAGTTCCAAGTGGTTCTGGGATCAAGTAGCCTTGGATTCCAGAACTGACTTTGTGACCTTGAGCAAGTGACTTACTCTCTCTGAGCCTCAATCAGGGATCATGATATTCAACAGTTCTGTAATGGCATGTGCCAAGCACCTGTAGGGAATGAGTGCAGAGAGGGGGGGGGAAACCTTCCAGATCACCTGGGAGGTATTGGCAGAGCCAGGCCTGGAGCCTGGGAATCTGGCAGGCAGGCAGGCAGGCAGCCGGCCGCCACCTTGACAGACTGGCAGGGACACGGAGGGAGGAGTCATCACTGCCCGCAGGGAGCCCACCATCCAGGGGAGGGGTGTGGCTGTGGCGAGGTGGAAGGCAAGCACAAGGCCGAGCCAGACAGCTGGTCCCACCTGTTTGCTCCCCAGGTCTACACAGCAGGTAAGGGCCCAGCTTTAGAATCAATCCATCCCACCTCTGCCACTGACCCTCTATGACCTCCCTCCGAGCTTCGGTCTGCCCCTCTGTGAAATGGGGCTACGACAGCTCTTCCTGCCTCCTGTCTATGAAATGCCTATTTCTGGTCCTCAGCCTCAACCTGTCGCCCAAAGATGAGCTGTTGGCCCAACTACTCTGCTTGCTCAGGGCTCTCCCAGAATTGAGTCTCAAACATAAGCTCAGGGTCAGGGTGGAGGTCAATGGCACAGGCTTTGGAGTGAGGAGTGGGCGTGAATTTTGTCTCTGCTGTCTTCAGCTGTGTGACCTTGGACAAGTGACTTCCCCTCTCTGGGCCTAGTTTCCTCCCCTGAAACACAGGAACATAAGAATTCCATCTGCCAGGGGCCTTGGACTGTGGAAGCACATGATTTGGGTTCAAGTCCTGGCTCTGCCAATTACTAGTTATGTGAGTTGACTCTGCTGTGCAGATTAAATGGGTTAATGTGAGTAAAGCACTCAGAATAGTGCTTGACACACAGTAAGCACTCAAGCTGTTTGCTAATCTTTTTGGTGCCTGTCAAGTGTTTGGAGCTCCTGTCCATCAGCAAGGTAGGTGATTAGAGAGATTCTGGAGAACTTCCTGGAGGAGGCAGCTTGGGAGAAAGGATACAGAGCCAGCATCGCTGATGACCTGCAGCACGATGGTGATGGAGGTGCGGGGGTGCAGCGCCCCCAGCACCACCGCTTCACACGTGTTCCTGATCAGCCGCTCCCGGCTCTTCTCTGCTACACCTGGGGAAACCAGGGTGGGGAGGGGTCAGGCTCTTCTCTTTCTCCATATGCCCCACTCATTCCTCTGGGAAGGACCTGCAGTCTCAGCCTGGGTGGGTGCAGGACCCCGCATGGATGACACTGGATTCTGAGTGGGCAGGAGGCAGGGCCTGGCTGCTACCCACCCCACCCCTGGCACCTCCAGCATCTAGCAAGGGAGCCTCCTGGGGGAGGAAAACCCCAGAGTTCCATGCCCCGTGCTACTGCCCAGGCCCATCCCAGTGGGCTCAGTCCGCAGAAGTGAGGGAGATGGGAGTTAGAGGGCAGAAAAACAAGTTAATGGAAAGAAGGGGAGATGGAGCCAGGAAAGAGGAGAGGAAGGGAAGACTCAGAAACAGAGAGAGGCAAAGAGAAAAGTGACAGAAGCATAGACCCAGAGACTCAGAGGCGGAGTTGGAGAAAGAGACAGAAATAGCTGAGGGGACACGAGGGGACAGTAGAGACTGGGGACAGCAGTGAGGGAGGAGCTGGGCGGGAGGTCCCAGCAGGATGGACATCTGGAGACCAATTACCAGGCAGCCCGACCTTCGGCCTCAGGATCACCTCCAGTGTGGCCTTGTTGAAGATCTCTTTGCTGACCTTCACCTCGGCTGGCCCGTACACGCCTGCCAGGACAGAGGTGTCCCCTAGGGAGAGAGCATGCAGGCCTCACTCACAGGGGCCCTGCCTCGGAGCCTTGAACAGTGTGGGCGCTGAGCCGGATGGCCAGGGTCCCCCCTCCCCCCATCACTCTGGTCCACCATTTGTTGGCAGTGATTCTTTGAAGCACTTGCTTCATTCCCTCCCTCCACTTCCTCACCTGTAAAATGGGGACAATAACAGTATTGGTACATGCCGAGTATGCAACAGGCTTTAGTAATATTATTAACTTTAATAGGAAGTTCTTAGCACCTTCCTTTTTTTAAAAAAAAAAAATATTTTTTTATTGATTTCAGAGAGGAAGGGAGAGGGAGAGAGAAACACCCATGATGAGAATCATAGATCGGCTGCCTCCTGCATGCCCCGCACTGGGGACCAAGCCCGCAACCCAGGCATGTGCCCTGACTGGGAATCGAACCATGACCTCCTGGTTCCTAGGTCAATGCTCAACCACTGAGCCACGCCGGCCGGCAGTACCTTCCTTTTAAAAAATATATTTTTATTGATTTCAGAGAGGAAGGGAGAGGGACAGAGAGAGAGAGAGAGAGAGAGAGAGAGACATCCATGATGAGAATCATTGATTGGCTGCCTCCTGTGCACCCCACACTGGGGATCGAGCCGTAACCGGGGCATGTGCCTTGACTGGGAATCGAACCGTGACCTCTTGGGACATAGATCGACGCTCAACCACTGAGCTACACCGGCCAGGCTAACCTTCCCTCTTCTTACTGCAGCTGGTCTCGACTGCTCTCAAAGCTTCACCCAGCCCCACTCTCCTCCCTCACCCAGACTCTCGTCCCCAAACTCTGCAGTGGTCAGGAAACCTAAGAAAGGGATAAATCTCTGGGTGTGGGTCCTGGCTGCTGCTTATTTCCCAGAGTGGGTGAGGACCAGAGAAGAGAAGCAAGACCTGGGAAATAAAAAGCCTGGCTTGTAGTTCTTTCTGTCCGCCTCCTCCTGGCTCTGCTCCCCTGGCTGATTTTGATCACTTCTCCGGACCCCAGTTATACCATCTGCAAAATGGAGAGGCTGGACGACAGCAGTGGCTTCCAAACGCTTCTGACCACAGTTCCCAAGAAATACATTTTACAGCGGGATTCAAAGCGCCCACAGGCCTGTGTGTGTGTGTGTAAACGAACAAAGGCCTCACAGAACACCTGGCCATGACTGCTTTGATATTCGGCTATTTTTCCACTTGATTCCAGCAAAAGCGAAGGCAGTGCCTCTCAACCCCGACTGCGCATTAAAATCGCCACAAAGCTTTAAAGAACGGATGCCCAGAGCTGCACAGGCCATTCTGATGTGTGGGGAGGAAGGGGGGACCTGCGACCTGCGGGGTGAGGAAATGAGCTCAAGCAGTGCTTTCAAACGCTGGTCTGCGATCAGAACCCCGAAGCACGTAGTGGAAAATGTAGAAGGCAGCCTGAGCAGGTGTGGGTGCCTTCAGGCTCTGCCTTTTAAGCTGCCCGAGGGTCTGAGGCCAGAAGCACCTGAAAGGACTCCCCTTGTGCCAGGGTCCCGGGGCTCTGGGGTTTTAGAACACGGAAGAGGCTACCCTTACCAGTGTTGCTACGTTCTAAGACATTTGAGGCATCTGAATTTAGCAAGAGAGCTAAGCCCTGAGACGGTTCCCAGTTGGGGCTGTTTTTCCTGGGGCTGGGAGGAGGGACTGCTGCTCTACTGAGGGCTTCTCTGTGTTCTAGGAGAATCTGCCCCAAGGGGGGAAGTTACCTCAGAGAATTCGATCCATGCTGGGGTCTTCATTCCTGTTACTCCAGATGAGCTGTCTGTGGTACAGGGGTCCCTCCCCTCTCCCCTTCTCCACGACAGAGCTCCAACAGTTCTCTGGAGCAATTCTCTACCCACATCCATCTTCAAGTCCTGCCCCACAGACCTGGTCCTCTTAAGGACAAACTCCCAAAGAGCTGTCTCAACTCCGTCTCCTTTTCTGCCGTGACCACACCACTCCACAGGAGCAGCTCTTGACAGTGCCCACACTGCTCAGTGCTTCGCATACATCCAAATTGCCAACCCACAGGTCCATTCCATCCTCACGGGATGCAACCTGTCAGTGGGACTGAGGCAGCGGGCTGGCCCTTACATCTCAAACACGTTCTCTGGGCTCCAGGTCGCTGCCCTCTCTCGGTTTTCCGAATCCCTTCCTGGCTCCTTCTCAGTGTCTTTTTGCTAGCTCCTCACAGTGAGAAGACTCAGGGCTTAGTCCTGGGATCGGGATCTCTTTTCTTTCCCATCTATAAACTCAAGTTTGTTGGCGATTTCATTTAATCACTAGCTCAAAATACTATCTATAGCCAGAGGATTGCAAATTATATGTCCATACGGGGTCTCACTTCTGAATTCCAGATGTGTATGTCCAACTGCCCAGTCCACCGTGACACTGTGATATCCACTGGCCAACACAAACTTCATATTCCAGACTGAATACCTCATCTCTCCCCAGCACAGCTGATCTGGGTAAAGAACTCCGTGCTGTTCTTCTCAAACTCCAAAACCAAACCATCTGCAAATTGTGTCAGTTTTACCTTCAAAATACATCCAGAGTTTTACCACTTCCATTGCTTCCACTCTGGTCTGAGCCATCATCATCTCCCCATTTCCCCCATACCCTCTACAGGCAACACTGAAGCCAGAGACTTTGTTGAAATATATTCAGATCATGTCATTCTGCTGAGCAAAACTTCCGATGGCTCTCATCTCATTTACTGGGCCTTATATGCTGTGCAAGCCTCCTTACCCCTCTCCAAAACCTCCTCTCGCCGCTGCAGCCATATTGGTCTCCCGACTTCCTCAAGCATACCAGGCAGGTTCTGCCGCAGGGCCTTTGCACCTGCTGTTCCCCATGCTTGGTATACTTTCCCTCCTGATAGATTCAGGGTTTGCTACCTTACCTTTAGGTCTTTATTCAAATGTTACCATCTCATTGAGGCCCTTCCTGACCTATTTAAGATTGCAACCCTTGCCCTGAATGGTGTTCTCAGTGGTTAAAACATCGCCCTGTGCATTTTTTTAAATAAATATATTTTATTGATTTTTTACAGAGAGGAAGGGAGAGAGATGGAGAGTTAGAAACATCGATGAGAGAGAAACATCGATCAGCTGCCTCCTGCACACCCCCCACTGGGGATGTGCCCGCAACCAAGGTACATGTCCTTGACTGGAATCGGACCCGGGACCCTTTAGTCCACAGGCTGACACTCTATCCGCTGAGCCAAACCGATTTTGGCCATCGCCCTGTGCATTAAAGGATTGTGGGTTCAATTCCCGGACAGGGCACATACCCAGGTTGCAGGTTCTATCCCCAGTTGGGGCATGCAAAAAAGGAACACACAAAACATATCCTTGAGTGAGGATTTAAAAACCAAAATTGCAACCCTCTCTGGCACGCCCTATTCCCCTTTCCTACTGTATTTTTCTCTGTAGCATTTTACTTATTTACTGTCTGTCTTCTTGATTAGAGTGTAAACTTCATTAGATCAGGGATTTATTTATTTATTTATAGAGGAAGGGAGAGGGATAGACAGAAACATCAATGAGAGAAACATCACCAATTGGCTGCCTCCTGCACACTGCTTATAGGGGGAAGAGCCTGCAACCTGGGCATATGCCCTGATCAAAATTCGAACCAGTGACCTCTTGGTTCATGGTTCAACGTTCAACCACTGAACCACACTGGCCAGGCAGGGATTTATTTTAAAGATTCTTCACTAATTTAAAAAATATATTTTTTACTGATTTTTTTTTTTTAGAGAGATGAAGGGAGCGGGGGGAGAGAGAGAGAAACATTGATGTGAGAGCGGAACATTGCTCTGCTGCCTCGTACACACCCCGCTTGGGGATGGAGTCTATAACCAGGGCATGTGCCTTGACCGGGAATCAAACCAACAAGCCCTCAGTGCGCAGGATGACACCTAATCAACTGAGCCACACCAGCCAGGGCTAGGTCAGGGATTAAAAAAATAAATTACTGCTATATTCTCAGTGCTTAGAACAGTACTTCGTACAAATACATACCTGTTCAATGCATGAAAGCAGGTTGGTAACTGAGTAGAAGGTAGTGCCCTGGGAGGACTAAAGCATCTATGGGGGTGACCATCAGGCCTATCTCCAGAGGAATATTTACCTGGGTCAGGGAGTCTGAAAGGTATTTAGCTCGAGGAAGGGGATGGTAAGATCTACCCCAATCTCTGGAATATTTATTCATATGGAGAGAAGTGTAGCCCAGTCAAAGGGATATTTATCTGATTGGTGGGGAAAATCTTTTTCAACCCAGGGTGTGGACATCACCCTCAATCTGAAAAGTATGTACTTGGACGAAAGGTCTGCCATGGCAGGAGTAACTAGGCCTGTAATGGTGATCTGCCAGGCTACAGGGGATTTATACAAATGGGCAGGTGTGCCTCAGTCTGGGATGTATGGACCCAGGGTATGTGTGTGGGAGGCGGAGAAGGAATCTAATCAAAGGGTTATTTACTCTGGTGAGATTTTTCCTATTCTGGAGTATTCATTCTGGAGTATTCTGGCTTGTGGGAGGTCTGCCCCTCTCTCCTGATATCTTCTCCCTTCAAGACGCGAGGGAGAAAGGGAGGGAGAGGAAGGGCGGGGGGGGGGGTACCCTAGAGTAGCTAGCAGTATTCACCTGGGCAAGAAGTTCTGTACGAGTCCAGGAGGGACATTAACCGGCTAGTATCAGAGGAGGTGGGCACTCCTTTGCAAGATACACCATAGCCATTCCCTAAAACAAATACGATCTGGATGAACGTGGCCCGGGCAGTATCAAGTGGGGATTAAGTTCTCACCTTGCAGGAACGAGGCAGAGCCATCCGGCCGGGACAGCAGGTTCTGTTCGCAAGCAAAGTGCCGGAGGCTGCAGCCGGGACCCTGAGGACCGGAATCTGTTCCATACTCAGTGCGGATCTTGGCGTCAGACTGCATTGCCCGCTCCACCCGTCCACACCGCGAGGGTAGTCGCTTCCGCACAGAAGCGCGCGCCGGCGTGCAGGCTGCGTCCCCCAGTGCGCACGCGCCTACCCCGCGGCGCCAGAACCCTGGGCCCGCACGTGTCTTCCCGTTTACTAACAACTTGATCCCGCCCACTCCCGCCTCGAAATTCAAGAAAGGCCATTGGACAATGGAAAAGAGGGGGCGGTCCTTGGCCAGGGCTAGTCCTACCCGAGGCCCCGGGCCTTAAAGCCGCGAGGCTCTGGCCAGGTTGCCCTCTTCTTTGCCTGTTATAAAAACAACTACGATGAGGCCACCAGAGTGACTTTTTGGGGACACTAGTTCGTTTTACCCACTCACAGATGTATTTTAGAGACATCGGGACTAGTAGCAGGTGCTTTATTTGCAGGGTGGTGCTGGCATTTGAGTCAGGCTCATGGAGGGGCAGCCCCGGCGTCGCGGAGGAGAGGGGCGGGTCACCAACGGGTTGTTAGTCAAGATGGCGTTGGCGGCCGGTGTGTCGCGGCTATGGGGACCAAGTCGAGGCTTGGGCCGGGCTCGCTTTCAGCTCCTGCGGCGGCTTGGGACTCGGGGGCTGGCTGTGTCTGTGAGTACCTGAGGCCCCAGGGCGTTTTCCCCAGGGGGGAATAGGAATGTCAGTGCTGTCTTCAGAAGGTGAGCCCTGCAGGGAGTGAAGGAAGGGCTGCCACAGAAGGGACCGCTTGTTAAAGAGGGACGGGGTTCCTCTTGAGTTGCCATCCATCCTCAGGGAAGCGGGTGGCCGTTTGGAGGGCCGCGTGCAGCGAGACCTTTGCCGCAGGGCTTGGGGGGTGAAACGGCCTTAGGAAGCGGAGGGACTCCTCCGTCAAGACCCCTCCCCTTCAAAGAGGAGAAAAGAGAGATCAGGTCTCCAGTCACGGGCTTTTTGGAAACAGTGCCCGGCACTTCGTTGTTCTTTTGCTACAATTCGGATTTTACGATGAGTTGCATAAAACGTGGTTTGATCCCGTGTCCCCCGAAATCAAATGCCAGGACCAGGACCTTGTCTGTGGTGGTCAGACTAGAGGAGATGACCCGTAAATACTTGTTGAATTAGAGAGGAGGAGGGAGAGAGGTCCGCAGGGGCACTTTGCCCACATTTCTTAGAAAAAAAAGTCTTATTGGAAGTCCTCGTGGGCTGCCCTAGAGCTATGAACTAAAGCCTCACAAATAGAGAGAGTAGCTGTTTAGAAGGTTATGACGCTCGATCACGTTGGGTCATCTTCCTCATCTGCCCCTTTCCAGCCGTGGAGCGTGGGCAAGGGCTTGGCTCGGTGCTCTCTGGACCTAATTCCCCCCTCTGTGAAAGGCTACCAGTGGCACCTCATGGGGTTGTTGTGAAAATTAAATATGTAGAATGCCAAGAACTGGTACGTGATGTGGGCACTAGGAATGTTTGGCCGCTTTTGGAAGTGAGGCTGCAGGGAAGGGAGGGATGAAGAAAGGTGATTTTTGGAGGGCCCGGATTGACGAGGGCCCTGGAGGGAAATCCGTCAAGATCCTGTGGGGTTGGGCCCTCTGACCCTCCAATCCACAAGGAAGGGAAGCTAGACACTGTGGGAAGAAGCTCTAGATGCGAGGAGAAATGGGAGGAGGGTGGAGAGGCCAGGAATGAGGGGAGGGGTATTAGGAAGGTGAGGGTTGCTACAGCCTGATGGGGTTAGGGCAGGCTCCTGCCTTTAGGTTGGTCTTTGTGGCTTTTTTTTTTTTTTTTTTTAGCAATCAGATCCTCTGTAGCTGATGTCAGTCCCAGGAGCCCATTGGCTGGGCCAGTGGGCGGGATGTGGGCAGAACTGGGGCAGGAGTTGGGAAAGGTCATTTGTGACTGGTTAAATCAGCTTCCTTCTGGTTCAGTCTCCCTGCTGCCCTTCCCTGTTGACTCCCCTCTTTCATTTTTGGGGGACGGGTGGGGGGAAGGAAGAGAAGGTCTTACAAAGTCCTACTTTCTATGTATGTATATTTAAAAATGTATGTATTTTTGGAGTCTTGGTTTTTCTTCCCCACTTTTATTTCTCCTACTTGTTCTTTCTAAAATTAAAAAGACTTTTTTTTTTTTTTTGAATGGAGGGAAGGAGTAGTAGCATTTAGTCAAAGAAGGGTTTAGGCCAGGGCTGTCCTATAGAACTTCTGGTGATGATGGAAGTGTTCTGTCTGGGCTATCCAGTACAGTAGCCACCTGAGCACTCGGAACATGGGTAGTGCCACTGAGGAACTGAAATTTTCACTTTACAGATAGTTTCTAACTTACGATGGTTTGATTTACAATTTTTCGATGTTATAATGTGGGAAAATGAAACATTCATTATAAACCTTACTTTGAATTTTGATATTTTCCTGGACTAGCAATATGTGGTTGTGCTGGACAGAGGTAGCGGCTATAGCTCTCAGTCAGCCACATGATCACGAGGGCAAACAACCACAATGTACTGTGTGGCCAACATATTTTGGATATTGTGCTTTGTGTTTTCACATCCCATGATGTCTGCAAAAGGCCAATCTATGTCTCCTGCTTCTAGTGAAGAAAAACTCTTTTAAAAAAAAATATATTTGTTATTGATTTCAGAGAAGAAGGGAGAGGAAGAGAGAGATGGAAACATCAATGATGAGAATCACTGATCAGCTGCCTCCTGCATGCTCCCCACGGGGGATCGAGCCCGCAACCCAGGCATATGCCCCTGACCGGAATCAAACCTGTGACCCTTCAGTCCACAGGCCAATGCTCTATCCACTGAGCCAAGCTGGCCAGGGCTAGAAAAACTCTTTTTTAAAAAAAATTAAATCTTGCCCAGCCGGTATAGCTCAGTGGTTGAGCATCAAGACAGGAACCAAGAGGCTACTGGTTCGATTCCCGGTCAGGACACATGCCCTGGTTGTGGGCTTGATCCCCTGTGCAGGGCGTGCAGGAGGCATTTTTTCATATGACTCTTGGCCATCTGTATGTCCACTTTGAAGAAGTGTCCATTTCGGTCCTTTGAAAGGCAGTTAACTCTTGAGATGAAACTCAAGATAATGCCATGATGTTTCCCCTCTTATTGATGTTTCTCTCTTGCCCTCTCCCTTCCTCTCTCTCTAAAAAAAATCAATAAAATATATTTAAAAAATTAAATCTTTATTGTTGAAAGTATTACATATGTGCCCTTTTCCCTCCCATTAACCCCTTCTATCTCACCCCACTGCCCGCCCCAGGCCTTCACCACCCTATTGTCTGTCTCTGTGGGTTATGTATATATGCATACAAGTTCTTGGGATGATCGCCCCCTCGCCCCTTGCCTCTGGGGTTCCGCAGCCTGTTCCATGCTTCTGTGTCTCTGGGTCTGTTTTGTTCACCAGGGTTTTTTTATCCATTAGATTCCGCATATGAGTGAGATCATGTGATACTTGTCTTTCTCTGGCTTATTTCACTTAGCATAATACTCTTCAGGTCCCTCCATGCTGTCTCAAAGGGTAAGAGAGCCTTCTTTTTTACAGCTGCATAGTATCCCATGGTGTAAATGTACCACAGCTTTTTTATCCACTCATCTACTGATGGGCACTTGGGCTGTTTCCAATCTTAGCTATTGTAAATTATGCTGCTATGAACATAGGGGTGCATACATTCTCTCTGATTGGTGTTTTGGGCTTCTTAGGATATGTTCCTAGAAGTGGGATCACTGGGTCAAGTGGCAGTTCCATATTTGGTTTTTTTGAGGAAACTCCATACAGGCTACACCAGTCTGCATTCCCACCAGCAGTGTGCTCGGGTTCCCTTTTCTCCGCATCCTTGCTAGCACTTAGCATTTGTTGATGATAGCCATTCTGACAGGTGTGAAGTGATACCTCATTGTCATTTTAATTTGCATCTCTCTGATAATTAGTGACTTTGAGCATTTTTTCATATGACTCTTGGCCATCTGTATGTCCACTTTGAAAAAGTGTCTATTTAGGTCCTTTGGAAGGCAGTTAACTCTTGAGATGAAACTCAAGATAATGCCAGCTATAGGATAATGCAAGTGTTCTGAGTACATTTAAGGCTGTGATGTTCAGTAGGTTATCTTTTTATTTTATTTTATTAAATATCTATTTTTTCTATTTCTACTTTTAAAAATAGTTTATTGAGAGGAAGGGAGAGGGAAAGAGAGAGAGAAATATTGATATGAGAGCAAAACATCAATTGGCTGCCTCCTGCATGCCCCCTACCAGGGGATGGAGCCCACAACCCTTGTGCCCTGACCTGCAATTGGTGCATGGGCTGACACCCAACCGACTGAGTCAAAGTAGGTTAGGTGTTTTAAATACATTTCAATTTATGGTATTTTCAATTATGGTGGGTTTATCAGTACTTAACCCCATTGTAAGACAATTAGCATTTGTATTTAATTATAATGAATTGAAATTTAAATAGCCACAGGTGGCTGCTGGCTGCTATATTGGATGGTGCAGTTTTAGCTGATCACAGTCGAGCCAGGAGATGGTGCCTTGGGAGAAGGGTGGGAGGCTGTGTAGTAGAGGACTGGTTGGGTGGTTGGAGCAGGCTGGATTGGGAGGAAGAGTGGGGCTGCCTTCTGCCTGCTTCCCCTTCCTTTCACCTTGGAGGCGTTTGCCCCGTTCTGTCTCCCTTCCTCCCCTTCCAGTTGCTGGCAGATGTGTTAGTGCTCAGGGAGAAGAGGAAGCAGGAAAACTTGATTGTCAAGGTGTCCTGAGTCGGTGTCTCAGCCACCACCCCAAGAAGCAAGTGGGACCTTGGCCAAGATGCTTCACTTCTCTGAGCTTAGCAAGTGGGTAACTAGAGTCCCTGCCCTGTTGGAAATTAGAAGCACCGAGGTCTTGGTCTGTGCAAATCAGAAGTATTTCTCCTTCCCAGCTGTTCGGGCTGCCTGTCCAGGGGCGTCAGTGTCTCCAAGTGGTTGGAGTCCAGTGCGTACTGTGGGATGAATGGAGGTGGACATTGCTGGTCTCCTAACTGTATGTGTCCATCTCCTTGGCTGTGTCTTAAGGAACCCAGCCTCTTTTTTCACATCGTGAAGCACTTTATGATTTACAGTGCCCACTCACACCCATTATTATATTTATTGGTACCACACTGTTAGGTACCTATTGGTAGTTTTCTCTCATTACAGGTGCGGAAATTGAGACTCAGAAAGGTGAAGTCTGAACTCGGAGCTCAGGACTCCACAGCCCAGTTTCTTTTCATAGTATCAGGCTGCCAGGAGGAGAGTATTAGGGCTTTCCTTTAGGTCTTGCAACATCTTGCTTAGTCCAGTCTTTACTTGTATCACCAGCCTTTGCCCAGGTGGCTGGCGGGAAGCTGGGTGACAGAGCTGGCCTCAGCCCTTTCCCTCCTTTCCTCAGCCCCGCTGGCCATTTCCCCCCTCTTTGGATGAGCCCCTTTTACCCAGAGGTCTTTGTAGGAATATGGTCCTTCAGATGTCAATTGACAGGCCACTTCCTCAGAGAAGCTTTCCCGACTTCAGCACCAGTTTCCATCTGTAAAATAGGGACTACAGTGGTACCCCTTCAGAGAGAGGTGAGGATGAAAGGAAATGGTTCTTATGAAGCACCTATCACATATACTTTGTGGTCAGTCAGGGCCTAAGACATGGCTTCTGTTTCTCTCCACTGCGGTGGCCATGACTGATGCTGGGGAAGGATGGCCTCCCTCAGGGCTCCATACCTCCATTGCCTGGGAGAGCATATTGCTGCTCAAGCTTCCTGGTCCCTGGGTCCCCGGGGCCAGAGAAAGCCTGATTAATCACACTTCCCAGACCAGCTCTCCCAGGAGGCAAGGCCTCTGATGAGGCTGCTGACATTTCTGAGCTGGAAGCAAAGTTAGGACTCAGCAGTTTGGGCTGTTGGAAGGCAGAGTGCTTCAGACCCCAGGAGGGAGTGGATTTGGGTGGCCTTAGTGTCCTGCATACAGAGGACTCAGTTACCTAGCTCATCTGTAGTGCCTTCTGTGGCTGGACCCCACCTTTCTCCCCAGCCTCCCCAGGCAGTAGAGTCAGGCTGCCTGATTTCATATGCTGACTTCACCACTCATGACCTCTGTGGCCTTGGACTAGTCACTTGACCCCTCTGAGCCTCAGGACTTCTGTTTTACTGTGGTGTGATAATAGTGCCTGCCTCACTTGGCTGCTGTGCGTGTTCAGTGAGCACATGGGCAAAAAGGAAGTGCATTGTGTGCGCCCAGCACCGTGACAGTTAGCTATTAATGTGTTGCAGCCATACTGGTCTCCAGCGTGCCAGGGTTCTAGGCTCTCTTCTCTTGCCTCAGAGCCTTTGTTGTTCCCAGGGACTGAAGTGTCTTTCCCCAGCCTTTACCTGGCTCACCCTGCTTGTCCAGCAGGCCTCAGCATTACACCCCGCCCCCCACTTCTCTAGGAAGCTTTTTGTCATGCTCCATCTGATGCTGGTAGTAAAAGGTTCCCCCAGAGCTATGGCAGGGCTTTATACCCATCTCACCACCATGCCTGTGAAGTAGCAATTCTTATTTTTTCCGTAAGGGGACGCAGGGTCAGGACGACTGTCTCCTGCCCAAGATGACATAGCTGGAAAGGGACAAAGTCAGGATTCAAACACAGGCAGTTAAGTCTCATCCTCCCCTGCCCTGTGCTAACCACTAAACCATGCTGCCTCTGAGTTCGCCCCTTTTGACTGTAACTTGTGTGTTAAGTATCTGTCATCCATCCCTTCCCTTCATCTCCAGCCCTCAGTTCAGGCCTGACTTGGAGCAAGTGTTCCGTATTTACCTGTTTGACAACAACTGTCAAATACATTATTTGGTTACTTGGGTGTATTGCATGTTCATCATGTGCCAGGTGCTGGGCTAAGTACTCATACCATCCTCTGTTTACACATGAGGAAACTGAGGCTCAGGGAGCTTTAGTTGCACAGCCAGGGGACAGCAGTTTGTTCAAGTCCTTGCTCAGAACCTTGGTGCTGTAGGGAGTGACTCCATGAGGGGTCACCCCAGCACTGACCTGCGCAGACCAGACCATCCAGAGCAGGTTTCCCTGTTTCCTGTGTGGCGGGAGAGGATGTGGCTGCAAGGCTTTGTGTAAATGTGTGTAGCCTCTGCCATTGTGACTCCCTGGCCACCAGGACAAACCCGCCCCCTCACCAAAAACAAAAGAAGTAGGTGGAGTCCCATCCTTCCTCTGCAGGCATTTACCACCCACTCCCTCCCGTGATGGGGCATTTCTTCAGGACCAGGCACTGCTGAGCCCTTCACGGAGCTCACTGAGCTAGCACAGTAACCCTGAGATGGCCGCAGAGAAGGGGCATAGCCAAGGGTCAACTCTAATGTGCGGGGTGTGCCACAGTGCCCTGACAGTAGCTCTCCAGTCTCTAGTGCTGCCTTCACACCCTGAGATGCTATGGTCCTGACCTCTGCTGGCCTCTGGACTACCCTCTTAGAGCTCCTCCCCAGATCGCAGCCCTCGTTCCATCTGTCTCCCCTGGACCTCAGACCTTCTCTGGAATGGTCTGGCGTCACAACCCAGTTTGAGGTGTAGCCAGCTCTTCTCCCTAACTCCTCTTTGTCTGTCTTCCTTCTGAGGTGCCTGTCATTTCCTTTTCTCCCATTTCCTAACCTTCTAGACTTTGTTTTTGCCCTTCTACCAATTTTTGAGTACATGGTATGTCCCACACCTGTACTGAACCCTCTATGTGCCTTATCTTAGGAACTTTTCACAGCAGCCCTCTGCAGCCTTTTACAGAGGGAGAAATTCAAAGAGATACAGTGTCTAGCAGAGGGCCATACAGTGAGCTAAGAAATTGGAACCCAGGCCAGTGGGATTCCAGTGCCAGTGAATGTAACCATCCATCCGTTGGCGTTTGTTCAATAATTGCCTGTTGAGTGCCTGCTCTGTAACCAACCTGGACATGATCCCTGCCTTCCCAGAGCTTGGATGTGTGTGTGTGTGGACAGACACAACACAGAAGGATCCTCTAGGTGGATGGAAAGGTCCGGCCATGTGAGTGCTCAGCGGGGAAGCACAGTCTGCAGAGTTTGTTCTGCAGTTTAGTTGCTTCCCTCACACGCAGAGGGTAAGTCTGCCGTGATGTCGAGCCTGGACCTGCCCTGCTGTTGGGAGTGGAATTTCCTTTATTTCCTCACAACTATAATCACAGATAAACGCACACATGTTTATGCTCCCCTCTGGAACCTTGGCTTCTTCACTGCAATTAAAGGAGAGAGGGAAGGGAAACACACTTGAGCACCAGTGTGTGCGGTCCAGCTCATGGCCAATCCAGGCATTCTTCTTTGGCTCCTGTTGGAAGTAAAGCCACCATTCTGAGCTAAGAGGGATCTGGCGGCCAGTGGGAAGTACAGAGGGAGGCATGTGGAAACCAAGCCAGCTATCGCAGTTGGGTTAGGAGCATGGGTTTTGGGGTCTGAGTGTTGGACCTACGCAGGTTTGAAGCCAGTCCTGACTTATTTATTTAGTTTTAGCTCTGTGGCCTGGTGCAGGTTATTTTATCTCCCTGAGCCACAGTTTTCTCAACTACTCAAGGGCAGTATTAAGATTGTGCATGCAGAGTTCAGCTTGGCACCCAGCAAGTGCTTAATCAAGGGGAGCTATTGCCATATTGAGACCAGTTCAAGGTTAGTTCAAGAGCTAAGAAATGGAATTGGTTCATATCCTGTCACATATGTAGACTTCTCACAGGCTTTCCCACCAGGCATCCCCTGATCCCAGCAGGTGTGATGCTCCCCACAGAACTCCTCCAGCCAGGTTCTGAGCTCCTTCCAGGTTCCACAGGGACATGCCACTCCTCACATTTTGCCTTTTGCATGTTTTGTTCCCCTGGTATCGAATGCTCTTTCCCTGACTTGTAGATATCTTTCAGGTCTCAGCTCTCGTGTCCCTTCATCAGAGAAACCTGTCCCTCTTTCCACTAGTCCAGTGGTCGGCAAACTCATTAGTCAACAGAGCCAAATATCAACAGTACAACAATTGAAATTTCTTTTGAGAGCCAAATTTTTTAAACTTAAACTTCTTCTAACGCCACTTCTTCAAAATAGACTCGCCCAGGCCGTGGTATTTTGTGGAAGAGCCACACTCAAGGGGCCAAAGAGCCGCATGTGGCTCGTGAGCCGCAGTTTGCCGACCACGGCACTAGGCTGTGCAGAGTCCCTTGGCTTCTAGGAGAACGTGACTCACCCTCATCAGTACTTGTTCAGCATCTGTCTTCCATGCTGGATCCCCAGAACCCAGCACAGGGCTTGGAATGAAGCAGGTGCTCAAATATTTGTTGAGTGAGTCAGACTGGGCTTATGGGGGGAGTTAGGCCTGGCGTGGAGAGGGCACTGATGTGTGTGGAGCAGTTTGCCCAGTTATGGGGGAAGAAATAGGAAAGAGATGATTGCAGTGATATGGTGGAATAAGTGATAATCAACATTTTTTGAGCATTTACTGTATGACTTATAAGTGCTTTGCTAACATTTTACATGCATGATCTCATTTTAGCCTCATAACATTTCTTTTAAAAAATATATTTTTATTGATATCAGAGAGGAAGAGAGAGGGAGAGAGACATAGAAACATCAATGATGAGAATCATTGATTGGCTGCCTCCTGCATGCCCCCCTACTGGGAATCAAGCCCGCAACCTGGGCATGTATGTTCCCTTGACCAGAATCGAACCCTGGACCCTTCAGTCCCCAGGCCGATGCTTGGAGCCAAACCAGCTAGGGCTAGCCTCATAACATTCCATAAGGTGTTCTTATTCTCCATTTTACAGATGAGAAAGGACAGACTTGGAAAAGGGGAAGTCACTTTTCCATGGTCTCCAAACAAGGAATTTGAACTCAGGCAGGCTGACCCTTAAAAACTCACAGATTTAGCTCTACTTTGGGTGGCCTCCCTGGTGGGTACAGATGTCAGTAAAGAACTTATCTGCCTGACTCGAGGGCACCGTGCAGGGATGTCTGTGCCTGTGGTAGTTGTGGGCGATTGAAAGAGGGAGGCAGTTCTCTGTGGCCAGACTGGGGAGGTCTTGAATGCCAGGGGCCTCTGATAATAATAATAGCTGCCAGTTCTTGAGCTTCCTGCCATTTTATTGAGTTATTTAATCTTTACAACAACCCTGTGGGATAGTTGTTATCTTCACCCCAATTGGATGAGGAACTAAGACACAAAGGCGCTCTAGTAACTTGCCCAAGATTATGCAATGGGAGAGTGGTGGAGCTGGAATTCACACCCTGTGTGTCAGGCCCCAGAGTCCACCTGAGCCGTGGTGACTTAACCTTCAGGCCATACTGACTGTCCCCATGGAGATGAGCCAGTGGAACCTGGGTGCTGCTCCTGACTCGGGTGTCCCCCGCTTCTCTCCCCAGCATCCGCAGAGACAGCAGCAGCACTTCTCATCCCTGGATGACAAGCCCCAGTTCCCAGGGGCCTCAGCAGAGTTCATAGACAAGCTGGAATTCATGCAACCCAATGTCATCTCTGGGATCCCCATCTACCGTGTCATGGATCGGCAGGGCCAAATCATCAACCCAAGTGAGGATCCCCATGTAAGAGGCCTTCTCCCCCACCCGCTGCTTCCCTTGCCCATGTCCTCTCTGGTCCCACAGGCCCCACATATCTCTGTGCCTCTATCTGCAGCTGCCACAGGAGAAGGTGCTCAAGTTCTATAAGAGCATGACGCTGCTGAACACCATGGATCGCATCCTCTATGAGTCCCAGCGGCAGGTAGGTGGGGACAGGCTGGGGGTGGGGGAAGCTTGGAATTACCTGAGGTCCTCCTACTTGTGTGTGGGCCAAAAGACAGTTCCCAAGGAGGAGAGAGTGGAATGGAGCCTTTGTCTTGGGGTCCTTAGAGTTCTTGGGGTTCTTTTGGAGCTCTGGAGAGGGAATGTGGGAAGGGCGCTGCCCAGGGGCAGAAGGATGGACCAGATCACTGAAAACACCTAATGTGCGCCGGATTGGGGGCTTAACCTTGCAGGAAGAGGGAAGGTAGGAGATGTGAGGGCCCTTCTCGGGAACTCATAGTCCTGAGAAACGGTGACCCTTGGTGCTCCCCGGAGTGCCCGTGCCAAACATGCTGTGATCCTCAGTGGGCAGAGATCCAGTCAAAGAGGGAAATATTGACTCAAGTAACTAAAGTCCAGAGGGCACAGCTGGGTCTGGGGGCTTGAAAGATGTCATCAGACCTGTTTCTCTGAGTGTCTTTTATCCTCTTTTGCCTTGGCTTCCTTCATTCTCAAACAGTGGTGGTCTCGGAGGCTCCAGCTCAGGGAGAGGTGGTGGAGAAAGTGTTCAGGGTGTGATTGAAGTGCTCATCTGTTACTTTTCTGGTTTTGCAGCCCTGGGAAAGCTGCTTAGCCTCTCAATGCATCAGTTTTCTGGTCTGCATGGGGTTGCCATGAGGGTTGATGGTGGCATATGTAGTGAATGGCCTTAGGAACAGTGAACTTGGCATTTAGTCAGCCCATAACCAATATTAGCTATTTGTCATGATCTTACCAGCCTCATGATAATTAAACCTGCTCCTTAGTGGTGGAAAGAAAGTAGTCCCTGATGTTCCAGCAGAAGACCTAGGCTGATGCTCATTGGCCAGGCTTTGGTCACAGACCCCTCCCTGAACCAGCTCCTGTGATAGACCAGGCTGGGGCCATCCCAGGAACCAAGGGAATAGAGGAATAGACCGAGAGCATGAGTGCTGGGGTTCCTGTTAGAAAAGGGGGAAGAATATTGAGCAGGCAGGTCCTCGGATGTCACCACTCCTGCTGGAAATTTGCATTTGCATCAAGCCTCAGGTGACTGCTGTGATCTAAAGTATGAGGCTCACTGGCCTAGAAGACAGACTGAGCAGATCAGACAGACAGCCTGCTCCCAGGTTCTTGCTCTCAGGAGCACTCCGTATGGGCTCTCCAAGTTAGCGTGGTGTCTCCACCCTGCCCAGAAACCTCCTGTGGCTCCCATGTCCACAGGATCACATCTGCCCTTCCTGTTCATTCATCTCCTTTTCCACTGTGGCCGTGGCCTCTCCATAGCCTCAGTGCCAGGCCAGGCCATCTTCCCACCCTCACACATGCCTGGGTTCCTTCCTGCCCCTGCACTGGCTGCACAGACAGGGGCTTTGTAATCCCACAGATGTGGGTCCAATCACAGCTATGGCTTTGGGCAGATGATTTTTCTTGTCTTTGTCTCAGTTTCTTTAATATATTTTAAAAATGGGGATAAGAAGAGAACCTACCCTGTAGGGTTGGGGAAGGAATTCTGTGAGAACCAACATGTAAGGCCCCTTGCCCAGTGGCTGACAAGGAAGCCCTCAATGAGCTCAACTCATCCATCAAGGTCTATCCTGTTAGCTAGGATTACTTGCACCTGCAAGTAACAGTCCCCCCCCCCAAAAAAAAAAAATCCTAACAAAAATAAAAGCAGTAGCGTCAACAGATTAATCATTTTTTTCCTCTGCATAAAAGACATCTGGATACAGGTGGTCTGGGCTGGTATGGTGGCACCACAATGTCATTCGATACCCAGTGTTGGTTTCTAGCCTTGAGGACCCCTCATGAATCTAATGGCTGCTAGGGTTCTCTCCATCACATTTCATTCCAGGCAGGTAGTAGAAGGAAGGTGGAAGGTCAGACATGCCACTTTCCAGGTATCTCCCATAGCCACCTGTATAGGACTTCCTGATAATATCTCACATTTCATTGGTCACTCCTAGCTACAAGTGAGAATGAGAAATGCAGTGTTTTAGTCTGTGCAGTCGCTGCCTGTGGTGAAGGAGATCTCTGTTAGCAGAGAGGAAGAGGGGTAGGGTACGGGGTGGCAACCAGTGAACTCTGCCAGTAACCCAGGTCCTGTTTCCTCAGGGGACCCTCTTAGGCTTCTCCCCTCACCAATCTCACAGCCCTGCCAGGCACTCAGCACCTGGCATCCACCCACTCACTTGGCTCTGGGAGGTCAATTAACTTTTAATTGGCTCCCCACCTAGAAGAAAGCATTATTCACCTGGTTCCCCCACCATGACAGAAGGCTGGGCCTGCAGACCACATGAGGACTATGCAGAGGGCATCCTGCAGGTGCCAGCCCGGGCTCTCTCTTTCACTTTACATGTAGTTCTAGGGAGCTCGTGTCTATCTCTATGCCAGGGGCGTCCCAGATCTCCAATCAGAGCTCTCCTCTTAGCGCCAGATCTAGTTGGCTTCTTGCCCTGATGTCCCACACCAAATTCAGCCTGTCCAGACTTGGCCTCTGCATCTTCCTCCCAGACCTGCTCCCCTCCCACCCTTAGGCCAGTTCTCAGTGAAGGGTGCTCCACCATCCCCATTTGCCCAAAGTGGAGGCCTGCATTCAATTTCTCACTCCTTCTTCCCCCTTGCTATCACTTTCTCTGTCCCTAGACATTTAGTTAGAAATCCATTCTGGATGAGTTGCCTTTCATCGAATGCTTGTTGCCTCATATTCCAAGACGGCTGCCACAGGTCCAGGCTTCAGGGCTGTGTGCCAGGCAGGAAGAAAGAAGAAAGCAAAAGCAGACTTCCACTTAAAATACCTGGCTAGAGCTGTGTCCTGTGGCCACCTCTGGCTGTGAGGGAGGCTGGGAACCTAACATTTGGCTTTTCCAGGCTCTGGGGTTGGGCACCAGTATAGTCAGCCATGGGGGTCTGCCATAGACTGCTTTTTTAAAAAAATTAAATTTATTATTATTATTTTGGTTAATCCTAACCTGAGGATATTTTTTTCCATTGACTTTTAGAAAGAGTGGAAGGGAGGGAGTGAGGGAACGGAGAAGAGAGAGAGAGAAAGAGATAGGGAGAGAGGGAGAGGTGAGACACATTGATTGGTTGCCTCCTGCACACCCCCCACTGGGGATCAAGTTGGCAACCAGGGCATGTGCCCTGACTCAGAATCAAACTGGGGACCTCTTGGTTCATGGGTTAACACTCAACCACTGAGCCACACCAGCCGGGTGGGCTAATGTAATTTTTAAAAGTTTTTATTTTTCAATTACAGTTGACATTCAGTACTATTTTTTAAATTTAATTTTTATTCAGTATTATTTTATACTAGTTTCAGGTATACAGCGTACTAGACAGTTATATAATTTACAAAGTGATCCCTCCAATAATTCAAGTACCTACCTGGCACCATACATAGTTATTACAGTATTATTGACTGTATTCCCTGTGCTGTACTTTATATTCCCATGACTATTTTGTAACTACTGATTTGTACTTCTTTTTAAAAAAAACTTTTATTTATCGATTGAGTTTTAGAGAGAGCCATATTGATTTGTTGTTCCACTTATTTATGCATTCATTGGTTGCTTCTTTATGTTCCCTGAATAGAGATCAAACCCAACCTTGGTGTATTGGGACGATGCTCTAACCAATTGAGCTACCCAGCCAGGACTGTTTTGTGTTTAGTTTATTTATTTTGTTCTTTAGATTCCACATATAATTGAAATCATATGGTATTTGTTTTTCTCTAACTGACTTATTTCACTTAACGTAATACTCTCTAGGTCTCTGTTGTTGGATATGGTAAGATTTCATTCTTTTTTTTACGGCTATGCAATATTCCATTGTATATATGTACCACATCTTCTATTGATAGGTACCTGGGTTGCTTCCATATCGTGGTTATTGTAAATAAAAAATATAGAACGCTTCACGAATTTGCATGTTATCTTTGTATAGGGGCCATGCTAATCTTGGTATCATTTCAGTTTTAGTATACATACTGTCAAATTGAGCACGGAGACTGCTTTTTTTTTTTTTAATTTTATTGATTTCAGAGAGGAAGGGAGAGGGAGATAGAAACATCAATGAAGAGAGAGAATCATTGATTGGCTGCCTCCTGCACGCCCCCTACTAGGGATTGAGCCCACAACCTGGGCATATGCCCTTAACCGGAATTGAGCCCAGGACCCTTCAGTCCGCAGGCCAATGCTCTAGTCACTGAGCCAAAACAGCTAGGGCCGGAGACTGCTTCTCAAGACTATCAACTATCCATTCCTCTCCCTGCTTCTCAGCACTACCAGGCCAGGCCACTGGCCCTTCTGCATGGCTTGCTGCACTCAGTCCTGTTTCCTCCATCCATTTCCCACACTGTAGCCTGAGAGACCTTTCTAAAACACTCCGGGTAAAGTCCAGGATGTGTAATTCCCTGCACTACCTGGGTTCTGCTTCTATCTCCCGCCTCATCCTTCCCCACTTTTTCCACTTCACATCCCAGCCCTTCCAGCCTCATGGCCTTTATTGTTCTCTCTGCCTAGAAACTTCCACCCACTCTGACCTTCGCTCAGCTTAGGCATTGCTCCCTGGTGCCCCTCCCTGGTGGGGTAGGTATGTCCTTATAGCTTCCATCACACAGCTCCCTCACTCTGGCTCTAACCAGTTTTGCAGTTCCTCCATGAAGGGTGAAACCCCAGTGTGGCCTGGCCTAGAAAAGTGGATCAATGGAGTCATCAGATGGTCAGGATTTGGATGGTTCTCTGTGGTTGCCTAGCATAACTGAGCCCGGGCCTCTGGGCCTCCCTCTACCTCCAGGGCCGGATCTCCTTCTACATGACCAACTATGGTGAGGAAGGGACGCACGTGGGGAGTGCAGCAGCCCTGGACAACACTGACCTGGTGTTTGGCCAGTACCGGGAGGCAGGTACGTCTGCCCATGGCCCTGCCCTGTGGAACACATGCCAGAGGCCTGGGTCTACGGTCCCCATCGAGGCAGGTCAGGCCCAGTCCTTGGCGTGAAGGCGCAACCCACATGAGTTACCCCGGGTGCTCTTCAAGGAGTGGCATGATATCAGGGAGGTCCAAGGAGCTGGAGGAAGAGCTTTTCAAGCAAGAGAGCGCCAAGCCAGGTACAGGAGTTTGGAGGGGCTGGGCTTCCCCTCTGTGTAAGCCCTGCACTGTTGAGGTTAAAAGCTGTGCTCCTAATTGGTCCATGGCTACCAGCTGTCAGATTTGGGGCAGGTCACGTCCCTTCTCTGAGTGTCAGTTTTCTCATCTCCAAAATCAAGATGATGATGGTATTGTAACCCCTGCACCGGGGGTTGCTGGGAACATGCAGTGAGGGCAGCTATAGGTGTGGGCCCCTGTCCACACCGCGTGAGCTCTGCTGGCCTCCCTCCAGGCGCCGTAGCCTTCCGGGAGCAGAAGCAGATGGGAAGGCCTGGCAGGTCCCAGCCAGGGAGCTGGCTTACTTCTAAGTGAACAAGTGCAGGGAAGGAAGGATCAAAGGCTAGGACTGAAGAAAATCAATGTGCATAAAAGAGTGATTGGGGTGAAGGAATTAGCCTGGGGAGCTGAAGGGGTGGCTCCAGACTGGTTGTTGGTATGGGGGCCTTGCCAGGGAGCCTCCCCTCTGCAGCTTCCAGGGAGACAAATCTTGAACCATCCTCATAGGTACTTTATGACCGAGGGCAAGTTGCTTACTGCTCCTTAGTTTTCTCATGTATAATGGGAGATGGTGAACCCTTTCTTTCACCATGGTTGTTGAGGGCGTTTGTGGGAGAGATGACACAAAGCTGTTAGTTCAGGGCTTGGCATGGGGTAAGCACTCAGTGTCGGAGTGATATTGTGACCGGCGGGGGCCTCACCCTGGGATAGCTTTTCAGGAGGGAGGCAGGGCTTGGCCAGGCTGGCTGTGCAGAGCCCTCCCTCGACCAGTAGGGTGTTCTGGTCTACTCTCGGACTGTCTACTCCCCTCTCCGCTGCACCTGATCCCCAACCCCACATGCTGTAAGAGGACAGACACCCTGTGATAGTCTGTGGTTCAGCATGGTTAGCAAGGAAGATTTCCTCAGAGACTGGGCTGCAAGCCAGGTTTGCAGAGTGCTTCCTGCCTGTTTTTGCTGATGGGGTCTCCAGGCAGGACCAAGTGAGGGTCCTGGACTCATGGTGGCAGCTGGGCACTCCACGCAGGGCTGTTTGGGCCCTGGCACCACAGTCAACACAAGGCCCTGCTTCTGGGCAGCTGCTGAGGACACTCGTGCCAGGTAAGGTGAGGTGGACTCTGTGCCCATCCTTGCCTCTCTCAGTGGAGAGAACAGCGGGGAGAACAGTGGTACTCAGAACAGTGCCTGGATTGTGCTGCCTCAGGGAACCCCTCACCAGCCAGGTGAGGTGGGATCACAGTTCCCTGTCAGAGCCTTATGGTCGGCTTCTCTTTGATGGTAGGTAGGCGTCCACCAGAGATTTGTTTAAAGAAATTAGGTACTTTCTCATTAAAAAACAAAACAAAAACAAAACAAGCTAGATGTCTTCATCTTTTGAAAACTGGATGATTTGTCCTTCCTGGGTAGCAATCAGTTGGTCTGAACAGTGGCTTCCTTCTTGAGATAAGCCTGTGCTTTCTTTAAAAAAAATTTTTTTTCATTAAAATCTTCACTGGAGGATATTTTTTTCATGTTTTTTTAAAGAGACAGTGAAAGAGAGGGGACGGAGTCGGGGGCGGGGGGGGGGGGGGCGGGAAGAGACACTGATGTGAGAGAGGCACATTGACTGGTTGCCGGGATGGAACCTGCCACCGAGGTACATGCTCTTGATCGGGAACTGAACCCTTGACCCTTGAGTCTGCTCTAACCACTGTGTAAAACCAGCCAGGGCCAGGCCGTGTTTTCTGGCCTGCCCACCTGGTTCCTGCACCTGCTGGTCCCCTAAGCATGCCAGTATGCCTCCCCTGCTCTTGTCCAGCTCCCTTACTGTACAAACAGGAAATTGGAAGCTTGGGCAGGAAGAGCCTTGCCCTGGGACCCTCACGGGGTTAGTCTACCCCCTTGGGTCCCCCTCCCCCACTAACTGCTGCCTCCTCCCCATGCAGGCGTGCTGATGTATCGGGACTTCCCCCTGGAACAGTTCATGAACCAGTGCTACGGCAACGTGAACGACCTGGGTAAGGGGCGCCAGATGCCCGTCCACTATGGCTGCAAGGAGCGTCACTTCGTCACCATCTCCTCTCCACTGGCCACACAGATTCCTCAGGGTGAGGATGCATGTCCCGGGCCCGGAACACACAGACCAACGCCATACCCCTGTGCAGGCCCCAGCCCTTCTCTATCCCAGCGGGGCTTTCTGGTTGTTGACACAGTCAGAGCATTGGTCTGGCCTCCAGACTTTCAAGACCCTTCTTGTCTGGGACCCTTCAGAGGAGGGCTGTGGTGGTATCCTCATCTGTTTGGCAGGCATGCCCACACTCTTGGTTTCAGAAACTTGTGCCCACCCCATTTGTCCGTGCACAAGCATAGCCAACTGCAGGTGGCATTTTTGCTGAAGGTAGGTAGGATTTTCATAAGGCGGGACCCTGGCCTTCACCTTCCTTTTGGGTGCAAATGTATGGAGTCCCTGCTACGTGGGTGCCATTCTAGGTACAGTGAACAAGAGACAGACAAAGCCCTTTGCCATCCTGATGCTGACATGGAGGTAGGGGAGACAGACAGTAAACAGGGTGAAGCAGTGACCCGTGGAGCATGTCGGGTTAAGTCCCACAGCGGGAAATGAGGCCGGGGGCGGGCGGTGGTGGTGGTGCGTGGTGGTGGTGGTGCGGGGGCGCAGGGAGGTAGGAGTGTTGTGTGATGGGAAAGGTGGGATGGTATCACTAGGTGACATTTCAGGACAGACCGGGAGGCAAGTGGGGAACCAGCAGGGTTCTTGAGGCGGGGCCTGCCTGATGTGTTTGTGGGTAGGGAGGAGCTATGAATGGGGGTGGGGGTGTCAGAGAGATAGGGAGAGTGCAGATCTCTGTGGGGCCTCAGGGCCTTTGACTTTAACCCAGAGTGGAATTGGTGCTGTAGGGCCGCAGGAGAGATGTCAGCTGGGCAGTGACTTGGCCTGGCTCACAATTGACCAGTCTGGCTGCTCTGAAAGGAATAGGCGGGGCCTAGGTTGGGCCAGTGAGGTGACGGAGATGGGGAGAAGGTGTCAGATTCTGGCTCTATTTTTGAAGGTAGAGTAAGTGTGGGGATGACAGAGTTAGGAGTCAGAGATGGTGCTCATGTTTTGGGACTGAGGAGTGGATGTCAGCTGAGGGAGATGAGGGGATGGGGCAGGTTTGGGAGACAATCAGGATATTAGGTGATTTAAAAAAATAGGTTTTTATTGACTTTTAGAGAGAGAGGAAGTGAGAGGTAGAGAGAGAGAGAGCAAACAGGGAATGGGGGGAGGAAGCTTGAGCAGGAAGAGCCTTGCCCTGGGACCCTCACGGGGTTAGTCTACCTCCTTGGGTCCCCCTCCCCCAATGTCAGAGAAATATCAATCGATTGCCTCCTGTATGCATCCCGACCAGGGATTGAACCCACAACCTGGGAATCAAACTGGTGACCTTTCAGTGCATGGGGCAATGAGTGCTCAACCAACTGAGCCACACCAGCCAGGGCTGATATCAGGTGTTTTCTTCCCAGTGATAGCTTGGTCACAGCCAGCCTGAACCCCAGAGCCTGGGGTTGGAGTGATGGTGTGCTGTGTGCGTGCGTGCGTGCGTGCGTGTGTGTGGGTGGTGAGTATTCTTGGTGCTCTGCTCCTGCTCACCACCCTCTCACTGCCTACAGCGGTGGGAGCAGCCTACGCAGCCAAGCGGGCCAATGCCAACAGGATTGTCATCTGTTACTTCGGTGAGGGGGCAGCCAGTGAGGGGGATGCCCATGCCGGTTTCAACTTCGCCGCCACCCTTGAGTGCCCCATCATCTTCTTCTGCCGAAACAATGGCTATGCCATTTCCACACCCACCTCTGAGCAGTACCGCGGGGATGGCATCGGTATGATCTGGCATCTCCTCTCCCCTCCTGTTCTCTTCCTGTGCTGTCGGCACTAGGGAGGTCGCAGGAGCCTGTGAACGGAGCGCTGCCCTGTTTGCTCTCCTCCCCTTTCCTTCCCTGCTCATTGTCCTCATCAGAGCCGTGGGGTTTGAGCTGCCTCTCTCTGTTCCCACAGCGGCTCGAGGCCCCGGCTACGGCATCTTGTCAATCCGTGTGGATGGCAATGACGTGTTCGCCGTGTATAATGCCACCAAGGAGGCCCGGCGGCGGGCCGTGGCAGAGAACCAGCCCTTCCTCATTGAAGCCATGACCTATAGGTGCCTGCCTCCCCCCATTCCCATCAGCCTTGACAGCCACCATCTTTACCTTCTTCCCCACGTCGATCACTGGGGTCTCCAAAGCCTGACCCTATCACCCCAAGTTGTATCCCCTTCCTTGCCTGGAGCAGGATTGGGCACCACAGCACCAGTGACGACAGCTCGGCATACCGCTCGGTGGACGAGGTCAATTACTGGGACAAGCAGGACCACCCCATCTCCAGGCTGAGGCACTACATGCAGAGCCGTGGCTGGTGGGATGACGAGCAGGAGAAGGCCTGGAGGAAGCAGTCCCGCAAGAAGGTGAGGGGCTCCCTCTGTTGGAAACAAGTCCCAGGGGGTGTCCGGAGGTGGGGCATCATGGGGAACCCTGGAAGGATGGAGGCTGGGATTTGGGGGACATTGAACTGGGAGAGTCAGGGATACCTGTAAATGTGGCCTGTGGAGCCAGGCTGCCTGGGCACATGCACCTCAGCCATGTCCTTGGCACGATGTCTGCCCTCTGCTCTCATCTCTGAAGAGGGATCCTGGGTACCCGCTTCAGAAGGTTGGGGATGGGATGACTTAATCCGCAGGTGGTGTGAGTGTCCCACCCACAGCCAGTCCGTGTCCTCCCTGGCCCTGGTCATCAGGAGCCAGGAGCCAGAGGTAAGGGAAGCAGTGTGTCCAGCTCTGCCCCTAACTACATTGTCACGGGCAAGTCTCTTTTCTGTGCCTTGGTTTCCTTATCTCTAACCTGCCTGCTTCTTAGGGCTGTTGAGTCTGAAACCATTTTATAGGCTTAGGTCGGTACCTAGTCCTGCGAAGGATCTCTGGGGTTGGGGCATTGATGGGGATGTTAGCTATCACACTGTGATGATGATCGTCTTCGTTGTCCAGTGGGAACACAAAGGCTCAGGGGTTAATGCCTCACTGAAGTCCTGCAGGTAGGAGGCAGGCCCTGGGTGGGAGGCCAGTCACCTGCCCACCGTCCCGTGTCCTCCAGGTGATGGAGGCCTTTGAGCAGGCCGAGCGGAAGCTGAAGCCCAGTCCCAGTCTGCTCTTCTCGGATGTGTATCAGGAGATGCCTGCCCAGCTCCGCAAGCAGCAGGAGTCCTTGACCCGTCACCTCCAGACCTACGGCGAGCACTATCCCCTGGACCACTTTGAGAAGTGAGGCCTGCTCGCCCCACCCCACCCACTCAGGTACCCCGAGAGGCAGTCCCAGGCTGAGGGGTGGAGGCAGCTGGCAGGACACCACCCTCTTCCCCAGCCAGCACCCTCCAAGGGGCCAGGGCAGGACTGAGATAGTAAGGGTGGGCTTCTGCTCACTGTCCCAGCTCCTCTAGGCTGTTACATTGTTGGGGGGGCCCTCTCAGCCCCCACTTTGTGGTTGCAGTGCCTTTTCCCAAGGGCTAGGTGGGATGCCTCCAGGACTGGAAGCCCCTCTGGGCTAGGGCAAGCATGGCAAGTTCGCCTGTGGAACGTACCCAAAGTGAGGGGTGATCAGCAGGCAGTGAATAAACTTTCTCTCTACATTTGGTTCTCTGCCACCTTTGGTCTCTGTTTCCTGGCGTTTTGGAGGTGGGAGGAAAGTCCTGCATGACTGGTTTGGGACCCTGCCCCTTCAGTTAGAGCAGTGGTTCCCAACCTAAGCATCTCTGAAATCCTGATGCCCCCCTGTGGCACACAATTCTTATTCAAAAAGTGAGCTCCTATTCACGTGGAGGAAGCCTAAAAGGCCATTAACTTGGTCTAAACAAGCTTCCAAAGAACATGGCATCCATAAAAGAGAAAAGTAAAAAAATGAAAGGATAGTTGAAGGACTGAGGAAGAAATCACTAAGAAATTGTTTAAAAAAGAATAATATGAAGTGGTATGAAAAAATAGCAAAGTTTCAAAACATAATAGAGAATTGAAATGCATAAATATGTCACAGTATATACTTATATACTGTATATGAGGCTCCTATTACCATAAAAATGCAAAAAATTTACTGTTAACTCATTCTCAAATTGCCCCCCTGTGGGGCATGTGCCCTACGTTGGGAACCACTGAGTTAGATGGATAAGGCCAAGGCTGTTGAGGTACCTACTTCCCTGGAAACTTGCACAAGGTGGAGGGCCAGCTTCAGCAGACAGGGTGGGGTGGGGTGTTCCAGAGTTGGACTCCTGCTCTCCCACGGAGTGAGACAAACCTGGTGTCCAGCAAGGTGGACAGGCGGCTGTTGGAGCTGGCCCTGTCCAGTAGGGGTGGGGAGGGTGTAAAGGTCAGGGTGTGCAGGGTATGGGTGGCTGAGCTCTGCTCTTACAAAGTTCCCAGGACCCCATAGGCACAAAGAAAACTCCAGGCCTCAGAGGGGGACGTTCATATTTTAGAAAACAACAAGACAAAAACAGTCCTCTGCCTCCTGCTGCTCCGTCCCATAGCCTGGGCCAGCCCAGGAGGGGCTCAAGCAGTCGTGATTCTAGGACCTCCTCCTCACACGAAGGCCTAGAAAGAGAGGCTGAGCAAGGGGCAGGCAGGCACTGAGGCCCTGGGCCCAGGTCAGGTTGGCCCTCCCTTCCCATCCCCACCGAGGGTCAGCATTGGAGCTGAGGGTCCTGCAGGTGTTTCCAGAGCCAAATGCTGTCCTGGGGTCTGATGGGTCGCACCAGCAGCAGTTCACGGAGAGTGCAGGGGTCAGCCCTACGGTCTGCTGGCCAGGCTGTGAGGAAGCCTATGTGGGCCCTGGGCGCTAGGCCAAGAGCGCGGAAGCACAGGCCAATGTAGACATCGTTGAAGGGGAACGGTGCCACACGGGCTGCTGCCTGCAACAGCCAGGGTGCCAGGCGCCCAGCGATGATGTAGCCACCCCCGCTGGCATAGGCTGGATAGTCACCTTCAAAGAAGGACACGGGCACGTAGAAAGGTCCTCCCGGCTTCCGGAGGGGCTTGGCCTGCGTAAAGACCTCACCCAGGTAGAGGCCTCGGGCCCAGCTGGGAGGCAGGGCCCGCAGGTAGTCCAGCAGGGCAGGAGTGTGCACAAAGGCGTCATCCTGAGCTTGCAGGACGAAGCTCACACCAGCGCAGTGGTGGCCAAGCCAGGACAGCAGCAGCAGGTCCTTGAGTGTCTCATTGAAGGGAACGTCCAGGAAGTCCCAGAGCAGCAGGTCACTGTAGCGGTGGCTCTCCCAGGCCACCAGAGGGCCTAGGTCAGGACCCCCCTCACCTACTGGGGACCCCAGCAGGAAGAGCAGGCGGATTCCAGGAGCGGGACCACCCCAGGTCTCCCTCACGGCCTGTCGTTCAGCAAATCGCCCTGGTTCCGACTTGACAGCCAGCAGCAGGTAGGGGATATTGTTTTCCCCACAGCTGGGCACTTGGCCACGGCCACCTCCAGGCAGCCACTGAGGGAAGCTCCGGCAGGCTGCTGACAGCAAGAAGCGGCGGAGGTCCGCAGGGTAGGAGGTGAAATCGGGGATTTCAGCAGCCGCGGCAGCTCCCCAAGCCCGGCAGTCTCCCTCCTCCGTGCTGTTCCCACTGGGCAGGGCCCCCAGCCGCCACTGCTGCTGGTTCCAGTAAGCCAAGGGCAGTGGGCCAGTTTGGCCCAGACGGGCCGAGAGGTTAGCTGGCAGGGTGGGCTCAGGACTGGCTGACGTCAGGCCTGGCAGGGTGCCCTGGGGTCCCAGATAGACCTTGCTCAGCCGAGACTCCGATGTCCACTCGATGTACACTTTGAGGCCCAGGAGCGTGAGCAGTGCTGACAGGCAGAGAAGGCACTTGGGGCAGCGCATGACCCAGCTCGGGGTAGGGATGGCCGCGGTGGGAGCTGCAAAGGAGCCACAGAGGCCTTTGGAGTGCAGCATGAGCCTTCATAGTTCCCACCAACCCAGTAATGGCCTCTTAGTCCCAGACCCTAAACCGGCCCCTATTCCTGAACCTGGAATCACTGCTCCAATCCCATTGCAACACCCGTTCTTTCCACTCTCAGCTCAATCCCTTCCACAGCTTGTTCCCATTCCCCCATTCATCTCCCTCTCTAGGAATCAGGATCCCTGGGGTCAGCTTCTTCCAGCGTCAGAGAAACCCAAACTCCCTCGCTCCAACTGCCCCCACCCCAGGGACTGGGGAGCCCTCTTTACCTCTGGGTCCGGCTCCGGCACCCCGGGCCTCTGGTCAGGCCCTCCCAGCTCCCTCCCTTTTGCCCAGGTCCTGCTGGGGCTGAATCTTCTTTCTCCGTGTGTCATTGTTCTTCAGCCCAGCCCAGCCCAGCCCAGCCCAGCCCGACCAGAGGGGTGGGGCGGGGAGGGGAGCAGGCAGCTGGGAGGGCCCCAAGGGCTGGGAGGAACCGGGGCGGGGCTGAGGGAGGCAGGGGAGAGGGGGAGGGCAGGAGGCCGACCTGAGATGGGGCTCTGGCTTGTTGGGGCTGGTTTTCTGGTGAAGCAGAGGGGATTGGCTGCAGTGACTGGGGCACCTGGTGAGGCCTGGGACGGGAGAACCAGGGGCCTGGGAGAATCTGAGGGAGGGTGAGACTGAGAGCTAGGCCTGAACCTGGGTGGTGGTGGAATGGCCCAGAGACAGGCACAGTCCCAAAGTTGCAAAACTGAGACAAGGGGCTAATGACTGGTGGAAGGAGGAGGCGGCAGAGAATGTGCTGAGAGGGAAGGAGTCAGCCTGCCAGAGATGGGGGTGGTGTTGCTGCCCAGAGTCGGGGTGGAATGGGGAAGGGGGCCGGTGAGGACCGACATCCAGAGAGACCTCATGAAGAGGCAGGGAGGAGAGACAGATGGAAACTCAAGAATGCAAAGAGAAGGTGGGGGGGGCGTTGGACGGGGAGAAAGAGGGAGGGGTGGGGGGGGGGAGAGAGAGAATATGAATGAATATGAGAGAAATGGAGACAGTGAGCCAGAGATAAGGGGTGGCCAGGAAGCCCCTGTGGAGGAGGGTAAAGGGGAAGATTTAGAGAGGCAGGTGGAGGGAGTCTGCAAACTGAGCCAGACCCAGGGAGAGGCGGAGAAGGAAGCCAGGGAGGAGCAGGAGAGGACCAGATGGAAGGAGCAGGGGCAGCTGCAGGTGGAGCCAAGCTAGAGGGCATTAGAGGGTTGGGGGCGCAGGAAGCCTTCAAGCTGAGCCAACCCTGCATCTTCATCCTCTTTGGAGCCTGGCTGCCTGACTAGCAGGGTGGGAACCTATTCCTACCAGCCCCCACTCCAGTCCTGCCCATAGCTGCACAGGGACACGAGAACACTCACATCCGGCCCCCAGGGACAGGAGGGGTTGTCTGCCTGTTTACACCGGATGCCCTCCCGAGGATTCTGCTGTTGGGGCTGCAGCAGCTGTGTCGGGAGGGTAGCAGGTGGGGCCTCCTCATCCCAGACCTCCTGGAACCTGGGGTGGGACTAAGCCTGGCCTGACCCCCTTCACTCCACTTGGGGTTAGGGAGGACTGTCTCAGGGACCCTATTAGCCACAGCAGTGGATTATCTGTCCAGTGCTGATTTCCTCCCCCTAAGTTTGAATAATGGAGCCCATGGGACCAGCTGGAGGAAGTGGGGAATATTAATGGAATAAAAGCTAGAGTGGGAAATGACAACCAGGGGCACTGGGGTCAGGGGCCTCAGCACCCCTGGTGGGGGTCTAAGCCCTCCCTCAGGGCTTGGAGAGGGGTCCAAGCCCCCTGAGCTCTCCTGGCTCAGCTATGTACTCCCAGGGGGTGCAGAGGTTCTCCACAGGGGAAACACTACCCCTTCTAGGAGTGTTTTTGGAAATCTCAGCGAGTACAGTTTTTATTGCTGTGTGCATCAGTCTGGGTCCAATCAGGAGGGAAAGCACACAGCAACGGGAACAGGGAAAGTTGAGTGTCAAGAAGAGGTGCCTTCTGTGGAACAGAGTGAGGGGTGTGTGGAGGGGGTCAGGTAGATGTGCAGGTCGACCATGATCAACCCAACATCGCTGCCTCCCTAAGCCTTTGGATCCCTTCTGACTTCTTGCCTCATTAACTGTAGGCCAGTGTTAAATCCAAGTCCAAGTCACCCAACCAAGACAGCTGTTAGAACCACCCCCAGCCGCACAAGCTAACCCACTAAATCCAGAATCTCTAGTAAGTACCGTTGTACCAGTGAACCTGCCCACCCTCACTGGTCTGCACCCTTAGAATGCATTCCTGCATGGGTTCCCCGGGTTTCTGACTGTACTTAGTGTATAAGCTGTTGCTCCTGGGTCATAGTGAGCACCTGTCCCCTGGGGCATGCTGAGATTTGGCCCGGGGTATTTTTTGGTAAGTGATAGCAGGGTGCTTGTGATGACTCTTGAGAATGGACACTCTCAAGGCTTCTTCTCCATTACATCCCGGGGTTTCAAGCACAGGAAGACTGGTGGTCTCCTCAGATGCTGCTGAGGAGGCTGAGTGAGGTGGGTTTTCAAGATCGTGTTTCTTCTGGTCCAACCAGACAACCGCATTCGAAATTTCAAGATCTCACTGTTTACCTGTCAGCACCCTCACTTTCACGAGGAGACGAATTCAACCATCATCAACCTGCAGACTTTAATGCTGTTGCATTTTCAGTTCTCTCAGCCCTGTGGCCACGAGAACTAACCTTAGGGAGCTGTCACAGAAGTGCTTCAGTTCTCAGTGATTTGAGCTGAGGTGGCAGACCCGAGCCCGTCCTTGTCTGTCTGTAGGCACTAAGGACACTGCAGAGAGCCTGTCCATGCCTATCTTTAGAATGGCCATCACCGCCACAGCAGTCACGTGTTGCAGCCAGAGGGGGTCCTGGGGCTCGTGCTTCAGCTGCACCTCATCACAACAAACCCGTGATGGCCTGTGACTGCATGCCACGGACGCCAGTCCCATCTCTGTGAGCCTATCTCCTGGAACACTCTGGATACCAGTTTGGATCCAATCAGGAGAGGGGAAATCCCCCAGCAATCGGAACAGGGAACGTTTAATATAAAGAATTATTGACTCCAACAGCGAATTGGAAGTGACGAGGGATCCACTGGTATGGTGCCTTAGAAATCACCTCTGGGTGGTGGAGTCATTCACAGGAGGTAGCCCAGTGAAATACACCTCTAGGAAACTGCCAGGTGGGGCAGGGTGGGGTTTCAGGGGCGGCTGCGGACCCCCTGGCAATGGAGAAGCCACCAGAGAGCTAGCGAGGCAGGAGCCTGCACAAGTGAACAGGACCGGAAAGCAAAAGCCTTGCTTCCTGCAAAGTCTCTCGAGCGCCCCCTACTGACAAGGCGTATGCCAGTTAAAGGAAAAATATTTCAAAGCCCAGATCAGTTTTCAGTGCAGATAAAAAGTTGAATCTGAAGCTAAGTCAGTCAATAAGCTGGAACACCATAGGACTTGGGATGCTACTGGCATTTAGTGAGTGTGGGCAAGGGATGCTGTACCCTGCGGTGAAGCTAGTCCCACACGGAATAACCATCCCTTTGGGATGCCAGGAGCACCCCTATATTGTAGGGTTGCGGTAGGAAACAGCACACTTAAAGATTCATTAGAGAAGTCTCGACACAGTAGTGGGCAAAGTGGGGAGGCCACAAGAGAGAATGCAGCTCCCTGGGGCTACTTGCAACCGAGAGTCTTTACCTGCCCCAGGCCTGGCCAGGCAGGAAGTTACTAGAAGTATGTGGAAAAGGCTGCCTGACCGGATGACAGGAGTTGTGACCTTCAGTCCAGAGTGTAGCCAGTCCATGAGGTGGGGACCACATGCTCTCCTTCCCCCTGACCCGCCAGTGCCACATCCCTCGTCCCACCCCAAGCCCCACAATGAGTGAGCCCAACTGGAAGCCAGAAGTAGAATTGTCAGACTCCACAGAGCTTGGCTGAGATCCATCTGGATGGGGAGGGGCTGTGACTAGGCAGGGATGAGGCTGGCTGTGTCCCGAGACTGCTCTTCCGGCCCGGACTTCAGGCCCTGGGCCCACTCAGCCCCCAGAACCTCGCACTTGGGCAGCATCTCCTCCACCAAGATCTGCGTGAGGCCTGGGTTGGACACAGCGGGTAGGTCTGAGATGTCCAGCCTGCGGAGGTTCCTGAGGAATCAAGAAGGGGGAAGGCCCGCATAAGGACAGCATCTGTGAGAGAGTGTAATGGAGGGGGTGCACTGGCCCCCATTCAACCCCTAGCTTCTTAAAAAATCTTTAACTGTCTAAAGAATGCCCAAATCCATGAATCCATCGTGTTAATTACAAACAGACACCTCTGGCTCCCATGGTTCTACAACAGTGTAAATATCATGGAGTTTTCGTTAAAACCAAAAGAAAAACTAGGGAGTCCTTTAATTCCCCCAGACTCACTGCCACTGCTCATCTGTGCTTACCCACCACAAACACTAGGTTTGTCACAGAGGCAGGGAGACAGGGAACTGCCTGACACTGCTCCCGCCCCACTTTCCCATATGTGAGCTGGGTGGGAGCCCCTGCCCTGGCTCGGGGGGTGGGGTGGGGTTGGAGGGGATGTGGGGGTAGGGGATAGGCTGAGCTGAGGTCTTACTGGAGGTGATGGAGGCAGGCGAGGCCCCTTTCGGAGATTCGGGGGCAACCAGCCAGCGAGAGCTCCTGCAGAGAACTGGCCAGCTGGTGGAGGCGGCTGAGACACCAGTCATCCACATGGGGACAGCGCTGCAGCGACAGGGATTGCAGCTCCTTCAGGGCCACTGCAGAAGGGCGAGGGCAGATGGCACGGAGAACCCCTCTGGAGCCCACCGTGAAAGGGAAAATGCAGAGCCCCGCCCACGTCTACCCCACCCACCCCACTCACGGAGGTTGTCCAGGCCTTCGTAGTTGATGGCACAGTCACTGGCATCCACCGCCTCTATAGGTACTTCCTGGAGCTTCAACAACTGGAGACGGGAGTAGCCATGCTCAGTGGACTGAATCCACTCTTTGCCTTGGAATCTAGAAAGGAGGTTCCAGGTGGGTACCCCATTTATCCCCAAACCTCCAGCTTCCTGAGACCACTACCCGGCCCATATAATACAATGATGGTACTGTGTCTGCTCTTGTTCTAAGGGGTATACACATCTGGTCTCATTGGGTCCCATGATCCTATCAAATATGGAATGTTTGGCCAGTTTTATGTACCTAGAAGCTGAGGGCTAGAGACATTACTGATAATGTAAAAGAGCTACAATATAAGAACCTTTCTAGATGGGCAAAAGTTGAGACATTTTCAGATACGTAAACCTTTTCTAAGAAAGGTGCTGGGGGAAATGCATAAACCAAGTAAAAATTTTAATTAGAATGATGAGAAGTAGATAAAGTCTATGTGAACTTTGCTTTTCAAGCAAGAAGAAAAGAAAAGGTGGTGGTGGGAATCTCCCAAAGGTTGGAGGAGAGAAAAGAAACTAGTGTTTATTGAACACATGTGCCATGCCAGACCTTGGTACAAGCATTTACATTGCAAGATGTGTTTATAGGTTAGATACACCACCATTCCATGTTCCAGATGACAAAACGGAAGCTGGGGACCAAGCCCCAAGCCACAGCCAGTAGGGGGCAGAGGCTGGGGGACTCACGGGGAAGCTTGCCTGACTGAAGAGCCTGAGGCTTAGAGAGCCCATCTTTGGCCTCCCCATCCCCGTTGGACACCTTTGCTGTCATACTTGACTGCGCCTCCCTGCTTCAGGACAAAATAGGCTCCTGCGACGTATGGGCCGTATCGGTTCTTGATGCCGGTGAAGGATCTGCCGAGAGAACAGTAGCTGAGGGTGAGGCCCGGGGAGCACTGCACCCCTCACCATGTCCCAGTGCTGCTGAGACGGTCAGAGTCCACAGTATCAGGACTGACAGGCACACAGAGGCTGCAAATATTAACTGAGGGACTATTAAGCGCTGGGCACGGGGGGGCAGTGGTGACCAAGGCAGGTAACTGTCCCTGCCCTTCTGAAGTTAATTTACAGGAAGAAACTAATAAACCAGGAGAGCGAGTGGCAGGCAGTATCAATTCCAGGAGGAGAGTAGAACAGAGACTGACTAGGAGTGGCTTGGGTCAGGGTGGGGATGGAGAAGGCTAATGCAGTTTGGCTGGTAAGAAATGCTTCTTGGAGGTGGTGAAACTTGTGCAGAGATCCGAGTGGCAGGAAGGAATGCAGAGGTGAAGGCATGAGGCTGCCAGGCCCAGGGGAACAGCTAGTGCAAGGCTCAGCCGCTCAAATTAGGACAGTTGAACAAACAGCAATAAAGACACCATGCCGCAGGGGTGAGGAGAGTCCCTGGTAGGTGCCTCAAAGCTCAGTAGGTACCAGGTTTTGGGCTTTGGAGTTTGGCTTTCATTCTAGTTGCAACTGGAAACTGTTTCAGGGTTTCAAGCAAAATGGTAATGTTCTTAATTTTACTTTCTAAAAAGTCCTTTGGCTGCTTTGTAACCGATAAAGAGACTGGAGGGGCAAACAGTGACCAGCTAGATTCCTGCAGTAATCCAACCATAAAGTGAAGAGTCTCTGCTCTGGCTACAAACACTGAAGGAGGTGAGAACTGGTCAAATTTGAGATGTTCTAGTATTTTATTGACCGGCTAGATGTAGACGGCAGAGAAGCAGAGGAATCGGGGATGACTCCTTAGAATTTGGCCGGAACAACTGGGTGGGCAGTGGTGCTGTTTACTGGGATGGGGAAGGCTTGGAGGTAAGCAGACCTTTTAGGGGAAATCAAGCGTTTGCTGTTAACCAGGTTAGGTCTGAGGAGCCAGCTAGACCAAGAGGAGGTGGTGGGCAGCAGGTTGCCTACAGGAACTGGAGTCCTTGGGAAGGGTATGAGCCATACATGAAGAAGTAAGTCGCATGGCGAGTACGGGAAGCCACAGGCCCACTAGGAATGGCAAGGGCAGGGATGGATTCTGACCAGTGAGGCAGAGCAGTAGGGGCTTGCAGGCCAGGGGTCCTCACCGATTTTTCCTGTGCACTTTTGACACCTGCTTTTGGAACAGATACTCCCTGAAAGCCTCCACATCATAGAAGCGGTCAGTCAGGAGCTGGAGCAGCATCCTCCCCTTCCTCTGATTGCCCTCTGGGGTCACTGCACTGCTCAGACCACGGATACCGCTGGTACCCAAATTCCATATGGGGGCCACCAGGTGCAGGGACTGGGAAGGAAGAGAGGAGAGGCTGAGTCTGGAGAGCCTCCTGTGAGACCGAGCTGAACCCCTCTGTTCTGTTCTTGGTTTATGAACACCCGCCCCCCCTCCCCTCAACCCACACACGCAATGTTCCCGATTCACTAAATTCTTTCAGAATTTTCAAATTCCGCGTTTGGGATTCCCAAATTTCCCTCCATGTTTTCCCCAAGTTCTTCCTCTTAACCCTAAATTGTCTCTTTGATTTAGCCAAACATTCTTGGTTTTCCCAAATTCTCTTATTTTCCCCTCAAATGCTTATTTTCTCTCAAAACCTCCATTATCTGACCTGTTAATTTCCCACAAATTCTTCCCTTAATTTTACCCAATTTTCCCTAGAGTCTTCCTGAATAACCAAATTCTTCCCCCAAATATAATCTTAATTTGTTTCCAAACCACCCTCAAACTCTTCCTTCAACTTCTCTTCAAAGTATTCTCAGCCTGCCCCCAATTTTTCTTTATGCTTTAACTAACCAACTTCTCTGTTTCTCCAAAAACTTGCCCAAATCTTTATGTTCCCTCAAAATTCCTCGTAAGCTCCCAACCTCTTATTTTAATTTTCTCTAACTTCATTGCCGATTTTGCCCAATTCTTTCCAAAATTCTCCACAAATACTGAAAAATTTCCCCTTAATCCCCCCAGGTATTTTCCTTTTGGCTCCCCCATCCCATCAACATCCCTTTGGTTTTCCGTCAAGATTCCTAACTGTCCTGAATTTCCCTTACTGGTATTCTTTGGAGTCTTACCCTTCCAAACCCCCTTTCCCTTGCAGGTTTCACTCTCTTTTTTTTTGTTTTCTTTTTTGTCACTCCTCACGCGAGGATATTTCCCTCTCATGGTTTTAGAGAGAGTAGAAGGGAGATAGAGATTGGTTGCCTCCCTCAGGGTATCGAACCAGCAACCCAGATTCGTATGCCCCTGGCCGAGAACCCGCAACCCTTCGGTGGGTCGGGAAACGCGCTGCTTTAACCACTGAACTACCGGCCAGGGCACAAGTCCCAATCTCGCCGGCCCATCGACTCCCTCATCCCTGCCTCTGATTGGCTGGGTGCGCCAATCGGAACGCATTCTCTGCTTCTTTATTGGTTTCTTTCTGCCAGTCCCCGCCCCCTCTTCCTCGCTGACGCTCCCCAGCAGCCGGCGACCCACACCCGTCCTTCCCGGCCCCCAACAGCCAGTCTCCGCTGCCAGCGCGAGGCCTAGCCGGGGTCCTCCTGCTACCCCGCGCCCCTCGCTTCCTGGGCGCCGGCAGAGGCCCCGAAGGCAGAGGCAGCCGAGCGGACTTCAAGTTGGGGGTGCTAGGAACCCCTGACCTACCGCCCTGGGCGCCGCCATCTTGTTGAGATTATGTAACCGGAAGGGGCCGGTCTTTTCTTATCCCACCCCCCTGGCTCTGTCTCTATCTTTCTGTGGTTGCAGCCTCCTCTTAAAGGCACACGCGCTTTTTACTCTTGGGTTTAGAGATTGCTCGGAGCGCCCTCTCTGTAGACTTGATCATGGGACCCTAGCCTTTCCCGAGGAGAGGTGGGCAGTCCTTCCGGTCAGAGTGCCTTCCTTTCCTTTGACTGCAGCCACGGTTCCCCTGAGCTTCCCTCTTCTCCAGCTCTCACTGGCTACCTCCTTACAATAAGGAATGATGTACCTCCAAAGCTGACCAGCATTCTTTTTCCCTGGAAGGGGAAAAGGTCGGAGTGGGTGGTGAGGTTAGACTTCAGGGTAAGAGGAGGAGGTGAGGTCTCAAAATTAGTATTGTGATGTGTTTGTGATTTCAGTTTGGAGCTCAGAGTGAAGCTTCAGTGTGAACATCCATCCATCCATCCATCCATCCATCCATCCATCCATCCATCCCACAGATACTTACTGAGCATGTACCATGGGGCAGGCACTGCCCTGGGTGGTGAACAGGACAGACCCAGCCCCTTTCTCACGGAGTCAACATTCCAGGCAAGGAGAGGATGGATAAGAAACATGAATAAGCAGCGTAATTTCAGCTAGTATTTGATAAGAGGCAAATAAAAACAGGTAATATAATAGGGAGTGACTGTGGTATAGGGCCATCGGAAGAGGTGACATTTACGTGGAGGATAAGAAGGAAACAGCCATTCGAAATTCTGGGAGGAAAGCGTTCCAGGCACTGGAAGTGTAACAGCCAGTGCAAAGGCCCAGAGATGGGAACCACTGAAAAGAGAGGTGGAAGACAGGGTCGGACAGGAGGGCAGGGAGCTGACTGTGCAGGCATGGTAGGATAGTATTCCATTCACAGGACAGATTTGTGTCAAGATCATGTCTGCCAGGCTGAAAACAGCTCTTAGAGGGCAAGGGTGGAAGCAGGGGGCAGCAAAGGGGCTACTGTCATCATCCAGACCAGAGATGAGGGGACAGGAGCAGGGATGGGGCAATGGACATGGTGAGAAGTGCTCAGTTTATGAGTCTGTTTTGAAGGTCGGGCCAACAGCCTGAGAAACTAAAATGATAGAGCTGGGGAATAGCAGGTGTTTGGAAGGACAGGTGTGGTAGGCTGGAAATGACCCTACCCCCCAGCCCCACCCCAATATCCATGTTCTGATCCTAGGACTGTACATATGTTACTTTCTATGGTAAACAAAACATGTGGTTAAGTTTAACAATTGTTTTTTAAAAAATATATTTTTTTATTTTTTTTACAGAGAGGAAGGGAGAGGGATAGAGAGTTAGAAACATCGATGAGAGAGAAACATCAATCAGCTGCCTCCTGCACACCCCCTACTGGGGATGTGCCCGCAACTAAGGTACATGCCCTTGACCGGAATCGAACCTGGGACCCTTGAGTCCACAGGTCGACGCTCTATCCACTGAGCCAAACTGGTTAGGGCAAGTTTAACAATCTTGAGATGGGGAGATTATCCTGGATAATTGAGGGGGGCCCAATGTAATCATGAGGGTATTATAAAACGGTGGCGGGAGAATCCTGATAGTAGATGCAAGAGGGTGGAGTGATGCAAGGAAGGGGCTATGAGCCAAGGAATGTGGGTGGCTTCTAGAAGCTGGGTGAAAGTTCTATCCACAAAGCCTAGAAACATTCTCCCCTCGAGCCTCCAGAAGGAACCGAGCCCGGTGAACCCACTTTAGATCTGACCTCCAGAACTGTAGGAGGATAACTTGGTGCTATTTTAAGCCGCTACGTTTGTGGTAATTTGTCATAGCAGCACCAGGAAACTAATACAATGGGGCAGGTCCCGACTGAGAGTTCTGTTTTGACCATATTCACCTTGAGACATCCAGGTGGAGAGGCTGAGCAGAGGTCTGAATCTCTGGAGGGAGGACAGGACTGGAGTCAGGAACTTAGCAGCCATTGACACATCAACGGAATTCGAACGCCTGGGCCTGGCAGGGGGCTCTAGCAGAGAGGCCTGGAGTGGGCTCCAACCTTTACCCTGGCGGGGCCCAAAGCTGATAGTAATCATATCTGTGGGCACGTCTAGAGTCAGCAGAATTGGTTGCTCAGTGAAAGTCAGCAGCCTGGACTCAGAGGCGGCCCTGCTGAGGGACCATTGGAAGCCACTCCTGGCTCCTCAGGCGACTGGTTGGGAGGCCCTGGGATGGCCTGGGTGGAGAAAGGCGAGAACCACCCTGGGGTCTGAGGATGAGTGGTGGGAGGGACTCAGGAGAGGGCAAGACAGGATGAGGCCAGGCATCAATAGACACCAAACACAGGAAGGGGTTAGGCCTGAGAGGGGGTGGGGGTGGGAGGTGGAGTTGCACCCTTGTGAACAGAGTTGAGGTTAGACTTCAGAAAGAAAAAAAAAAATGCTGATTCTCACTGAAGAATGGACTTTGGGACGCCATGTCAGACCCTCCTACCACCACCCTTCCCCTGCCCTTTACTCCCTCACCCCCCGGATCCCCAGGGGGTGGGGTCATTCTGGACCTTGCTACTTCCTGCTCCTGGCATCCACTGCTCAGAGACTATGGAGCTGTGGAGACAGCTGAGGCAGGCTGGACTGGTGCCCCCAGGGCTGGGTCCGCCCCCCAGGGCCCTGAGGGGTGTCCCCCCATCATGGAGAGCTGGCCAGACCCTCATGTCCCCAGGGACAGACACTGACGGTGCCAGGGAGAGTCTGCTGTGGATCTGGGAGGAGCTGGTGAGTGAGGAGTTTGGAGGGGCAAGAGATGGAGTAGGGGTGGGGGGAGAGTGAATGAGTGGCAATGTCTGAAAATAGAAAGGGCCAGAGATTGAAAGACAGAAATTGAGAGACAGGAATAGAGAAATACACACACACACATACACACACACACACACACACACACACACACAGAGCTAAAGAGAGAGAGACAGACATATAGACCCAGAAAAGAAAGAGGTAGAGATAGAAAGAAGAGATTGAGGATAGTAACAGAGACAGACTCAGATGATCTGAAAGATGACGACAGAGAAATAGAGACAGAGAAAGATGGATATGGAAAGACATAGAGACAAAGACAGGTGTTGACACAGAGATAGATAATAAGAGAGGGAAACGAGAGACAAAGAGATTAAAAGTCAGACGCATACAGAGGGAGGTAGAGACAGGGAGGGACAATGAAATACAGAAACAGATCAAGAGACACTGAGAAGCAGGGTGACAGGTCCAGGGACATAGTGAGGACCTGCCCAAGAGCACATGTTACAGGTGGTAAGGTGATGGGTATAGGGACCATTGTGATGGGATTGTGCAGTGGAGGAGAGAGAGAGAGAGCTCACCTCCAAATACAGCATGGGCAAGTGGAAATTTACAACCTAGGAGCCGCTGGGGGTTAGTGGGTAGAAAATTACATGAACGGAAAGGGGGCATTTGGGTAAAGTGACTCAGCAGGATTCCTGCTGAAGAGGGTCCAGGGTGATCTGACATCACCTGGGGGAAATGGGAGGATGAGGAACCCGATTAGATAGGCTATGGAGAGGATTCAGGTGTGGAGGCTGGGGATTCTTTTTTTTTTTTTAAACATATTGATTTTTTTACAGGGAGGAAGGGAGAGGGACAGAGAGTCAAAAACATCGATGAGAGAGAAACATCGATCAGCTGCCTCTTGCACACCCCCTACTGGGGATGTGCCCGCAACCAAGGTACATGCCCTTGACCGGAATCGAACCTGGGACCCTTCAGTGCGCAGGCCGACGCTCTATCCACTGAGCCAAACGGTTTTGGCGAGGCTGGGGATTCTTGCCAAAAGTGGATTTAACAAGGAGGTGCAGCTGAAACCGGTTCGGCTCAGTGGATAGAGCAGTCGGCCTGCGGACTGAAAGGTCCCAGGTTCGATTCTGGTCAAGGGCATGTACCTTGGTTGCCGGGCACATCCCCAGTAGGGGGCGTGTAAGAGGCAGCTCGTGGATGTTTCTAGCTCTCTATCCCTCTCCCTTCCTCTCTGTAAAAAATCAATAAAACACATTAAAAAAAACAAACAAGGAGGTGCAGAGGTAGGCCTAGGAAAAGATACAGGAGCCCGACCAAAGTTTTGTCAAGCAAAGAATCTTGGTTAGGTCTTGAGCTGGGACCTGCTGCCACCGAGGTTGGGGGGTGGGGTGGGGGGGGTGGGGGAGGGGAAGGCAGGATGCTCTCTGGGGTGGAATGCCTATGACTTCCGTTTCCCTCGGGCAGGAGAACCTTCGAAGAGTGGATGTCCAGCTGCTTGGCCAGCTGTGTAGCTTGGGGCTGGAGATGGCGGTGCTGCGGGAGGAGCTGGTTGCTTTCCTGGAAGAGGAGGAGGAGGAGGAGGAAATCTTCCTGGAAGAGGAGGAGGATGAAGAGCCAGAGGGAAAGCAGGAGGAAGTACATCTGGGGGCCTCCTGCCCAGCCTCAGGCCACCGGCTCCCCGACTTCGAGATGACTATCTGAGGCCCCGCCAGGGTGTTTCTCATTGGCATATGGAACTTGATGAAAATTTATGCAAAGAGGAGTGATTTGAAGGTGAGATCAACCTGCAAAGGTTCTGAAGATGCCTGCAGTGCAATTGGGGGACTGGCCTGGAGCTGTGGGCGTGTTTGAAGGTGGTGTGGGGAGTTTTCAGAAACACTGCAGGTGTGTTTGCAGGTGAGCTGCAGGAGTGCTGCAGGGGAGGTGTGGGCCTTGGCAAGTAGAATGCTGATGCTTGCGGATGGGGTTTGAGGGCTCATGTGGCTGTTGAGCACTTGGACTGGGCAGGCCCTAACGGAGGGGCGCTGTCAGTGTAACAAACATGCTGGATGCTACCTTTTCAAAGGCTTAGTATGGCAACAAGAATACAAAACATTTCAATAATATTTAAAATTACATATTGAAATGACAATATTTTGAGTGTACTGTAATACCTAAAATACGACAAAAATTAATTTCACCTGTTTAAGATTTTTATTGTGGTAATATATACATTAAAATGAACGGTTTTAACTTTTTTAGGTGTACAGTTCAGTAGTGTTCCTTAAGTACATTCAATTGTTGTGCAACCATCACCGCCATCCATCTGCAGAGCCCTTTTCATCTCACAAAACTGAAACTACCCATTAAACAGCTCCCCAGGCCCCTCTTCCCTCAGCCCCTGGCAGCCACCTTTCTACTCTGCGAATCTGGCTACTCCAGGGACCTCATGTAAGTGGGATTATATAGTATTTGTCCTTTTGTGTCTCACTTATTTTCCTTAGCACGTCTTGAAGGTTCATCCATGTTGTGGCATGTGCCAGAATTGTCTTTCTTTTTTATGCTGAATAATATCCACTAGTGTGTACCTTCCACATTTTGTTCATCATTCATCTGTCCATGGACACTTGGGTTGTTTCTCCCTTTTGGCTAGCATGAAGAATGCTGTTGTTATAAACATGGGTGTACAGGTATCTGTTCAAATCCTGGCTTTCAGTTCTTTTGGGTCTATACCTAGAAGTGAGATTTCTGGATCATATAGTAATTCTATGTTTAATTTTTAATTTTTATTTTATTTATTTATTAATATATTTTATTGATTTTTTTTACAGAGAAGATGGGAGAGGGATAGAGAGTTAGAAACATCGATGAGAGAGAAACATCGATTAGTTGCCTCCTGCACACCCCCCCACTTGGGGATGTGCCCGCAACCAAGGTACATGCCCTTGACCAGAACCCAACCTGGGACCCCTCAGTCTGCAGGCTGATGCGCTATCCACTGAACCAAACGGAGTAGAGCTAATTTTTAATTTTTATTTTGAGAGTACGTTTAGTAAAGCTGGGGACAGTGAAACCAGGAAGGGCTTAGGATAGAAGAAGCGACAGGAGCGCCTAGGCGGGGATATCTTAGCTCTCTGGGAATGTTCTAGGAAAGGAGTGGGCCTAGGCGGGGCTGCTGTGGCTCATTGAAAAGGCAGAGAAAAGGTGCTTTGGAGATGGGGTGGGGGGTGGGGTGGGGGGGATAGTCCAGGATGAGTTGCTGCTGCCCATTGTTCCCCTGGTTGCAAATGTGTGGGGACCCTCAGAGTTTAGGAGACGCATGCCTGTGGGGGAAGAGGGTGCGGGCGTGCTCCCAAGAGGGAGCATGGGCCTATGTTTGATTTTCGGAGGAACCAGCGGACCGTTTTCCACAGTGGCTGTCTAAGCGGGGATCGCTAGGTATTAACAAAGAAGGGAAGGAAAGGGAATCAGGCATTGTTAAGCCTCATCTACGGGGCAGCATAAGCCTGCTTCCCTCGGGAGTTGCAGCATTCACAGCATAGACGCTCCAGGGGACCACAGGGCTGCCTGCCAAGGGCATTCTCACCCCAGGGACCCCCGGCTGGACGCGGGCCTTTGTTCTGGGCTTGATGAAGACAAGGCTGGACTTTCCTTTCAGGGGGACGGCCGGAGCTGAGACACCTTTGTGTTTACTTCAGTAAACCTTACCACTCCTCCCACACGGGGTCTCCTGGAAGGCCCCCTGAAAGGACCGCATTTCCACTGGCAACATTATACCATTTGGCATGTCCGCCAACAGTACACCGGAGCTCCAATTTCTCCACATCCTTTTTCTTTTTCTTTTTTTCACAATAGCCATCCTAATGAGTGTGAGGTGGTATCTCATTGTGGTTTTGATTTGCGTTTCCCTAATGGTTACCAGTAAAGATACTGAGCATCTTTTCAAGTGCTTATTCATGTTTCTTCTTACATTTTTAAATATGGCTGCAAGAAAGTTAAAATTACACACCTAGCTCCCATTGTATTTCTATTGCACAGCACTATTTCAGAGGTCTGGCCATGGGAGGTGGGCGTGAGCCGATGAGCAGTGAGGGTTTATGATGTCCCCTGATCTGCTGCAAATGAGTCACAGCTCCACCTGCAGGAGACAGGCAGGTATCGGCGCATGGTGGCTGAGGAAAAGCGGACTGTAAATGTCCCTATTGCCTAGGTCAGTGATGGGCAAGCTTTTGAGCTTGGTGTGTCAAACTTCGCCAAAACACTGAGCAAAACTCGGGTAGTGTGTCACTTTGAGGAAAAAACATTATTTTGCGATATTTATAGTTTAAATAACATAAATGTATAATTGTTATATATAATTGTACTTAATAAACCAAAAACTAAATATTTAACTTACCTGCTTAGTGACTTCTTTGTTCATCCGTCAGCCGGTTTCTTTTGTTGGTCTTGATATTATTTAGCTTGTGTGGGGTGCCGTGAACTAAGATAAGTGAGGGGGCGGGGGAATTCTTTAACTAACCTGCCTGTTAGTGACTTTTTTGTTGCTGAATTTCATTGGCTAAATCTTCCATTGAAGGTTGGTATTTTGTACACTTCAGGCCCAAGCAAGCGCTACTAACTTCATCTGTCAATCTGTTTCTTTTGTTATAAACACTGAGAATAAGGCCTCACAAAAGTATGTAGAGGGGAAAATTGTGAGTAAAGCCATTGCTTTATTTTTCAGGGTGCTAAAAGTGTCTGGTAGTCGGTTCTAGGCACTCCAAATTTCCTGTTCGTAGTGGCACTCCTCTTGATTCTCGAAGTGGCACCTTTCCAGATTCTCAAGCTTTGACCTCAAGTCGACAAACACCTGAGCCCAGATACTGTCTTGAAATTCTGCAAGTTGCATCTCCAAATCATCAATTTGCATCCATTGTAAACCATTTAATTACAAACTACTGTAGACTACTACATCAGGATACTTAATTATTTTCATGGTCTGTTCTAGACTTCTAAACTGACTAAATCTATCACTAAACTGGTCAAGTAACGAGTCTAAAACATGCTGGTACTTCATATGCAAGAGTTCCATTTCATTTTGTACAGCTGCACTGGCCTTCTCAAAATACTTTGTTACTTGAGGAAAATACTTATAAGTTTTAGTTTCTACATCTCGCTTGAAAATTTTAACTTTACTTTCAAAAGCTTTTATGTATCCAAACATAACGTCAATACTTTTGCCAAAACCTTGTAACTTTAAGTTCAGTTCATTAATATGAACAGAGAGATCTGTAAAAAACATCAGGGTGTTGACCCACTTATCATCATTAAGCTGAGGAAAGTTTCCCAGATCCTTATCGTCAAGACATACCTTAATTTCTTCAAAGCACACCACAAAGCGCTCAAGAACTTTGCCTCGGCTCAGCCATCTTACATTATTGTACATCAGCAGTCCACTGTAGGTGGAATCAACCTCCAGTAAAAGTGCCGAAAATTCTCGCTTGTGGAGGGGGCGAGCAGCTATTAAATTAACTATTTTTGTAACAACTGACATTAAGTTGTTTAAGTCGGTGAATCCTGCCTTGGCACATAAAGACTCCTGATGGATAATACAATGAAAAGGCACAATCAGATGTCCAATAGCTTCTGTAAACAATTCGACAAATCCGACTTTTTTCCCCACCATATTTGGTGCCCCATCTGTCATCACTGACACAACTTTAGAGATATCAATGCTTAGGTCACGAAATGTTTGTATAACAACCTTACATATTTCGCTTCCTGATTTACTTGTTGACACTGATACTAACTTTGTCAGCTCTTCTCTCATTTATTGTGAGACCATCAGAATATCGACCAATAATGGCCAACTGAGCATGTGATGTGACATCAGTAGTTTCATCAAGAGAGATCGAAAAATATTTACACTTCCTTATGTCTCTCTTTAATTGATGTTGTACGTTTGTGTTCAGTCTCATTATTCGATCTTTTATGATATTTCTACTGAGTGGTAACTCAGATATTCTCTTAATAATTGCATCTTTATTCTGCATATCGTGAAATAGAACTGGTGCACATCTTAGGAGAGTTTCTTTAATAAATTCTCCCTCACTGAGCGCTTTTCCATGCTGAGCTATAGAGTGAGCAATGCTCAAACTTGCAGATGTTAAATTTGTAGAGTCTTTATAAATTTAAGGATGGAATTAGATTGGCTCTTATAAAGGTGTAGCTGCCTGGAAATGTATTCCTTCCTTTCATCCTAACTTTTTTCCAAGAGCTGGGAATGATTAGTTTCAAAATGTTTATTTACATTCCATGTTCTGCTTACTACCGTTTCAGTACGTAGAACGCAAAATGATCTGCCATTTTTTTCTATAAAGCCATACATCTCGGTCCATGTCTTTTGAAAGGGTCGGCCACTGCTACTACCACTTCCTTTATTTAACCTTAGTTTTTTATTTTTTGGGTTCTCCATCAGGGGGGCAGTGACAGAAGATAGAATTATAGATAGCTTGTTAGGCCTGCAGGCAATTAGGGGTTAACTAGCCTAACTAACCACAAAATGATGCATATAACTGTCTTTTAGGAAAGGGCAGGGTTAATAAGCAGAAATATGGGTTAATAAGGATGCACAACAGTAATAGTGGGAAATGGAGTCTGCACTATGGAGCAAGATGGTGTTTCTTATGTGGATTAAAATGGCTGCTGCTATTTCTAATGGCGGGAAACGGCACCCATAGCACGCCACAAACCCTCACCTCTCCCAGCCTCCCCCTCACTTATCTCAGTAATGATGGATAATGAACAGTAGATAATGGTTGCTATGGTTAACTGTTATTTGGTTACTGGTGATGGCAGGGCCCCCAGAGATGCATCCCCCGCTGCGTTCCGCTGCTTCCTGCTCTGCTGGTGGAAGTGAGGGCTAAGATCCCAGCTTAACTGGAAGTCCCAGCACTAGACACTCTGTGCCAGACTTCTGTTGTTTTGGCCTACAGACCTCCGGCACAGAGTGTCTAATAGGGGAGGTTGAAACATTTGCGACTAGAGTTAACTCCAAGACTCTAGTCGCAAATGTTTCATCCTCAGGAGCAGCAAATGTTTCATCCTCGGCATGCAGCCGCCTCAGTGGCCGCCTGTCATCAGAAATGGCTACGTGTGTCAGTGCTGACACGCGTGTCATAGGTTCGCCATCACTGCTATAAGAGAACGTTTATTTAGAGAAAGTCACAGGTAGAAGTGATCCTGATCTGTAGAAGAAATGGGCTCAGAAAACAGGTTACAGAGGCAAAGAAGGGCCCTTGGAGCTTAGGAGAAAGAGAGGCAAAGAAAAACGTGCGGGGGCGGGGCAGAGGGGGGGGGAAACGGGGGTAGGGAGAGAGGAAAGGCGTGGGCATACTCCATACAGAGAGCTGTGCTGGGTCCTCCCTTCTCAGGGTGTTTAAGGGAGGAGATTTTGGGGAGACCCCATGGGCGGGTCTCATTAGAAAATCCATTAGCTTTTCAGGTGTGCCCCTTCAGGGCCGTGGTCTCTACTGATTGGTCAGAGCCAGGAGGGAGGGTCATTAGTCAATGCAGCTGATCCTAATGCCTGCCATGGCATTGCTTGTCTGGTTTTGCTGCTTTTTTGGACCTAGAGCTGAAACACAACGGAGGCCTAGATATATTTCATGTAAGTCAGAACCTCATTGTCCTGGGGGCTTATTGCTTTAAAGGCTCTTCTCCGGCCCCTTGTTCGTTCCCCCTCTAGGGAGTCTACAGCATGACCAGCGGCACCCAGGGAGGAAGGGTCAGGGGAGGTCTGAACTGCACGGCCAGCCATATGCTAGGGGAGGAAAGGTTATCCTGGGGGCAAGTTCGTGGTTTTCCCAGTTTTTCTTGTTGCTAGGCACTCAGAGATTTCCTCCCTGGTGACCTTCCATACCTGACCTATTGTCCTTGTTCTGCTCATGTCTGTCTAAGTGCCTACCATATTATATGTATGTACTAGCTTTCCTGTTGCAGGAAAAATCCTGCAATAGGATTTCCTGCTGCACTCTACCCCGCCTCCGTTCCTTCCTTGTCGCCAGCCTCACCTTCTCCTCCAGCCTGCCCGAGTTTCCCTTCGCCCCCTGCCCCGCCTCCACCCCGCCCTTGTCGCCAGCCCCGCCCTTCTCCTCCACGCCCCCCCCCCCCCCGCCTGGCTTGCTTGCTTCTTTGAAGCTTTACTCCCTTCTGCAGCTCTTGGCTTCTTTGGACGCTATCTTGATATGCAAATTAGCCGCCATCTTTGTTGGGGTAATTTGCATACTCGTCCCGATGGGCTGGTGGGCGTGGCTTGGCTGGTGGGCGTGGCTTAGGTGTAGCGAAGGTGCGGTCAATTTGCATATTTGTCTATTATTAGATTAGATGTGTAATTGTGTCTATATGTCTGTGTATGTGTATCTGTGTGATTATTTGCATGTATGTGTAACTAACTGTATTTGTGTCTGAATATGCCTGTATGTGTTGAATTACATGAAGGGACACAGAGGCACAAATTTCAGGGGCACAGGACCCGGCAGGTTGAGGAGTGAGGCTCATTGGACAGGCTGACAGGGGACAAAGGGACAGGGAATAAGGTGAAGAGGGAGATGCCATTGCAGCTGGGGCTAGAAATCCAGAGTGAGCAGGGATGGGAAAATGACACCAGGACTCTGTGGAGACAAGTTCTGAGCTGAGGATGTTGCCTCCCACACACCGCTCGCTCGCTAGCTGGGGCTGATTCAATTCAAAACAGGAAGGGAGTTGGCGGTAACAAGAGTATTGTGCAAAAGTGCGTTGGGGGAAGGACAGCTAACGACATGTGGGGTGAGGACAAGAAACATCTGATGCAGTTTCCAGAGCCAGGGAAGGGTTCCCAATGTCCAGCTGCCACAAGACTGAGAGGTGCCGGTGCAGGTTGGGTATAGTTGTGGCAGCGCTGGTTGTGTAAACCTCCAAGCTTCAAGATGTCCTTCAGCCCCGCTTTCAAGTTAGCGAGATGCCAAGATCTGTAAGTGAAACGAACTGAGGCCCGCATGGAGGCTGAAAAGGAACGTGGACGAGGTAAGGGGGCAGGGTGAAGGATGGAGGGTGGGAAGACCTTGGAGTGTTCTGAAGGCAGAAGAACGTAGAAAACATTCAGAAGGAGGCGTGTGGTGGAGGGGGGTCGAGGACCAGGGAGACCTGGAGTGTGGGGAGCCCAGAAAAATCTAGAACATGAAGCGGTGGGAGGGGGCTGGTGTGGTGGCCCAAGATGGGCAGAGCCCAGAGGAATATAGAAAAGGGGAGAGGACAAGAAGAAAGGAGGGAAGAGGATGAAGAAAGGGCCACGACTCTGGAGAAGGGTGGTACATCTCGAGCTGAGGAATTGTCTTTCAGGGGTTGGGACTACTTGTCCACACTTCTTTCTTTTTCTTTTTTTTTTTAATTGATTTTCTACAGAGGAAGAGAGAGGGACAGAGAGTCAGAAACATCGATGAGAGAGAAACATGATCAGCTGCCTCCTGCACACCCCGCACTGGGGACGCGCCCGCAACCAAGGCACATGCCCCTGACCGGAAATGAACCCGGGACCCTTGAGTCCTCAGGCCGACGCTCTATCCACTGAGCCAAACCGGCTCCGGCCACACTTTTATTTCTTAATACAAACAGAGGCCTCAATCATATCCCACGCTGTTTAAACTGTAGGACTAACAGGCCCCTTTAGGATGGCACAGGGGCTAGTTCAAGTCCACATCCTTTCCCAACCATGTCTGTCTTTAAACTTCTGAGGGATCCTCTGTAGCACGGAGCTTCATCTTCCCTCTGTCTCTACCGTAATTTGTCCCCTGCCCCCTTTTTTTGGTTAATCCTCACCTAAGGATATTTCTTCCATTACTTTTTCTGAGACAATGGAAGGGAAGGAGGGAGGGAGGGAGGGAGATAGAGAGATAGATAGATAGATAGATAGATAGATAGATAGATAGATAGATAGGAACATTGATGTGAGAGAGACACATTGACTGGTTGCCTCCCCCACACACCCAACCAGGGGCGGGAGTAAACCCTTGTCTAGGAATCAAACCCACAACTCTTCGGGTGCATGGGAAGAGGCTCTAACCACTGAGCAAGGCCAGCAAGGCCTTGAAGACTTCCTGCCCCAAAGGCTGCTCGCTGAGGCTGATTTCCGCTAGGCTGCCATTTTGTTGAATCCTCCCCTCGAATCCGGAAATGCCCTAGATCAGCCCCTGTGATCTGTACTTACAGTGCCCTCTCCTGTTCTTCATGCCAAGGCAAGAGGTTTTCAAAGTCTCCTCAGGATTCCACTCCAGAATTTCAGTTCTAAAACCTCCCCATCCCCTAAACCCTCCTGCCCCATGGAGATGTCCTCCTGGCTCCTCATGGTTTCCCTCCAGATGGGGACCCCTCCCCAGCTCAGAGCCCAGGCCAGAGACTCACCTCACCTCAAAATGAGAAGGAAGTCACCACAGAACAAGCCCTGAGACCACATTATTTTTTTTAAATTTAATAAATTTTTATTGTTCAGATTATTATGTCACTGATTCTATTATATTCACCAATTTATTCTGTTCCACAGATTTTTAATTCACTTGATTTTTAGATTCACTTGTTAATAGATACGTATTTGTTATCTGTGAAACTCTTTATCTGACCTTCAATTCTGAATGATAACTTTGCTGGGTAGATTAATCTTGGTTGTAGGTTCTTGGTATTCATCACTTTGAATATTATTTGCCACTCCCATCTGGCCTGCATAATTTCTATTGAGAAATCAGCTGACTATCGTATGGGTGCTCCCTTGTAGGTAACTAACTGTTTTTCTCTTGCTGCTTTTAATATTTTCTCTTTGTCTTTTGCTGCTGGCATTTTAATTATGATGTGTGTTGTTGTGGTCCTCTTTGGATTCCTTTTGTTTGCAGATCTGTGCAAATCTGATGTCATCTTACACAGACCACTAGATACACTAGTGTCTGGATCTCCAATGGGGTGCAGGTCAGCTACTGTCAGACCACCCAGCAAGAGCTACAGCAAGAACTACAGTTTTCTCCTCTTTGCTTGGGGTTTGGAGGTTTTGGTGCTGTCTAATCGGAGCTGCAGTTTGTTAGGTTAAGCTGCAATAGGGCAGGCCATTTATATGCAAAAGCTGCTGAGTGGAGCTTGGGTGTGTTTGTAGATTGTGCGGGGCAGGGTCTCAGGTCGTCACTAGGGTAGGGCGTGGCAAACAGCAATGGCTGCCAGTCAGCCATCTCTGTCTTTCCGCGTTTCCAAGTCCCCGTGTCCCGTGCCCCAGTGCAGTAAACAATGATTGCTGGGCGCACCTCTGTAAGAAAGTCACCCTCATTTTACGACCCGATGGCTGATAGTCCAGCTTCTCCCCATAGGAGTTTGGGTCCCCAGCGTCTCCCCAGAAACTGGAGTTCAGAGTAATCCGGAGCTTGTCCCCCTTTGGGTTGAAAAAAAGCAGCACATCCAACTGCCCGCCACCAGCCCAATTCGCGCGCCTCCGTACCTCAAGTTTTTAGTGCAATGCTCTTTTCTTTTTCCTTTTAGTTGTAGAACTTCCACTCAGCCAGCTTTCCTGTGGTTCTGGTTCTAGACGTTTTGTCTTTTAATTGTAGTTTTGAAATTGTTGTATAAGGCAGCAGTTTAGGTGTTTATCTATGCCACCATCTTGGTTTCTCTTCTGAGACCACATTCTTGTTGGGAAATCCTTATCCTCTCAGCCTTAATGTGGGGTTAATACGAAGATGAAAACAGTCCAGAATGAAAATTTCACACCAGTTGTTTTTGTAACTGCAGTTGAGGAATTGGTCCAGACAGCCAAGACAAGAATCTGTTTGTCTTTCTAAGGTGATTATTGAATCATATGGGAATTATATTTAGTAATGAAGCAGCAGTCTCCTCTGTTAATGTCCCACAAAGGCTCATAAAAAATGTCAGGTTATCTTTTAAGACTTCACAAAGATTGTGTAGACACAAGCAGGGTTCATAAACAGAAATTAAGGCACAATTACTTTTTTCTGGTTGGCGAAGTACTATCTTCTAAAGAAATATGATGTTTTCTAAAAATTTCACGACTTACTGGTTTGATGCAGCTGAAATTATCTTGTCAAGCACAAACATCAGAATAATCGCAATGACATTTGCTGCCCACAGGTCTAAGATGTTCACGGCTTGCTCCATTCCTCTTGTTATTAATTTAGCTCTTACCAAAGTCCATAGGTGCTTAGAGAAGGCATCAAAAGTAGTAGCCACAGTCTCCTTTATGTGCCTGGAGAGAGTAGTAGCCACAGCTTCCCCTACGTGCCTGGTGAGAATAGTAGCCACAGCTTCCCCTATGCTCCTGGCGAGAGCCGTAGCCACAGCTTCCCCTACGTGCCTGGCGAGAGTAGTAGCCACAGCTTCCCCTATGCTCCTGGCGAGAGCCGTAGCCACAGCTTCCCCTACGTGCCTGGCGAGAGTCGTAGCTACAGCTTCCTCTATGCGCCTGGTGAGAGTAGTAGCCACAGCTGCCATTGTGCACCTGATGATAGTCATAGCCACAAGTTTCAGTAGAAGGTCCATGGCCTTGTCCTTGCTGATTCAATCCCAAATATGATCGAATTGTAGGAGAGTCTATTGATCCTCCCACCAAAGGAAGTCTTGGCCAATGAGAACCACTCACGTTCCACACTTCCGTCAAAAGGGTCTAGGTCATTTCCGTCAAGTGGGTCCAGGCGCCATGTTGATTAAAAGTTGCAAATGCAGGAGTGAGTGAGAGGCAATGAGAACCCCCGAAACATACAATGCCGGGGAGCATAGAGCAGTTCAACTATAGGACCAGCATTGCTTATATAGGAAGATTGACCATTTGGAAGTTGTTTTTGAAAGATGAAACAGAGGGCCGGAGAACCTGGATACCAGGATACAGGCTTTATTGGAGGAGAAGACCCTGCCAGCTGCCTTCCAGAGGGCAAAAAGGGCGTGCAGGGGTGAAAGCTCCTTTTGAGGGGAGGAAAAGAGGGGATGGGGCTTAGGGCACTCAGCACACGCTGATGGGTGGTTTCATGTAAGGTACATGGTTAGGGGCCTAGGGACTTAGGAATCGGGGGCTTAGGGTATTTGGCAGGTGCTGATTGGTGGTTCAATGTACAGTCCATATAAGGTGTTGAGGAATGTTCGGGCTGTAAGTGGAGTTTACTTCATACTCCGTCCATCATTTTGGGGAAGGGAGGATCTATCAGTTTTAATGGTGAGTTAAATAAGGATCTCCAAAGTGCCGTACTTTGTCCCCACAAGCTGAAGCCTGCTGAGATTGCGGAGGCCGGGAAGGGCAGCACTGAGGCAGCACTAACCGCCAACAGTGTTGTAATCCGTGTACACTTTCACTTCACTTTGATGAACAGGATCACCCAGATGTTAAAAGCTATTGTCATAACCCTGACAGCCCGTTTGTTGTAACGATCCCTTAAGAAGCCACCAGCCATCCCTCTCCAGTGGAGTAAGGATCCTGGCTGCTGGCAGCTGCCCCACGGCCTCACTGCAGGCTCCCTCCCCAGTGCTCACCTGGGTTTCCACCTCAGGGCTGATATTTGTGTTCTCAAGTACGTGCTTTCTCTGTTTGTTCACAAACTCGATGTGCCTATCTGAAACAGACGGCGAAAAACAGGACTCAGAAGATGAGAAACAGCTCCTACCATATGGGCTGTCTTGCTTTTTGCTCATGACAGCGAGTGACCACTGGGTTGGATCCTAGAGGATCTGCCCCAGAGGTGGGTAGTTGAAACCTGAGATGGGCAGCAGGTAAAAGCATGGCGGGATGAGCTCCTGTGATGAACTGTAAAGCCTGGGAGGGGTTTGGGATGTTGGATAGATTTGGGATTAAGTGGATCAACTGGTGCCATGGAAGAGGGCTTTGGGGAGAGGGGCTTAAGGATGAAGATGAGGACCCTGAGTGGGGCGTGGACCTACCATTTGAGGGGGTAGCAACTGAAATTGCTTTTTAAAAATTTTATTTCAAGAAAAATGATTTTTTTTGAAAAATATATTTTTATTGATTTTAGAGAGGAAGGGAGCGGGATAGAGAGATAGAAACATCAATGATGAGAATCATTGATTGGCTGCCTCCTGCACACCCCCTACTGAGGGGGATCAAGCCACAACCCAAGCATGTGCCCTTGGCCAGAATTGAACCTGGGACCCTTTAGTCCTCAGGCCAATGCTCTATCCACTAAGCCAAACCAGTTAGGGCAAGAAAAAGGACTTTAAGTATATTAATGTTACATGCAATAAACATTAATATTTCAAAAAAACAATTTTAAATATAATAATATTGCATGTAATAAAAATTAATATTTCAAGAAAAAAGATTCTAAATATAATAATACTAGAAGCCCGTTGCACGAAGTTTCGTGCAATAGACTTTTCCTTCACCTGGCTGCTGGCACCAGTTTTCCGCCAGCAGCAGTTTTCCTCTGGCCACCTGCCGATCGGAGTGCCTCCAGCCAGTGCGATCGGCCACCCTGAGAGGAACTTTGATCGGGAGGCACTCCGATCGGCGAGTGGCCAGAAGAAAACTGCTGTTGGCGGAAAACTGGTGCCAGCAGCCACGCAATCGGCCACCCTGAGTTCCGCCACCAGCGTCTTCCACTGGCCCCATGGGTCCTTTGGCAGCGCAGGCCTAATCGGCCCTCGGTAGGAGTGGAGGTCGGGGACTCGCAAGTCCCCGCCCCCCACTCCTACCGCCAGCCAATCGGCCACCCTGAGTCCCGCCCCCCGCACCTCCAGCCGGCCCAATCGTGGGCGTAGCGGAGTGATGCAGTTTGCATATTACCTTTTTATTATGTAGGATTGCCGAAACTGTACTAACATAGTATAATATCACAAAAGTTGTAGGAAATATTAAAAAATCTGCAAATAATAGGATTACTTCCATTATATTATAAGATATATGTTTTTTTCCTCTGGGTCTATTTTGGGTTATCAGTTTATGTTGTTCATTATATTCCACAAATGAGTGAGATCATGTGATATTTATCTTTCTCTGACTGGCTTATTCACTTAGCATAATACTCTCCAGGCCCATCCATGCTGTTGCAAATGGTAAGAATTCCTTCTTTTTTACAGCAGTGTAGTATTCCATTGTGTAGATGTACCACAGTTTTTTAATCCACTCATCTGCTGATGGACACTTAGGCTGTTTCCAAATCTTAGCTATTGTAAATTGTGCTGTTATGACTAGAGGGCTGCATATATCCTTTCTGATTGGTGTTTCTGATTTCTTGGGATATATTTCTAGAAGGGGGATTACTGGGTCAAATGGGAGCTCCATCTTTAATTTTTTGAGGAAACTCCATACTGTTTTCCACAGTGGCTGCACCAGTCTGCATTCCCACCAGCAGTGCAAGAGGATTCCTTTTTCTCCGCATCCTCACCAGCACTTGTCGTTTGTTGATGATAGCCATTCTGACAGGTATGAGGTGGTACTGCATTGTCGTTTTGATTTGCATCTCTTGGATGGTTAGTGACTTTGAGCATGTTTTTATATGTCTCTTGGCCGTCTGTATGTCCTCTTTCAAGAAGTGTCTATTAGGTCCTTTGCCCATTTTTTGATTGGATTGTTTATCTTCCTTTTGTTAAGTTGTATGAGTTCTCTGTAAACTTTAGAGATTAAACCCTTATCTGAGATAGCATTGGCAAATATGTTCTCCCATGCAGCGGGCTTTTTTGTTGTTTTGTTGATGGTTTCTTTTGCTGTGCAGAAGCCTTTTATTTTGATGTAGTCCCATTTGTTTATTTTCTCCTTAGTTTCCATTGCCTTAGGAGCTATATCAGTAAAGATATTGCTACGACATTTATCTGATATTTTGCTGCCTATGGATTCTTTAAGATTTTTATGGTTTCCTGTCTTACGTTTAAGTCCTTTATCCATTTGTTTATGTCTTCCTTTATCTCTTTTTTCAGCATTCTGAAAGGTAATTTTCTGAGTATGGGTCCTTTACCTCCTTAAATTTATTCCTAGGTACCTTAATTTTTGTTCCAATGGTAAACGAGATTTTTTTTTTTTAAGTTTCTCTTTCTGTGAGTTCATTATTGGTGTATTAAAAAAGCCATAGATTTCTCTGTGTTAATTTTGTATCCTGCTATATTGCCGAATTCATTTATTAAGTCTAGTAGTTTTTTGATGGAGTCTTTGGGGTTTTCTATGTACTTATTCATATCATCTGTGAATAATGACAGTTTTACGTCTTCTTTTCCAATTTGGATGCCTTTTATTTCTTCTTCTTGTCTGATCACTATGGCTAGCACTTCCAGTACTGTGTCAAACAGGAGTGGTGAAAGTGGATATCCCTGTCTTGTTCCTGTTCTTAGAGAAAATGGTTTTAGTTTTTGCCCATTGAGTATGATGTTGGCTGTAGGTTTGTCATAAATGGCCTTTATCATGTTGAGATATGCTCCCTCTAGTCCCATTTTGCTGAGAGTTTTTATAAAAAATGGTTGTTGGATTTTGTCAAATGCTTTTTCTGCCTCTATTGATATAATCATGTGATTTTTGCCTTTCAATTTGTTTATGTGATGTATCATGTTTATTGACTTGCAAATATTGTACCAGCCTTGCATCCCTGGGATAAATCCCACTAGATCATGGTGTATGATCTTTTAAATATATTGCTGGATGCGATTTGCTAATATTTTGTTGAGGATTTGAGCATCTATGTAATTCTCTTTCTTTGTAGTGTCTTTATCTGGTTTTGGAATTAGGATAATGCTGGCCTCATAAAGAGAGTTTGGAAGTGTTCCTTCCTCTTGGATTTTCTGAAATAGTTTGAGGAGTATAGGTGTTAGTTTTTCTTTTAAAAAAAAAAATATATTTTATTGATTTTTTACAGAGAGGAAGAGAGAGGGATAGAGAGTTAGAAACATCGATGAGAGAGAAACATCGATCAGCTGCCTCTTGCACACCCCCTACTGGGGATGTGCCCGTAACCAAGGTACATGCCCTTGACGGGAATTGAACCTGGGACCCTCGAGTCCGCAGGCCGACGCTCTATCCACTGAGCCAAACTGGTTTGGGCAGGTGTTAGTTTTTCTTTGAATATTTGGTAAAACTTCCTTGTGAAGCCATCCAGATCTGGACTTTTGTATTCTGCTGTGTTGGGGTGAAATGTTCTATAAATGTCAATTAAATTCATCTGATCCAGTGTGTCCTTTAGAGTTTCTGTTTCCTTGTTTGTTGCCCATTTTTTTATTGGATCATTTATCTTCCTTTTATTAAGTTGTATAAATTGCCTGTAGATGTTGGAGATTAAACCTTTATCAGTGATAACATTTGCAAATATGTTCTCCCATACAGTGGGCTTTCTTGTTGTTTTGTTGATGGTTTCTTTTTGCTGTGAAAAAGCTTTTTATTTTGATGTAGTCCCATTTGTTTATTTTCTCTTTAGCTTCCATTGCCCTAGGAGCAGAATTGGTAAAGAAATTGCTTCGGCATATGTCTGAGATTTCTCTGCCTGTGGATTCCTCTAGTATTTTTATGGTTTCCCATCTTATGTTTAAGTCCTGTATCCATTTTGAGTTTATTTCTGTGTATGGTGTAAATTGGTGGTCTAGTTTCATTTTTTTGCATGTATCTGTCCAATTTTCCCAACATCATTTATTGAAGAGACTGTCTTGACTCCATTGTATGTTCATGCCTCCTTTGTCAAATATTAATTGAGCATAGTGGTTTGGGTCGATATCTGGATTCTCTATTCTATTCCATAGGTCTATATGTCTGTTCTTGTGCCAATACCATGCTGTTTTGAGAAAAGTGGCTTTGTAATACAGCTTGAAATCTGGTATTGAGATCCCACCTACTTTGTTCTTCTTTCTCAGGATTGCTGTGGCTATTTGGGGTCTTTTTTTATTCCAGATGAATTTTTGGAGAGTTCTTTCTAGGTCTGTGAAATATGCCATTGGTATTTTAATGGGGAGTGCATTGAATCTATAGATTGCTTTGGGTAGTATGAACATTTTAATGATGTTGATTCTACCAATCCATGAACATGGTATATTCTTCCATCTGTTTACATCTTCCTCTATCTCTTTTTTCAGTTTCCTGTAGTTTTCTGCGTATAGGTCTTTTACCTCCTTAATTAAGTTTATTCCTAGGCATCTTAATTTTTTTGGTGCGATGGTAAATGGGATTGCTTTTTTAGTCTCTCTTTCTGTAATTTCACTATTGGTGTATAGAAAGGCCATAGATTTCTTGGCGTTAATTTTGTATCCTGCTACATTGCCGAATTCATTTATTAAGTCTATTAGTTTTTTTGACGGAGTCTTTCGGGTTTTTTAAGTACAATATCATGTCATCTGAAAATAAGGACAGCTTTACTTCTTCTTTTCCAATTTGGATGCCTTTTATTTTTCCTTCTTGTCTAATTGCAATGGCTAATACTTCCAGTACTATGTCAAACAAGAGTGGTGAGAGTGGGCATCCCTGTCTTGTTCCTGTTCTTCGGGGAAATGGTTTTAGTTTTTGTCCATTGAGTATGATGTTAGCTGTGGGTTTATCATATATAGCTTTTATTATGTTGAGGTCTGATCCTTCTATTCCCACCTTGTTGAGAGTTTTTATCAAGAAACGGTGTTGGATTTTGTCAAATGCTTTTTCTGCATCAATTGTTATGACTATGTGATTTTTATCTCTCAATTTGTTTATGTGATGCATCATGTTTATGGATTTGCGGATATTGTACCATCCCTCAGATAAATCCTACTTGGTCATGGTGTATGATCTTTCTGATGTACTGCTGGATCCGATTTGCTAGAATTTTGTTGAGGATTTTGGCATCTATGTTCATGAGGGATATTGGCCTGTAATTCTCTTTCTTTGTGTTGTCTTTATCTGGTTTTGGTATTAGGGTGATGCTGGCTTCATGGAAGGAGCTTGGAAGTGTTCCTTCCTCTTGAATTTTTTGAATAGTGTGAGGAGGATAGGTTTTAGTTCTTCCTTGAATATTTGGTAAAGCTCCCCTGTGAAGCCATCTGTCCCCAGGCTTTTGTTTGCCGGAAGCTTTTTGATGACTGCTTCAAGTTCTTCCATAGTTATTGGCCTATTGAGATGTTTAGATTCTTCCTGATTGAATTTTGGAAGGTTTTATTTTTCTAGGAATATGTCCATTTCCTCCAGGTTGTCCAGTATGTTGAAATAGAGTTGTTCGTGGTATTTTTTAACAATCCTTTGTATTTCGTTGCTTTCCATTACCTTAAGTAATTTATTCCATTCCCTTCTGGCTTATAGAGTTCGTGATGAGAAATTAGGTGTCAGCCTTATGGGAACTCCTTTATAGGTAAAAGTTTTCTTTTTTTCTTGCTGCCTTTAAGATTCTCTCTTTGTCTTTAATTTTTTGGCATTTTAATTATGATGTGTCTGGGCATGGGTCTGCTTGGATTCTTCTTGTTTGGGGTTCTCTGTGCCTCCTGAACTTGTGTGACTTTTTCCTTTGTCAGGTTAGAGAAGTTTTCTGCCATTATTTCTTCAAACACCTTCTCTATGCCTTTCTCCCTTTCTGCCTCTTCTGGTACAAGTGCTATTCTATTATTGTTATGTTGCACGCTGTCCCAGTGCTCCCTTAAGCTGAGATACCTCTCCGGGACTCAGGTGCTATCTGTGGGCATCTGGCCAGCCCTTGTGCACCTCTGTCCCACCTACCAGTCTCTATGCAGTCTCCACTTTCTGTCCTTAGGTGTCAGGGTTCTCTCCTGTGAGTTTTCCGTTGAGTATTCAGGAAGTTTTTCTGTATTTTAGTTGTAATACCAGTTTGTTCCTGGGAGCATGTCTGTATAGCATCCACTTACTCTGCCACCATTTTTAATCTCTCAAAATTGCTTTGATGAAGTCCAGAGTACTGTTTTTTCCAGACTGAGATGGGTTTAGGGTTGCAATATAGAGAATGAAGGAAAGGATAAGGACTTGAAAAGTCACATCACCAACAAATCAACAAACGACAAGTGTTGGCGAGGATGCGGAGAAAAAGGAACCCTCATGAACTGCTGGTGAGAATGCAGACTGGTGCAGCCACTGTGGAGAACAGTATGGAGTTTCCTCAAAAAACTGAAAATGGAACTCCCATTTGACCCAGTAATCCCACTCCTAGGAATATATCCTAAGAAACTGGAAATACCAATAAGAAAGGATATATGCACCCCTATGTTCATAGTAGCACAATTTACAATAGCTAAGATTTGGAAACAGCCTAGGTGCCCGTCAGCAGATGACTGGATCAGAAAACTATGGTACATTTGCACAATGGAATACTATGCTGCCATAAAAAAGAAGGAATTCTTACCATTTACAGCAACCTGGGTGGAATTGGAGAACATTATGCTAAGTGAAATAAGCCAGTCAATGAAAAAAAAATACCACATGATCTCACTCATTTATGGATAATAAAGAAAATTATAAACTGTTGAACAAAAAGATAGATACAGAGACACTAAAGCATCAAACAGAATGTCAAATTACAGCAGGAAGGTTAGGGAGAGGTGGGGGAGATAAGAGATCAACCGAAGGACTTGAATGCATACATATAAGCATAACCAATGGACACAAAACTCTGGGGGGTGAGGGCATGTATGGGAGTGGGGTGGGGGGCAATGGTAAGATATGTACACATTAATAAAAAAATAAATAAAATACCTTAATAAAAAAATGAACAAAAAAAAAAAAAGAAAAGAAAGGAAAAGTCACATCAGTGCCCTGACGTTAGGGACAAGAGGGAGCCCCCCATGTACAGGACAACAGGGGACATAGGAAAGAAGCCAAGTGGGAGAGGGTGGTGAGTATCCTGTGGGGGATCTATGAGGCTGGAGCGCAATAAGGGATTGGAGGAATGAGGATACCATGAACATAGAAGACTTGAGCTGAGGGTGTTTGGTGACTTGAATCAGGAAGGGAGTTTGAGTGTGAGGTAGTCAGACTAGAAAAGAGATTAGGGTAGCAGTCTAGGGGAAGGTGGTGAATGAAGAGCAGGGAACAAATATACAGCAAGCAGAGTGAGTGCCAAAGTTTTCCAGTATCTACCTGTGACCAGGTTAATGTGTGCAGCTTGCTTTAAAGTGTCATCTGGAGTTAGAAATTTCAGCATCTCTTGGATGCACTACAGAAAAGCAAAATGTTGCCCTCTTTTCAAAGTCCTCCTTTATTCCAGCAAGCGAGCTAGCTGAGGATTTGTATGTGAGTGAATAAAGCTGAATAGCAATTTGGACAGGTGGGGGAATTGTAGATATGTCAGGATTGAAGTAAAGAATCATTTGGAGTGTTGAGCCTTCTTTTCCTTCTTTGTTGACTCATCAGAGTGAATGAAGATGTGTGTCAGGGCACAGTGCTGCTGTCAAGTCACAGTGCTGGAGTGGTAGGTGTCAATTGTCTAGGACAGTGGTCGGCAAACTGCGGCTCGCGAGCCACATGTGGCTCTTTGGCTTCTTGAGTGTGGCTCTTCCACAAAATACCACGGCCTGGGTGAGTCTATTTGGAAGAAGTGGCGTTAGAAGAAGTTTAAGTTTAAAAAATTTGGCTCTCAAAAGAAATTTCAATCGTTGTGCTGTTGATATTTGGCTCTGTTGACTAATGAGTTTGCCAACCACTGGTCTAGGACACCTGTCCTTGTCTACTTGTTATGGATGCTATTCTCCCCACCTGACCTTACTAGTATGTCGGTGGATGTGATAGAACCCAGGTCATGATGAGGAGTTCTGGCTACCTGGACATGTTACTTCCCACATTCAGATACTCCGTGTCTTCTGAAACCTAGAGGTAGGTCAGGAATGTTGTTCTATTGCTGTAGAAAACATGGCCTTGCTCCAAACCCTAGGAGTCTGCATGTAATTTTCTTATTATGTCCCACCAGAGGCTTCAAAAATCATTTTTCATCCTTCTAACATGGATTAGATGGAGGTACAAGTGCAGTAACTTGTCCTTTACTCTGGAAGGTACGTCTAGCATGGCCCAGACTACTGGAGCCATATAAGCCTCATAGATGTAGCAGATCCCTGAATGGGCACAAATGTGGATGTCCCTATGTTACCGGTGAGATGATGAGATCTTGGTTCTTGTCTTCTTGAAAGAAAGATTTCAATCAATAGACATAGTGTAGCAAAGCAGGCAAGATTTTATTGGCCACAGCAAAAACACACTTAGGACAGTGAAACAGGGAAAGGCATAGAAGAAGCGATAGGAGAGTCTAGGCGGGGCTGCTTTAGCTCACTGAAAAGTCAGAGAAAAGAGGGCCTTTGAGACAGGTTCAGGGGGTTAGTCCGGGAGGAGCTGCTGCTGCCCATTGCTCCCTCCTCTGGTTGCAAGTCTCCTGATGTTCCTTGAAGTTTAGTAGATACATGCATGTGGGGGAAAGGAATGCATGGGCATGCTCCCTTGTGGGAGAGCACACCCTGGGTCCTTTCTATTGAGGGTACTTATCTCTCTCTTGTGGGTGAAAATCCTAGGGGAGATCGCAGGTAAGGGTCTCAATAGAATATCAGCTTTCTAGGTATTCTCGTTCAGGGTTAGGGTCTCCACTGATTGGTCGGAGACAGGGCAGTGGGTCATTAGTCAATGCAGCTGGTCCTGGGGTGGCCGTGGTGTCACTTGTATGATTTTGCTGCTTTTCTGGTTTGTGGAGTTAAAATACAACTTAGGCCTAGATGTTATCTTCAGGGAGGAAAAGGCCAGGAGGTCTAAATTGCAGGACTAGCAACATGAAAGGTCAGGGATCCAAACCACATGACCAGCGGTAGGCTAAGGGAGGAGAGGTTATCCTGGGTTGAGGTTCTTGTTTTCCCCCTTGCTAGGCACCTGGGGCTTTCTGCTCTGGTGAGATTCTGTACTTGGCCTATCATCCTTGCTGTGCTCATGTCTGTCTAACTGCCTATTACACCTACAGCTCATGCAGCTCTCACACTTTGCTTAAATTGCTGATCACTAGAGCTGTTTCTGAGACTGGCATCATTCTTTTATTAAAATTTTTTTTTATTGTTTAGAGTATTACAGATGTCCCCTATTTTCCCCTCCACTGCCCCACTCCACCCGATTCCTGCCCCACACCAGGCCTTCACCACCCTATTGTCTATGTCCATAGGTAATGCACAGCTATATATATAAAAGGCTAATATGCTAAGTGTCCCTTCCTCTGTCCAACCAGTCGCACTGACCACTAAGGGGAAACCACTCAACACAGGAGCTGCTGAGCTGCAGTGACTTGGCAGCAGTGGTTCTCGTGTGACACAGCCTGAAACCAGAGAGGAGGGAGCCCGATTCCTCATGGGGCCATGTGATTCCACCTTTGGCCATGGGTTATGTTGCTGCTGGGGCACTGTCGGCCCCGAATCTGGTTTACTGCACACTTGTGTTTACATTCCACACCCTGTACAACAGCAACTTTGCATTGTGCCCTCTCACATTCTGGGACCCCTAGGGGGATGTCGGAAAGTCAGTTTTGGGCTGATCCTCATAGGCCAGGCTGAGGGACCCCACCTGCTGGAGGGACACCGCTCACTCTGCAGATGCCTTTCGAGCCATGGCATCTCCCCAGGTGCGGCTGGCCAGGAGGGACCATGGGAAGTTGGCTCCAAGGCATAGCCGGCCCATCTCGCCAAGTCCCACCCTGTTGGCCACCTTCTAATTAATGAGGAAGGGAGAGGGAGAGATAGATAGAAACATCAACGATGACAGAATCATTGATCACACACACACAAAAAAAATAAAAATAAAAATAAAAAAGAATCATTGATCATCTGCTTCCTGCACACCCCCCTACTGGGGAGTGCCCAGGCATATGCCCTTGACCAGAATCGAACCCAGGAAACCCATCTCCCGCTGTGGAAGGCCCAGTCTGGAAAGTCCCACCTGAATAGATCCTGTGACAGGACCTTCAGGGTTATAGGCTCATGACCAATTTTCTCAGGGCTACACCTGGGGCAGGGGCAACTGGGCCCTGAGATTCCAGCCTACACAGTTCACCCCTCTCCACAATGACGGGCCCTGGGGTTGTTTCCGGGTCACGAGTCTATGCCTTTCTACCCTCTCTCCTGTGTGAGGATCCTCCTGGGGACCCTGATGTCTGTTCCAGTAGCTCAACCCTGAGCAAACCTAAAGAGCATTTGAGGGCTAGAGCAGGAGGCAGAGCCAGGGCTCTGGCATCTGGGATTAAGCCCTGATGACAGATGAGGAGGTCCAGTCCTTGTGCCCAGGCAGGGACTCTGAGGATGAGACAGAAGCCAGGCCAGTATCCAGCTCTGCCTGTCTGAACCCTCACAGATGCTCCATGAACACCCTTACGTGGATGTGGGACACCACACAACTGAAGCATGTCACCCTGTGTGACACCTGGGGTCAGAGCATGTTCCTATAGACCAGGGCCTGGTGTCAGCATGGGAGGAGGGCAGCAAGTGCCCACAGCTGTCCCAGGGATGAGCCTTTAACCTTGTACAGTCAGGAGGGAGGACAGGGCTCTCCTAACAGCGAGGGGTCTTGAGACAGCAGAGGGGTAACATCTGGGTTCCATCTTGACTGAAAGAAGTCCATCTCCGAGGCCTGACGTGACTCCTTGCTTTCAGTAAAATTCCGTAGTTGAAACTAACCTAACCACATCCTTAAAGGAAAGAATGTAGGATAATAACAACCTTTCTTGACATCATGTTCTGCAAAATAGATTTCTGTCAATTGAATGGTAGCTAGAATATTTGCACAAGCATTATTCTACAGGCCCTTTGGGTGGTCCACTGACCATGGAAAAACCCTGGACTACCCCGGGACCAGCCGCCACCAGATGAGGCTCATGGAACAGCTGACCTCATCCTCATGCCCAAGCCCTGCACCCACCCCAAGGCCCCCATATAAGCCATCCACAGGAACCCCTCGGGGAGCTCCACTTCTCTTTTCTGGTTGATTCCCTTGTGCATAAGCTTCCCCCCCCCCAAATAAATTCTATCTGCTTGAGATTGTTCTGGGTTAAGTGCTCAGTTTCTTGATACTGAGACTCAAAGACCAGGCATTCAAGGTCCTGTAACATCCTGACCCCCATTCATTTCCCAAATATCACAGCCCTCCCCATCCCTACCATGTGAGTGATGTCTCATCTCCCCAGGACACGGGCCGCAGTCTGTATCCTTCCTCTTCTCACAGAGCCCTGACCTGGCAGAAATCCCAGGTGGAGTTACTACCATGGGAAAAGGGAGCCCACCCTGACCTCAAAGGAATCAGGGGATGACTCCCATTGCTAAGGTACCTGGTCTATGGGACACTTTCCTGTGGTCCCTGAAGATATCTCACCAGCCCAAGGTGTCCTGGGGAACAAGGGGGACTTCCCATGCAGGATGGGACAGGAGAACCCAGGATCTGGGGGTTCTTCCATCTCAGAGGGGCTGAGGGTCCCATGGGGGCCTCTTCTCCCCTAACAGAGGGACCCACAGGATCCCTGGTTGACATTTCACGTGGAGCTGCTCCAGATCCTGGGCCCTGTGGGGAGGCCTAGAGCAGATGACAGACAGGAACACAGATGACTTGGATGCAGTGCCCCAATGTTGTGATGGGGGGACACAGGACATTCTCAGGACCAGTCCTTCAGGCTGGCACACTCTTCTGTAAGCCTCAAGAGACTCCTCACCAGGCCTTTCCTTGGAAATCTTGGGGAAAAGGAGCTCCTCCTAAAAACAGCATATTCCCCTGGGGAGACAGTTCCCCTGACACTGGATCAGGACTTCTCTGGACAATGCCTGTCCTCTCCCTGCACTCACCCTGCCCTGGGAAGAAGTCAGGCAGCCTGAGACCCACCGTGACTAGCCACTCAGCCTGGAGGTCAGAGTCCACCTCTCCCAGGCCTCAGGGTCAGCTCTCAGCATCTGGAGCCTGGTCAGCATCCCTGGCTCTGTCCCCGACATTGGCTGCAAGTCTCCTTCATGACCTCCAGGTGGCAACATTGAGACACACAGACAGCACACCGGAAATGCACACATGAACCTGGCTTTGGCTAAGGAGGTGCAGAAGAGCCTGATTTCCATCCTCTGCTCCAACAGGCCTCTGGGCTCCTCCCTAGTTCCCGGCTCCTTCTAGGGGCCTTGGAGTACCTGCTCTCTCAGGGGTCTCAGTGCTGCAGCACCCATGAGGAAGGCAGGGTGACCACAGGAAAGCCCCCCAGGCAGAGGAGGGACAGAGGCTGCTCCGACCATCAGGAAGCACGTGGACAGGCCCTGAGCCACAGCTCAGCCAACAGGCACAGAGAGGGAGGGTCTCCTTGAAACCTTGAGTCCTAGGACCGGGGAGCCCACGGCCATCTAATCTGACCACCAAGCACAGTCCTCACTTGAGAGGACACACAGGACACCTACACCTTTACCCCAGGAACTTCAGGTCCTTCTGAGACACCTGGTCCTGGGTCTCTGTCCAGGAAGCAGGGGCCAGGTGGGTGACAGCTGGAGATAGAGAGGGGAGTCCCCTCCCCTGTCATCATTCAGCTGACCCCTTTCTCACCCCAGAGTCACCTCTGTGGCCTTCCAGCTGGGAGGAAATCCAACCTTCCCAGCGCATTTGAGAACACAGGGAAGAGCCGGTGCCCAGCTGGGTTTCTGGGTCACAAATGGAAGGAATCCCCAGGTTTGGGGCCTCCTGGAGCTCTCTGTGTTGGTGACAGACCCAAGGCCTCTCCACAGCAGAGGCCAGGGCTGTGTGCAGAGTCTCAGGTCCACCGCACACCTGTCCAGTCAGAATCTGCATTTGAACAGGATCTGGAGACCCTCTCTGTGCACAGGAGAGGGGGAGCGGCTGCCCCACCCACACAGCATGGGTCTCAGCCTGGCGGGTATCCATCTTAGCTGGGCAGCTGCTGAAGCAGCGTTTCTATGGTGCCACCTGGGCATCGCAATCTTTACCAAGTTCCACAGGTGATTCACATGCACGATGGAGATGACATCCCTGTGACAAGAGTTCCTGATGAGGCCCCTAGGCTCCTGCTCTGAAGGAAAAATCCCAAGTGATGAGAGGGGGCTCTAGGGGATGCCTGAGACCCACACACCCCAACATTCCAGGCCTGTGTTTGTTCCAATAGGACGTGTGTGTCTGTGTGTTTGTGTGTGATGGATAATCATAGCTAAAGGAACCGAAGCTTCAGCAGTTCACAGGAAACAGAAAAGTAGACAGAAGGAAAAGGGAAGCAGGGGACAGGGGACTTAAGAATGAGAGGGAAGGGGGAAGGAGAGAACTAGGGATAGACGCCGCCCCCTCCCACGTGACCGGGAAGCATTCCTGCCCTGGGAGGAGGTTCAATGCACTGGAAGAAAAAAACAGCAGATCCCACGCAACCAGAACAGAGGTGCCTGGGAGTGTTCTCCCAGCTCTTCTCACAGAGGGAGGGACACAACAGACAGCAGACACCATGGAGTCCCCCTCAGCCCTGGCGCACAGAGGGAGCATCCCCTGGCAGGGGCTCCTGCTGGCCGGTAAGGAGGGGACAATACCTGGGGGTGGACAGGAAAAGGGGAGACAGAGACTGGCTGGGGTCTCCTGGCGAGCACAGCGTTCTGAGAGGGGACAGAGGGCTTCTGTTTGGACCTGAGGAGAGAGGACAGGGGAACAGAATAGGTTGGGGGAGGGGGCTCAGCAGCAGGACAATCCCATGATCTAGAAGGGGTGAGGGGCAGGAACACTTTGACTGCTGTGTGTTTCTAAAGTTGTTAATTTCTGAACAATAAGTTTTAGAAACCAATGACAATAATCACAATTTATGTCAGGGGGCAAAACACTTAACCAGGGGTGCTAAACCTTACCACCAAGCTCAGAAATGGGCAGATACCTCCCAGGAGGTGCAGGACCCTGCAACCCTCACTCATTCACCCACAGGTGCTCACAGCCTGCTGCAGGCACTGGGGGTGCAACACGATCAGACAAGCCCCTGCCCCATGGAGCTCATGTTCTATGGGAGGAGGCAGACAAGGGAAGATCTAGATGTGATGTCAGGTCCCCCCTTGGTGCCATGCAGGGAACAGCCCAGGGACAGGTCAGAGAGTGAAGACAGAGGTCTTTAGAGGAGGTGATCAGGGAAGGGGTCTCCCAAGGACACCCCTGAGTGTCAGCAGGGGTCTGAGGGCAGAAACCTGGGTAACAGTATTCAAAACAGAAGAAATAAGGTCAGAGGTGCTGAAGTCATGGTGGCCATGCTGCTGACTTTGACCACAGGAGACACCACACACACACCACACACGCACACGCACATGTACACACACACACCAAGACTGAGAGATGAAGAGACATATTGATCAATTTCTCTCTTCCCTCCTAGCCTCACTCCTCACCCTCTGGAGCCTGCCCACCACTGCCCAGCTCACTATCGAATCAGTGCCGCCCAGTGCTGCCGAAGGGAAGGATGTGCTTCTCCGGGTCCACAATCTGCCTGGATTTCTTGGAGGCTATGTCTGGTTCAAAGGGCAAAGTGTGGACAGCGACCTTCAAATTGCATCATATGTAATAGATGCTCAAGAAATACACCCAGGACCTGCATACAGCCAACGAGCGACAATATACCCCAATGGATCCCTGCTGTTGAAGAAGGCCACCCTGAAGGACACAGGGAACTACACTCTACTAGCCATAAAAGGAAATTTTCAAGGTGAAATAGTAACTGGACAGCTCCGTGTATACCGTGAGTGATTGCTCTCTGACCTCTGGGTATCGGGTGGGGTATATTCTACTGCACACACAGGATTGACAGCCCTGAACTCTGTCTCCATCCCCCTCTGCATCATCTCCCAGGCTGGGTTTGGGCATTTAGTGCAGGACACACCCAGTGGAGACAGACTTCCTAAGGTCAGAGTTCCCTCCCCGGATTCCAGCCCTGCAGACATTCTCCACAGAGAGAAGGGCCAGTCTGATGGGTGTGACTCAGCAGAGGGAGACCAGTCTTATCCAGGCCCCTGGGCCCCTCCCCATGACCATGACCCTGAGACAGGCTCTGCAGGGATCAGTCAGGGTGTGGACTCAGGGGCCCCTAGGATCCTCACACAGAAGTTCAGCCCAGTCAGTCCCTCCCCAGACCTTTGATCCCAGGCTTCTGACTCCAGGGACTTTGGGGAGCCCATGCCATGTTGGGTTTGGTTTGTGGGCAGGGCTGACCGGGAGCAATTACTTCCCAGGTGCCCAAGTCACAAGACTCCTGAGCTGGTCACCAGCCAGAGCTCAGCCCCAAGAGCCACATCTGGGCAGGGACGGAGCCTGGCCCTTCACCTGAGACTGTGTGTGGAGAGCACAGATGGACAAGGGGGCCAGGCATTTGGCTAACTTCCCTGGGGGACTTAGAAGAGTCCAGAAAAAGGTCAGCATCCCCAGGGAGGAAAAGAGGAGAGACGATGTTTATGGGGGCTCCTCGTCCACCAGGGATCAGCCCAGGATTTAGGTCAGGTGCTGTGAATATTTTCATTGACAACCTGGCAGTCAAGTATTCAACCTCCTACATTGAGAGGAAACCGAGGCACAGGGAAATACAGTCACTAAAGCGGAGTCCCACAGACCATGAGCAGCTGATCAGAGTCACCTCAGGTCTGTCTGCAGCCAGATCCCCGTCCTCTCCTCCACTCCAGGGGCCTATTAGGTGTCTGTGGTTCCCTAGACCAACCATTGGTTCAGATCCTTTCTTCTTAGGGGTCCTCAGCTCAGAGGGAGAGATTCTGGTCTGGGGAAGGAAAGGAAATGGAGAATTAATCTGTTTTTATGCTAAAACAAAATTACCTGCAATAACCATCAGAGTCAGTGCTGGGAACGCCCAGGCCTTCCCGTCAGGTGGCTGATCCACGCCTCCCTGCACTCCCTCCCTGCACTGAACTTGAAACCATTTTATTTGCTTCCTGTGTGTTGGTGTCACGCTCACTGGATATAAAGGAAAGGACTTTGCCTTCTCACTCCTCACTCTGCACCTGCAACCAGTTCAGGGACCAACGTGTAACAAACACCCAATTGCTTTTGATGAATTAGGAAGAAATAAACGGTGAACGAATGAATGAATGATTCCAAATCTCTTCAGAGACTGGAACCTGGCTGCCGAATCCTTGGAATTCTGGTTACATGGGACAGGCTCCCTGTCCATCTAGGGGCTGAGACCCATGTCTCAGGCCCTTTGCTGCTCTCTAGAGAAATAGTCATTCCTGCCCTGGCTGGTTTGGCTCAGTGGACAGAGCATTGACCTGTGGTTTTGCTCAGTGGACAGGGCATATACCTTGGTTGCAGGCCCCATCTCTGGCCCTAGTTGGGGCGCCTGCAGGAGGCAATCAATCAATGTGTCTCTCTGGCATTGATGTTTTTTTCTCTCTCTATCCCTCCCTTCTACTCCCTCTAAAAATCAATGGGGAAAATATCCTTGGGTAAGGAGTAGCAACAACAAAATAGAGAGAGAGAGAGAGAGGGAGAGAGAGGGAGAGAGAGAGAAGGAGAGGGAGAGGGAGAGAATAGTCTTTTTTGCTATTGGTCTTAGGCTCCTAGGTATTAATAATACTTTTCACATATGAAATACTTTAAATTCCTTTCAAGTTTCTCTCATAACCACCAAACACAAACGGTCCACAAGGGCCAGAATGTCAGCAATCCATGCTCCCCTCTTGCTGTCCATCACCCCTTCTGCATCTGCATCTGCACAAGTCCTCCCCTGCCCTCAGCAGAGGGAGAATGACCAAGGGCAGAGTACATGGTTCTGCTGCCACAGTCAGCTCCTGTCTGTCCCTTCACTCTTTTCTAGCTCATTCCTTGGACTCTGCTCTGTCATTTATTGGCTCACTGGCTCATGTCAGTCACACTCACCTGGGAAGGCCTGACCCAGCTCTTGGCCCCGGGGCCTGAGTAGTCAACTGACCACCAGCTTGCTCTTGGTTTCCATGCGTCATTTCTGCTCCAACTCCAGTCTCTAGGATGTCCTGGGGAATGGTGCCTCATGGAAACACACTTCAGCTGGGTGATGGAGGTCTGTGCCGCTGGAAGAAATGGCCCCTGGTCAGCCAGGCAGTCAGCTGTTCAGTGAAGAACCAGGAGAAGTGCAGGGTGGTCTCTGGCTCCCCATCCTGTGTCTTTCCATGATCAAAGATAGTTAATGGACACCTGAGAAAGTCTGTACTTTTCCTCAGATACAGAGTTTGAGCACTCAGATCCCCATGTGTTTATCTTGTGATATACTGGCCTGCTTTACTTTCCGCCCCTCTCTCCCCGCCCCCCCCCGCCCCCCCCCCCCCGCTTTACTCTTATGAGGACTTCAGTTGGCTGAGAGGTGAGAGGTCCAACTCTGATTGACGATGCCTTTGGAGGAAGCGAAGGTACCACACAGAGCGTGTTCTCTTTGTTACCTGAACAGCAGCGTTACCCACACCCAACATCACTAGCAACAACTTCAACTCCAAGGGTCTTGATTTGTGTTTTCCTAGTGATAGTGATGTTGAGCATCTTTTCCTGGGCTTATTGGCCATTTGTATATCTTCTCTGGAGAAATGTCTACTCAAGTGTTTTGCCCACTTTTCAACCCTGGTTATTTGGTTTTGTTGTTGTTGAGTTGAGGGAGACCTTTACATATTCTGGACATTAACCCCTCATCCTATATATGATTTACAAAGTATTTTCCCTCATTCCATACGTCACCTTTCACTCTGTTGATTGTGTCCTTTGATGAACAGTTTTTCATTTTTATCAAGTCCAGTTTATTAGTTTTTTTCTATTCTTTTTTTTTTTGGGGGGGAGGCATGTGTTCTTGGTGTCATATTCAAGAAATAATTTCCAAATCCAATGTCATTAAGCTTCCCTCTATATTTTCTTCTGGGTTTTATAGTTTTAGGTCCTACCTTTAGAGTTAAATCCATTTTGGATTAATTCTTGTTCACAGTATAAGACAATGGTCCACTTCATTCATTTCCTTGTGGATAAAGTTGTTCATCACCATTTGTTGAAAAGACTGTCCTTTTTCCATTGAATGGCCTTGGCTCCTTTATTGTAACCATTTGATCACATAACGGAGGTTTTTATTTCTGGGTCTCTGTTGCATTATTACACGGACTATATGTCTGTCTTTATGCCAGTGACACACTATTTTGGTTACTTTAGCTCTTTAGTAAGTTTTGAAATCAGGAAGTATGAGACTTCCAATTTCATCCTTCTTTTTAAAGATCGTTGCAACCATTTGGGGCCCTTAAAATTCCATATGAATTCTAGGAAGGATTTTTCTATTTCTGCCCCCCAAAAATCATTGGGATTTTGATGGGGATTGCATCAAATATGTAGGTAGTTGCGGGGGGGGGGGGGTCTTTCAATCCATGAACATGGATGTCTTTCCATTTATTTGTTTCCTCTCAAATATGTTTGGTAATTTTCCATGTATACATCTCCCATGTATTGGTTAAGTTTATTCCTAAGTATTCTATTATTTCTGATGCTATTGTAAATGGAACTGTTTTCTTAATTTCATTTTGGGATTGTTCATTGTTGTTGTAAAGAAATAGAAATGATGCTGAGTGTTGATTTTTGTCTCCTTCAACTTCACTGAAATCATTAGTTCTAACAGTTTTTTTCCCTATATGTGGAATATTTAGGGTTTTCTACATCTAAAATTGTCATCTGTTAAAAGACATAATTTTCTTCTTTCTTTCCAATTTGTATGCCTTTTATTCCATCTTCTTGCCTGATTGCTCCAGCCAAGCTTCCAGTAGCGTAGAGAATAGAAATGGTGAAAGCAGCATCCTTGTATTGCTCATGACCTTAGTAATGTTTTCTGAGTTCCTCCACAGGGAGTTATGTTAGCTGTGAGGTTTCATGTGTGGCCTTTAGCATATCAAATAATTTTCTGCTATTCCTATAGTCTGTGCCTTTTGTTAAAACCTCTTCTCTCTAGAGATGTCCTTCATAGCAATATCCAATCACAGACCAGAAAGTAAAGTCCTGTTCAGATTAAGAAATCCTTTAGATGGAACCTCTCCAGGCCCAAGATCATGAAAACTGGATTGGGCTGTTTTTATTGCCCAATAAATTATTTAACAAGAGGTAGATACTTTTTCACTTCTGTAAAGTTTCCCTGACCCCAGAAATGGACTGAGGTGGTAAGCCTGCCTTCCCCAACATGCATGAAGTTTACATGAGGAGCAGGAGCTGATCTTTTTTGAAATCAAAGAAAGTTCTAGAAAAGGATCAAAACGTTTGTAAAAAAAAAAATTCCACTTGAGAATGAGGTCGCAGGACACATGGGCTGAGGTCGTAGGACACAGCCTGGCCCTGCATGCTGACTGGCCCCTGCCTGCCCTGCTCAGAAAAAACTCCACCCGAGAATGAGGCTGTAGGAGACATGGGCTGAAAAGGTGCTCCTGGTATTGCTTATACAGAGATGTCCACGGGGACAGGTCAGGCATCATCCTGGGGTGATCTGGGGTCAGAGAAGAGGTGCAGCCCCCTCTTACACATTGTCACCTGAACAAGATACTCATCCTGCAGAGGTCAGGGCCACCTTCTGGTGCCCTTTACAGAGATCACTGTGGCCTGTGAGTGGCTGACATCTCTGAGGAAGGAGCCCACTCTCAGTCAGTCACCTCCTCTGTTCTCCACAGAGCCAGTGGGGAAGCCCGCCCTCCGAGCCAGCAGTGCCACAGTCGCAGAGCAGAAGGATGCCGTGGTCCTGACCTGCCTCACAAATGACACGGGGATCTCCATCCGGTGGCTCTTCAAGAACCAGATTCTACCTCACACGGACAGGATGAAGCTGTCCCGGGACAACAGCACCCTCACCATCGACCCCGTCAGGAGGGAGGACGCTGGGGCTTATCAGTGTGAGGTCTTCAATCCCGTCAGTTCCAGGAAAAGTGACCCCTTCAGGCTGGATGTGTATTATGGGTAATCCTCCTCCCTTCCTCTATGCTATTAAGTTCTGAATAATTTTTTCTTTTCAAAAACTATATTTTTTATTGATTTCAAAGAGGAAAGGAGAGGGAGAGAAATAGAAACATCAAGGATGAGAGAGAATCACTGATTGGCTGCCTCCTGCACACCCCACACTGGGGATTGAGCCCCCAACTTGAGCATGTGCCCTGACTGGGAATGGAACTGTGACCTCCTGGTTCATAGGTCAACACTTAACCAATGAGCCACACCTGCCAGGCTGGATAAATTTTTTCTTATCTGAAAATGATAGCTATGATGCACTTTCTAAATAGGTTCCTTGTGATTAGTCAGTGACAAAGGTGGAAAGTCCTTACAAGACTAGCATTGAGTCAATACATGCTCAAAATGTGAACTGACATTGTCGTTATTGTTGACTCAAGGTCCCATTCCACACCAGACCCCATCTCTGCTTGGTCTCAGTTGCACCATCTCCACAGTGGAGGCAACACCGAGTTCCTCAGAGGATGGGCAGTGGTCGTGAAATGACCGGTGGGAGCACGTGATGAGCTCGCAGGAATCTGAGCTCTGTGCCTCCTCAAGGGGGTTGTGTAGATGGCGCCTAGACTCTGACATGGACAATGGGAATAGACAGGAGGTAAGATCGAAATGAAATGCACTCAACACAAACCAATTTGTCCACATCGTCCTTCTCAAAGGTGGGAGGGAAGAGGATCAGAGAGCCCAGGTCTCACGCTGAGACCCTGGGACAAGGTGAAGCCTGGAGTGAAGGAACAGTCTCCAGGCAGGTTCCACCCTCATCTACAGACCCCACCACACAGCAGCCTACCTGAGAGGTGCCTCCTAAATGGCAACGTGTGAATCGGGGACATGATTCTGCTGTAGAGACAGGGACTCCTTGTGCTGAGACTCAATGATAGGGGAACCCATGCAGGACAAGATCTCTCTCCAAATGAGGTTCCACCATTGCCACAGAAGATGCACCCCGGCACCCCTGCTCATAGGGGATAGCAGCCCAGGCGGATTCATGCTAGAGGTAAACCCCAAAGTCATGGGCCATCTCACACTCTGCATGCCTGTTCCAGCTTCTGCAGGCTTTGCCCTCCTGGGCAGCAACCCCAATCCTCAGTCTCCAGGGAATGGCTTTCACCTCACTAGGGGACAGGGATCCTGGACACCCAGCCATCCCTGCAGAGGTTGGCCACGTGGGCACCTGTCCTTGTCTTTCGCCTGAACCTCTCAGGGTCCAGGAGGCGCTCCTTCTGGGATCTCCCTTTATTCAGGGGCCCAGGGAACTGCATATCCCTGAACCCCACTTGAAAGGAAGCTGCCCCTACACTCTTCCTGACTCCATGTGGATAGCTGCACACAGGTGGGCACAAATTGCACAACTTCAGGGGGTGTGCCCTAAGCTAGAAGACAATATCCAGTGCCTATGGGACTCACCAGTGGTACTGACCTCTCTCCTCCACAGGCCTCGGCTCTTCTCACAACTCAGTCATCCTAGTGAGTTCCATTCCCTCTTTCCACACTTGTCTTCAGGGTATAACTGGCCCACCTCAGCGTTGCCAGTCTGAGCACAGGGTGGGTCCCTGTTCACTGTGGAAAGTGGAGGGGCCTCATCCAGAAAAGGGACAGGGCTGAGGTCCCCAGGAGAGGAGCACCCAATGTTCCCATCCAGGCAGCTGACTGGTGACTGAGCTCCCACTCAGTCCCTCAGGCCTCCCCAGAGAGGACCAGCAATCCAACCACATCTCTGAGGAGGGCTCTCGGGGAGGCAGCAGGAGGTTGGGAGATTCCGATGCAGGGAGGTGGCTGTGGAAGGTGTTCAGTGGGATGGAGAGAAACCTGGGGACAGGGCAGGACCTGGTATGAGGAATGGATAGAAGCAAAGAGAAGGGTGAGGGAGATTGAACAAGCTGCCCCTCATCTGAAAGGCCATGGGGACAGTGAGCTCTGAGGGAAGTGGTGGCATGAGGTCCATCTGGGGCCCTGCCAGGTCTCCCCTCCCAGAGTATGTCTTGGGGACACTGCCCATGGGAGGTGACTTTGCCCCAGCCTGGCCCTACATGCTGTCTGGTCCCTGCCTGACCTGCCTGACCTGTCGGGCCCCATGAATGACTTAAGTTTGGAGGAGCTGAGTCCCTGGGGCACGTATCTGACATATTCATCAGAAAGTGTCCTTCACCAAAAAACCCCCAAACAGCCCGATTTAAACATGGGCAAAGGACCTGAATAGATACTACTCCAGAGAGGACATACAGATGGCAAATCAATATATGAAAAGATGCTCAAGGTTACTAATCATCAGATAGATGCAAATTAAAACCACAGTGAGATATTTCTTCACACCTGTCCGAATGACTACCATCAGTAAGTCAACAACCGAGTGTTGGTGAGCATGTGGAGAAAAGGGAAACCTGTGTACTGTTGGTGGGAATACAGATTGGCGCAGCCACTGTGGAAAGCAGTATACAGGTCCCTCAAAAGTTAAAAATGGAACTGCCGTTTAGCCCACTAATTCCACTTCTGGGAATGTATCCGAAGAAAACCAAAACGCTAATTCGAAAGAATTTATGGAACTCTATGTTCGTTGCAACACTATTTACAACAGCCAAGATTTGGAAGCAGTCCAACTGCCCATCAATAGATGAATGGATAAAAAAGCTGTGGTACAGCCCAGCTGGTGTGGCTCAGTGGTTACGTGTCGATTCCGGGTCAGAGCATATGCCTGGGTTGTGGGCTCATTCCCCAGTGTGGGGCATGCAGGAGGCAGCAGAAGCCAATCAATGATTCTCTCTCATCACTTCAGAGAGGCCATTAAACCTTCCCCAGACAAAATTATCAGTGCTGGCACCAGGCCAAGCCTTTGGTTGAGGTCTCAAGGCCCCAGCCCATAGGGGCTCTTTAAGAACTTGCAAAGGGGGCCGGAAACACCCCATATTTGGGAGACAAAGAAGGTAAAAACATATTAATAGGGAAAATTCCTCCATGTTGGGGCCCAGAATTTGAGAGACATTTTCCTCTGGACCCACGTGTAATAAATGTAACTCCATCTAAGTATTGCTTGGTTCTTCTCCAGTTTTCGGTAACACAATAGCTGTGCATACAGCAGTCCACAAAACACAGAAGTGAAATTCCAAAGCTTATTAATAAATCCATGCTAGTGTTTAACTTGACATAGTTTTGTAAACATCGAAATTTGTTTGTTTAAAAATTATGAGAGCATTGGAGCACAACGGCAGTAGCAAGGCTGATGGAGAACCTTTCGCCTGAGAGGATGAGACTCTCTCACTCCAGCATTGCCCTTGCTGTGTCCTGGTCTTGGGTCTGTCAGCACCACTCAGATAGCCCCTCTGGTCCCCTAACCTGGGGATTTTTCTATTTGTAACACTCAACCAAGCTGGGCCCATAGCGCCCCCTAGTGACCACACCTCTCTCCCAGCACCCAGACCTCTCTACCAGAATATCTCCGGGGCTCAGATATTCATCCAGGTCCCAGACCATCATGACAGGGCCGAGAAGATTATCCCGGGGTCCAGGCCTCAAACACAGAACTCAGTCTTGTATCAGTTGTGTGGTTCTCCATCTGTAACCCAGACCACCACTTCATAACCCAGATGTACAGTTGAGGTACCAGACCGCCCCCGGGGCTCATACCTCCCTCCCTGGTCCCAACTGCCTTCACAGGACCAAGACCTCCATCCAGGGCTCAGACCTCCATCTGGGTCCCAGACCTTTATAGCGAGGACCAGAAGGCCATTTGGGGGACCCAGACTAGAACCCAGTGCCTATTCCTGCTTTGGAGTCTAAATATCAAGGCTAGTCCTGACCACCATTTCATCAACCTGAGGTCCTGCCCTTGAGCCAAACCTCCCACCTGGGCCCATAGCGCCCCCTACTGACCACACCTCTCTCCCAGCACCCAGACCTACATCTGGGGCTCAGACCTACATCCGGGTCCCAGACCATCATTGCGGGGCCGAGAAGGCCAACCATGGTCACAGGCCACAAACTCCGAAAACAGTGTTGTATCAGAGGACTTGATCTCCAGACCACTGTTCCATAACCCTGATGTCCAGGTGAGGAACCAGACCTCCTATGGGGCCCAGAACTCCCTCCCTGGCCCGAACTGCCCTCACATGACCCAGACCTCCTTCCGGGGCTCAGACCTACATCCGGGTCACAGAACGCCTTGGCCGGGTTGAAAAGATTATGCTGGGGCCCAGGCCTCAAACACAGAATCAAATATTTTATCAAGGGTGTAGTTCCCCATCTGTACCCCAGGCCACCATTCCATAATCCAGATTTCCACTTTAGGTACCAGACTGCACCCCGGGGTCCAGACCTCCCTCCCTCACTCGAACTGCCCTCCCAGCACCCAGACCTCCACCCGGGCTCAGACCTATCTGGCGAGGACCAGAAGGCCAGTCCGGGGACCCAGACTAGAAACCAGTGCCTATTCCCTTATTGGAGTCTAAATATCCAGGCTAGTCCTGACCACCATTTCATCATCCCGAGGTCCCGCCCTTGACCCAAACCTCCGATTGGGCCCATAGCCGCCCCCTAGTGACCACACATCTCTCCCAGCACCCAGACCTAAATCCGGGGTTCAGACTTACATCCGGGTCCCAGACCTTTATGTCCGGGCCAAGAAGGCCAAACCAGGGCCCAGGACACAAACTCTGAACACAGGGTTTTATCAGGGGACTAGATCTTCATGCGTAACCCAGACCACTATTCCATAACCCAGATGTCCAGTTGAGGTACAATACCGACACCGGGGCCAGACCTCCCTCCCTGACCCTCACGGCCCATACAGGACCCAGAATTCCATCAGGCTCAGACCTACATCCTGGTCCCAGACTATCACAGCGGGGCCAAAAAGATTAACCTGGGGCCTAGGCCTCAAACACAGAATCCAGGCTTTTATCAGGGGTATAGTTCGCTATCTGCAACCCAGACCACCATCCATAACCCAGATGTCCAGGTGAGATACCGACCGCCCCCAGGGGCTCAGACCTCCCTCCGCTGCCCGAACTGCCCTCACAGGACCCAGACCTTCACCCGGGTCCCAGACTATAATGGGGCTGAGAAGATTATCCCGGGGCCCAGGCCTCAAACACAGAATCCAGGCTTGTATCAGGGTTGTAGTTCTCCATCTGTAACCCTGACCACCATTCCATAACCCAGATGTTCAGGTGAGGTACCAGACCGCCTATGGGGCCCAGAACTCCCTCCCTGGCCTTAACACCCCTCACACAACCCAGACCTCCATCCGGGGCTCAGACCTCCATCCGTGTCACAGAACGCCTTGGCGGGGCTGAAAAGATTATCCTTGGCACAGTCCTCAAACACAGAATCAAATCTTTTATCAAGGGTGTAGTTCTCCATCTGTACCCCAGGCCACCATTCCATATTCAGATTTCCAGTTAAGGTAACAGACCGCCCCCAGGATCCAGACCTCCCTCCCTCGCTCGAACTGACCTCCCAGCACCCAGACCTCCACCCGGGCTCAGTCCTCAGTCCGGGTCCCAGACCTATATGGCGAGGACCAGAGGCCAGTCCGGGAACCCAGACTAGAATAAAGTGCCTATTCCCTTATTGGAGACTAAATATCCAGGCTAGTCCTGACCACCATTTCATCATCCCGAGATCCTGCTCTTGACCCAAACCTCCGATTGGGCCCATAGCGCCCTCTAGTGACCACACCTCTCTCCCAGCACCCAGACCTACATCCAGGCTTCAGAATTACATCCGGGTCCCAGACCTTCATGTTGGGGCCGAGAAGGCCAAACCCAGGCCCAGGCCACAAACTCTGAACACAGTGTAATATTAGGGGACTGGATCTCCATGCGTAACCCAGACCACTAGTCCATAACCCAGATGTCCAGTTGAGGTACCAGACCGCCCCCAGGGCCAGACCTCCCACCCCGGCCCTCACGGCCCTCACAGAACCCAGAACTCCATCCAGGGCTCAGACCTACATCCGGGTCCCAGACTATCTTGGCGGGCCGAGAAGATTATCCCGCGTCTCAGGCCTCAAACACAAAATCCAGGCTTTTATCAGGGGTGTAATTCTTTATCTGTAATCCAGACCACCATTCCATAACCCAGATGTCCAGGTGAGGTACCAGACCGCCCACAGGGGCTCTGCGCTCCCTCCGCTGCCCAAACTGCCCTCACTGGACCCAGACCTCTTTCTGGGTCAGACCCACGTGGCGGGGCCGAGAACATTATCCCGGGGCCCAGGCCTCAAACACAGAATCCAGTCTTGTATCAGTTGTGTGTTTCTCCATCTGTAACCCAGACCACCATTCCATAACCCAGATGTCCAGTTGAGGTACCAGACCGCCCCCCCGTGGCTAATACCTCCCTCCCTGGTCAGAACTGCCTTCACAAGACCCAGACCTCCATCCAGGGCTCAGACCTCCATCTGGGTTCCAGACCTTTATAGCGAGGACCAGAAGGCCATTCGGGGGACCCAGTCTAGAACCCAGTGCCTGTTCCCGCATTGGAGTCTAAATATCAAGGATAGCCCTGACCACCATTTCATCAACCTGAGGTCCTGCCCTTGACCCAAACCTCCCATTGGGACCATAGTGCCCCCTACTGACCACACCTCTCTCCCAGCACCCAGACCTACATCCGGGGTTCAGATTTACATCCGGGTCCCAGACCTTCATGTTGGGGCCGAGAAGGCCAAACCGGGGCTCAGGCCACAAACTCTGAGCAAGGTGTTGTATCAGGGGACTAGATCTCCATGCGTAACCCAGACCACTATTCCATAACCAAGATGTCCAGTTGAGGTACCAGACCGCCCCCCGGGGCCAGACCTCCCACCCCGGCCCTCACAGCCCTCACAGGACCCAGAACTCCATCCGGGGCTCAGACCTACATCCGGGTCCCAGACCCTCATTGGCGGGGCCGAGAAGATTATCCCGGGGCCCAGGCCTCAAACACACAATTCAGTCTTGTATCAGTTGTGTGGTTCTCCATCTGTAACCCAGACCACCACTTCATAACCCAGATGTCCAGGTGAGGTACCAGACTGCCCCCGGGGCTCATACCTCCCTCCCCGGTCCCAACTACCTTCACAGGACCAAGACCTCCATCCAGGGCTCAGACCTCCATCTGGGTCCCAGACCTTTATAGCGAGGACCAGAAGGCCATTTGGGGGACCCAGACTAGAACCCAGTGCCTATTCCTGCTTTGGAGTCTAAATATCAAGGCTAGTCCTGACCACCATTTCATCAACCTGAGGTCCTGCCCTTGAGCCAAACCTCCCACCTGGGCCCATAGCGCCCCCTACTGACCACACCTCTCTCCCAGCACCCAGACCTACATCTGGGGCTCAGACCTACATCCGGGTCCCAGACCATCATTGCGGGGCGGAGAAGGCCAACCATGGTCACAGGCCACAAACTCCGAAAACAGTGTTGTATCAGAGGACTTGATCTCCAGACCACTATTCCATAACCCTGATGTCCAGGTGAGGAACCAGACCGCCTATGGGGCCCAGAACTCCCTCCCTGGCCCGAGCTGCCCTCACATGATCCAGACCTCCTTCCGGGGCTCAGACCTACATCCGGGTCACAGAACGCCTTGGCCGGGCTGAAAAGATTATCCTGGGGCCCAGGCCTCAAACACAGAATCAAATATTTTATCAAGGGTGTAGTTCTCCATCTGTACCCCAGGCCACCATTCCATAATCCAGATTTCCAGTTTAGGTACCAGACTGCACCCCGGGGTCCAGACCTCCCTCCCTCACTCGAACTGCCCTCCCAGCACCCAGACCTCCACCCGGGCTCAGTCCTCAATCCGGGTCCCAGACCTATCTGGCGAGGACCAGAAGGCCAGTCCGGGGACCCAGACTAGAACCCAGTGCCTATTCCCTTATTGGAGTCTAAATATCCAGGCTAGTCCTGACCACCATTTCATCATCCCGAGGTCCCGCCCTTGACCCAAACCTCCCATTGGGCCCATAGCGCCCCCTAGTGACCACACATCTCTCCCAGCACCCAGACCTAAATCCGGGGTTCAGACTTACATCTGGGTCCCAGACCTTCATGTCCGGGCCAAGAAGGCCAAACCAGGGCCCAGGACACAAACTCTGAACACAGGGTTTTATCAGGGGACTAGATCTTCATGCGTAACCCAGACCACTATTCCATAACCCAGATGTCCAGTTGAGGTACAATACCGACACCGGGGCCAGACCTCCCTCCCTGACCCTCACGGCCCATACAGGACCCAGAATTCCATCAGGCTCAGACCTACATCCTGGTCCCAGACTATCACAGCGGGGCCGAGAAGATTATCCCGGGGCCTAGGCCTCAAACACAGAATCCAGGCTTTTATCAGGGGTGTAGTTCGCTATCTGCAACCCAGACCACCATCCATAACCCAGATGTCCAGGTGAGGTACCGACCGCCCCCAGGGGCTCAGACCTCCCTCCGCTGCCCGAACTGCCCTCACAGGACCCAGACCTACACCCAGGTCCCAGACTATAATGGGGCTGAGAAGATTATCCCGGGGCCCAGGCCTCAAACACAGAATCCAGGCTTGTATCAGGGTTGTAGTTCTCCATCTGTAACCCTGACCACCATTCCATAACCCAGATGTCCAGGTGAGGTACCAGACCACCTATGGGGCCCAGAACTCCCTCCCTGGCCTGAACACCTCTCACACAACCCAGACCTCCATCCGGGGCTCAGACCTCCATCCGGGTCACAGAACGCCTTGGCGGGGCTGAAAAGATTATCCTTGGCACAGCCCTCAAACACAGAATCAAATCTTTTATCAAGGGTGTAGTTCTCCATCTGTACCCCAGACCACCATTCCATATCCAGATTTCCAGTTAAGGTAACAGACCGCCCCCAGGATCCAGACCTCCCTCCCTCACTCGAACTGCCCTCCCAGCACCCAGACCTCCATCCGGGCTCAGTCCTCAATCCGGGTCCCAGACCTATATGGCGAGGACCAGAAGGCCAGTCCGGGGACCCAGACTAGAATAAAGTGCCTATTCCCTTATTGGAGACTAAATATCCAGGCTAGTCCTGACCACCATTTCATCATCCCGAGATCCTGCTCTTGACCCAAACCTCCGATTGGGCCCATAGCGCCCTCCAGTGACCACACCTCTCTCCCAGCACCCAAACCTACATCCGGGCTTCAGAATTATATCCGGGTCCCAGACCTTCATGTTGGGGCCGAGAAGGCCAAACCGGGGCTCAGGCCACAAACTCTGAACAGGGTGTTGTATCAGGGGACTAGATCTCCATGCGTAACCCAGACCACTATTCCATAACCCAGATGTCCAGCTGAGGTACCAGACCGCCCCCGGGGCCAGACCTCCCATCCCGGCCCTCACAGCCCTCACAGGACCCAGAACTCCATCCGGGGCTCAGACCTACATCCGGGTCCCAGACCCTCATGGCGGGGCCGAGAAGATTATCCCGGGGCCCAGGCCTCAAACACACAATTCAGTCTTGTATCAGTTGTGTGGTTCTCCATCTGTAACCCAGACCACCATTCCATAACCCAGATGTCCAGGTGAGGTACCAGACCGCCCCCCGCGGCTCATACCTCCCTCCCCGGTCTGAACTGCCTTCACAAGACCCAGACCTCCATCCAGGGCTCAGACCTCCATCTGGGTCCCAGACCTTTATAGCGAGGACCAGAAGGCCATTTGGGGGACCCAGACTAGAACACAGTGCCTATTCCTTCATTGCAGTCTAAATATCAAGGCTAGTCCTGACCACCATTTCATCATCCCGAGGTTCTGCCCTTGAATCAATCCTCCCACCTGGGCCCATAGCGCCCCCTACTGACCACACCTCTCTCCCAGCACCCAGACCTACATCTGGGGCTCAGACCTACATCCGGGTCCCAGACCATCATTGCGGGGCCCAGAAGGCCAACCCTGGTCACAGGCCACCAATTCTGAAAACAGTGTTGTATCAGGGGACTTGATCTGCATGGGTAACCCAGACCACTATTCCATAACCTTGATGTCCAGGTGAGGAATCAGATCGCCCCCAGGGGCTCAGACCTCCCTCCCCGGCCAGATCTGCCCTCACAGGACCCAGACCTCCATCTGGGGCTCAGATCTCAATCTGGGTCCCAAACCTATATGGTGATGACTAGAAAGCCATTCCGGGGACCCAGACTAGAACCCAGTGCCTATTCCCTTATTGGAGTCTAAATATCCAGGCTAGTCGTGACCACCATTTCATCATCCTGTGATCCTGCCCTTGACCCATACCGGCCACTTGGGCCAATAGCGCCCCCTAGTGACCTCACCTCTCTCACAGCACCCAGACTTACATCTGAGCCCAGACCTACATCCAGGTCCCAGACCCTCATGGCGGGGCTGAGAAGATTATCCCATGGCCCAGGCCTCAAACACAGAATCCAGGCTTGTATCAGGGTTGTAGTTCTCCATCTGTAACCCAGACCACCATTCCATAACCCAGATGTCCAATGGAGGTACCAGACTGCCCCCCGGGGCCAGACCTCCCTCTTCAGCTCGAATGGCTCTCACAGGACCCAGACCTCCATCCGGGTCCCAGACCATCACGGCCGGGCCGAGAAGATTATCCCGGGGCCCAGGCCTGAAACAGAGAATCTAGGCTTGTATCAGGCGTGTAGTTCTTTATGTGTAACCCAGACCACCATTCCATAACCCAGATGTCCAGGTGAGTTAGCTGACCGCCCCCAGGGCCTCAGACCTCCCTCCCCGGTCCGAAGTGCCCTCACAGGACCCAGACCTCCATTCGGGTCCCAGACCATCATGGCGGGGCTGACAAAATATTCCCGAGGCCCAGGCCTCAAACACAGAATCCAGGCTTGTATCACGGGTATAGTTCTCCATCTGTAACCCAGACCACCATTCCATAACCCAGATGTCCAGACCGCCCCCGTGACCCAGACATCCATCCCTGGCTAGAACTGCCCTCCCAGCACTCAGACCTCTATCAGGGGCTCAGAAATCCATCCGGGTCCCAGACCTATATGGCGAGGACCAGAAGGCCCTTCAATGGACCCGGACTAGAACCCAGTGCCTATTCCCTTATTGGAGTCTAAATATCCAGTCTAGTCCTGACCACCATTTCATTATGCTGAGGTCCTGCCCTTGACCCAAACCTTCTACCTGGTCCCATAGCGCCCCCTAGTGACCACACCTCTCACCTAGCACCCAGACCTACATCTGGGGTTCAGACTTACATCCGGGTCCCAGACCTTCATGTCGGGGCCGAGAAGGCCAAACCGGGGCCACGGCCACAAACTCTGAACACAGTGTAATATTAGGGGACTGGATCTCCATGCGTAACCCAGACCACTATTCCATAAGCCAGATGTCCAGTTGAGGTACCGGACCGCTCCCAGGGGCTCAGACCTCCCTCCTCGTCCCGAACTGCTCTCAAAGGACCCAGACCTCCATCTGGGACTCAGACCTACATCCGGGTCCCAGACCTTCATTTTGGGGATGAGAAAGCCAAACCGGGGCCCAGGAGACAAACTCGAAACACAGTGTGTTATCAGGGAAGTAGATCTCCATGCGTAACCCAGATCACCATTCCAGAACCCAGATTTCCAGGTGAGGTACCAGACCGCCCCCAGGGGCTCAGACCTCCCTCTGTGGCCTGAACTGCCCTCACAGGACTCAGACCTCCATCCGGGTCCCAGACCATCATGGCGGGGCCGACAAGATATTCCCGAGGCCCAGGCCTCAAACACAGAATCCAGGCTTGTATCACATGTATAGTTCTCCATCTGTAACCCGGACCACGATTCCATAACCCAGATGTCCAGGTGAGGTACCAGACCACCCCCAGGGACCAGACCTCCCTCCCTGGCTGGAACTGCGCTCCAAGCACCCAGACCTCCATCTAGGGCTCAGACCTCCATCTGGGTCCCAGACCTTTATGGCGAGGACCAGAACCTATTCCGGGGACCCAGACTAGAACCCAGTGCCTATTGCCTTATTTAAGTCTAAATATCCAGGCTAGTCCTGACCACCATTTCATCATCCCAAAGTCATGCCCTTGACCCAAACCTCCCACCTGGGCCCATAGCGCCCCCTATTGACCACACCTCTCTCCCAGCACCCAGACCTACATCCTGGGCTCAGACCAACATATGTGTCCCGGACCTTCATGTCGGGGCCTAGAAGGCCAACCCGGGCCCAGACCACAAACTCCGAACACAGTGTTGTATCAGGGCACTTGATCTCCATGCGTAACCCAGACCAATATTCCAAACCCAGATGTCCAGGTGCGGTTCCAGACCGCCCCCAGGGGCTCAGACCTCCCTCCCCGGCCAGATCTGCCCTCACAGGACCCAGACCTCCATGTGGGGCTCAGACCTACTTCCGGGTCTAAGACCTTTATGGCGAAGACCAGATACCATTTCGGGGACCCAGACTAGAACCCAGTGCATATTCATTTATTGGAGTCTAAATATCCAGGCTAGTGCTGACCACCATTTCATCATCCCGAGGTTCTCCCCTTGACCCAAACCTCCCACCAGGGCCCATAGTGCCCCCTACTGACCACACCTCACTCCCAGCACCCAGACCTACATCCGGGGCTCAGACCTATATCTGGGTCGCAGACCTTCATTGCAGGGCTGAAACTTCCAACCAGGGCCTAGGCCACAAACACCAAACACAGTGTTGTATCAGGGAATAGATCTCCATGCAGAACTCAGACCACTATTCCATAACCCAGATGTCCAGGTGAGGTACAAGATCGCCCCCAGGGGCTCAGATCTCCCTCACTGGCCAGAACTGCCCTCACAGGACCCAGACCTCCATCTGGGGCTCAGACCTACATCCAGTTCCCAGACCATTATGGCGGGCCGAGAAGATTATCCCTGGGCCCAGTCCTCAAACACAAAATCCAGGCTTATATCAGGGATGTAGTTCTCCATCTGTAACCCAGACCACCATTCCATAACCCAGATGTCCAGGTGAGGTACCAGACCACCTCTGGGGCCCAGACCTCCTTTCCTGACCCGAGCTGTTCTCCCAGGACCCAGGACTCCATCCGGGGCTCAGACCTGTGAAGTCTACCTCTGGATCTTCAAAGGGAGCCTTCCCACAGTGTTGAATTCCTATCGGCCCTACAGGACCCTGCCTTGCATTGTTCTGTGCACAGAGGAGGCAGTGCTGAGAGGCTGAGGCACATAAGGAGGGGAGATGGGCAATTAGATAGTATCTGCTCAACAAGGCTTCTAGAGCCGTCTTCCCTAAATGGGTATTACTCTTTGAGCTAACTGTTCTGGAAAGTAGACCCTATGATCTGGGAATATCCACCAACCTTCCTTTGCCCTTTTACCCACTTCTTATTGGGCCCATTCCAGGAACCGGCATGAAGTATGATGGTGCCGCCTGCTCCTTAGCAGCTAGCCTTTGCCTCTGTGTCTGCGCGACGGTTCCCTTCTGACACTGAGTCTTTTCCTTTTTGGTGTCCTCTACAATGAATGACTACTACTTCCTTGGGCCCCCAGACTGCCTCTAGTAACTTCAAGATCTCATTCTGATTTTTTATTCCTTTTCCTCCGGCCATCGGGAGCCCCCTTTCTTTGTCTATGGCCCCATGGATATGCAGGGTAGTGAAGGCATAGCGCGAGTCAGTGTAGATGTTGGCACACTTATCCTTACTGAGATTTAAGGCTCTGACTAGGGCCCAAAGTTCTGCCCTCTGCGCTGACCATCCTTCAGGCAGGGCCTGTGCCTCTGTTGTCTCAAAGTTTGATACCACTGCATACCCAGCTCATTTTTTTCCTCCATCTAGGAAGCTACTGCCATCCGTGAACTATACTAAGTCTGGACTCTGTAGAGGCCTATCTGTTAGATCTGGCCGGCTGGAGTAAACCCCCTCTAGGACTTCTAGACAATCAGGCTCAGGGGCTCCCTCTGTGAGGGGTAGGAAAGTGTCAGGATTAAGAGTTTTTACTGCCTCTAATCTTATTCGTGGATTTTCATGTAGGAGCTCTTGCTATTGAATCATCTGAGCATGAGTCAGCCAATGTTGCCCCTTAGCTTCCTAAGACAGCATGAGACACTTTAACATTCAAGTTCGGTCCCAGAGTGAGTTTGTCTGCTTCTTTGACTAACAGGGCCGTGGCTGCAAGGGCCCTGAGGCATGGGGGCCACCTGGAGGCACCTGGGTCAATCTGTTTGGAGAGGTAGGCTACTGCTCTGCCAGGGTCCCAACTCCTGAGTCAGAACTCCTAGGGCTACCCCGTTGTTCTCGTGAACGAAAAGGTTAAAGTCCCGTGTCATATCTGGGAGCCCTAGGGCTGGTGCCTCGGTGAACTTTGTCTTTATGGTCGCAAAGGCTTTTTCCTGTTCAGGACCCCAGTTTATGGGTGCCTTTTTCTCTCCTTCTAAGGCTTCATAGAGGGGCTTAGCTAGATCTGAGAATCCTGGGATCCAAATTCGACAGAACCCTGCTCTCCCTAGGAATTCCCGAATCTGTCCCGGCTGCTGGGGACTGGTATGGCACATACCGCCTGTTTTCTTTTAGTCCCTAGTCTTCGTGTGTGTGTGTGTGTGTGTGTGTGTGTGTGTGTGTATGTGACCCATGGTCAAGGTCAGCAGCATGGCCACCATGGTTTCAGCAGCTCTGAACTTGTTATTTTTTCCATTTCAAATACTCTTTCCAGGTATCTGCCCGGGTCACCCTCTCATGCCCCCAGACTCCTACTGACACTCAGGGAGTCCTTGGGAGACACTGTCACTCACCATCTCCTCTAAAGACCCTCTGCTATTCCTTTGTGACCTGTCGCTGCTCTGTTCCCTTCATGACACTTGTCTGTCTTCTCCCCATAGAAGGTGAGCTGCATGGGGGCAGGGACTTGTCTCATCTTGTACCCCCAATGCCTACAATAGGCTGCAAAAACCTGTGGGTGAATGAATGTTCACAGGGTCCTGTACCTCCTAGGGAGTATTTGGCCATTTCCGAGGTTGGGGGTAAGGGCAATGTTTAGTGTTCCTGGTTAGGTGTTTCTGGTGTCCCAATGATGAAAATTGCCATTATCATCATCAGTTTTCAGAAATTGTTTCAGTGATGAATAACTTTTATGGTAAATGAGGCGTCCCTGCCCCTCACCACCTCCAGATCATGGGATTGTCCTGCTGCTGAGCCCCCTCCCCCATCCCACTCTGCTCCCCTGTCCTCTCCCCTCAGGTCCAAACAGAAGCCTCTGACCCCTCTCAGAGCGCTGTGCTCCCCAGGAGACCCCAGCCAGTCTCTGTCTCCTCTTTTCCTGTCCACCCCCAGGGATTGTCCCCTCCTTACCGGCTACCACTTGGGGCTCAGGGGGACTTCATGGTGTCTGCTCTCTGTTCTGTCCCTTGCTCTGCGAGAAGAGCTTGGACCCCAGGAAAGCTCGCAGGCACCTCTGTCCTGGTCGTGTGGAATCTGATGTCCTTATGCCCTGTGTGTTGAGCTTCCACCTGGGGCAGGAGCACGTGGCTGGCCATGTAGATGGGAAGCAGGGCCTGTGCCGAGGACCCTCCTCCTTCCCTTCCCCTTGTGTTTACCTTCAGTTATATTTCTGTCCCCTGGGAACAACTGAGGCCTCTGTAACACACACACACACACACACACACACACACACACACACACACACACACACACGGCCCTGTTTGGACAAGCACAGCCCGGGGTGTTCAGATCCAGGGCGTTGCCCACAGCTCCCTCCCATCTCCAATCTGGCTTTTCCCTTCAGAGCTGGAGTCTTGGGCCTACCTCAGGAAAACCTGTCACAGGGATGTCACATCCACTCTGCACTGGAATCACCCGTGAGACTTTGTACGGATTGGGATGCCCAGGTGACATTTTGGAAGTGCTGCTTCAGCAGCTGCCCAGCTAATGTTGATGCCTGGCCAGGAAGAGACCCCATGAAGTGGGGGAGGGGCACCACCTCCCCTCTCCCGTGCTCAGGGAGGGTCTCCAGATCCTGTGAAACTGCAGACTCTGACTCAGCAGGTGTGCGGTGGGCCAGGGACTGCATCTGCCGAACTCTCAGGGGAGGTGGGTCTTACTGTCCCGTGGTGCACTTTCATTGGCAAGGCTGATGGGGCCCCCTTCACCTGAGAGGATGACACCCACTCACCTCAGCATTGGTCTCTGTGTCCTGGCCTTGGGTCTGTCCACACCGCACTGAGAGCCCCTCAGGCCCCAAACCTGGGGATTATTTATGGTTGTGACACAGAAAACCCAGCTGGGCACCGGGTCTTCCCCGTGATCTCAAATGTACTGGGAAGGTTGGATTTCCTTCCAGCAGGAAGGCCACAGAGGTGACTTGGAGGGTGAGAAGGGGTCAAATGAGTGATGACTGGTGGTGGGATCTGGGTGAGGGCCCAGGAGCCACCTCTAGTTTTGTATTTGAGATTTAAGTGTGTGTGTGTGTGTGGGGGGGGAGTGTGGGGGAGGGGAATAATTCCTAACAGGTCTCAAAATTGCAGGTAGCCTATTGCCAGAAGGGCACTCTTACATCATTGCAGAATGAATATAATGTACTGGAATGTTCTTTTAAGGAAAATAAATGACCATTTTCAATTTGTCAGTAACTGTGTTGCATGTTTTATTTTTCTAGTTCATCGTTCATATCACTTTTTGTAGTTTAGCTCTTAGAAAATGATGAAAGCCACCCATGCTCCATGTTTTTGCTCATGAATGTCGATTTTATGTGGACTTTCCTATGATTTTAAGGTCTCAAGGGCTCATAAGGATCATCTTCTGTGAGCACTAACACGATTTCTCTGTCCATTCCGGTTACTCATCCCTGTACACAGGGACACATGTTCCCTAGAGCTGGAAAGCATCTGACTGCCATAAAAAAGGAAGGTCCAAGTGCTGTTGGTTGATGATGATGGCACTCAAGGTGGAGGTCTGTTCAGGATGGGCCAAGGCAACAGTTTTTGAGAACTTTCCCCTCAAAATCATGCACAGAAGGCACCTCCTGGGCCTGTCACATGTTGGGGTGAATGGAGGACAGAAAGAGAGGTCGGTAATTTAAGTATCACACCCAAAAGTGGACAACAGATTCTGCCCAGAGTCTGAGAGGTGGAGGGACCAATGGTGAGGACACTACAAAGACCCCCACCCAACCCCTTAATGAGGGAACATTAAAGGTCCTGTAGTTCAGAGAGGGGCCCAGGGATGGGGACAGGGGTTGTCAGCCCACAGGTGCTGGGAAGGAGACCTGACACTGTCTAGTCACCAGCCATTCCATTTTTGGGTGTTCATACATAAGGAATGATGCCACCGTATATGATTCTGAAAATATAGAGATACTCCTATGATATAATATTCCTTTTAGTAAGGCCTTTCTTTGAAAAGATAGTAGGGATTTTATATTCATTGCTAAGGTTCTTGTTAAGATGGTAAGAATATCAGAGTAGATGGTGTAATGACATTGCATGTAAATTTATCATGTATTTTTTTCTACCCTGTGACTGCAGAATTTCCCTTCCTGACTTTTCAAGTACAACCCAGTGTTGTCATTCTGATTTGAATACCCCCAGTCTTCCAACTGGTGAGCTGTGATCACCTCTAAATATGCCTCCAACCGATAAATCAACTTTCAGTGGATTAAAGTTAATGTTTCTTAGTGAAGATGTCTATTTCTTCTCTTCTTCACACCCTGAGAACTACAGGCATCATTTGGTTACTTGATATTAGAGATCAGTGTAGGTCAGTGGTTCTCAACCAGGGGAGACTGTACCACCTCCTCTCCCGTCTCCCCAGGACATAGGGCGATGTCAGAGGAAATGTGCTTCACACTGGGGCGTGGAGAGTTCTACTGGACTCTAGTGGGTAGAGGTCTTGGGGTAGTACTAATCATCCTACAGCACCCAGGACAGCCCCAACAAGAACTACTGGCCCCAAATATCACTGTTGAGTACATGGAGAGCTCAGCTCCTGCCCCGCCCCCAGCGTTCCGAGTAGGCGTCCCCTCTCCCTGCTGTTCTCACCTCTCCTGACCCTGTCCACCCCCAGTCCCCTCCTCTTGCATCTTCAGTTCCAGTGCTTCTGAACCTGCGTGTGCTTTTTCTCCAAGGTCAGCCCTAACCTCTCAACCATCCCGCCCCTTTCTCTCCTCCTCTAGCAGGGACATTCCACTAGAGGGCGCTCGCGCTCCTGCTTCAGCTTCTGTGGATCTTTCCATCACCTGAGACCTGTGCAAGTGTTTTATGGCTACAAATCCAGCCCTCAACTACTCCGTAGATTTGCTCAGGATGAAGCTCCTGCATCAAACATCAGGCTCCGCAGGGGAGAACCTGACACAGGAACCAAACCCGGGACTCAAGTCATTAGAGAGAGGGGTGAACAGTGTAAGCTGGGCACTGAGGACCCTGGTGTTCTCTCCCCGTGAGTGGTAAATATACCACTGCTTTTTATCACTCATCTACTGATGGGCACTTGGGTTGCTTCCATATCTGGGCTATTGAAAATAATCCTGCAGTGAAAATAGGGGTGCATGTATTCTTTCTAATTAGTGTTTTGGATTTCTGTGAATATATACTCAGAATTGGAATAGCTGGGTCATAAGCAGTTTCACTTTTAATTTTTGTGTGAATACTTTTTAAAATTTTATTGCTTTTTAGAGAGAGAGGAAGAGGGAAACATCAGTGTGAGAGAGAAACATCTATTGTTTCCCTCCTAATGTGAGAGGGTGCAGGCCGGGCTGAGGGACCCCCCCACCCCCCCGAGTGTACAAATTTTCGTGCACTGGGCCTCTCATCTATATATATATATATATAAGCCTAAGCAGCTGAAGGACCAAATGACTGGTCAACCAGTCGCTATGACACGCACTGACCAACACAGTGCTCACCACAGGAGCTGCTCCCTGGTGGTCAGTGCACTCCCACAGTGGGAGCGCCGCTCAGCTGACTGATGGGTGCCAGAGGCAGGGCTCACAGCTGGCGAACACTGATGGGTGCCAGAGGCAGGGCTCACAGCTGGCGAACACTGCTGTGGTGGCACAGTCCTCTCCCAATTGGGACTGACTGGTGTGAGCCCACAGTAGGCACAGTGGGGCCAGGATGAGCAGGAACGGCAGGCACCGTTGGACTGCTGGTTTTGGGCTGATCCCTGCAGGCCACGCCGAGGGACCCCACCCATGCATGAATTCGTGCACCAGGCCTCTAGTATGTCAGAAAAAAATGTCTGAAATGTTAATACCTTTGTTTCCTTCTATGATTTTTATGTTTTTGAGTCTAACATTTAAATATTTAATCCATTTTGAGTTTAACCTGGTGTATGGTGTAAGAAGGTGGTCTAGTTTCATTTTTTTGCATGTACCTATCCAATTTTTCAAGCACCATTTATTGTTTATACATGTTTACAACATTGTATGTTCTTGTTTTCTTTGTAGAATATTAATTGACTATAAAGTCATGGGTTTATTTTTGGGCTTTCTATTAAATCACACTACTTAGGGAAATGTTTCTCAAACTCTCAGTGCTTTTGAGAATTCATGAGGTGCTTTTTGATATGGAGATTCCTGGACTCCATGTTCTCATGGCCAAGCCTGAGATCAATGGGGCGGCGGTGGAGATGTGCTGCCCTCTGGTGGTGAAAGCTGCAAGGCCTACCAGTGATGGCGAACCTATGACACGTGTGTCAGCACTGACACGCGTAGCCATTTCTGATGACACGCAGCCGCTGAGGCGGCCGCATGCCGAGGATGAAATATTTGCTGCTCCTGAGGATGAAACATCTGCGACTAGAGTCTTGGAGTTAGTTTTTTCCTTAAAGTGACACACTACCCGAGTTATGCTCAGTCTTTTGGCGAAGTTTGACACACCAAGCTCAAAAGGTTGCCCATCACTGGCCTAGGCAAAGGGGTAGGTGTCATTTTAACTTTGGGAAGGAAGGAAGGTGGAGAAGAGTTATTCCATCTGCAACATGAACCTTTGTTAGATGTAGAAGACCTCACCATGAATCCTTGCATTTAAAATAAATATTTATTAAATGACTCTCAAATTCCTTTACCTTGATATTCACAGGTGTGCAGAGGTACATCACACAAACACACATGTGCGCGCATGCGCGCGCATACACACACACACACTCTCAACACTCAGGGAACCTTCATGGTCATGGACAGCACCAGGCAGCCAACAGGAGCAGAGCAAAGAGAGTGAATGGCACCCAAGATGTCCTTAGCCAGTCAGCTGAGAATCTGCTCTGAGGGCTGAGATGGGGCTGGGGAAGGGGCAGAACCTGCAGGAAGTAGGGAGGGTACCAGGGGAGTGGGTACTGCTGACCAGGAAGGAGCACTATTCCCAACACAGCACACATCTCTCTGCAGCCCTATGAATACAGAGGGGCCCGGGCCTGGCTGTCCCTGCCTCATCCCAACACCCGCCCTGAGCCAGGATGCTGAATTTTCAGTCTGCCTCCCAAGCGGGTGAGATGGAAGGTGATCGTGACAAACAAGGGGAATCTGTAATTCCAAACTCAAAAGCTTGACCTCAAAAAATAAGAAAATCTCCATCCATTCACTGTTAAATTCCTAAGACATGAAACTCGTGACATCAAAATTACCAGGAAGTTCCTTCGTTCCCTGGGTTCCTCCTGCCCCACAGGTCCACTTGCAGACACAGGGTGCTAACAATTGTCCCTGCATCTCTCCTTTGTTCAGCTGCTGCCACCTCCTGGCAGGTGATGGTGATCAGGACATGGAGCCTGAGAGCCTGGTCCCATGGCTGACCAGGGAGGCAGGATTGGGCCTCCAGACTGGTGGGGTCATGAGCAGCAATGACCATTCTGCAGCCCTGTGGGGACTGGTCAGTTGGGCAGACAGGGCTGCCCGAGTGTGAGGGGGACAAAGAGTTGATGCAGGACTGAGTGGGGAAGGACTGAGGCCTCAGCTGGGAGCACTGAGGAGGAGGTAATGGAATGTTCACAGGGAAAAGGCTGGATTCTGCAGAGGAAACGCTCTGGCGCACTGACTCAGCTGCAGGCGCTAGGCAGGCTGTGTGCCTCCTGCTGGCTCTCATCTCACAGCTCCCACCTCCTCACGTCCACCTGCCCTCCCTCACCTGTGCACCTTCATGGTCCACTCTACACGAAGGGGCTCTGGGTCCATGTCCTGCACTGCAAGGAGGAGGAGGGGAAGCTGAGTTCCCCACAGTCAGCCCAGCAGTGGTGTCCTGAGGAGTGTGTGTGGGGGGCGGTCATGGAGGTCCTCAACACCCCCACCTCCTGGGTCCTGATCTGAAGTTGATGGCAAAGCCCAACACCACCTGCTCCCTCAGGTCCTGAGAGAACCTCCCTCACCCACCCTGAGCAGGCCTCCCCTTGAGTGCCATCATTTGGACACTTTCTCCTTTCTTTGGGGTCAGCTGCTTTCTGGCCCTTAGGGAACGTGTGACTCTCTGTGTACAGGGAGAGTAACAGAAATGGGCAGAGAACTTGCTTTACTGTTCACAGAAGGTGATCTAGCTGAACCTTTGAAAGCTTAAAATCCTAGGAGTGTCTATAAAATCAACATTTTCAGATAAAACACGAAGGTGGCTTTCACCATTTAATTAAGAGCACAACTGCCCAAAGGACATTAATGATGAACTAGACGTCTATGCACCACAGTTACTGGTAAAACAACCTTGTTTCTTTGTCCTTAAAAGAGCATTCCAGTGCATTATCTTCATGTTCACCACGTAGAAAGGGATTGCCTTTCAGTCACTATGTCTTCCCACCATCCTGATGCAGCTGGCTCTCTATAACTGTTGTGACCGGATAGAAGTGACTCTTTCTCCTTTTAAATATCAAACACAAGACTAGAGGCAGCTCTTGACCCATCTCCCAGAACCAACTACCTGCGACCATGTTCTTGGGGTACTGCTGAGCCCTGATGTCTATGTGTCTGCCAGGTACCGGCCTGGTCAGTCCTAAGCACCATCCTATAGCCCACAGTCACCAGAACCCTGCCCACCTCACTCAGGCCTCATCGTAGCCCTTGACTTTCTGGAAGCCAAATCCCTGCACCAAGGCACCCACCCCACCACCTGCTCCTCCAGGTCAAGGTCAACAGAAGAAGTGAGGGTCCTGTGCCTGCCATTCCAGGCATGTGGTGGCCACCTAGGCTTGGAGGCACTTTCCAATGCACGGCTCCGATCCCACAGCCCAGCCCTATTCTCCAGTGCTGGGAGGGTTACTAGAGTCAGAGGGTTTGGTCTGCTCCGCACCAGGAGCAGAGTGTGGAACCTCAAGCTCGCTCTTCTGAGCACAGAGGGGCCCTTTTCCTTGTCCTTGAAATAGGCACCCAGATCTCTAGAGCCTCCACCATCAGAGGAGCACCCAGACCTCAGTGCCAGGGAGACCGTGCTGAGCGCTCAGGAGCCTGAGGTTTGACCAGCAATGGCTCTTCTTCAGAGGCCATTGGTGAAGAAGCCCCAGATGAGAAATGGGGGCAGTCCTATCCTTGTTCCCTGAGGGATCTCTGAACAGAAGCCTTCACCCCTGTAAGGGAGGATGAGACCCAAACTGCTGTGGGACCACACCAGCCCAGGCCCAATCCTCAGCTGGTTGAGGACTCAACTCCAGGGCCTGGGGCCTGACCTAAGTCTGCAGTAGTGGCCACAAGTGGGGACCATTTTCTGCTAAGGACACCCACCTGCCAGGTCCCCACAACCACCCAAATGTCCAGCCCTGCCAGGCACCCCTGGAGACTCCTGTCTCAGCTACTTCCACCTGCTGGGCCTGCATCTCACCACCAGGGGCCACTGACGACCAAGGCCCTCTCATCAGCTCCCACTGACAGGGCTGCCTACCTCCCAGACTCCTGTCCACCTCCTGTGGAGCCCTCCAAGGAAAGGAGTTTGTTTGGAATCATGAGACTCAGTCCCCTGCATCCTGCTCTGTACTTCCTGAGGGCACTCTGCTCCTCCCATATAGAATCCACGTTGGGGCCCCTCAAAGAAGATTGGAAGCCACTTGTCATCTCCATCTAGTCCCCAGCACCTCCCATCCCTGTCCTCCCACCCTCCTCAACACCTCAGCCCCCACCTTTGCCAACCATAAGGGCATCACACCCACAATGGCCTGTGTCCCCATCACACCAACCCCAGCTCAGACCTCAGCTGCTGCAGCCTCTTCCGGGTCTGTGAACCATGCACTCCCAGGTTCCTGCCTCGGCCATCAAGGAGGTAGTGCTCACCATGGGGGGCTCCTCACCCATCTGTCTAGAAGCTGAGGCCCAAGGCCTCTGTGCGAACCCAGGACAAGGCCAGACAGGACACCTTTGGATATGAACTCTCCTCTTGTGCACCCTGGAGACAGTCATTCTTATCAAAAGATTTGCCATCCTCCTGCCTGCCCCCTCCTTCCTACCTTCTTCCTGGGGAGCAAACTTGTCAGATAGACTCACTTTCTCCACTGTCCCCATTTTCACATGAACTGCCTCAGCCAACAGACACAGAGAGAGCGTCTCCCTGGAATTGCCCCTGTGGACCAGGGAGCCCGCAGCCATAACCTTCCACCAACATCTTTGTTCCCAGGACATGCTGGATACCTCTCCCCTCACACCCGGGAACTGCAGTTCCTTTTGAGACACCTGGGGCAGGAAGTAGAGGTCCAGCTGCTGCCATCTGGAGATAGAAGGTAGGTCCTCTTTCAGTCATCACCCAGCTTTCCCCCTTCTCACCACCAGAGACCTCTCTGTGGCCTTCCTGCTGGGAGGAAATCCAAACTTCCCAGAGCATTTGAGAAAACAGGGAAGACCCAGTGCCCAGCTGGGTTGAGTGTTACAAATGGAAAAAAATTCCCAGGTTAGGGGACCAGAGGGGCTATCTGAGTGGTGCTGACAGACCCAAGACCAGGACACAGCAGAGGCCAGTTCTGGGGTGAGAGGGTCATCCTCTCAGGTGACAGGGTCTCCATGAGCCTTGCTATTGCTCTCATAATTTTTAAACAAACAAATTTAGATGTTTACAAAAAAAATGTCCAGTGAAACATACTCATGGCTTTATTAATAACATTGGATTTTCACTTCTGTGTCCTGTGAACATATGTCCAGCTATAGTGCTTGGGGGAGCAGTATAAGCTCAATAAATATGTGATAAATGACAAAAAAAAAAAGGAAAGACAATGGGCTCCACAGGCCAGGAAGGGGCTCTGGGTCCCTGTCCTCCCCTGAGAGCTTGTTAGATGCAGTCTCTGGTCCACTGCCCACATATTGAGTCAGAATTTGCATTTTTCTTTGGATTTTTTATTTTATGTTTTTTAATTGACCGATTTTAGAGAGAGAGGAAGGGAGGGTGAGAGAAACATCAATTGTTGTTCCACTTGTTGATGCATTTATTGGTTGATCCTTGCTCGTGCCCTGGCCTGGGATCAAACAGGCAATCTTGGCATATCAGGAGGAAGCTCTAACCACCTGAGCTCCCCAGCCAGGGCTCTCAGAATCTGCCTTTGAACAGGATCAGCGACACTCCTGTGCACAGGAGAGGGGCGGGGCTGCCTCACCCCCAGTTCACTGGGTCTCAGCCACATCAACTGGGCAGCTGATAAGCAGCATTTCTACAGTGTCCTGTAGTCATCACCATCTTTACCACCTTCCACAGGTGATTTCATGCACAGTGGAGTGACATCCCTGGGACAAGAGTTCCTTATGTCACCCAGGGCTCCTGCTCTGAAACATAAGGCCAGAAGGGATGAGGGAGGCTCAAGGGGGCGCTACTGTGCAGTCAACTTGTGCTCTAGGGAATTCCCCCACCCCCACCTAGCTGTCCAAGACTCAAGCTAATCTAAAAAGGTAATGCGCCTATGGGGGTGGGGTGGGATGTAGAATCACTGAGGAAAAAGAGGCCCCAGCAATTCCCAGGATCTGACATTTAGATGGAAGGTAACCAGGAAGGTGGGAGAGGGAAGGCAGAAAGAAAGGGGAGGGTCCTGGGCACAGACCCCGCCCCCTGCCCATGTGACCAGGGAAGTGATCTTGTCCCTAGAGGAGGCTCAGCAGGTCCCACCAGTAGGGAGAGAAGCTCCTGTGAGTGAGTGTGTCTGGATCTCAAGCTCTTCTCACAGAGGGCGGGACACAACACACAGCAGACACCATGGAGTCCCCCTCGGCCCCTCCTCACAGAGGGTGCACCCCCCGGCAGGGGCTCCTGCTGACTGGTAAGGAGGGACAATCCTTGGGGTGGACAGGAAAAGGGGAGACAGAGACTGGCTTGGGTCTCCTGGGAGCACAGCATTCTGAGAGGGAACAGAGGGCTTTTGTTGGACCTGAGGGGAGAAGACAGGGGAGCAGAGTAGGATGGGGGAGGGGCCTCAGCAGCAGGACAATCCCGTGATCTGGAGGTGGTGAGGGGCAGGAACACCTCGATTATGGTAAGTTTTACAAGTTATTCATCACTGAAATTCTTTCTGAAAACTGATGATAATAATATCAATTTGTGTCAGGGTGACACAAGAAAATATGAACCAGGGGCACTAAGCGTTGTCTTTACCGCCAACCTCAGAAATGGGCACATGCACCCCAGGGGGTGCAGGACTCAGGGACTCATTCATTCACCCACAGGCACCTCAGCCTGCTGCAGGCCCTGGGGGTACAGCAGAGCAGACCAGCCCCTTTCCCCCATGGAGCTCACCTTCTATGGAGAGGATACACCAAGGAAAGATCTAAATGTGATGTCAGGTCCCCACAAGTGCCATGAGGAGAACAGAACAGGGACAGGTCAGAAAGTGGAGTCACGGGTCTTTAGTGTCAACAGGGGTCTGAGCAGTGCCTGTGAGCATTTCTGACCTCAGGAGCCAGGAGCCAGGAGCCAGGCAGCCACCTGGGAGTTTTCAGCCAGGAAATAAGGTCAGAGGTGCTAAGGTGTTGGTGGCCATGCTGCTGCACTGACCACAGGAGACACCACACACACACACACACACACACACACACACACACACACACACCCCCCTCAGGACCCAAGGCCTCATCTCTCCATCCCAATACAGAGCTCCAAATATTGATCAATTTCTCTTCCCTCCTAGCCTCACTCCTCACCCTCTGGAGCCTGCCCACCACTGCCCAGCTCACTATTGAATCAGTGCCGCCTGATGCTGCCGAAGGGAAGGACGTGCTTCTCCGTGTCCACAACCTGCCTGGGGATCTATCCGGCTGTATCTGGTACAAAGGGGAAAGTATAAAAAGCCACCTTAGAATTCTATCATATGCAGCAGACACTCAAGCAGTTACCCTCGGGCCTGCATACAACCATCGAGAGACAATATACCCCAATGGATCCCTGCTGTTCCAGAAAGTCACCCTGAAGGACACAGGATACTACACCCTACTGGCCATAGACAAAGATTATGAGAGCAAAGAAGTAACTGGACAGCTCCGTGTACACCGTGAGTGATTGCTCTCTGACCTCTGGGTGTTGGATGGGGCATATTCTACTTCACACACAGGACTAACAGCCCTGGGCTCACTCTGCCTCCATCCCCCTCTGCCTCACATTCCAGGTTGGGTTTGGGCATTTAGTGCAGGACTCACACAGTGGAGACAAACTTCCTAAGATCAGAGTTCCCTTCCCGGATTCCAGCCCTACAGACATTCTCCACAGAGAGAAGGGCCAGTCTGATGGGAGTGACTCAGCAGAGGGAGACCAGTCTCATCCAGGCCCCTGGGCCTGTCCCAAACATGACCCAGAGAACAACCCCGCAGGGCTCATGTAGGGCCTGGCCTGGGGAACCCTGGAATCCTCAGAGACAAGTTCAACCCAGGCAGCCCCTCCCCAGACCTGTTTCCTCTCAGGGTTTAAGACAATGGGTGGAGCCCAGCAGATGTGGCTCAGGGGTTGAGCTCTGACCATTGATCTGTGAACCAGGGGATCATGGTTCGATTCCGGGTAGGACACATTCTGGAGCTTGATCCTAAGTAGGGGATGTGAGGGAGGTCACCAATCAATGATTCTCTCTCATCATTGATGTTTCTATGTCTCTCTTTCCCAGTCCCTTCCCCTCTGAAATCAGTAAAAATATATATATTTTAAAAGTCAATGAATGGAAAATTCCACTGATGATGAGGATACTGGACACGTGGTCTTATAAGAGGTTCCTGGTGCTGATACTACAGATGTCTAGGGAGACAGGTCAGGGGTCACCCTGAGGTGATCTGGAGGGAAGAGGGAAGGCCCAGCCCTCTCCTTACAGACTGTCACCTGAACAAAGGTCCTCACCCTGCAGAGGTCAGAGTCCTCCTCTGGTGACCTTAGCAGAGCTCACTGTGGCATGTGAGTGGCTGACATCTCTGAGGAAGGAGCCCACTCTCAGTCAGTCACCTCCTCTGTTCTCCACAGAGCCAGTGGGGAAGCCCGCCCTCCGAGCCAGCAATGCCACAGTCACAGAGCAGAAGGACACCGTGGTCCTGACCTGCCTCACATATGACATGGGGATCTCCATCCGGTGGCTCTTCAAGAACCAGATTCTACCTCACAAGGACAGGATGAAGCTGTCCCGGGACAACAGCATCCTCACCATCGACCCCGTCAGGAGGGAGGACGCTGGGGGTTATCAGTGTGAGGTCTTCAACCCCATCAGTTCCAGCAAAAGTGACCCTCTAGAGCTGGACGTACAATGTAAGTGACCCCTTGCCCCATCCTACATCTCCCTGGGAGGATTGCTCTACCAATGATGTGACAAATGGACAGAAGACACAGGGAGCAGATTGTCAATCAGGAGACATTACAGTAAACAGAATGGCAAAGTGGTTATGAGCTCAGTTTCTGACCCTGGGTCTGGCATTCACTGTGACCTTGCACAAGGTTGTTTTTTTGTGTGTGTGCTCATTTTTTATGTGAAAACTATCCATAAAATTTACCATTTTAACTTTTAAGTGTACCCACCTCAGTGGCATTAAGTGCATTTACATTGTTGTGCAATCATTACCACTATCCATCGGGAACTTTTTCATCTTACCCCACTAAAACCCAATAGCACCCCAACCTCCAACGCTAACCCCTGGAAACCAACATTCTATTTCTGTTTCTATGAATATGACTACTCTAGGTTCTTCATATCAGTGGAATCATGTGATATTTGTCCTTTTGTGTCTGGCTTTTTTACATAGCATTATGTCTTCAAGTTTCATCCATGTTGTAGCATATATCACAACTCTATTCCTTTTTAAGGCTGAATGATATTTCATTGCATGTATCCATCACATTTAATATATCATTCATCTGTCCATAAATGCTGGGGTATTCCTACCTATTGTCTGTTGTGAATAATGCTGCTATGAACAAGGGTGTACAAATATCTGTTCAAATCCCTGCTTTCAATTCTTTTGAATATTTACCCAAAAGTAGAATTACTGGATCAAATAGTAATTTTTGTTCAATTTCTTGAGGAACTGCCATGTCGTTTTCATAGTGGCTGCACCATTAAATATTCCTGCTGGCAATGCACAGAAGTTCCCGTTTTTCCCCATCCTTGCCAACACATTGTTTTCTGGGTGGTTTTTGTTTTTTTGTAGTAGCCATCTCAATGGGTGTGAGGTGGTATCTCATGGTGGTTTTGATTTGCATTTCTCTAATGATTTGTGATGCTGAGCATCTTTTCATGTGCTTTTGGTCCATTTCTGTATCTTCTTGGGAGAAATTTCTATTCAGTTCCTCTGGCTATTTTTTAATCTGATTGTTTTGTTGTTGTTGTTGAGTAATAGTTACTTATATATTCTGGATATTAATCCCTTATCAGATATATGATTTTCAAATATTTTCATCCATGCTCTTGTTGTCTTTTTTCTTTGTTAACACTGTCCTTTCATAAACACAATTTTTAAAATTTTGACAAAGTCCAATTTATCTATTTATTAGAGGCCTAGTGCACAAAATTTCATGCAAGGGTAGGGTCCCTAGCAGCTGCTGGCTGCCAGCTGGGACCTCCCTTCACCCGGCTGCCTGCCTCCACTGACCAGGACCTCCCTTCACACCTGCCTTGGCCTGGCGCCTCCCACTCACCTGCTCCACCATCCCTCCGCAGTTCCCCGTGTTCTCGGCACCAATCCGGGCTGGCAGAGCCTCCACTGCTGCCAACTGCAGTTGCCACATCACCTACGCTCTCCATGTTCTGAGCTGCCCCCTGGTGCTTAGCGCATATCTAACTCCCAGTTGGTAGCACTCCCACCCATGGGGACAATTTGCATATTAGCCTTTTATTATATAGGATTCTTTGTTGCTTGTGCTTTTAGTTTCCTATCCAGAAATTCATTGCCAAATCCAACAACATAAAGCTTTTATCCTATGTTCTCTTTTAAGAGGTTTTTTAAGAGGTTTTTTAAGTTTTTAAGTTTAGCTCTTCCACTTAGATTTTTGGTCCATTGTGAGTTAATTTTTTGTATATGATGTTAAGTAGTTCCAATTCATTCTTTTGATGGATATACCATTTTCTCAGAACCATTTCTTGAAAAGACTGTGCTTTCCTTCTTGTATGGTCTTGGCACTTTATTAAAAAATTGATTCTAGAGAGAAAGAGAGACCATTGATGTAAAAGTGAAACATCAACCGGTTGCCTCCAGTGCATGCCCTACCTAGGGATCAAACCAACAACCTGGGTAATGTTTCCTGACCAGGAATAGATCCCATCATCTTTTAGTGTACAGGACGAAGCCCCAAACAACTGAGCTACAACTGCCAGGGAGGGACTTGGTACTCTTGTCAAAATCATTTGATGATGTATATGAGGGCTTATTTCTGGGCTTTCTAATCCATTTCTATATGTCTGTACCTACACTGTTTTTATTACCCCTGCCTTGCAGTAAATTTTGGAATAAGGAAGTATGAATGCTCCAATTTTGTTCTTTTTCCAGTTTGTTTTGGTTATTGGGGGTCTCTTGAAATGCCATCTGAATTTCAGGCTAGATTTTTCTATTTTTGTTCCAAAAATGTCATTGGGATATTGAGAGGGATTGCATTGAATCTGTAGATGACTTTGGGCAGTATTGTCATCTTAACAATAAGAAGTCTTCCAATCCATGAACACAGAGTGCCTTCCCATATTTTTCCAACAATGGTTTTTGTAGTTGTTCAGTATATAAGTCTTTCACGTCCCTGGTTAAGTTGATTCCTAAGTATTTTATTCTTTTTGATGCTATTGTAAATGGCATTTTTTAAATTTTCTTTCTGAATTGTTCATATATAGAAGCACAACTTACTTTTACCAGTTGCTTTAGTATCCTGCAGCTTTGCTGAACTTGTTTATTAGTTCTTACAATTTTTGTGGGACTTTAGGGTTTTCTACATAGAAGATCATATTATATGCAAACTGACATAATTTTGCACCTCCTTTCCCAATTTGGATACCTTTTATTTCTCATTCTAATTGCTGGCTAGGACTTCCAATACTGTTTTGAGTACAAATGGCAAACGAAGGCAGATCTTTGTGCCTGATCTTAGGAAAAAACTTTCAGTCTTTCACCCTTGAGAATCATGTTAGGTGTTGGTTTGTGATAAACGGCCTTTATAATGCTCTATTCCTAGTTTGAGCATTTTTATCAGGAAAGGATGTTGAATTTTGTCAAATGCTTATACTGATTCAATTTCCTTACTATTTATAGGTCGATTCATACTTTCTATTTCTTTGTGATTCCATCTTGGTAAGGTTTTGTGTTTCTAGGAATTTGTCCATTTCATCTAAGTCATCCAATTTATTGTCATCCAATTATTCATAGTACTATTATAATTCTTACTATTTCCATAGATTGGTAATAACGTACCCAGTTTCACTTCTGATTTTAGTAATTTGAGTCTTGTCACTTTTTTTCTTAGTCAATCTAGTTTAAGTTTTGTCAATTTTGTTAAACTCTTTTGAGGAACCAACTTTTCATTTCGTTGATTGTCTCTCTTGTTTTTCTCTTCTGTAATTTATCTATCTCCACTCTAATCTTTATGAGAATTTAGTTTATTCTCTTTCTCTAGTACCTTATGTTGTAAAGTTTGGTTGCCTATTTGAGATCTTTCTTTCTTTTTAAAGTAAGCATTTACAATTACAAATTTCTTGCACAAGATTCTCAACTTCTCTGAGCCTCATAATCCACAACAGAAAATTACAATAAGAGTACCTGCTTCATGGTATTGTTTTAAATATTTAATGTGCTGTTGAATTAAACCCTTAGCCAAATGTCACACACAGCAGATATGTTCCATGGTGTTAGCTGCTATTATTACTTCTATTATTACCAGCCTCTATGAAGTCAGGTGGTCCTAGAGTCAAGGATCCACCCCTTACTAATCATATGACTTTGGGTAAATTTTTCACCACTCTAACTCTCAATTTTTTCATCAGTAAAATGGAAATAATGTCTATCTAACGGGGTTATTATATGAATCAGATGAGATATAACTAAAGTATTTAGCACAGAGCCTGGCACATAGTAAGTACCCCATAACAGCAGCTAATTTTAATATTAATCCTTAATCTTGAGGTCACTAGTGAGGGCAACAGAAATGAAAAATGACACAGATGCAAAGTGATTTATATTTGGGGTTAGGAAGGCATTACACACAAAAAATCATTGGGACATGTTTACTGACCAAATATAGGAAAAGAAAGAGAAGTTGAGTGCAAAATCTCAAGCCTGGTTTGTTAGTTTTTGTCCCCTGAGTGACAGCCACGATGGGATTAGACATACAAATATTTATTTGGGGGAAAAAATCCCTGTGAAGGAAAAAACGTGGGATGGAAGTGGGAGCATCCTGGAAGATTCCTCTGGCAAGGATGCAGATCTGGTTATTGTGTAGGAGAAAGACAAGAAAGATTTAGGTTGCGGTGCCATCTTTTGTTGCTTGTTTGTTTGTTATTTTTGTAAATTAACCTTGGAAACCATCTGAATGAGAAGTTTTGGAACTATGAAAGATTATTAGATAAGAATACTTAGAGAACATTTAAAGGATAGAACATTACTGTTTAGGATTCACTTGGCAAACTGAAGAAGAAAACTCCTGACATTCGGCCCCTTTCAGACAATTATTTTCAAGCTTTAGTTTGCACAGGAGATCTTTAGGGTGCTTGTTAAAATTTTAGATTCCTAGGCTTTGCCTATAAAAGATCTGACTCAGAATGTCTAGAGTGGGACCCAGAAGTTTGCATTTTAGAAATCATCTAAAGAATTCTGTTGTAGATAGTCTTTGAAATACAACATTTCAACATACTGTTTCTAAGGCCTCAAATAACTCGAGACAACATCTGTAGACAAAAATAGGCCATGGTAGTGAGTATTTTCCTCCTAGAATCTCTGTGGATTTCATGCAAAAGTCAAAGGAACACAAACTCGTAGGATTCAGTGACTATGGAGCTAAAGACCCCTCTAACCTAAAGAGCCCTCCCAATTGCCCATAAAGATCATCAAGGATGAATATCTGTAATGCCCAACCCATTACTTTCACAAGAGGAAAGTAGGAGACCGCCCTTTAACTCTGCCACCTGGGCTTTTGGAAGCTCCAAACGGCTTCCTAAGATGTGATCTTTCTCCATGAGCCGTGGGCCTATGAGATGAGAACCTATCACCTCCCAATGCACCATCTCTCTGCTAGGTCCCCTCGAGCATCCCTGCTTTCCAGGAGGGAATGCTGTGGACAAAACAAAGGTGTTAGTGCTGACTATTTGGGATGGAATCATCTACTTCTGAAGGAATTACACGTGCCCCTCTCAGGAAGGTTGGAGAGCACATGCCTGTTTCGGGTTAGGAAAGGGAGCTGGGGGTTCACAGACTGCCTCAACAGCAGCATCTCCACAACCGACGCTCAGTGCGCCTTCTGGGCTTGCCACCACGCTGCTTACGTGGAAACTCTTCTTTCCCGGTCCAGGAGCTCGCAGAACGTTCTGCTCTAACATGAATAGGAAAGAATTCTCCTGCACAAGACAGCTTTAGAGTTATTGGGGGGTTAAGCCTAAGAAGAGACCTGTTTTAAAATTTCTTTCAATTCAAGCCTGGAAGTAGTGGAGGGAAGCAGGGTGGACAATACCTTTAGTTCCCCAGCGGCTCTCACTTTAAAGCCTGTTGGAAACACCTCCAGAGCCATCTTTTTTCTTTCTTTCTTTATTGATCAAGGTGTTACATATGAGTCCTTTATACCCCATTCCCTTCTCCCCCCGTCATGCCCTCATCCCCTGGTCCATTGGTTAGGCTTATATTAATGCATACAAGTCCTTTGGTTGATCTCACCCCTTTACCCCCATCCTCTCCTACCTTCCCTCTGAGGTTTGAGCATCTGATTGATGCTTCTCTGTCTCTGGATCTGTTTTTGTTCACCAGTTTATGTTGTTCATTATATTCCACAAATGACTTAGATCATGTGATATTTATCTTTCTCTGCCTGGCTTATTTCACTTAGCACCATGCTCTTGAGAACCATCCATGCTGTTGCAATTGGTAAGAGTTCCTCCCTTTTTATAGCAGCATAGTATTCCATTGTGTAGATGAACCACATTTTTTTAATCCACTCATCTGCTGATGGGCACGCAGGCTGTTTCCAAATCCTAGCTCTTGTAAATTGTGCTGCTATGAACATAGGGGTGCATAGGGTGGTATACCCTTTCTGATTGGTGTTTCTAGTTTCTTTGGATATATTCCTAAAAATGGGATCACTGGGTCAAATAGGAGTTCCATTTTTAGTTTTTTGAGGAAACTCCATACTGTTCTCCACAGTGGCTGCACCAGTCTGCATTCCCACCAGCAGTGCACGAGGGTTCCTTTTTCTCAGCATCCTCGCCAGCACTTGTTGTTTGTTGATTTGTTGATGATAGCCATTCTGACAAGTGTGAGATGGTACCTCATTGTCATTTTGATTTGCATCTCTCAGATGATAAGTGACTTTGAGCATGTTTTCATGTGTCTCTTGGCCTTCCTATGTCCTCTTTTGAAAAGTGTCTATTTAGGTCCGTTGCCCATTTTTTGATTGGGTTGTTTATCTTGCTTTTGTTAAGTTGTATGAGTTCCTTGAAAATGTTGGAGATTAAACCCTTATTGGAGATAACATTGCCAAATATGTTCTCCCGTGCAGTGGGCTTTCTTGTTGTTTTGTTGATTTCTTTTCTGTGCAGAAGCTTTTTATTTTGATGTAGTCCCATTTGTTTATTTTCTCTTTAGTTTCCATTGACATAGGAGCAGTATTGGGTAAGCTATTGCATCGGCATATATCTGAGATTTCTCTGCCTGTGGATTCCTCTAAGATTTTTATGGTTTCCCATCTTACATTTAAGTCCTTTATCCATTTTGAGTTTATTTTTGTGTATGGTGTAAGTTGGTGATCTAGTTTCATTTTTTTGCATTGGGTTTATTGCAGATCTCTGCTGGGAGCCTGTGAGATGTCTGTGCAAAGGAGGTGGTGCATTCACCACCTTCCATCAGTTAAGTCCCCACCAAGGAGACCTGACTTGCACATATTCATGGCGGCCACACCTGTTACAGAAAAACACACAACCATGAAATGTGGGAAGTTATAAATTACAAAAATGGCCATCAGCTTTCTCACATTTCCACAGCTCCAAACATATCTCCGTGCAGAAATGCCAGGATGGAATTGTGGCAAGTTTGGACACCAACCTAGAAATGCAGTGAGAGAAAGGATTACAAGGATATAGTGAGCTATTTACCTCACAGAAACCCTCCCAGGGGAAATTTCTTCCTTGGAGGAACAAGTAGAGACAACTTCATGTTGAGAGTTGTTGCTCAGGGCACCCCCACTGTAGAATAACGTCCCCTCCACTCATTCTTCTCTTTTCTATCCATGACAGATGATCCAACGCTACCAAGTCCTGGCCTCTCAGATGGGGCTATTGCTGGCATTGTGATTGGCATCCTGGCTGGCGTAGCTCTGATAGCAGCCCTGGTGTACTTCCTGCATATCAGAAAGACTGGAGGGTATGATGGCCTTCCCTCTTGTCCCACTTCCTCCAAGGCTGACGGCCATGCTTGGGAGAGGGAAGGAGACTTCCCCTCTGTCTCTGGGCCTGGATCTGCTCCTCCTTCCTAAACCCCTGCTTCTCAGAACTGATTCCTGAGGCCTCTTCATCCCTGGTTTCAAGCTCCTGTGCCCCTCTTTCTTTGGAAAATGGTATTCCCATCCCCTTCTGGTTTCGATGGGGCAGATCTGATTATGTTCCTTGGTCCTAGAGTCAGGGAAACCAAGGTCCAAGAAGGAAAATAAATCAGTAAACGAAAAGAGGAGCAGGAGAAAAAGAGTTGTGTGCTCTGCCAACCATAGAAAGAGGAGAAGAGAGGGGCAGGCCAGGAAGAGAACCTTAAAAATACGTGAAACCAGCCTGGCCTGTGTGGCTCAGTGCTTGAGCATTGACCCATGAACCAGGAGGTCACAGTTCAATTCCCAGTCGGGCACATGCAAGGGTTTCAGGCTCAATTGCCAGAACAGCACTTGCAGGAGGCAGCTGATGGATGATTCTCTCATTATTGATGCTTTCATCTCTCCTTCTCCTTTCCTCTCTCTAAAATCTACAAATATATATATATATATATATGTATATATATATATATATATATGCTGAGATAAAAGACCTTTTGGGCAATAAATGAAGAATGAAAAATGACTCAACAAAGTCAAAAGGTGCCCAGGTAGAAATAGGCTCAGAAGTAACTGATAAAGAACAGACCTTTGTGTCCTGTCCAGGTGGCTTGGTTGGTTGGAACATGGTCCCATAGAAAGGTTGCAGGCTACATTCTCAGTCAGGACACAAACCTATGTTGAGGGTTCTAACACCTGGTAGGGTATCTCTCTCTTGCTTGCTTGCTTGCTTGCTTGCTCTCTCTCTCTCCCCCCCCTCCTCTTTCCTACCCCCCTTCCTCTTTCTGAAATTAATAAATATCAGATGAAGATTTTTAAAAATGGGATGGACCTGTGTGAACATCAGGGCAGCAGGAAAGGAGTACTCACTGGAAGGGACGGTGGGTACACTGAAGAGGAGCCCTAGCAGGAAAGGCAATGCTGACTCTGATAAATGAGCTGACAGTGTCCTTCCTACTTCAAGGAGCAAAGAGCCTATGCTTGGGAATAGCAGTCACAGTCTCTGATATTTGTTTAGGGCAAGCGACCAGCGCGACCTCACAGAGCACAAACCCTCAGCCTCCAACCACAGTAAGTAAAGCCATCACCAGTGAGAGTTCAGTACCTTCTGAAATTTTAGAGGGGATCTCCATTTCCCAAATTTAGGTTGCCATAGGTCCTCCCAACCTTCTAGTCACAAAAGATCCCCCTGAGACCCAGTCCTGGGAGAGACTCACTCAGCCAGACCTGGCAGGCCTGAGTAAGATGGCCATGTTTTCCAAAGCCATTCCTCACTTACCCCTTCCCCTCCTCCTCTATTACGGGATGTGGGCACTCTCCTTTGGTGAGACTTTCCCTGTCTTGTGGTGCTATGGGTGCTGGTTCTCAATGCCCCTCCTTGCCACTGGTGTCTGGTGCTTAGAAACACAACTGGGCAAAAATCAAGGCCTTGAGAAGTGGAAAAAACATTCAGAAATGGACTGAGGCCTCCATCACTATTGCTGCCTCCCTCACCCCTCAACCCCACCTCTCCTGCTGGTACTAACACCCTGTGTCTGGACCACAGACTCTGAGAGAAGTGATTTCCTTAAGTTATCGTGGGCCACATCCCACCCCCTCCAACCACCTGCCACCTCCTTCAGTGAGAAATCACAGCAGCTTAGGAACACTAAGCCTGTAAAGCTATAAGTCAGCTTAGCATTTTCATGGATTGCTAACTCTTCTTTCAACTCCGAGGTGAGAGCCTCTCTGACAATTCACCTGACAAGGTAAGCACAGCCAGTTTCACTGGCTCATTTTCTCATGCATATACCTCTATAGAGAATGGGGTACTCTTGGAGACAGAAGTGGGATCAAGTTTGAATCAAGGTTCCTCAATGTAGCAACAAACCAAGATGTACTGGTTAACTAACTATTCCCCTGAGCCTACTTCAGGCAAGAATGTGGGCTCTGGAGTTAGCCCCTTCCCGTGTTTGCATCCTGGCTATGACTCTTAGTTCCTCTGTGACCTTGGGCACGTAACTTAATCTCTCAGATCCTCACCCTGTCATCTGTAAACATAAAATGCTGCAGCTGAAGGAATGAAATGACATAACACATACAGAACACCAGCATGGTGCCCAACATAAGGAAGGCACTGGGTCATTCTCTTTCCTCTACCTTCAATCTGATCCTTTTCTTCCTGTCAAAGGATAATGTCCATTCCAATGGGTCTGAGGTCTTAGTTCCTTCACTTTATAATAACTTTACTGAGCTTCTCTCATTTAGCCTTTCCGTAGAGCACACATATGTGTTGAAAAGTGCTTAAAGCATATGTATATGTTAACAATGTATAAATTATCACGAGTTGAGCATACCCTTGTAAGCAGCACTGAAATGAAGAGACAAAACATGTCATCTCCCTGCAAAATGAAACCCTCCAGTCACTTATCTATCTTCTAATGATCATTCAAAGGATGTCAGCAAGCAGAGAAAATGGAAAATAAAAATCCTCCAAAGCTAGAAGTTTCCAAGTGGTGAGAGCAGGTGCTGCCTAACCACAGGAGGCAAGGTGAGGGCCTGACCTGGGGCACTGATTTAATTGGCCACTTCTCATCCCTTTCAGATCCATGAAGTGACATATTCTTTGCTGAACTTCAGTGGCCAAGAATCAAAGAAACCAACGCCAGCCTCCCCATCCCCAACAGCCACAGAACCAGTTTATTCGGAAATAGAAGTAATGCAACCAGCCCTGCTCACCACTCAGCTGACTGATTCCAAGTCTCATCTCCATCACTAGGAGACCCCTTTGCCCTCAGGGAAAAGGAGAGGCTGGGACCACAACCCTGGAAGAGCACACCTGGAAAGCTTCTCCCCCCGCACAACACCCCTGCTTAATTTGTCATGAGGCAGCTCCAGGCTCCTGGTCACAGCCCCTCCCTTTGGTGTCAACAGGTGAAAGAGAATCTGTAGGAAGCCCAGCTTTCCTTTGCATTGAAATTTGGCTCATTAAATTAGTACTAGAACCAACAAAGTCTAGAGATGATTCTTTAAAGAGCAAACTTCTGGATGAATTATTTTTAAAAATGAGAGTGGGCACAATAAGCAATATTAGGAGTAAAAAGGGAAACAATGACAGCAGGCAATAGGAGGACATCAGGAGCATCCTTATTGCAAATATTTGAAAAATTAGATTAAAAGGAATAAATGCTTAGAAAAACAAAACGAAACCAGAGCTGAGTCAAAAAAGAAGAAAAGTATGAGTAGCCCTATTAACCAATAGATCAACTGAGTTTGTGTTTTTAATCCTTCCAATAAAGGATACATATAACCTGGATTATTTGACAGGAAGTTTTCCAAACATTCAACCAACAATTAATTCTTTTTTTTTTTTTTTTCAGAGAGGAAGGGAGAGGGAGAGAGCTATAAACATCAATGATGAAAGAGAATCATTGATTGGCTGCTTCCTGCACACCCCACACTGGGGACCAACTTGAGTAACACCCTGACCAGGAATCAAACTATGACGTCCTGGTTCATGGGTTGATACTCAACCACTGAGCCATGCCAGCCAGGCAAGGATCAACTAATTTTAACCTTACAGGTGTTCTTACGGAAAACAAGAGAGAGAACACTTCCCCAGCTGTCATTGTGTGGCTCGTATAATGTTGACCACCAAATCAGAAGAAACTTGCTAGACGTGAGCAGAGCAGGGACAATGAGCAAGATACAGAGACTCACCAGGGCAGAAAGCTCCAGATGACTAGCAAGGGGCACAATTGAGAAAACTGAACCTGTCCTTCCTGTAACATATCATCGGTCATGCAGTTTGGACCGGGGATCTTTCACATCGCTGGTCAGGAAGTTTAGACCCCCCTGACCTTTTCCTTCCTAAAGATAATATCTAGTTGTATTTCAGCTTCAGGCCCAGAAAAGCAGAAAAACCAGACAAGTGACACAGGGCTGCCTCAGGACCTATTACATTGACTAATAACTTCCTGCCCTGGCATCGACCAATCAGGAGAGACCACAACCCTGAAAGCACACCTGGGAAGCTGATGAATATTCTAGTAAGACCCTCCCCTGAGACCTCCCCTAAGATTTCCACCTGCAAGGAAGAGATAAATGTGCTCAGGATAGAGGACCCCATGTGCACTCCCTCCAAGGAGCATACTCTCCCCATACTCCCACAAGCAAGTGTTCCCCCAAACTCTAAGGGATCGCATGAGACCTGCTACCAGGGGAGCAATGGGCAGTGGCAGCTTGTCCCAGGCTAACCCCCTGAACCTTTCTCCAACGACCCTTTTCTCTGACTTCTCAGAGAGTCAAAGCAGCCCAGCCTAGCCTTCTCTGTTGCTTCTCCTATGCCCTTCCTTGTTTCACAGTCCTAAGTACATTTTTGCTGCCATCATGGATCCCATACCTTTTGCTCAGTGCTGTGTAGTAATTCCAATTGCTTATCCTCATCTCCCATCCCCTTTTCCTGAAGTAAATTCAGTGCTCCTTAATCATTGCCTGAGATGGCTATTTAGCCTGGCCGAGCACCACCCATTTTAATCTTTCAAAACTCAGAAAGGAAAATAACAGGCTTAATATTCTCATGTGCGAACATCCTTCATGAACAGGAACAATAGCAATGAATAAAAACGTTAACGTTCAGGAAATGTGGGTTTATTTCAGAAACAGTTTAACAGTATAAAAGTCACTGTAATTCACGACATTAAAGGTTTAAAGGAGAAAAACCATGTAAATTTTTCAAAAGACACTTTCAAGAAAAACTCCACTTAAAATTCAGCCGCTTTTATGTTAAGAACTTAATAAGCCAGAAATAAAAGGAACTTAAAAAAAAAAAAAGGAACTTCCTTAGTCTGAAAAAGTGTGTTTACAAAATGGTATGTTAAAGTGTGGACCCAAAGGGGTTACTCACTAAACATAACAAGCTCAGGGGAGGCCTGGGTGGTGGCCTTGCAAACTCAGAGACCTAAAGCGACCACAAAGGATGGTATGAAATTTAAACTTTAACTAACAGCAGTTTATGGCAGCTAGTAATGTCCTAAGCTAGAATCTTCCCTAGCAAAAGTCAGTCTTGACCTTAACTGAGCCTATCTAATGTCCTTTGCATCTGCTATAACATCCCTATGGAATGTCAGGGAAACTCCCCTTTCCTTTGACTGTTAATTATCCTGTACCCACCTAGGTCAAAGATGTGTATCATTTTTCATCCAGTTCCAGGGGTCCCCTCATTTGCTTTCTCCCACCTCCTTAATCTATCACCAATGGATTTCAAGGGACCCACTTGCCTCTGATCTTTTGATTGAAATGTATAAAATCAGATGCAAAACTGCCATTCTCTGGGACATTATCTCCATCCATTGAGATTTTGCTTCCCAGCAATTGTCGATAGTTTGGCTCAAGTAAACTCACAAAAATTCTTCACCAGTTTGAAGTTTCTTACTTTGACCTTCACTTGTTACAGTGAAGATTCCAAAGAGGCTCACCCAGGACCACCCTATAGACCCAGACCCAGTGCTACAATACAGCAAGAGGGCCGCTGAGCCCACTAACCTCCTGGTGCCCCCATCTTGTAAACTAGATTGAGTTGTCTCTTGGACCCAGGGCCTTTCCTTGCTTGTGGTAGAGGATCTGACTTTATTTGAGCTGTATTTTAAACCTTTAAGGAGGAACTAATTAAAGTTAAGTGTTGACAGAAAGAACCAAGGCTAATAAGTGACAGAATGAAAAATGGGTGGCTGGTTTTTTTAACTCAGACATTTCAATTGGAATTGTTTTCTGAGAGTCTGAGCAAAAAAACCTTCCCTGTATAAATGAGAGCTGAAGTTGTTCAGCTTTGAAGATAAGGGGCACATCCTCCCTCCAGCCCAAATCTCAGGTGTTCTTAAAGGCTGGGTGGGAGCCTTGACTTGCAAGTGATTTATAGAAATGGGGAGATTTACCTAGTAATTACATTAACTTAAAATGGTCAAAATGCACCTGGCTGGTGTGGCTCAGTGGTTGAGCATTGACCTATAATCCAGGAGGTCAGCTTTAGCAGTGGGTAGAGTGTCAGCTTGAGGAGGAAGGTCCTGGGTTCAATTCCAAACAAGGGCACATACCTCAGTTGCAGGTTCCCCAGCCCTGGTTGGGGAGCATGCAGGAGGCAACCAATCGATGTGTCTCTCTCACATCAATGTTTCTCTTTGTAGCTCCCTGTTTCTTCTACTCTCTAAAAATCAATGGAAAAATATCCTTGAGTGAAGACTAACAACAAACAAACAAACAAAAAAACCAACCGCACTAAATCAGGAGGTCATAGTTTGATTTCTGGTCAGGGGAAAAGCCTGGGTTTTGGGCTCAATCCCCATTGGGGGTCATGTAGGAGGCAAACGTTCAATGATTCTCCCTCCTCATTAATGTTTCTATCTCTCCCTCTCCTTTCCTCTCTGAAGTCAATAAAAATATTTTTTAATAAAATAAAATGGTAAAAATTCAGTTGCCTTTGGTGCCTAAATTAATGTTTTCATGCAAAAATTAGGGGGAAAAATGGAGGTTCTAAACTTAAACTGAATGAATGAATGGGAAATGTGTCTTAGTTTGGAAATTAAAAGTTCCCAGTAAAAGCACAGATCATATTTTGGAAAAATATAATAAGAAATATTAGAGATTGTTTCTGACCTCTTCTGAAGTGATAAATGCCTACACCTCATTCTTCCTCTCTACCTCCTCCACTGTATCCTTTGCTCTCAGAGCTTCCTTGTTCAGACTTGCCCTTCCCCTCCCTTCTTCCTTCCCCTTCTGTCTCCTCCACCTCCATTCCCTACGGACATAAAGGAATTCTAACAGCTCCCTTTGGAGAAAAGTTGGTCTCAGCCACAGAGGAACAAGCAATTGTTCCCGATTTTATCTGGGAACCTGATGGATTCACAAAGAAATTTAACTGTTAGAATGTGTGATCCTGGCTGTTCTAATTTATTGCAATTAACATACCTACTGGTTTCTGGAAGCAAAAGCAATAGAATTACTAAATAAGGTTTGCAAGAAAACTCCTGTAGAGAAGTCTACCCACTTTAAGGATTATAAGAAACCGAAATGGGATTTAGGAAAAAAAAAATCAGAAACATGCATAAAGCTTCTGTGGACTACAAGAACGCATTTTTTATTAATAGTTTAGGTGAAATTAAAAGTTCCATGAAAAAGGAAGTGAATAGTTTAGGTGAAATTAAAATTCCCAGGAAAAAGGAGGAGCTTATAATTCCTTATATGAGCCCCTGTAATTCTTCTATCCTTCCAGTAAAGAAACCGAATAGTAAAGGGAAATTTGTACAAAATCTCAGAGCTATAAATAAGCTAGTTATCCCCAGACATCCTGTAGTTCCAAATCCACAAACCTTATTATGAACCATTGCTGTGACTGCCAATATTCTCCAGTAAAAGATTATGTAGTGCCTTTTCAGCATTCCAGTAGAAAAAGACAGTCCATACCTCTGCTTTCACCTGGAAGATTAAAGTTGACTTGGACAGTAATGCCCAGGGATTTTATGAAGAGTCCCACCTCTTGTCGTAGATACTAAAAGCTGATTGAAATTATGTCAAATTTTCTAGATATTCCACTCTAATTCTACATAAGGGTGATTTGGTTTTATGCTCTAGTCTAGAAAATTACTAGACTCCCAAAAGGACACAATATCCCTATTATAACAGCTAGCTAGCTGTAAAGGCACATGGATACCAAAGAACAAGCTCTGATTCTGTTGACCCCATTAAAATACTTTGCTTCTAATAGTAAAGTTGGGCTAATAATTAGCCAAGAAAGACTAAGAGGAATCCTATCTTTTCCTCTAACAAAAACAACAAGAAAGCAGGTTAGAGGATTCCTGGGTTGGACTAAATATTGTCACAACTAGGTTCCAAATTTTTTATTAATGGCCCACCTGCAGATGTCTTATTAAAATCAAATTGACCTAATCCAATTTAGTGGAATTAAAAAGGGAAACAAACTATAAAATCCTACCTAATAATAGAGTAATATGCAAATTGACCGTACCTTCGCTATGCCCAAGCCACGCCCACCAGCCAATCAGGGCAAGTATGCAAATAAACCCAACCAAGATGGCTACAGCCACAGAGAGCAATGTTTTCCTGGTAACAAAAGCAGCCAAGCTTTCTGCGAGCCATTGCAGGCCTAAGCCTCCACTCAAGGCTACAAAGTTTCAATTATAGAAGGTAAACAAATTCAAACAGAATGGCAGCAGCCACGGAGCTGGAGAGACCAGGCCAGGATTGCCCGTGGCAATGGAGAAAGCAAAGCTTTCCCCACACCCTGGTTGGGCCCAGGCCTCCACTTAAGGCTACAAAGTTTTAATTATAGAAGGTGAATTAACCCAAACAGAAATGGCTGCCAGCTGTGGAGCATGCAGGAGGCTTGGCTCCACTCCAGGCTACAAAGTTTCAATTGTAGAAGGTAAATAAATTCCAGATACCAAGGCCTCGCTTGGGTCGCCAGGGGACATGGCTGGCCTGCACCCCACCACAGGCCCCTTGCTCAGGCCACCCCATGCTCCAAGGGAACCCCCACCCTGATCAGGGACACCCTTCAGGGCAAACCAGCTGGCCCCCACTCCTGCACCAGGCCTCTATCCTATCTAATAAAAGAGTAATATGCAGATTGACCATCACTCCAACACACAATATGGCTTTCCTCATGTGGTTAAAGATCCTGCCCCCATGTGGACACAAGATGGCCACCACAAGATGGCCAGCAGGAGAGGGCAGTTGGGAGGGACCAGGCCTGCAAGGGAGGGCAGTTGGAGGCGATCAACCCTGCAGGGGAGTGCAGTTAGGGGTGATTGGGCCTGCAGAGGAGGGAAGTTGGGGGCAAACAGGCTGGCAGGGGAACAGTTAGGCATCAATCAGGCTGGCAGTGGAGTGGTTAGGGGGTGATCAGGCTGGCAGGCAGAAGCAGTTAGGGGCAATCAGGAAGGAAGGCAGGCGAGCAGTTGGGAGCCAGCAGTCCTGGATTGTGAGAGGGATGTCCGACTGCCCGTTCCCACTGGGATCGGGCCTAAACGGGCAGTCGGACATCCCTCGAGGGGTCCCAGATTGGAGAGGGTACAGGCTGGGCTGAGGGACATCCCCCCCTTCATGCACGAATTTCGTGCACCGGGCCTCTAGTCTCTAAAAATTATCTAAATCTTCCATTCTTAGACACACTAATTATAGAAACTTTAACTAAAATATAAAGATTATATACCTATAGGTTGTTATAGTCAGCAACTAGAAAAACTAGACAAAAAGGCCCCTCCGTGCATAACAGCTATTTCTGCTACAGACACACTATGCAAACAAATTAACAAAAGATAATTATGGTCTCTCTTTAGTTTATGTTCCTCATTCTATTAAATCTCCACTGAATTTTCATCACATTCAACTCTTCTGTCAGCTGATTGGCTCTTACCTTCTGCAATTAATTTCACTTCAGCTCAATGTAAATCTTAACCCTGCCTCTTTGCTACTTTCTTTGCAAGATAAATACCTCCACAATTATGTTTTGGTTATTGACCACATTCTTATTCCTAGAAATGGTTTATAGGAAATGATTTAATAATACTGACTTAATTGGTTTACAGATGTTAGGGGCAGAAATAGAATACTGGGGATTATCTATAATTATCTATATATATTTAAAAGCCTAAGCGACCATTACAATCAAATGACCAGAACGACCAGTCGCTGTGATGCCCACTGACCACCAGAAGGCAGATGCTCAATGCAGGAACTGCCCTCTGGTGGTCAGTGTGCTCCCACAGCCAACATCCCATGATCCCTGCCCCCCCTGCCCACCCCCCTATGTACCCCCCATGCACAAATTCGTGCACTGGGTCTTTAGTAAGAAATATTAACCATGCTCTATTAACCATTATTGTTCTGTTCTGATTAAAGAAAGAACATTCTAACCTGGCTAGTAGTTGTACCCAGGACCGGGGGCTCACCTGGTAATGCAGCCCATCCTCTTCCTTGTAGAACTGCCTATTATCATGGAAAAATTAAAAAACTTGTGCAGAAACCAGAGGAGCAGCCCTTTGCAACAGTCCTTTGCCAATGTTTGGGTAGCAACCCAGTTGTTGAGGTATTTAAAAATAGATAAATTTTAAAAAGTAATGTCCTTGTTTTACAAATGTCATCTTTACAGGGCCAAAGGTGTGGTTCCAGAACATCAAAAGCCCACCAAATCCTTTTACCTCCCCTATTCAGCTCAAGAGTCTGGTAGATGTTAGGTCCACGCCTGAAAGAGGCAGGCCAAGAGACATTGTGAGATTTAAGAAATTTCATTACATTGTCTCATAGTGAGCAGAGAGCAGTGTGTAGGTGTCAGCCCCTAGGGGGTGGTGAGGTTCACTTATATAGGGTAGAAGTATGCAATATAGGGTCAGGGTGTGGGTGCACGAGTACTGAAAAGATTTCATAAATGCACCAATGGGTGGATTTCAAGTCTGCAGTACTACTGCCAGATGCCTCTAATAGGGAACTGTTACTCTAGGCTTTGTTATGCACATTCTTGCACTCCATTATGCTGGGCTTGGGCCTTAGCCCCTCCCTGAAATGTTATGTACATTCTTGGGCTCCATTATGCCCCTGGGGGACTTTTGCCCCTCCCAGTGATTTTACAGTTATTCTCACTGCAGGTTTCAGGATTAATGGCCTTCCATTTCCAGTAAACTGCCTCACCTAGTTTCCAGTGACCAACTACACCTGGCTCCCATCTGCACTGGGTCCCACTGATTACTCTGACTGACCTTTACAAGAGACAAAATATCCCACCCGCCCCCCCCCCCCCCCCCCCCCACTCTGTGCTGCTCATGCCCTTTTGGCTTCAGCACTTCTGTTAGCAGGTATTAAAATTTATACTAATAAAAGGGTAATGTGCTAATTACCCTTTTATTCTTCTGGATGTCCTTCAGGACAAAGCTACGGTAGTGGGGGCCCAGACAGAGGTGGTTAGGGGCGATCAGACCAGCATGGGAGGGCAGTTTGGGGGCAATCAGGCCAGCAGGGGAGCAGTTAAGGGGCAATCAGGCTGGCAGGCAGAGGCGGTTAGGGGTGATCAGGCAGGCAGGCAGGCAGGTGAGCAGTAAAGAGCCAGCGGTCCTGCATTGCAAGAGGGATGTCCGACTGCCTCTTTAGAACCGATCCCTCACAGGAATCGGGCCTAACCAGCAGACGGACATCTCCAGAGGGGTCCCGGATTGGAGAGGGTGCAGGCCGGGCTGAGGGAGCCCCCAAACCCCCGAGCACAGTTTCGTGCACTGGGCCTCAAGTCTATATAAAAGGGTATGCTACCATCCGATTGGCCTGTAGTTATGATGCGCCCTGATCACCAGGGGACAGATACTCAATGCAGGAGCTGTCAAGCTACAAAGACTTGGCAGCGGTGGTTCTTAGGAGATGTTGGAGAGCTGGTTTCGGCCTGACCCCCACAGGCCAGTCCAAGGGACTCCACAGATACCCTTTGAGCCGTGGCGCTGCCCCAGGTGCGGCCAGCCAGGGATAGACCAGAGGTTGGCTCCAACGCATGTCTGGCTGTCTCGCTCAGTCCCACCCCACCAACCACCCTCTAATTAATTTATTTTCAATGTGCACTAATCCACGCACTGGGCCACTAGTAAGTTTATAATTCTTTACCCCTCTTGGCTGGTGGGTTCCGTTTGGTGACCCTAACATTTGGTGCTAAAACTCAGGAGGGTTCCACTGGAAGGGGAGCCATAAGTCAGGCTTTGGTCACCCTGAGTTTGCTACTCGGAGAACAGGAAGCAGCGGCAGCTTGTCCTGGGCTTATCTCTGAATCCTACTCGGGTGACTTGATTGCCGACCTAGATTAGTCCTTCCTGCTTTACCGTCTTTCCTGAATCAGCAAAGGAGGACATTGTACTGGAAACCTCACCTTCCCACTGCTGACCCTCCACTCAACACCGGCTCATGTCATCTCTGATAAGAAACAATTGAATCACCCTTCTGGATTTCTGATTTTCCATCTCAGACAAAAGACTTAGTGCTATGCCAGAAGTCCTGTCCAGTCCGGCCTCAGCCCCTAGACCAGGTCCCACAGTTTTCCTTGTTGCAGGGACACCTGCCATGTGGATTAGACTCTCTTCCTGCCTCCAAGCCTGACTAGACAATAGGGACACCCGCCTTCTAGTCTTGCTCCCCGGGTCTCCCCCTGTTGCGTACCTCATCTTTCTAATTTACACCATGAGGTATTCTTTTTCTGTCTCCTGCCCCCTCCTCGCAAAAAATAAAACACTCTCTGGGATGTCTCCTTCATCCTTTCCATGGAGTTCCAGCCAAGAGGCTTATCCACTATATAAATTAGACAAGGATTCACACTGGCCTGAGAATGGAACTTTCAATTTTAATATTCTCCGGGACTTAAACAATTCTTGTCACGCAGTGAGAAATGGTCCAAGATCCCCTATGTCCAGGCCTTCTTCCTTCTCTGCAGTCACCCTTCTCACTGTCAGGACTGCACCACTGACCAAATTCTTCTTCATTCTAAACCTTCCTCGATGTAGTCCCTTCCTGATGAACCTTTCTTTGACCCAGCTGATCATTTAGTCCCAACACCTACTGCTCTCTCTTAGCCATAGCACCATTCTCCTATAATCTCCTCTCTTCTCTGTCAAATAGAAAACAACAAGATTTGACTTTTAAATAATTAGAAAAATCTGAAAGTCATACTTGAAAAAGAGAGATTGATTTTCTTCCCCAATATCAACACTAGTCTATAAAGGAATCTCTAAATTGTAGAGATTACAATTAAATCTGGTCTTCAATTAAATTTGTTTTGCTATTGCTTATAGCCCTCTTACCAAGATAGGGATTTAAGGAAAACTTTCCTCACAGTCCCTGCGAACTGCCTGCCTCTCAGAAAGGCAGAACAGCTGCTTTCCTCCATCCTCCACCCCACTCTTTCCAGGGAGCAGCAGCTGTTTAACCCTTTCTTGGAAGGCACTTGGCTAACCGTCCTGCCACTAAAAGGAGTGGAGCTCATTATCACCCAAACCTGAGCATCTTATCTCTAAGGAAAGTAATACATTAAAAAAAAAAAAATAACATGAAAAAGAAATTATTTGGGTGAGTTAAGGGCCCAAAATTTTTGGAATACATTTGATCCAAGAGGCTGTCTCAGGCATTAGACAAAATGACAAAAACTAGGCTTAGCACCCCAGACCCCAGTGAGCAATTAACAGATGTAACTTTCAGTGTTTTTAACACCTAAGACAGAGAGAGGGAAGGAAGCCCTCCTGTCCTCCAGCAGCCTGTTGGGCCCAGCACCTCACTCCCGGAGGCTGGCTGTGTGCTGTCTGGGCAGGGAGGAGCCCAGGACCAGGCCTTGTCCGGGAGCTGGTGCAGGTCAATGCAGTCAGACTTGAAGGGGCAGCAGCCATTCCCACCGCGCCAAGTACCAGCATCAGATCCGGCTGGTCTGAGCCTTGAAGCTCCTGATGAGTTGCTCCTTCTCGGCCCCCTCCCTCACCCAGAATTTGCGGGGGATGATGTAGCTGGAATGGACAGGGCACAGGGCTCAGGTCCTGATGACATCCAGTGGGAAGTCCTGATGGCTCTTCCTCAAGGGCTGTGCCCCCTCTGCCACAAGTTTAGCCACTGGAAGAGGGACTGGAAGGTGCCCAGGACCAGAGTCTACCCACACACTGGCCTTCAGCGGATGGGGCCCAGCACTCCGGTCAGATTCCTCTAAGAGCATCACCATTAAAGGGATGGAGCCAAAGGTAGCCCTCAATGCGACAGGTAAGAATTCAATGTTTCTTAAACAGGGGCTGCTTACCCTCTTACCAAGGCCTCTTGCTTCCAAAGCCTCGTTTGATCCCTGTGGTAAATAGGCATCCTCAATGCTATCCTTTCATTCTGCACCTTTAACAGCAGCCTCAGGAATCTTACTTTTAGTCATGCCTTTCAGAAACTACAGGGAGGAATACAGCCCCTCCCCTCGTAAAGAAAGAATGTGGTGTTTTTGAATCCAAGCAGATGACAAGCATTAAGGCCTGCATCTCCCATCCTCCTCCTGACCCCCCTCCCTCCCACACACACACAACTATTTCTGTGTTCTAAACAAAACGGCTGCCTATAAGGCAGTCAACTATGACAAACTTAAGGAAATCACTCAGGGCCCTGATGAAAACCCAGCTCTCTTCCTTTCCCACCTCACAGAGGCCTTACAGAAAGTTACCACCGTGGGCCCCACCTCCCCAGAGGAAACCCTTCTTCTGATTCCATCTTATATCCCTATCAGCCCCCAACATATGCCACAAACTTCAAAAAATATACACGGGTCCACAAATCCCCATAAACACCTCATTAACCTGGCCTTTAGAGTATTTAATAATAGAGACAAGGAAACCCAAATCCAAAAAAAAAAAAAAAAGGGGGGGGGGAGATCAGGCCAAGGCTGATGCCCAGAAAGAGGCCTTCCCGCTCCTAGCCACCACTCTCACGAACCACAAACGAAGTGCCCGTCCTCCAACCAAGGGTAAGTCAAGGGCTAAGCCTCCTCCGGGCCCATGCTTCAAATGCAGCAAGGATGGACACTGGACCAAGTCCTGCCCAAACCTGAGACCCCTGCCTGGTCCTTCCACTGGAAGGGATGGCCACTGGAAATCGGACTGTAATGCGATCCCCCAGTTCTCACCTTGGCCAGTCTAGCAAGACCACCCTCTGGATCCGGTTTGGAGTCCCCAGAAGATTGAAGCTGCCCAGGCCCTGACAAGACCCCACAGACTTACATCACTGGGTAATGATTGTGCTGGCAGGTAAGCCCATCTCTTCTTTCATTCACACTGGGGCCACGTATTTTGCCATCCCCAAATTCGCTGGGACCCTTGTCCCCTCCTCATTCTCTATTATGGGGTTGACAAACTAATGTCACAGCCATTAGCCACCTCTCCTCTACACTGCATCTTACTAGACACCCACTTTGTCCACTCTTTTCTCACTCTATGTAGGTGCCTGACCTGGGCTTCCACTCATCCCCTCATAAAGCCCAATTGTCCCAAACCACAGTCAGCTACCTCCCTTTCACTCTCACCCCACAAAGCTGAGCCATTACCTTGGATTGGACCATAAATGCCTTATGCTGTCTCCTCCTCTAAACTAGAAATACTCTCCTTTCTTGGGCTCACTAAGTTCTTTCACCTCTGGGTTCCCAACTTCAGTCCTCTCCCAAAGCCCTTCTATGACACAGTGAAGGGACCCCTCACTGAACTTTTAGATCCCAAGGCCAGCATTTTCACCCCTTTTAATGCTCTTCCTGGCACTCATCTTTGGTCTGTGCATCCTAAGAACTCTCTCCTCCTTCCTCCCAAACCGATTTCAGGCAATTACCAATAGATCCATAGGGGCAATGATGCTATTCCAGACGTACACTAGACATCATCCCCTCCCTCAAACACCAAGTAATTAGGGACATCTCGACACTCCACCTAAGCATGAGGAAGCTACAGAAGAACGAGATTGGCATCCCTCATCAACCCCAGCTTGCAGGAACCCCAGCTTGCAGGAACCCCAGCTTACAGGAAAAAAGGAAAAAAAAAAAAAAAAAGGCTGGAATGTTAGGCACATTCTTACACTCCATTATGCTCTGCTTGAGTCCCTCGCCCCTCCCTATAATGTTGGGCACATTCTTGCACTCCATTACATCCCCCTGATGGGTCTTTTCTAAGGTGACCAGATTTTAACATTGGTAAAGCGGGACACCATTGACCGGGGCGGGGGAGGGGGGGAGAGGGGCGTCTTTTTAAACGCCACGGGACGCAGGACAAATGGTTCAAAAGCGGGACTGTCCCGCCAAAAGCGGGACATCTGGTCACCTTACACTTGTTTAACTAGCTTACTAGCACGCAGTACGATGTGTATCGTCTGAGAGACAGTTACAAAATGTTTTCGTCGTTGCCAATCCCAAAAAATGCCATTGTTCATTAAGTCCAAACAATGGTGGTCGAATTCTAACAACTGATCAACAATGCGAACTTTGATAAGCAGTTCTCAATAATCAGTTCTCAACAATTATTTGTTATTATTAAAGTTTAACATTATAAAATTTAAAAAAATAATATAAAACTCATATCCTGGCTAAATAGCCACATGGCCACCGAAAACCGTATATTCCCTTCCCGTTCTCCCGCCGTTCCCTAGCTTGTGGTGCATTCTTTCCAAAAATCGGGACTTTTTTAAAACCCTGCGGGACAAAAATAACTCGTTCCCCCTCCTCTGTGCTGCTGATGCTGTTTTGGCGTCAGCCCTTCTGCTAGCAAATGTAATAATAAACTTATCATTCTTTACCCATTTTGGCCTCATGCTTTCCTCCTTCAGCAACCCTATAAGGTTTGTCCAGTGTCACCGACAGAATACCTGTTACTGCTAAGAATCTCCTCTTTGAATTCAGCTCTGAATCTTTGTAAGTTCCTTCCTAGAGCAGACTGAAATTTCCAGAACATTAATTGTAATATTACTATATGTATATAAACATAGTTATTATTATTAACTACAGGCCCAGTGCACAAAATTTGTGTGGTGGAGGGGTAGGGGGTGTGTCCCTCAACCCAGCCTGCACCCTCTCCAATCTGGGACCCCTCGAGGGATGTTTGACTGCCCGTTTAGGCCCAATTCTGGTGAGATCAGGCCTAAACGGGCAGTCGGACATCCCTCTCACAATCCAGGACTGCTGGCTCCCAACCCCTCGCCTGCCTGCCTAATTTCTCCTAACTGCTTCTGCCTGCCAGCCTCATCACCCCCTAACCACTCCCCTGCTAGCCTGATCGATGCCTAACTGCTCCCTTGCTGGCACGATTGCTCTTAACTGCCCTCCCCTGCCAGCCTGGTCACCCCTAACTGCCCTCCCCTGCAGGCCTGGTCACCCCCAACTGCCATCCCCTGTTTGCCTGATCACCCTTAAATGCCCTCCCTTGCCAGCCTGGTTGTCCCCAACTGACCTCTCCTGCAAGCCTAATCACCCCTAACTGCCCTCCCCGGCTTGCCTGGTCACCCCCAACTACCCTCTCCTGCAGGCCTGGTTCCCCCAACTGGCCCCCCTGCAGGCCTGGTCCCCGCAACTGCCCTTCCTGCAGGCCTGGTCCCCTCCAAGTGCCCTCCACTGTAGGCCTGATCGCCCCCAACTGCCTTCCCTTGAAGGCCTGGTCCCTCCCAACTGCCCTCCCCTACTGGCTTCATCCCCCACAAGTGCCCTCCCCTGCCGGCCATCTTGTGTCCACATGGGACCACCATCTTTGACCTCATGGGGGCGGCCATCTTGTGTATTAGAATGACAGTCAATTTGCATATTATTTTTTTATTAGATAGGCTTTTTATTTGGCAAAGATTCCCATGTAATGTTTTAAGCATCTTTTGAAATTTAAACTTTGGGAAGTTTGTCAAATATACTTACTCAAAAGATTATATTATAAATCTTTTGTAAATTTAGGTAAAAACAATGTATAGCCATATGGTAATAACTTTAAAAGATATTAATTTACTTAAACCAGTTTTAATAGTAAATATTTTGACTGGACCATTGAATCTTATTTAATTTTCTATACGCCAACAAGATAGTATATCCTAGAGGATTCAAACATGGTGGCCAGCAGGACAGTGGTGAGGAAGAGAGTGTTTGTGAGTAAAGGAGTGAGAGGGGAATGTGTGGACATTTGTGGTGTATGTGCGGAGGTCCACTGATCCTGGCAGGTCAGGCCAAGAGACCCCATTGGTGCACAAATCCGTACACAGGGTCTCTAGTCCTATCTAATAAAAGAGTAATATGCAGATTGACCATCACTCCAACACACAATACGGCTGCCCCCTTGTGGTCAAAGATCCTGCCCCCATGTGGACACAAGATGGCCACCACAAGATGGCCAGCAGGGGAGGGCAGTTGGGAGGCACCAGGCCTGCAAGGGAGGGCAGTTGAGAGGGACCAGGCCTGCAAGGGAGGGCTGTTGGAGGTGATCAACCCTGCAGGGGAGGGCAGTTAGGGGTGACCAGGCCAGCAGAGGAGGGAAGTTGGGGGCAAACAGGCTTCCAGGGGAGCAGATAGGCATCAATCAGGCTGGCAGCGGAGTGGTTAGGGGGTGATCATGCTGGCAGGCAGAAGCGGTTAGGTGCAATCAGGAAGGCAGGGAGGCGAGCAGTTGGGAGCCAGCAGTCCTGGACTGTGAGAGGGATGTCCGACTTCCCATTTAGGCCCGATCCCACAAGGGGTCCCAGATTGGAGAGGGTGCAGGCTGGGCTGAGGGACACCCCCCCTCTGTGCATGAATTTAGTGCACCAGGCCTCTAGTTTTAAATAATAGCCTTGCTGGGTAGAATAGTCTTTGCTTTAGGTTTTGCTTGTCATCACTTTGATTATATCATGGCAATACCTTCTGTCAAGAAATCAGCTGATAGTCTGCCTTTGTCTTGCTGCTTTTAAGGTCCTTTCTTTGTGTTTAACATTTGACCTTTTAATTATGAGATGTCTTGGTGTGGACCTCTTTGAGTGCCTCAGCTTGGGACTTTCTGTACTTCCTGGATTTGAATATCTATTCCCTTTGCCAGGTTAAGGAAGTTTTCAGTCATTATTTTTTTCGAATAGGTTCTCAATCCCTTGTGCTCTCTCTTTTCTTTCTGGTACTCCTATAATGTGAATGGTGTTACACCTGATGATGTCTAAGAGGTCCCTTAAACTATCCTCATTATTTTTTATTCTTTTTTCTTTTTTGTGTCTGATTGGGTATTTTGTGCTAACTTGGCTTTCAAATCAGTAATCTGATCCTCAGTTTCATCATATCTGCTATTAATTCCTTCTAGTGTTGTCTCCATTTCAGTTATTGTTATTTGTTTCTGACTGGTTCTTTTTTATGTTTACTATCTCTTTGTTGAAGTTCTCACTAAGTTCCTTGCATATCCTTATAACATTGTTTTGCATTCTGTGTCTGATAGCTTGCTGGCCTCTGTTTTGTCTAGTTTTTCTAGAGATCTCTCCTGTTCTTTCATTCGGAACATGTTTTTTTGTCTCCTCATTTTGGTGGCCTCTCTGTGTTTGTTCCTATACAGTGGGTAAATCTGCTATGTATACCAGTATTAACAGGGTGGCTTTATGTAGTAGGTGTCCAGTGGGTCCAAGAGACACCGTCTCCTTGTACATCTGAACGAAGTGCTCCAGAGTGTCCTTTGTGTGTGTAGTGTGTGCCCTCCTATTGTAGCCAAGCCTTGATCACAGTGGGTACATTCGTGGGTGGGATTGACCTTTAAGTTGACTGGCTATGAGGATTGTCCATGAACACAGCATACAAACTGCTCTGTGGGGGATGACCCCCAGAGTTGGCTTTGTCCCTGTTGGCTCTGGTGCCTACTAAGACCACCCTTTCTATGTGCCACTTGTGGTATGAATGTGTTGGTATTAAGGTCTTGTGCAAGGGCTCTAGTGCAGGCCAATGTCAGCCGCTGCCAGTGACTGGCCCAGGCTACCTGGTAGAGGCTACAAAGTGATCCATAGTTGCTACCTGCCCATCCTGGAACTGGAGGCATGTCTGAGAGGCCACGCCACAATCTTAGGCTGGCTGCCACCAGTACTGGCACTGGGCACAGGGCACCCCAAGTCCTGCTGCCACCTGTTGACTGCCTGTAAGACTCAGCCTCTGAAAGAGGCTCAAGAAGTACAGGAATTGGGTGAGACAGGTTTTCAGGGAGCCATTAGGTGGATGGAGTGAAGTTTACCAGGCTAATTCAGCTTCAGATTTGGAAGATGGTATCTATCTGCCTGGTGTGTGGTAGATGGGTTCAACCCATAAGGACAACGGTAGTTGTCCCTACAGCCTTCACCTTGAAGACACAGAACTCAGTTTCTTCCTATATGTCTCTGGCATCCCTCACCTCTATGCCACTGTCCCTTCACTGCAGCCCAGTGTGAAAGCCTACAAGTGACTGAGTCTATGCACAGGCCCCTTAAGAGGACTCCTGGATTTCTGGCAGCCTCCCATTTCACTTAGCCAGACAGAATCCCCACTGATTTGCACAGTTAGATATTGTGGGAGCTCCTCTTTCTGGCCCTGGTGCTCCAGCCTGGCGAGCCCCATGTGGAGCTCAGACCCCTCACTCCTCCAGGGTGACCTCTGCAGCTGATATATCCCTCCCAATTCTCTATCACCTCACATTGTGGGGCCAGCACATGTTGTGTCTCCACCCCTCCTACCAATCTCGACATGGCTTCTTCTTTATATTCTTAATTACAGGATTTCTGTATGGCTATTCTTCAGATGGTCCTCCAGGTTGATTGTCCAATAATTTACTTGTCATTGTGATGTGGTCATGGGAGGAGGTGAGCACAGTGTTTACCGACTCCACCATCTTGATCAGAATCACCACACTCCCAGTCTAATATCCTATTTCTTCAGTGAAGTGGTATGTTTTCGGGGTTCATTAAGTCACTCCATATCCAATATTTATATTACATATAATCTTTTGTGAATAAGTAATATGTCCCATCTCTGATCTCATGATTGGGACCATCCATTTGGAACAACTAAGGATACCACCACCGTGGACTTTCCAATTTCTATTGATGTCCTCAGCACCTGGCTAGTGGGATTAAGGGAAATACGCCCAGTCCCACCAAGATCTCAGCTCAGCCCTCTAAAATTTTCAACTAGAACAACTGGTCAGAGGCACAAGATGTGTGAAGCCCACTGATAAAAACTTGCCCGCAAAACCTTCTCTTTGCTACCTAACAGCCTCTTGCCACAGGCTCCCTGGTCTTCACACAGACCTAGTGCACTTACCATGACCTTCTTCGGCCTCTCAACCCCCTTCCAAAACCTGTCCATAGTAATTAAAGTCTCCACGCCAGTGCCACTTCTGAGGCCAATTGCAGGCACCTGTGCTTCAGATCTCACCCAAGCTATTAACAAAGGGGACTCTGGGTCCCCAGGTAGGTAAGCCTGTTTCTTCACCTTTACAGTGGAATTAGAGAAGTGACAATATCTATTTAATAAGGTTGTAGTCAGAAAGATTCAGGTAAAGCACAGAAAATATTTAACCTGAAGTACTGGTAAAAGTACCCTTGATGTCGGCTTCCCCACAACGTAAGACAGTGGAATGAATTAAATTGAGATCACACAAAAACATAGTTCAGTGCAGAGACGCTCCCTTTTATATTCCCCATGACAATGTACACGTGTGCACGCCCACGCGCAAGACCTCTCTCTCTCTCTCTCTCTCTCTCTCTCTCTCTCTCTCTCTCTCTCTCTCACACACACACACACACACACACGCACACACACACACACAATTTGAAGGCATCAAATGACAAGATTGTTCTATAATTTAGTTGTATCTGCTGCCCCTTTTATGGCCAGAGAGAGGAATTACACTAGCATTCTTCCTCTTTCCTCCTTATTTACCAATTTAGAAAAGGAAACAACTACTGCGCAGAGGGAAGTGGCTCAGGTCTTCAAATGTCTCAAAATTCCCTCAGCAGGAAAAGAGATCTGCAGGGGAGGTAAGAGAGATTCATCTGTGGTCAAAAAAATTTAACCTCTAAAGACCAGTTTCTGCCTTGCAAAATAGTCTTGTGAGGATTTAAATGAGATCCTAATACTAGCACTGCAAGGGACACATACCAAGTATTTTTCCATTGATTTTTAGACAGTGGTAGGGAGGAGGGGAGACACTGAGAGAAAACATCCATGTAACAGAGACACATCAATTGATTGTCTCCTAAACCTAAACCAGTGCTGGGAATAGAGCCTGCAACCCAGGTATGCACCTTTGACCAAATCAAACCCCGCAACGTTCAGTCCTCAAGCCAATGCTCTATCCACTCAGCCAAACTGGCTGGGACTAAAGTAGGCAGAGGATAAGGCCTCTCTACTCTCAGCTTTATGAAATTTTCAGGTGGAACTGTAACACTCAGGGACACCGTAGGGGCAATATGGCAGGGTATGTGGAAGAAACACAACCCCCATTGGGTGTTGTTCTCTCAGTGTCTCGCCTCCTCCCTACCACTGTATCTAAAAATCAATGGAAAAATATCCTCAGCTAAGGATTAACAACAACAACAAAATGCATATTCGATGCCAGATGCTTTGTGGCTGGTAGGATCTGGAGAGGGGGATTGGGGGGTTGCATGCATCAGGCACATGAATTTGCAGAAGTAAGTCTTTTTTTAAAATTTTTTTCCTTTCCCCTCCCCCTGCCCCCCAGTTAAATATTTATAGAGAAATAATCCCCTGGCTTTAAATAGTAATGTACATACAAATATGAACAAACTTAAAAAAAAAAACCAGCCCTTGGATCATAAGGGGGTTGCCAGGAGCCCCTTTATCCTTCTCCCTCACCCAAGGGCAGAGGGCATGAATATGATTTTTAAAAATTATTAGTTTGGCCATCCCTGCAGCAACAAGCAACAAGCAACAAGGTGGCTGTCAGTAGAAAAATTCAGAGTTCCCATTCTCTGAACTCTGTCTCCTATAATTAGGGTTACTGCTTTCTTGTACTGTCTTTTAACTAGTATATTGGGCTAACTAGTGTTTTCAGGAGGGTCAAGAAATAAGATAGACTCATAGTTTAAAAAGAGGGGAATGTTGAGGATCTCAGTCACTCTGATCCTCAACATCTTACAGAAGATGTTGCTGTAGAAGAAAAAGACAAGACAAAGGCATACAGACCCTAGGGAAATACCCAGTTCCCATACTCCTCTGGGAGCTATTGTCCAGCCCAGGTCCATGCCCTAGGACTTTTGCTCTAGCCACCCCCTATTTATTTGGTATTGTCAGAAGACAAGATTCAGTTCCTGGGTACTGGTGGAGGAGGGAGAGTGGTTCTGGGACTTCCGACTGAATGAACAATTTGAGCTTAAAAGTTGCCTTTTAAAAAATATTTTCAAATAAACAAATCAAACTCCATCCTGTGCTGTGCACAGCCATTTGGACGCCCTGACATTGATTTGAGGAAAGAAGAAAACAACGTTGGAAGGGCCTCCTCACTTTCTTCCGCCTCTTGGGTTTGGCTTCTCCCTTGGGTGCTGTGCTGTTGGGCTTCGAAGCTGCAGTGGCTCAGGGCCAGGATGAGGAGCTGCAATGTCCCATTGGACATCTGTCCTGGGGGTTCTTGAAAGATTGGGCTCTAGAAATCCTGAAGGTCAGCAGGAGTGGCATCTGAAGTGGCTCTCTGTCGCCCATGGGTGCCTGGTATCCGAGAACCAAATGAAACGTGGTAGGGGAATCTATGAGTATCTGGGGAGATTCCCACTTGCTGACATGGAGCCCACTCTGTGATGTCATACAACTTTCCATCCATCAGTGCAAAGTAGGTGGTCTTGAGGCCCAACATCCTTTACTCTGCCCCAAAGTTTCCTTCTTCAGCAGGACACAGTCTATTACACTCAGCACAGTATCTGGCACTCTTAGGTTCCCGGTCCATTTCAAACCTCCTATGCTTTCCCTGGCAGCAGCTGCACATCATAGTATTCATTGGTTCTTTGAGGTCATCCTGCAGCTTGGACAGAAACACATTCACTGACCAGCTCAGCTCATTCTCTGCCATTCCTTTTATCTCATATTCCTTCTGCCTTTCAGGATTGCTGGCAATGTCCCAAGCTGCCCGCAAAACCTTGAAGGCCTCCTCAGCCCAGGGATGATGATTTTTGTCAGGACGAACCATCACTGCCAATTGCCTATACACCTTCTTCATTTCAACATCTGATGCTGTGGCTTCAACCCCCGACACATAGAAAGGGTTTAGCTCATCTTCAGGAACCCCAGCCATGGTCAAGAATTGAGTCACTTCCTCTTCGGGCTGGCAGCAGTGACCACTAGCTACAGGTGCATTCTCTTATCTGTTAGTCCTCTGTTTGACCCAAGACAACTCCAGCCAACCCCATTGAACCTTTCTTACCATCTGCTGCCCATGGCCTGCTATCTCTCAGCACAATCAGACAACGCTGCAAGGTGGGAGGATCCAGCCAAGAGAAGAGCCAGGTGGCTTTACCCGTCCAGCCTCACTGGTCACCCCGTCTCACAAGAAACTGCCAGCACAACTGCAGACAGACCAACAAGAGGCCCCGGGCCAGGAGCAGCAAAGCACCCAGTAGCCTAAGAAAACGGATGAACAGCCCTGCCCCATAGCAAAATCCCTGTTTCAGAAACTGGAACATTACCGGGGCCCAGGCACCCAATCGCCCTGCTCAGACTCCTGCCCAGACTCAAAAAAGGTCCAGATCACTGCCTTTCAGCTGCCTGTATGCATAGTTGAGATGGCCACAAGTTTCCCCATACTCTCCCACCAAATCCAGCAGTTTGATCAGCCACCAGAAGCCTGCTTGTCCGAGCTGACACACTTCTTCTGCTCCCCATCATCCCAAGCCTCTGCCCTTATCTGTTTGACTTCATTTCCAACCCAGCCCATGTCTACCAGGGAACCTGGGATCCCTGCATCCACCCTCCCAAGTATTGTCTTGGGCTGAAACATGGTACCGCTGTCTCTGCTGTCTACGGGGTGGAGTTATCTTACCAGCAGGCACATGTGAAAAATCACTGGGGAACTTGGGTTCCTCATCATCATATTCCTCTTCCAACTCTACATATTCCCCTAAAACTGGAGAGGTACAAAGCGGGGCAGGGGACAGGGAAGATGTTAGAAGAGCTGTCTCCTCCACCAGAGTAAGACTCTTCAGGATCCCAGGGGTTCCCTGACTGTTGCAAGCAGGTGGAATGGAAAGAAACGGAGGTTTTTTATCCTTCTGGTGCCCAGCCTCATTCTCTCTTGAAAGTTCCTGGCCCACTCCTAACTCCTTCTGAAGATGCCTCACTCTGATCAGGGTCCTCTCCATTTCTAGGGGTCCTAGACCTGCTGGGGGGCCATGGCCTACATTCAACCAGTGGGTTGGGTTTGGGGTCTATGTAGACTGAGGACTAAGTGCTTTGTGAGGCAGTGGATACCATTAGGAGCAGGCCTCACTGAGTCTCTGAGTCCTGAGAATGAAAGTATTTCAGGGTCCACAGAGGGTCCTAAAGTCCCAAGGGAGGCCCCACCACTGTGGTGGGCTCCACACTACCCTCTTTCTCCAGGGTGCTTTGGGCCAGAACCCCCTGGCTTCCTAAAGATTTCAGGTCACAGCCATGATGGTAAGTTCTCATGCCAAAGAGCGGCGGTAACTCCTCCCCCTCCAGCTGCTGGGCCCAGAGCCAAGGGAACTAATAGAGCAGCTCCCCTGGATCCCCCCAGCAGTCTTTAGCAACCCCCTACTCTTTCTACAGCCACCAAACACATAGGCTCTGCATGTAAAATCTTTGCTGGCTTACTCTTCCCTGAGACTTTGCTGCCTGAGGCCATGGGTGTTTACAGAACAAAGGCGTTAGTCCTGCAGAGTATTGGGAGTCCCAGGGAGGGGAGCAAGTGTTCAGGAGAGACTGAGGACTCCCAACTCCATGGGGATTGGGTGGGGAGTGGGGGTGCAGGTCCACCCTAGGAGGACAGTCACTGGAGCTGGAGGTAAGGGTTGGGGAGGAAGAGGAAGCAATTCTTCCAGACCTGCGTGTGGTCTTGACAGGCAGGATGGCTTTTAGGAAGAAAGAATAAGATTCTTGAATACTCAGATGAGTGCCCTTGATCCTGGGAACAACCAGTTTATTTGGGGAGTCCATAGTGGAGTGTGCACTGGATCATATGGGGAGAAAAGACAGCAAAGCACTTAAAGAAAAAAGGAAGAAAACAGAACATGGGTTGGTGTGAGAGTGGCAGACATGGTGTGTGTGTGTGTGTGTGGGGGGAAATGGAACCCTAAAAGAGGTAGCCAAACAAATGTGGGGGCATTTGTGACTAGAGGCTCAGGAGTCTGAGGTTTAGGACTTGTTGGCCTCAGAGGAAGGGGGATGGGACACTGGGAGCGGAGTGAGAGGGAATATATTGGGTTTAAAGAAATGTATTCAACTTCTATGCTTTTATACCTTCCTCCAACTGCCCTATTGGATGGTATGTAAGCAGATTGTTGTGGAAGTAACTTTGAAATTACTGGGAGAACCAAGATGGCAGCATAGGTAAGCGCCTGTACTTGCTGCCTCTCACAACCACATCAATACCACAACTAAATGGCAGAACAACTACCACCCAGAACCATGGGAAAGCTGGCTGAGTGGAAGTTCCACAACTAGAGAGGTAAAGAAGGTGCATTGAGACTGGTAAGAGATGCAGAGGCGCGGAAAGTGCTGGCACCTGGATATGCTATGCTTTTTAATCGGGAGGGAGATACAAGCTCCCACTTGCTCTGAACTCCAGTTCCAGGCGAGATTCTGGGGGACCCAGGCACATACAGTGAGAAACTGGACTGTCTGGCATCAGGATAGGAACACGAGGGTGGCTTTCTCTTAGAGGTGCTCTCAGCGATCATTGTTCCTGCACATGGGCATCGAATACCGAGAACTGGAACTTCTCAGGTTCCAGTTCAGCCATTGTTGTTGCCCATGCCCTGGTTATTCCCAGAGACCCCACCCCACCCAAGCTGTGTGCAGTGGCTTTTGCATATGAATAGCCTGTTCTTTCACCTAAAACCTGTCAAACTGCACCTGGGTCAGCAAGCACAAGAGTTTCCAAAAGAAAGCCCAAGGCCCTACTGGCCTTGCTTCACTGCTGGATCTCCTCTGGGCACTTCCAAACCCCATAAAAGAGGAGGAATCTGCAGATGTCTCTGTAGCTCCTGCTGGGTGGCCCCAGACAGTGGCTTACCTTGCACCTCCTTGGAGATCCAAGAGCCAGAGCACCCAATGGTCAGAGTGAGACCATACCAGATTACAACTCTTCACATCCATAAGAGACACACTCAAGGGGCAGACTCAGTGAGGACCAAAGCCCCACTGAAGCAAGTCATGCCCCACAAGGGTGTCTCGTGTGCAACAGATCTTCCAGTATAGACACAGCTGGTCATCACAGCCAGTTGGCTTGGAGGTCAATCAATGCACCTCCTGATGAGTCCAATCGTTGGTCGTGACACATTACTGCTTCACAACCACAGGCCTTTTATGATATAGATATGTGATCACAGTATATAAAAATCCAAGCAACTACTTCATGGCAGGAAGCAAGGAGGTGGGATGGGAAGAAACATACAGGTAAAATGCAAGTTACTCCTGACATCCTATTTCTTTTTGGTGTTAAGTTGTATGCATTCCTTATATATTTTGGATATTAACACTTTACCACATGTATCATTATTTTTTCTCCCTCCCCCAGCTTTATTAAGGTATCATTGACAATAAAAATTGTATACCTTTAAGGAATACAACTTGATGATTTGATATACATTGATAAATAATCATCACGCTCAAGGCAATTAGCATATCCATCACCCCTCATAGCTATCTTTTGCTTGTGTACATATGTGTGTGTGTTTTATTTAGTTTATTGAGGTGACATTGGTAGATGTGTCATTGTTGAATATCTTCTCAATAGGTTGTCACATTCCCTATGCTGTGCTTTACATCCCCATGACTATTTTGTAACTACAAATTCGTTCTTTTATTCCTTCACCTTTTTCACTTAGCCCCTCAATACCCCTCCCCTGAAATCTGGCAACCATCAGTTTGTTCTCTGTATTTATAAATCTGTTTTTTTTTAATTTTATTTGTTCATTTATTTCATTCATCAGATCCCACATATAAGTAAAATCAATTGGTATTGGTCTTTGTCTGACTTATTTCACCTAGCATTATAACTTCTTGGTCCAGCCATGTTTTTGCAAATAGTATGATTTCATTTTTATGACCAAGAAATATTCCTTTGAGTATATGTGCCACCTCACCTTTATCCAATCATCTCTTGTGGACACCTAGGTTGGTTCAATATATTGGCTTCTGTGAATAATGTTGCAAGGAACTTAGGAATGCATATTTTTTTTTAAGTTGGTGTTTTGGAATTCTTAGGATAAACACCCAAAAGTGGGGTTGCTGGGTCATAGAGTAGCTCTATTTTTAATTTTTTGCGGAACCTCCGCACTGTTTTCCATAGGGGTTGCACCAATTTGCTATCTCACCGGCAGTGCACAAGGGTTGCCTCTTCCCCCACAAGCTGGCCAACATTTGTTATTTGTTGATTTACTAATGATAGCCATCTAACAGGTGGAGGTGACATCTCATTGTGGTTTTAGTTTGCATTTTTTCTGATGAGTAGTGATACTGAGCATCTTCTCCTATGTGAAAGGCTCTCGTGGATTTATTAATAAACATTGGATTTTCAATTCTGTGGTTTGTGGACAGCTGTATGCCCAGCTGTACTGCTTGGATGGAAGGTAACCAGGAAGGTGCGAGAGGGGAGGCAGAAAGGAGGGGAAGACAAGGGCAGGTCCTGGGCACGGACCCAGTCCCCTGCCCATGCGACCAGGGAAGTGATCTTTTCCCTAGAGGAGGCTCAGCAGGTCCCACCAGTCAGGAGAGCAGTGCCTGTGAGTGTTTCTGGATCTCAAGTTCTTCTTACAAAGGGAGGGATACAACAGACAGCAGACACCATGGAGTCCCCCTCAGTCCCTGCACACAGAGGGTGCATTCCCCAGCAGGCTCTCCTGCTATCTGGTAAGGAGGGAACAAATCCTGGGGGTGGATAAGAAAGGGGGATACAGAGACTAGCGGGGGTATTCTGGGGAGCTCAGCACTCTGAGAAGGGACAGAGGGCTTCTGTTGGACCTGAGGGAGAGGACAGTGGAGCAGAGTAGGATGGGGGAGGGGGCTCAGCAGCAGGTCAATCCCATGATCTGGAGGTGGTGAGGGGGAGGAAAACCTCAATTATGGTAAGTTTTACAAGTTACTCATCACTGAAATTCTTTCTGAAAACTGATAATAATTATATTAATTTGTGTCAGGGTGACACAAGAAAAAATGAACCAGGGGCACTAAGCATTGTCTTTACCACCAACCTCAGAAATGGGCACATGCACCCCAGGGAGTACAGGACCTAGGGACTCATTCATTCACCCACAGGCACTTCCGCCTGCTGCAGGCCCTGGGGGTACAACAGAGCAGACCAGCCCCTTCCCCCATGGAGCTCACCTTCTATGGAGAGGAGATAGACAAGGAAAGATCTAGATGTGATGTCAGGTACTGTTGTAGTAAAATATAGAAATGTTTAAAAATACTTAAAGAATGTTAGAAAAGTTTTAAAATGTTTGAGTTAACTTTCCTTAAAACTTAAAGTGTAATATTAAAGACACATTTCCCACTGCCTTGAAGCATGTGTACTCCAGAGATAAGGATTTGAACTGATGCAGAGTGACTTGTCAATATAAACATTTGCGTGAGTGACATACTCTCTTTAGCCCCTTGCCTGTTTGAGATTAACATACTATATGTGCATTGACATAAATCATTGATAGCCACCTGAGCTGCTACAAGTAGGAACAAGCTTTAAATATGGACCCCAACCAGCTCATGATGCTTGCCTGTCAAGACAGCTAAAAGGCCTGACCCTTTGTCTGTCAGACAAGCAATGCGGCTCCACCCACCTCTCCCTACCAGACAATGCAAGGCCACCAAGCTCTCAGGTGAGGAACACCGGCCCCCTGCATCTGGACCAGACCAGCTCAGCTGCTGGACCCCAGGGGACAGCACCATGGGAATCCCTAACTAAACTTGTACCCACAGCTCAGGAATTTGGGTGAGTAATAAAAAAGCTATATGATTTGCAACTGCATATGTTTCATGAGTTGTAACCCCTCCAGCAGTTAATTGAATTATTTTGCATATACTTACAATTAAAATTAAAGCCTTTGGTCTTTTTGGTCCTAAGCCTGCCCTCCGTCCTGCTGACATAGAGCAGTCTCTTCATCAGCAACTACTTAAATGTTCTAACTCCTGCACGGTTAAAGTTTATCAAAAAGGATGCCTTAGAATAAATCTAAGTCTTAGATAAACACTCCAGGTCTTTTCCGGGATCTACTTGGGACAGGTACCAAGAAGTGCCATGAGGAAAAGAGAACAGGGACAGGTCAGAAAGTGGACACACAGGGTCTTTAGTGTCATCAAGGGTCTGAGCAGTGCCTGTGAGCATTTCTGGACCTAAGGAGCCAGGAGCCAGGAGCCAGGAGCCAGGCAGCCAAGCTGGCACCTGGGAGTTTTCAAACAAGATATAAGGTCAGAGGTGCAAAAGTATTGGTAACCATGCTGATGCACTTGACCACAGGACACACACACACACACACACACACACACACACACACACACACACACACCAAGGCTGAGAGATGAACAGACCTGCTCAGGGCCCAGGGCCTCATCTCTCCATCCCAATACAGAGCTCCAAATATTGATCAATTTCTCTCTTCCCTCCTAGCCTCACTCCTCACCCTCTGGAGCCTGCCCACCACTGCCCAGCTCACTATTGAATCAGTGCCGCCCGATGCTGCCGAAGGGAAGGACGTGCTTCTCCTTGTCCACAACCTGCTTGGGAATCTCGAAGGCTTTATCTGGTACAAAGGGGAAATAATAGACAGTGACCTTCAAATTGTATCATATGTAACAGACACTCAAACAATTACCCTCGGGCCTGTATACAGCCATCGAGAGACAATGTACCCCAATGGATCCTTGCTGTTCCAGAACATCACCCTGAAGGACACAGGATACTACACCCTACTGGCCATAGAGAAAATTTATAAGAGCAAACAAGTAACTGGACAGCTCCGTGTACACCGTGAGTGATTGCTCTCTGACCTCTGGGTGCCGGGTTGGGTATATTCTTCTTCACACACAGGACTGACAGCCCTGCACTCACTCTGTCTCCATCCCCCTCTGCCTCACATTCCAGGTTGGGTTTGGGCATTTGGTGCAGGACACGCACAGTGGAGACAAGCTTCCTAAGGTCAGAGTTCCCTTCTAGGATTCCAGCCCTGCAGACATTCTCCACAGAGAGAAGTCTGATGGGAATTACTCACCAGAAGGAGACTCAGCAGAGGGAGACCAGTCTCAACCAGACCACTGGGCCCCTCCCATGGCCATGACCCAGAGAACAAGCCTGCAGGGCTCATACAGGGCCTGGCCTGGGGAATCCTGGGATCCTTACACAGGAACCCTGGCAGCTCCTTCCCCCATCCCTCCCCCAAACCTCTGTCCCAGGGCTCCTGACTCCAGGAAACCCAAGGAGCCTCTGGGAGGTTGGGTTTGATCTGTGGGCAGGCTAACTGGAAGCAACCTTTTCCCAGGTGCCCAAGTCCCAAGGCTCCTGAGGTGGTCACCAGCCAGGGCTCAGCCTCAGGAGCCACAGCTGGGGAGGGACGGAGCCTGCTCTTTCACCTGAGACCATGCGTGGGGAGTATGTGGACAAAGTCACAGGCCATTAGCCAACTGCCTGGGGGACAGGAAGGAAGAGGAACATGGTCTCCCCAGGGAGGAAAAGAGAAGATGTTTCTCGAAGCTCCTAGTCCACCAGGGATCTGCCCACAGCATTGTCTCTCACGGACACTAATAATAACAGAGGCTGTTAACTTGGTCAGGTCCTCTATTCCAAGCTTTAGGTTAGGAAATTGTGGAAGATTCAAGGTTCATTCACAGGCAACATGGCAAACCTGAGACCATTTACCATTTATCCTGTTTCACTCAGGGAAAACCGAGTTACAGGAAGATACAGTCACTCAATCAGAATCACACAGACTGACTGACCAATGTGAGTCATGCCAAGGCCTCTCCTCCACACCAAGGGCCTTATTATGCTCTTCACCCCTGACTCGTGACTCACATTGTCATCCTGCTTGAGGCTCCCATTCCTCCCAGTGGCTCCCGAGACCTTTCCAAGGTGGGCCTGGTGACCCTGCACCATGTGACTGATTCACTGCCTGTTTCACATACATGGGTCCTCATGATGACACCATGACCACAGGGTGGGATCCTCTCAGATGTTGAGATCCACCAGCCACTCTCCTTTCTCTTAGACGCTGCCCAATTTGAACGAATCTGACTAAACTCCAGTTTTTCTTGAGTTAGAAAGACAAGAAAGAGCACCTGCCACATGCCATGTGGGAGCTCCTCCCCCTCTGCCTGACTGTCCATAGAAACAGGGAGGGACCTTCTCCCTAACTTTACTAACATGGCACATGTCCTTTCTACCAATTTGGTGTCATCCCTCCCTTTATACAGCAGAGACAGCTGGACTCGCCCCCAGATCACTTCTGTTCTCTTAGCAGGACTCTCCTCTCCATCCCAGGGAGTCCCTCATTTGAAACCCACTATGGCTTCTTCCTTTGTCACAGTGTGACCTGATTGGATGGCAGAACTTGGTCCATGACCTTCATGCTCTCTAGACAGAGATTCCTGCAAAAACTGGTCTTAGATATTCAGGGCATGAATCATGATTTCACATATTCTTTCACAGCTTAACTCAAAATCTATCTCATAACTGCCGAACACAAATGGTCCATGAGGGCCATATTTTCAGCAAGTTCATGCTCCCCCACCTCCACAAGCCCCCTTCTGTACGTGCTATTGTCTGAGTGTTCAGGAAGGATCCCTGCTCTCTGCAGTGGTAGAAAAAACATTAAAAAACAAGGGAAGAGAGCTTAGCTCTGCTGCCACCACCAGCCTGCTCCCCCTGTCCTTCACTCTCTTCTAAATCATTCCTGGACTCTACACTACCCTTTCTGGGGCCACTGTCTCATGTCAGTCACCAGTGAACTCCTGGGCAGATGGTCCCACCTCGTGGCCCTGCAGCCTGGGCACTGAACTGACAGCCAGACTTCCTTCTAGTCTCCCATGTATTGCTTCTGCTCAGACACCCAATTCCAGGCCGCACTGCCCAGTCCTCTCGGGGTCTAAGGACTATGGGGTGGCCCATCATTACTCATCTCTGGGTGAACCCTGGAATGTGTGGCTTCAGTGAAAACACATCTCCACCCGGCAATGTAGGTCTGTGTAGCTGGAGGAGACTCAGCACCTGCACATTCCAGGTGAGACCCAAGGTCAGCCAGGCAGTCAGCTGGTCAGTGAGGAGCCAGGACAGGTGCCGGGTGGTCTCTGAATCCCAATCCTGTGTCTCTCTGTGATCAAACCCTGATAGTTGTCTGACATCTGAAAAAGCCTGTGCTTTTTCTCCCAGACATAGAGCCGGCGGCCTTACATCTTCTGAGCACTCAGCTCCTGGTGCATTTGTTTCTCCTGTGATGCACAGACCTGCCTTATTCTTTTAAAGAATCGGGTTGGCTGAGAGGTAAGAGATGTCAACTCTGATGAAAGAAGCCTTTGGAGGAATCCAAGGTACCACACAGAGCAGTGCTCTGTTACTTGCACAGAGGATTTCCCCAAACCCAGCATCACAAGCAACAATTCCGACTTGAGGAGCGCAAGTACCCTGTTGTGTTAAGGGTGAACCTGACTCTCGGGACACCACCTACCTGATGTTTATCAACAGTTCATCTCCCAGACAGTGCCAGGCTGCAGCTGTCCAAGGACAACAGGACTCTCCCTTTACTCCCTGCCCCAAGACAACACACAGGACCCTATGAGTGTGAAACCCGCAACCTTGTGAGTACCACCCGCAGTGACCCATTCACCCTGAATGTTCTCTGTGAGTAACCTCTGTCCCTGCCTGGGCCAGGCCACTTCCGTCCCTCTCAGGTCCACGTACACAGACCCACACTCTGAACACCCAAGGTGGCCATGAGTTCCTGTCCAGGCAAAGTCAGGGAGGCCTTGAGGTTGGGACAAACAGGTTAATGTCTCACACTCAGGCTCAGTAAACACAGAGGGTTATGGTTGGGGCTTTTAAAACCAGGCTGACAGTGGGGTTGGTGTGGGGTAGAGGGGGTCAATGGGAAACAAGGGACACTTCCTCAGTGATAACTGCCTTCCTAGTAGATATTGATATTGCCTCCCTCCACCACCACCACTTCCCCTTCAGAGTCCATTGACCTGCCTAGGGCAAGCCTCTATAATACTTTCATTAGTAAAGATAAATTTTTATATATATACTGAGAGGTGGAAGTTTTAGGATAGCTAAATTTGACCACCAGCACCTTCATCTTTTTGTTTGGAGGGGTAGGGAAAATCGTGTGTGGGACATAGAGGGTTTTGCACATAAACAGCCATTGCTTCAGAGGAGGGCAGTTGTTCTAACTCGTTTTATAACTGCTCTCGGAGCAGAAACACTTGGCAGTGATGGTATCTACTAGGAAGACAATATCACTGAGGAAGTGTCAGCAGGCAGGTCATTCTCTGTATTTCGGTAGCAAAGTCAAGGAGCAGAAACATGCATTTGGGAAGAGATTTCTTACGTTACATGCATCCCAATAGCTGTTTCATTTACTGCAAGTTGTGAAATGCATCTATCAAAAAGCTCCATACACATAGTGCAAATTGTTCCATAGTAACAGTTTGAAAGTTTCATGTTTACTCCGATAAGAAAAAATCATTTCATTTCACATTCACACTAGTGTTAGAAAGTCTTCTTTAGACCCCAGAAAGAGAATTTGGGCAAGCATTCTGGATAACACTTATGTAATTCAAATAGATTGTTATTGTGAATTGAATTGGATCTAAAAACAAAACGAACAAAAAAGGGCTGAAAACCAGCTCAGAGGGATAGTGTGGCCCTTATAGAGACCAAGACCTTCCCCTTCCCTCAGATTACATCACGTGTGGTTTGTTTTCATTGCTCCAAATGGCCCGGACCCCTCTCTCCCTCCACCACCACCACTTCCCCTGCAGAGTCCATTTACCTGCCTAGGGCAAACCTCAGGCTCTAACCCTCATAAACAGTATTCTTGGCTTATCAATGGTAGGCCCCAGCAACCCACACAGGAACTCTTTATCCGAGCATCACTGCAGGTGATAGTGGATCCTGCATCTGCCTTACCCATAACTCTGTCACTCATCCCTATAGGACCACGGTCAAGACTATCACAGTCTCTGGTAAGTGCCTCTAGGACCATCGGCACCAGGCTGTGGGGTGCAGGTCTGTCTGGTTTTCAGAACAGAGCCTGGAGGGTGCTGTCTCCCATCCTGTGGCCATGGACACAAGCAAATCACGAAGTCTTCCCCTGAGCCCTCCCACTACATCTCTGTAGACTCCCCTCCCTTGCTCTTCTGATCTCTCATGGCAGAGCTGGGGTCCGGCCTTGGAAAGTGAGGAGGGGGTTCTCTCAGCCCCAGAAAGTGTGAAGTGGTGGAGGGAGGGGGTTTCCCAGAGGGAAAAACAAAGATCCTCAAGGTCAAGTTGCTGCTTCTGTCACTAACACTTTCCTTCTGTCACCTCTTGTCTGTTACCTGCTCCATGTGCTACAGGAACATACAAGGCTTTGAGCAAGCTCACCTCTTTTCCCCAAACTAAAGGAGGACACCACCTCTGAGGAGGGGTGAGCAGGACAGACCCCTGCTCCCTGCGCGGCTCCAGGCTCACCTGGTGACTGGCTGCTCTGTGCCCTCTGTGGTGGGACAGGGGTCTGTGTTGAAGGTGCTTGGGCGGCCTGTCCTCAATCTGGCCATTTTGAGTCACCCACCAACACCATGGCCTCCCTCAGACCAGGCTGCATGGAAATGGGGAGAAAGTGAGCCATAGGGGAGCCCTCTGAGCTGTGTCCTGGCTCTGAAGTCACCAGCTGTACAACACTGTGTGACACAAGCGCATGTGACATTGCTGAGGAAAGCAGTGAGCAGTGGTGCATTCTGGATAACACTTATGTAGGTAGATTCATCCAGGAAGACCCTTCATGGGACAGAAGGAGCAGTGCCACAGTTTGTAGTTTACAGAGGGAGCTAAGAGTACCCGCCTTTTGTCCAAACTGTGACTACTTCTCTCTAGAGATTTCCTTCTTTGTGATAATTCCATCCACAGGCCAGGAAGTGAAAGCCCTATTCAGACTGAGAAATCCTTTAGATTGAAACTTCTCCAGGTCCTAAGGTCATGGCTGGGCCATTCTCTTCTCTAATAAATTATTTAACGAAAAGGAAATGCCTTTCCATCTCTGTGTGTAGCCACCATACCAGAGGGGGGGGGCGGTGAGTGTTTAGAAAGTCACAGGAAGGTCTGGGAAAGACTCACAGAAAAGTCAATGGGTGGAGCCCAGCTGATGTGGCTCAGGGGTTGGACTCTGACCATTGACCTGTGAACCTGGAGGTCATGGTTTGATTCCATGTCAGGACACATTCTGGGGCTTCATCCTGCGTAGGGGTTTTGAGGGAAGCATCAGATCAAGGATTTTCTCTCATCACTGATGTTACTATCTCTCTGTCCCAATCCCTTCCCCTCTCAAATCAGTAAAAATATATTTTTAAAAAGCCAAAGGATGGAAAATTACACCTAATGATGAAGAGACTAGACACACGGTCTGAGAGGAGGCTCCTGGTGCTGATAATACAGATGTCCAGGGAGACAGGTCAGGGGTCATCCTGAGGTGATCTGGAGGTAATAGGGGGGGTTATAGCCCTCTCCTTACAGACTGTCACCTGAACAAAGATCCTCACCCTGCAAAGGTCAGGGTCCTCCTCTGGTGACCTTTACAGAGCTCACTGAGGCCTGTGAGTGACTGACATCTCTGAGGAAGGAGCCCACTCTCAGTCAGTCACCTCCTCTGTTCTCCACAGAGCCAGTGGGGAAGCCCGCCCTCCGAGCCAGCAATGCCACAGTCACAGAGCAGAAGGACACTGTGGTCCTGACCTGCCTCACAAATGACATGGGGATCTCCAGCCGGTGGCTCTTCAAGAACCAGAGTCTCCTGCTCACGGACAGGATAAAACTATCCTGGGACAACAGCGTCCTCACCATGGATCCCGTCAGGAGGGAGGACGCTGGGGGTTATCAGTGTGAGGTCTTCAACCCCGTCAGTTCCAGCAAAAGTGACCCCTTCAGGCTGGATGTGCAATGTGAGTGACCCTCGACTTATCCCACTTGCTTTTGTATATTTCACGGGCAGGGGATGAGATGGATGAATAGAGCACATCGGTAAGGACCCCAGGATTAAACTAAGCTCGTCACTGTCGCGGTTCCATGAGTATTAGCTGTCTGACCACCAGAAAGGCTCTCACCCACCTGGGCCTCAGTTGCCTCATCTCTAACCTGGAATAAAACAGCTGGACCTAAACACCGTTGTTAGGATATTTATTGTGAGGTTGATGAGTTAAAGCCTTCAGCCAGGGTCGCCTAAGACCATCGGAAAACACAAAGATTTACATTACGATTCATAACAGTAGCAAAATTACAGTTATGAAGTAGCAATGAAAATAATTTTATGGTTGGGGTCACCATAACATGAGGAACTGTATTAAAGGGTCGAAGCATTAGAAAGGTTGAGAACCACTGCTTAGGGCCAAGCCTGAGATAAATGGGACTGGGGGAGGGCTGTGCTGCCTTCTAGTGGGAAGACCTGCAAAGGGAAGGCAAATGGGTGGGTGTGCCATTTTAATGTAAAAGGCAAAAATGGTAAGTCATTCATTCCTTCTACAACATGAGCCTTTGTTAATTAGATGTAGAAGACCTAACCATGAATCCTTGAATTTAAAATAAACATTTTTTTGGAAACCAAGATGGCGCCATAGGTTAAACACCTAACCCGCAGCCGGGCACAACAATTTCAAAAATACAACTAGAGGTCAGAACGGTCATCGTCCAGAACCACAGGAAAGCTGGCGGACTGAAATGCCCACAGCTGGGGAGAAGGAGAAGGCCACGGGGACAGTCGGGGGAGCCGCAAAAGCCTGAGGTATGGAGAAACGGACGGAGACACGAGCACGCGCGCCTGCGGGGAGGATGGAGCCGGAGAGGAAGGGGCGGCTGACGGCCTGGCCGGCGTTCACTGGCAGGAAGGAGATAAAGGCTCCGGATTGCGCTGAGCGCCGGCTCCGACTGCACTGAACCCCGTTCCGGGCGAAACCCTGGGAAGCCAGGCGCAGGCTGGGGGAATGAATCTGGGCTGTGGGGCGCAGGCACAGAGGAGCGGCGGAAGGCAGAGCTCCAGAGGCGCGCGCAGGAAGGGGCGCAAAGGACGGACTGTTGCCTGCGCCACTGAACTGCCCTAGCGGGAAGGAGACAAGGGCTCCGGACCGTGCTGAACCCCAGTTCCGACTGCACTGAACCCCAGTTCCGGGCGAAACCCTGGGAAGCCAGGCACATGCTGGGGGAATGAATTTGGCCTGTGGGGCAGAGGCACAGAGGAGCGGCGGCTCCAGAGGCGCACACGGGAGGGCGCGCAGAGGAGGGACTGTTGCCTGCGCCACTGAATGGCCCTGCTGGGAAGGAGACAAAGGCGCCAGACTGCGCTGAGACCCAGTTCCAACTACATTGAAACCCAGTTCCAGGCAGCGGGCGAAACTCCAGGGCGCGTTTCTCTCAGAGGTGTTTGCAAAGAATACAGAGGGACACAGACACAGGAGCCTCATGTCTCCTGCACAGCAACTCTTCCTATATAGACAAAGAGGGTCCTCATGGACAATTGGCCTGGAGGACAATTCCTCCTAGTGACACCAACAACAATCAAGACTTAACTGTAGATACTCACTCAGTTTCGCAACTGCGCCGCCCCCGCAGGCCGCCCGGCCCGGGGCACTGGGGACGCCGCGGCGGCAGCGGCGCCCGGAGCCCGGCGGCCGCCCAGCGCCCATCCCCGCCGCGAGGCCCCCGCGCGCCTGGTTCCGCGGGCCGCGCGCCCCGCACACCGGACGGAGGCCCGGGCGCCCTCTCCGTGCACCTCCCGGCGCCACTAGACCTCAGTAGAGTTGACTGAATTCAAGGGATTAAGAAGAACAAATTGGGGAATTCGAAAAAGATGACGGCGGAGGTGAAGGCTGATGTGTTGCCTCACATGGCAGTTTCGGAAATACAACTGGAACATGGACTAGTGAGGGTGGCGACTGCTGCTCGCGTCTCCCCAGACCGGGCGGCTGCTCCTCTCAGTCAGCACCGCAGCCGGGGCCATGGGCTCGTGGGCGCCGCAGCAGCTGCTGTGGCGGCGGCCGCGGACTCGGCGCAGCGGCTCTCTGTGAAGGAAGAGACCATCTTTCTGCAGGAGGGGCGCATCCGCGCCACCGACCTGGCCGAACTGCGCAGTGAGATCCTCGAGGCCCCGGAGGCCGCCAACACCGATTTGGAGGATTCTTAGGAGTTCTCATCTTACATTCAAGCCCTTTAAGCCATTTTGACAGAGGAGAATCAAGAAGGCGGCTAAGTTAAACAAAGGAACTGCGAACTCCACCGCGCACAGCAATTTCAGGGGCACGAATGGAGGACAGAGCCTCTGCCATCCAGAACTACAGGAGAGATGGCTGAATGGTAGATTTATAGCTAAGAGGGAAGAGGAAACCAGCGAAATCGGAGGGGATGAGGTGTGGAGGCGCGTGGGTCTGGTTGGTGGCGGGGGAAAGGGGCTTTTGTTCCAAACCTAGGGGAGATTAGCTCTCCATCACACTGAAATCCAGCTTCTGGGGACCCGTGGGAGACCCAGATGCCTGCGGGGAGAGGCGGGACTCTTGCGGAGGTGCCAAGCGCCCCTGGGTCTGGGGGAGGCCGCGCTCCCCTGGGTCCGAGTGAGGCCAGGGGTCCATAGATCCAGGTGAGGCCTCGCGCATCTAGGCCCGGGTGAGCCCAAGTGGCCCTGGGTCTGGGAGAGGCCAAACATCCCTGGGTCCAGGTGAGACCATGTGTCCCTGGATCGGGTGAGGCCTCGTGAACCTAGGCCCGGGTGAGCCCAAGTGGCCCTGGGTCTGGGAGAGGCCAAGCGTCCCTGGGTCCGGGTGAGACCATGTGTCCCTGGATCCGGGTGAGGCCTCGTGCACCTAGGCCCGGGTGAGCCCAAGTGGCCCTGGGTCTGGGAGAGGCCAAGCGTCCCTGTGTCCGGGTGAGACCATGTGTCCCTGGATACGGGTGAGGCCTCGTGCACCTAGGCCCGGGTGAGCCCAAGTGGCCCTGGGTCTGGGAGAGGCCAATCGTCCCTGGGTCCGGGTGAGACCATGTGTCCCTGGATCCAGATGAGGCCTCGTGCACCTAGGCCCGGGTGAGCCCAAGTGGCCCTGGGTCTGGGAGAGGCTAAGCGTCCCTGGGTCCGGGTGAGACCATGTGTCCCTGGATCCGGGTGAGGCCTCGAGCACCTAGGCCCGGGTGAGGCCACGTGCCCCTGGGTCTGGAAAAGACCAAGCGCCCCTGGGTCCAGGTGAGACCATGTGTCCCTGGATCCGGGTGAGGCCTCGTGCACCTAGGCCCGGGTGAGCCCAAGTGGCCCTGGGTCTGGGAGAGGCCAAGCGTCCCTGGGTCCGGGTGAGACCATGCGTCCCTGGATCCGGATGAGGCCTCGTGCACCTAGGCCCGGGTGAGCCCAAGTGGCCCTGGGTCTGGGAGAGGCCAAGCGTCCCTGGGTCCGGGTGAGACCATGTGTCCCTGGATCCGGGTGAGGCCTCGTGCACCTAGGCCCGGGTGAGCCCAAGTGGCCCTGGGTCTGGGAGAGGCCAAGCGTCCCTGGGTCCGGGTGAGACCATGCGTCCCTGGATCCGGATGAGGCCTCGTGCACCTAGGCCCGGGTGAGCCCAAGTGGCCCTGGGTCTGGGAGAGGCCAAGTGTCCCTGGGTCCGGGTGAGACCATGCGTCCCTGGATCCGGGTGAGGCCTCGTGCACCTAGGCCCGGGTGAGCCCAAGTGGCCCTGGGTCTAGGAGAGGCCAAGCGTCCCTGTGTCCGGGTGAGACCATGTGTCCCTGGATCCGGGTGAGGCCTCGTGCACCTAGGCCCGGGTGAGCCCAAGTGGCCCTGGGTCTGGGAGAGGCCAAGCGTCCCTGGGTCCGGGTGAGACCATGTGTCCCTGGATCCAGATGAGGCCTCGTGCACCTAGGCCCGGGTGAGCCCAAGTGGCCCTGGGTCTGGGAGAGGCCACGCGTCCCTGGGTCCGGGGGCGACCATGTGTCCCTGGATCCGGATGAGGCCTCGTGCACCTAGGTCCGGGTGAGCCCAAGTGGCCCTGGGTCTGGGAGAGGCCAAGCGTCCCTGGGTCCGGGTGCGACCATGTGTCCCTGGATCCAGATGAGGCCTCATGCACCTAGGTCCGGGTGAGCCCAAGTGGCCCTGGGTCTGGGAGAGGCCAAGCGTCCCTGTGTCCGGGTGAGACCATGTGTCCCTGGATCCGGGTGAGGCCTCGTGCACCTAGGCCCGGGTGAGCCCAAGTGGCCCTGGGTCTGGGAGAGGCCAAGCGTCCCTGGGTCCGGGTGCGACCATGTGTCCCTGGATCCAGATGAGGCCTCGTGCACCTAGGTCCGGGTGAGCCCAAGTGGCCCTGGGTCTGGGAGAGGCCAAGCGTCCCTGGGTCCGGGTGCGACCATGTGTCCCTGGATCCAGATGAGGCCTCGTGCACCTAGGTCCGGGTGAGCCCAAGTGGCCCTGGGTCTGGGAGAGGCCAAGCGTCCCTGGGTCCGGGTGAGACCATGTGTTCCTGGATCCAGATGAGGCCTCGTGCACCTAGGCCCGGGTGAGCCCAAGTGGCCCTGGGTCTGGGAGAGGCCAAGCGTCCCTGGGTCCGGGTGCGACCATGTGTCCCTGGATCCGGATGAGGCCTCGTGCACCTAGGCCCGGGTGAGCCCAAGTGGCCCTGGGTCTGGGAGAGGCCAAGCGTCCCTGTGTCCGGGTGAGACCATGTGTCCCTGGATCCGGGTGAGGCCTCGTGCACCTAGGCCCGGGTGAGCCCAAGTGGCCCTGGGTCTGGGAGAGGCCAAGCGTCCCTGGGTCCGGGTGCGACCATGTGTCCCTGGATCCAGATGAGGCCTCGTGCACCTAGGTCCGGGTGAGCCCAAGTGGCCCTGGGTCTGGGAGAGGCCAAGCGTCCCTGGGTCCGGGTGCGACCATGTGTCCCTGGATCCAGATGAGGCCTCGTGCACCTAGGCCCGGGTGAGCCCAAGTGGCCCTGGGTCTGGGAGAGGCCAAGTGTCCCTGGGTCCGGGTGAAGCCAGAGCCTGGGTCCGGGTGAGGCCGTGTGCCCCTGGATCCATCCGGGTGAGGCTGGGTCCCAGGCCCGGGTGAGACCACGCGCCCCTTGGGTATGGGTGAGGCCACGTGCCCCTTAGTCCGGGTGACGCCGTGCCCCTGGGTTCGGCCGAGACCAAACCAGAGGGAGTCGGACCTCCGTTACCGCCATTTGTCCACCATCCAGAGCTGGGGGGTCAGTGCTGACATGTACACATAAGGAACTACTGGACATTGATATTGAGTCTCAAAAGAACTGTTGGTCCAGGGGGAAGCTCGCTACAGACTGATTCATTTGCCTGTCAGCATAACTATTATTGCTCGTCTCACATTCAGTGCTTATTAGTATATATCTAGTGACATATGATCTCGCTCATCTAGGGGAAATGATGAACAACATAGACTGAGGAACAAGAACAGAACCAGAAGCAAGGAGGCATCGATCGGACTATCGGGCCTCAGAGGGATGATAGGGGAGGGTAGGGGGAGGGTGGGGGGAGGGGGAGAGTTCAACCAAAGGACCTGTATGCATGCATATAAGCCTATCCAACGGTTAAGTTCAACAGGGGATTGGGGCATGCGTGGGGAGAGGGGTGGGATGGGAATGGGGGGATGAGGACAAATATGTGACACCTTAATCAATAAAGAAATTTAAAAAATAAAATAAAATAAAATAAACATTTTTTGAATGGCTCTCAAATCCCTTTACCTTGAGATTCACAGGTGTGGAGAGGTACATCACACAAATGCGCGCGCACACACACACACACACACACACACACACACACACACACATACAAAATACTCAGGGAACCTTCATGGTCATAGACAGCACCAGGCAGCCAACAGGAACAAACAAAGTGAGTGAATGGCCACATGATGTGCCTGGGCAGTCAACTCAGAATCTGCTCTGAGGGCTGAGATGGGGCTGGGAAGGGGCAGTGCAGGCAGGGAGTGGGATGGGGACCAGGGAGCTGGGAACTGTTGTCCAGGAAGGAGCGCTATTCCCAACACAGCACACATCTCTCTGCAGCCCAGTGAATACAGAGGGACCCCTGGGACTGGCTGTCCCTGCCTCATCCCAACACCAACCCTGAACCAGGGTGCTGAATTTGCAGTGGGTGGGATGGAGGTTAATGGTGACAACCAGGGAAGCATGTAATTCCAAACTCAAAAGCATGTCCTCCAAAACAAGGAAATGTCCATGCATTCTCTGTTAAATTACCAAGGCACACACTCCTGACATCAAAATGAGCAGGAAGTTCTGTCATTCCCTGAGTTCCTGCCCCACAGGTCCACTTGCAGACACACAGGGTGATAACTGTCCCTGCATCTCACCTTTGTTCAGCTGCTGCCACCTCCTGGCAGGTGATGGTAATCAGGACATGGAGCCTGAGAGCCTGGTCCCACAGCTGACCAGGGAGGCAGGACTGGGCCTCCAGACTAATGGGATCAGGGGCAGCACTGACCATTCTACAGCCCTGGGGGGACTGGGCAGTTGGGCAGACAGGGCTGCCCGAGTGTGAAGGGGACAGAGTTGATGCAGGACTGAGTGGGGAAGGACTGAGGCCTCAGCTGGGAGCACTGAGGGGGAGGTAATGGAATGCTCACAGGGAAAAGGCTGGATTCTGCAGAGGAAACGCTCTGGCGCACTGACGCATCTGCAGCCGCTAAGCAGGCTGTGTGCCTCCTGCTGGCCCTCATCTCACAGCTCCCGCCTCCAGGAATAAGGCTCTCTCCTCACGTCCACCTGCCCTCCCTCACCTGTGCTCCTTCATGGTCCATCTACATGAAGGGGCTCTGAGTCCCTGTCCTGCACTGCAAGGAAGAGAAGAGGAGTCTGAGTTCCCCACAGTCAGCCCTGCAGTGGTGTCCTGAGGAGGGTAGGGAGGGGTCAGGGAGGTCCTCACCCCCCAACCCCAACCTCCTGGGTCCTGATCTGAAGTTGATGGCAAAGCCCAACACCACCTGCTCCCTCAGGTCCTGAGAGAACCTCCCTCACCCACCCTGAGCAGGCCTCCCCTTGAGTGCCATCATTTGGACACTTTCTTCTTTCTATGGGGGTCAGCTGCTTTCTGGCCCTTAGGGAATGTGTGACTCTCTGTGTACAGGGATGAGTAACAGAAATAGGCAGAGAACTTGCATTAGTGTTCACAGAAGATGATCTAGCTGAACCTTTGAAAGCTTAAAATCCTAGGAGTGTCTATAAAATCAACATTTTCAGATAAAACACGAATGTGGCTTTCACCATTTCCTTAAGAGCACAGCTGCCAAAAGGACATTAATGATTAACTAGACGTCTATGCATCACAGTTAGTAGTAAAATGAGGTTGTTTCTTTGTCCTTAAAAGAGCATTCCAGTGCATTATCTTCGTGTTCACCACGTAGAAAGGGATTGCCTTTCAGTCAATATGTCTTCCCACCATCCTGATGCAGCTGGCTCTCTATAACTGTCATGACGGAATAGAAATGATCCCTTTTCCCTTTGAATATCAAATACAAGACTAGAGGCAGCTCTTGACCCATCTCCCAGAACCAACTACCTGAGACAGTCTTTGGGGTACTAATGAACCCTGATGTCTCCCTGTCTGCAAGGCACCAGCCTTGTGTGTCCTAAGCAAAAACCTATAGCCCACAGTCACCAGAACCCCCTGCCCACCCCAGTCGGGCCTCATCCAAGTTCTTGGGACTTTCTTTGGCAAGGCTCCCACACCACCACCTGCTTCTCCAGGGACAAGGTCAAGAGCAGAAGTGAGGAAAATGTGGAAAAGGAACCAAGATGGCGGCATAGTTAAGCAGCTAATCTGCTGCCTCACACAACAATTTCGAGGGTACAACTAAGGGACAGAGCGTCTACCACCCAGAACCACGGGAAAGCTGGCTGAGTGGAAGATTTACAACTAGGAAAAGAAAGGAGCACAAACGCTGGGGAGCTGAGGTACGGAGGCGTGCGAATCGGGCTGGCAGCGGGCGACTGGGCGCGCGGTTTTTCTTCAACCCGCAGGGAGACAAGCTCCCGATCGCTCTGAAATCCAGTTTCTGGGGACACTCGGGGGACCCAGGCACCTACGGGGAGAGGCTGGACTCTCGGCCATCGGGTCGGAAAGTGAGAGTGACTTTTTTGCAGAGGTGCGCCCAGCAATCATTGTTTACTGCGCTGGAGCGCGGGGCGCAGGGACTTGAAACGGGAAAGGCAGAGACGGCTGACGCCAGCCATTGCCGTTGGCCACGCCCCAGCCTAGTGACGCCCTGAGACCCCGCCCCGCCCTGAGGCCCCGCCCCGCACATTCTACAAACCCGTCCAGGCTCCACACAGCGGCTTTTGCATATAAATGGCCTGTTCTGTGGCAGCTTAACCAAAATTAACTACAGCTCCAGTCAGACTGCTCCAAAACCGCCCAAGCAAAGGAGGAGAAAACTAGTTCTTGCTGTAGCTCCTGCTGGGGGACACACAGTACACAAGGGTACACCAAAAGTGTCCACCTCAGGTAACTGGGAGGCTGACCCGTTGAACCAATAGGACACCTAGTACACAAAGCTACCCTACCAACTCAGGGAAGCAGAGAATATGAGAAGGCAAGGAAACAGATCACAAACCAAAGAAATGGAGGAGAACAAGCGACTGGACATAGAGTTCAAAACCACAGTTATAAGGTTTTTCAAGAATATCATGGAAAAGGCCGATAAATTCAATGAGACCCTCGAGGATATGAAAAAGGACCAACTAGAAATTAAACATACACTGACTGAGATAAAAAATATTATACAGAGACCCAAAAGCAGACTAGAGGATTGCAAGAATCAACTCAAAGATTTGGAATACAAAGAGGCCAAGGACACTCCTCCAGAGAAGCATGAAGAGAAGAGAATTCAGAAAGTTGAAGATAGTGTAAGAAGCCTCTGGGACAACTTCAAGCGAACCAACATCAGAATTATGGGGGTACCAGAAGAAGAGAGAGAGCAAGATGCTGAAAACCTATTTGAAGAAATAATGAACGAAAACTTCCCCCACCTGATGAAAGAAATAGACTTACAAGTCCAGGAAGCGCACAGAACCCCAAACAAAAGGAATCCAAAGAGGACCACACCAAGACACATCATAATTAAAATGCCAAGAGCAAAAGACAAAGAGAGAATCTTACAAGCAGCAAGAGAAAAACAGTTAGTTACCTACAAGGGAGCTCCCATACGATTATCAGCTAATTTCTCAACAGAAACCATGCAGGCCAGACGGGAGTGGCAAGAAATATTCAAAGTGATGAATAGCAGGAACCTACAACCAAGACTACTCTACCCAGCAAAGTTATCATTCAGAATTGAAGGGCAGATAAAGAGCTTCACAGATAAGAAAAAGCTAAAGGAGTTCATCACCACCAAACCAGTATTATATGAAATGCTGAAAGGTATTCTTTAAAAAGAGGAAAAAGAAGAAGAAAGATAAAAATTATGAACAACAAATACTTATCTATCAACAAGTGAATCTAAAAGTCAAGTGAATTAAAAATCTGAGGAACAGAATAAACTGGTGAACTTAATAGAATCAGAGGCATAGAATGGGAGTGGATTGATAATTCTCAGGGGGAAAGGGGTGTCTGTGTGGAGAGTATGGGAAGAGACTGGACAAAAATCATACACCTATGGATAAGGACAGCGGGGGGGAGGTAGGGGCAGAGGGGGGTGGGAACTGGGTGGTGGGGAGATATGTGGGGAAAAAGGAGAAACAATTGTAATCTGAACAATAAAGATTCATTAAAAAAAAAAAAAAGCAGAAGTGAGGGTCCTGTGCCTACCATTCCAGGCTTGTGGCAGCCACCTAGGCTTGGAGGTACTTCCCAATGCACGGCTTTGATCCCACAACCCTAGCCCTATTCTCCAATGCTGGGAAGGTTACTAGACACAGAGTGTTTGGTCTGCTCCACCAAGAGTGGAGTGTGGAACCTCAAGCTCACTCTTCTAGTGCAGAGGAGCCCTTCCGTGTCCTTGGGGCAGGCACCCAGATATGTAGGGCCTCCACCATCAGAGGAGCACCCAGACCTCAGTGCCAGGGAGACCGTGCTGAGTGCTCAGGAGCCCAAGGTTTGACCAGGACGGCTCTTCTTCAGAGGCCATTGGCAATGAAGACCCCGATGAGAAAGGGGGTGGTCCTTTCCTTGTGCCCTGAGGGGTCTCTGAACAGAAGCCTTCACTCCTGTAAGGGAGGATGAGAAATAACCTGATATCTGTCTTCCTGATCCTTGTCTGCTGGCCACCTCTTAAGGAACCACACCAGCCCGGGCTCCAATCCTCAGCTGGTTGAGGACTCAACTCCAGGGCCTCGGGCCTGACCTGAGACTGCAGTAGTGGCCAGAATTGGGGACCATTTTCTGCTAAGGACATCCACCTGCCAGGTCCCCAAAACCACCCAAAGGTCTAGCCCTACCAGGCACCTCTAGAGACTCCTGTCTCAGCTAATTCCACCTGGTGGGACTGCATCTCACCATCTCACCACCAGGGGGCACTGACCACCACGGGAACACCTTCACCCACTCCCACTGACAGGGCTGCCAACCTCCCAGACTCCTGTCCTTCTCCTGTGGAGCCCTCCAAGGAAAGGAGATTGTTTGGAATCATGAGATCTCAGTCCCCTGCATCCTGTTGTTCATTCACAGGCAACATGGCTGTTCCTCCCATATAGAATCCACATTGGGACCCCTCAAAGAAGATTGGGAGCCACTAGTCATCTCCATCTAGTCCCCAGCTACAGCACCTCAAAGCCCTGCCCTCCCACACTCCTCAACACCTCAGCCCCGACTTTTGCCAACCCCAAGGGCATCACACCCATCAGTGGCCTGTGTCCCATCACACCAACCCCAGCTCAGACCTCAGCTGCCGCAGCTTCTTCCAGGTCAGTAAACTGAGCTCTCCCAGGTTCCTGTCTGGCCATCAAGGAGGTAGGACTTACCACAGGGCTCCTCACCCATCTGTCTAGAAGCTGAGGCCCAAGGCCTCTGTGCGAACCCAGGACGAGGCCAGACAGGACCCTCTGGATATGAACTATCCTCCTGTGCACACTGGAGACCGTTGTTCTTATCAAAAGATTTGCCATCCCCCTGCCTGCCCCCTCCTTCCTGCCTTCTTCCTGGGGAGCAAACTTGCCAGAAAGACTCCCTTTCCCTACCTCTCCATTTGTATATGGACTGTCTCAGCCAACAGACACAGAGAGAGGGTCTCTCTGGAATTGTCCCTTATGGACCAGGGAGCCCACAGCCACATGACCTTCCACCAACATCTTTATTCCCAGTTCATGCTGGACACCTCTCCCTTCACACCCAGAAACTGTAAGACCTTCTGAGACACCCAGGCCAGGAAGTAGAGGCCTAGCTGCTGGCATCTGGAGATAGAAGGTAGGTCCCCTTTCAGTCATCACCTAGCTTTCCCCCTTTTTATCCCCAGAGTCTTCTCTGTGGCCTTCCAGCTGGGAGGAAATCCAACCTTCCTAGAGAACACAGGGAGACTCAGTGCCCAGCTGGGTTGAGTGTTACAAATGGAAGAAAACTCCCCAGGTTAGGGGACCAGAGGGGCTATCTGAGTGGTGCTGACAGACCCAAGACCAGGACACAGCAGAGGCCAGTTCTGGGATGAGGGGGACATCCTCACAGGTGACAGGGTCTCCATGAGCCTTGCTATTGCAGTTGTGTTCCAATGCTCTCATAATTTTTAAACAAACAAATTTAGATGTTTACAAAAAAAATGTCAAGTGAAAGGCTCTCATGGGTTTATTAATAAGCATTGGATTTTCACTTCTGTGTTTTATGGACTGCTGTATGCCCAGCTATAGCGCTTAGGAGAGCAGTATAAGCTCAATAAATATGTGATAAATGACAAAAAAAAAAAAAAGAAAAGAGGAAAGACTCAGGGTTCCACAGACCAGTAAGATCCACCGCCCCTGAGAGCTTGTTAGATGCAGAGTCTCTGGTCCACTGCACACCTGCTGAGTCAGAATCTGCATTTGTCTTTGGCTTTTTTATTTTCTGTTTTTTAAGTGATTGATTTTAGAGAGGAAGGGAGGGTGAGAGAAACATCGATTTGTTGTTCCACTTATTTATGCAATTATTGGTTAATCCTTGCAGGTGCCCTGATCTGGCTTCAAACAGGTAGCCTTGGCATATCAGGAGGAAGCCCTAACCAACTAGGCTCCTCAGCCAGGGCTCTGAGAATCTTCCTTTGAACAGGACCAGCGACACTCCTGTGCACAAGAGAGGGGCGGGGCTGCCCCACCCCCAGTTCACTGGGTCTCAGCCTGGCGGGCATCCACATTAGCTGGGCAGCTGATAAGCAGCATTTCTACAGTGTCCTGTAGGCATCACCATCATTACCACCTTCCACAGGTGATCCCATGCACAGTGGAGTGACATCCCTGGGACAAGAGTTCCTCCTGTCACCCCAGGGCTCCTGCTCAGAAACATAAGGACAGAAGGGATAAGGGTGGCTCAAGGGGGCGCTACTGTGCAGTTAACTTGAGCTCTAGGGAATTCCCCCACCCTCACTTAGGTGTCCAAAGACTCAAGCTTATCTCAAAAGGTAATGTGCCTATGGGGGTGGGGGTGGGGTGGAGAATTAATGAGGAAAAAGAGGTCTCAGCAATTCCCAGAATCTGGGTTTTAGATGGAAGGTAACCAGGAAGGTGGGAGAGGAAAGGCACCAGGAAGGGAGGAGGAGGGAGGGTCCTGGGAACAGACCCCGCCCCTTGTCCATGTGACTAGGGAGTGATCTTGTCCCTAGAGGAGGCTCAGCAGGTCCCACCAGTAGGGAGAGCAGGGCCTGTGAGTGAGTGTTTCTGAACCTCAAGCTCTTCTCACAGAGGGAGGGACACAACACACAGCAGACACCATGGAGTCCCCCTCGGCCCCTCCTCACAGAGGGTGCACCCCGCGGCAGGGGCTCCTGCTGACTGGTAAGGAGGGACAATCCTTGGGGTGGACAGGAGGAGGGGAGACAGAGACTGGCTGTGGTCTCCTGGGAGCACAGCATTCTGAGAGGGAACAGAGGGCTTTTGTTGGACCTGAGGGGAGAGGACAGGGGAGCAGAGTAAGATGGGGGAGGGGGCTCAGCAGCAGGTCAATCCCATGATCTGGAGGTGGTGAGGGGGAGGAACACCTCGATTATGGTAAGTTTTACAAGTTATTCATCACTGAAATACTTTCTGAAAACTGATGATAATAATATCAACGGTGACACAAGAAAAAATGAACCAGGGGCACTAAGCGTTGTCTTTACTGCCAACCTCAGAAATGGGCACATACACCCAGCGGGTACAAGACCCAGGGACTCATTCTTTCACCCACAGGCATTCAGCCTGCTGCAGGCCCTGGGGGTACAGCAGAACAGACAAGCCACTTCCCCCATGGAGCTCACCTTCTATGGAGAGGATACACCAACGAAAGATCTAGATGTGATATCAGGTACCCACAAGTGCCATAAGGAGAACAGAACAGGGACAGGTCAGAAAGTGGAGTCACGGGTCTTTAGTGTCAACAGGGGTCTGAGCAGTGCCTGTGAGCATTTCTGACCTCAGGAGCCAGGAGCCAGGCAGCCACCTCGGAGTTTACAAGCAGGAAATAAGGTCAGATGTGCTGAAGTCATGGTGGCCATGCTGCTGCACTTGAACACAGGAAATACACACACACACACCAAGGCTGAGAGATGAACAGACCTGCTGCTCAGGACCCAAAGCCTCATCTCTCCATCCCAATACAGAGCTCCAAATATTCAACTTCTCTCTTCCCTCCTAGCCTCACTCCTCACCCTCTGGAGCCTGCCCACCACTGCCCAGCTCACTATTGAATCAGTGCCGCCCGATGCTGCCGAAGGGAAGGACGTGCTTCTCCGTGTCCACAACCTGCCTGGGGATCTATTGCTCTGTATCTGGTACAAAGGGGAAAGTATGAAAAGCCACCTTCAAATTGTATCATATACAGCAGACACTCAAGCAATTACCCTCGGGTCTGCAAGCAGCCATAGAGAGACAATGTACCCCAATGGATCCCTGCTGTTCCAGAAAGTCACCCTGAAGGACACAGGATACTACACCCTACAAGCCATAGACAAAGATAGTCAGAGCCAAGAAGTAACTGGACAGCTCCGTGTACACCGTGAGTGATTGCTCTTTGTTGTCTGGGTGTTGGGTGGGGCATATTCTATTTCACACACAGGACTAACAGCCCTGCACTCACTCTGCCTCTATCCCCCTCTGCCTCACATTCCAGGTTGGGTTTGGGCATTTAGTGCAGGACACGCACAGTGGAGACAACCTTCCTAAGGTCAGAGTTCCCTTCCCGGATTCCAGCCCTGCAGACATTCTCCACAGAGGGAGGGGCCATTCTGAGGGGAGTGACTCAGCAGAGGGAGACCAGTCTCATCCAGGCCCCTGCTCCCCTCCCTACCATGACCCAGAGAACTTCCCTGCAGTGCTCATGCAGGGCCTGGCCTGGAGGACCCTGGGATCCTCACTCAGAAGTTCAACCCAGGCGGCTCCTCCCCCAGACCTCTGGCCCAGGGCTCCTGACTTCAGGAAACCTAAGGAGCCTCTGGGCAGTTGGGTTTGATCTGTGGGCAGGGCTGACTGGCAGCAACAGTTTCCCAGGTGCCCAAGTCACAAGGCTCCTGAGGTGGTCACCAGCCAGGAGCCACATCTGGGGAGGGATGGAGACTGCTCCTTCACCTGAGACCATGCATGGGGAGTATGTGGACAAGGTCACAGGCCATTAGCCAACTGCCTGGGGAACATAGGAAGGAAGAGGAACATGGTCTCCCCAGGGAGGGAAAGAGAAGATGTTCCTCGAAGCTCCTAGTCCACCAGGAATCTTCCCACGGCGTCCTCTCTCACAGACACAAATAATAACAGAGGCTGTTCACTTGGGCGGCTCCTCTATTCCAAGCTTTAGGTTAGGAAATTGTGAAAGATTCAAAGTTTATTCACAGGCAACATGGCAAACCTGAGACCATGGGTTTTGCATATAAACAGCCATTGCTTCAGAGGAGGGCAGTTGTTCTAACTCGTTTTATAACTGCTCTCGGAGCAGAAACACTTGGCAGTGATGGTATCTACTCAGAAGACAATATCACTGAGGAAGTGTCAGCAGGCAGGTCATTCTCTGTATTTCAGTAGCAAAGTCAAGGAGCAGAGACATGCATTTGGGTAGAGATTTCTTATATTACATGCATCCCAATAGCTGTTTCATTTACTGCAAGTTGTGAAATGCATCTATCAAACAGCTGCATACATATGAAAAAAATTTCACATTTTCCCCAATAAGGAAAAATCATTTCATTTCACAGTCACACTAGTGTTAGGAAGTCTTCTTTAGACCCCAGAAAGAGAATTTGTGCAAGCATTCTTAATAACACTTAAGTAATTCAAATTGATTGTTAGTGTGAGTTGGATCTAAAAACAAAAAACAAACAAACAAAAAAATAGGCTGAAAACCAGTTCAGAGGGAGAGTGTGGCCCTTACAAGACCAGGAGCTTCCTCTTCCCTCTGATGACATCATGTGTGGCTTTGTTCTCTTTGCTCCAGATGGCCCTGACCCCCCACCACCACTTCCCCCTCAGAGGACCCTTACCTACCAGGGGCAAACCTCAGCCTCTCCTGCCACTCGGTCTCTAACCTGCACAGAGTATTCTTAGTATATCATTGGGAGGCCCAGCAACCCACACAGGAGCACTTTATCCCCAACATCACTGCAGGTGATAGTGGATACTATAATTGCCTCACCCATAACACTGTCACTCATCCCTGGAGGACCAAGGTCAAGACTATCACAGTCTATGGCAAGTGCCTCTTGGATTATTAGCACCAGGCTGTGGGGTGCAGCGCTGTCTGGTTTTCAGAAAAGAGCGTAGAAGGTGCTGTCTCCCATCCTGTGGCCATGGACACAAGCAAATCACAAAGTCTTCCCCTGAGCCCTCCCACTACATCTCTGTAGACTCCCCTTCCTTGCTCTTCTGATCTCTCATGGCAGAGCTGGGGTGCAAAATCTTGGAAAGTGAGGAGGAGGTTCTCTCAGCCAGAGAGAGTCAAGTGGTGGAGGGAGGGAACTTCCCAGAGGAGAAAACAAAGGTCCTCAAGGTCAAGTTGCTTCTGTCACTAACACTTTGCTTCTGTCACCTCTTGTCTGTTACCTGCTCCATGTGCTACAGAGAACAAACAAGGCTTTGAACAAGCTCACCTCTTTTCCCCAAACTAAAGAAGGAAACCACCTCTGAGGAGGGGTGAGCAGGACAGACCCCTGCTCCCTGCACTGCTCCAGGCTCACCTGGTGACTGGCTGCTCTGTGCCCTCTGTGGTGGGACAAGGGTCTGTGGTGAAGGTGCATGGGTGGTCTGACCTCAATCTGGCCACATTGAGTCACCCTCCGACTCCACAGCCTCCCTCAGACCAGGCTGCATGGAAATGGGGAGAGAGTGAGCCACAGGGGAGCCTCCTCTGAGCTGTGTCCTGACTCTCAAGTCACCAGCTGTACAACACAGTGTGACACGAGCACATGTGACATTGCTGAGGAGAGCAGTGAGGAGTGGTGGATACCTGACAAGTAGGTAGATTCATCCACAAAGTCCCTTCCTGGGACAGAAGGAGCAGTGCCACAGTTTGTAGTTTATGGAAGATGCTAAGAGTACCCGCCTTTTGTTCAAACAGTGACCTCTTCTCCCTGGTATTCAGTCCACAGGACAGGAAGTGAAAGCCCTATTCAGATTGAGAAATCCTTTAGATTGAAACTTCTTCAGGTCCTAAGGTCATGGCTGGTCCATCTCTTCTCTAATAAATTATTTAATGAAAAGGAAGTGCCTTTCTATCTCTGTGTGTAGCCACCATACCAGAGGGGGGTGGGGGGGGTTAATGTTTAGAAAGTCACAGGAAGATATGGGAAAGACTCACACAAAAGTCAATGAGTGGAGCCCAGCTGATGTGGTTCAAGGGTTGAGCTCCGACCATTAACCTGTGAACCAAAGCATAATGGTTCGATTCCCGGTCAGGACACATTCTGGAGCTTGATCCTCAGTAGGAGATGTGAGGGAGGCGGCCCATCAATGATTCTCTCTCATCATTGATGTTTCTATCTCGCTCTTTCCCAGTCCCTTCCCCTCTGAAATCAGTAAAAATGTATATATTTTAAAAGTCAATTAATCGAAAATTCCACCTGATGATGAGGATACTGGACACACGGTCTGAGAAGAGGTTCCTGGTGCTGATACTACAGATGTCCAGGGAGACAGGTCAGGGGTCATCCTGAGGTGATCGGGAGGGAAGAGGGGAGGCATAGCCCACTCCTTAAAGACTGTCACCTGAACAAAGGTCCTCACCCTGCAGAGGTCAGAGTCCTCCTCTGGTACCCTTTACAGAGCTCACTGTGGCCTGTGAGTGGCTGACATCTCTGAGGAAGGAGCCCACTCTCAGTCAGTCACCTCCTCTGTTCTCCACAGAGCCAGTGGGGAAGCCCGCCCTCCGAGCCAGCAATGCCACAGTCACAGAGCAGAAGGACACCGTGGTCCTGACCTGCCTCACATATGACACTGGGATCTCCATCCGGTGGCTCTTCAAGAACCAGATTCTACCTCACAAGGACAGGATGAAGCTGTCCCGGTACAACAGCATCCTCACCATCGACCCCGTCAGGAGGGAGGACGCTGGGGGTTATCAGTGTGAGGTCTTCAACCCCATCAGTTCCAGCAAAAGTGACCCTCTCGAGCTAGACGTACAATGTAAGTGACCCCTTGCCCCATCCTACATCTCCCTGGGAGGATTGCTCTACCAATGATGTGACAAATGGACAGAAGATACAGGGAGCAGATTGTCAATCAGGAGACATTACAGTAAACAGAATGGCAAAGTGGTTAAGAACTCAGTTTCTGACCCTGGGTCTGGCATTCACTGTGACCTTGCACAAGTTTGTTTTTTTATGCTCATTTTTTATGTGAAAAACTATACATAAAATTTACCATTGTAACTTTTAAGTGTACACCTCAGTGGCATTAAGTGCATTCACAATGTTGTGCAATCATTACCACTATCCATCGGGAACTTTTTCATCTTACCCCACTAAAACCCATTAGCACCCCAACCTCCAACGCTAACCCCTGGAAACCACCATTCTATTTCTGTTTCTATGAATATGACTACTCTAGGTTCTTCATATCAGTGGAATCATGTGATATTTGTCCTTTTGTGTCTGGCTTTTTTCACATAGCATTATGTCTTCAAGTTTCTTTCATGTTGTAGCATATATCACAAAACCATTCCTTTTTAAGGCGGAATGATATTCCGTTGCATGTATCCATCACATTTAATTTATCATTCATCTGTCCATGAATTCTAGGTTGTTCCTACCTATTGTCTGTTCTGAATAATGCTGCTATGAACAAGGATGTACAAATATCTGTTCAAATACCTCCTTTCAATTCTTTTGAGTATTTACCCAGAAGTAGAATTACTGGGTCAAATAGTAATTTCTGTTCAATTTCTTGAGGAACTGCCATGTCGTTTTTCATAGTGGCTGCACCATTAAATACTCCTGCTGGCAATGCACAGAAGTTCCAGTTTTTCCCCATCCTTGCCAACACATTGTTTTCTGGGTGGTTTTTGTTTTTTTGTAAAAGAAATCTCAATGGGTGTGAGGTGGTATCTCATGGTGGTTTTGATTTGCATTTCTCTAATGAATTAGTGATGCTGAGCATCTTTTCATGTGCTTTTTGTCCATTTCCATATCTTCTTGGAAGAAATTTCTATTCAGTTCCTCTGGCTATTTTTAATCTGATTGTTTTGTTGTTGTTATTGTGTAGGAGAAAGAAAAGATTTATGTCGTGGTGCCATCTTTTGTTGTTTTTTGTTTGTTTGTATGTTTGTTTGTATTTATCCATCTTTGTGAATTAACCTTGGAAGACAGCAAGCCATCTGAATGAGAAGTTTTGGAACTATGAAAGATTATTAAATAAGAATACGTAGAGAACATTTAAAGGATAGAACATTACTGTTTAAGATTCACTTGGCAAACTGAAGAAGAAAACTCCTGACATTCAGCCCCTTTCAGACAATTATTTTTAAGCTTTAGTTTGCACAGGAGATCTTTAGGGTGCTTGTTAAAATTTCAGATTCCTAGGCTCTGCCCATAAAAGATCTGACTCAGAATGTCTGTAGTGGGACCCAGAAGTTTGCATTTTTAGAAAACATCCCAAAGAATTCTGTTGTAGATGGTCTTTGAAATACAACATTTGGACATACTGTTTCTAAGGTCTTAAGTAACTCTAGACAACATCTGTAGACAAAAATAAGCCTAGGATAGTGAGGGTTTTCCTCCTAGAATCTCTGGATCTCATGCAAAAGTCAAAGGAACACAAACTCTTCGGATTCAGTGACTATGGAAGTGAAGATCCCTCTAACCTAAAGAACATGCCCAATTGCCCATAAAGATCATCAAGGATGAATATCTGTAATGCCCAACCCATTACTTTCACAAGAGGAAAGTAGGAGACCGCCCTTTAACTCTGCCACCTGGGCTTTTGGAAGCTCCAAGAGGCTTCCTAAGATGTGATCTTTCTCCATGAGCCGAGGGCTTATGAGATGAGAACCTATCACCTCCCAATGCACCATCTCTCTGCTAGGTCCCCTCGAGCATCCCTGCTTTCCGGGAGGGAATGCTGTGGACAAAACAAAGGTGTTAGTGCTGACTATTTGGGATGGAATCATCTACTTCTGAAGGAATTACACGTGCCCCTCTCAGGATGGTTGGAGAGCACATGCCTGTTTCGGGTTAGGAAAGGGAGCTGGGGGTTCACAGACTGCCTCAACAGCAGCATCTCCACGACCGACGCTCAGTGCGCCTTCTGGGCTTGCCACCACCCTGCTTACGTGGAAACTCTTCTTTCCCAGTCCAGGAGCTCGCAGGACGTTTTGCTCTAACATGAATAGGAAAGAATTCTCCTGCACAAGACAGCTTTAGGGTCATTTGGGGGGTTAAGCCTAAGAAGAGACCTGTTTTAAAATTTCTTTTAATTCAAGCCTGGAAGTAGTGGAGGGAAGCAGGGTGGACAATACCTTTAGATCCCCAGCAGCTCTCATTTTAAAGCATGTTGGGAACACCTCCAGAGCCATCTTTTTTCTTTCTTTCTTTATTGATGAAGGTGTTACATATGAGTCCTTTATACCCCATTCCCTCCTTTCCCGCTCATGCCCTCATCCCCTGGTCCATTGGTTAGGCTTATACGAATGCATACAAGTCCTTTGGTTGATCCCTCCCCCTTACCCTCACCATCTCCTACCTTCCCTCTAAGGTTTGAGCATCTATGCTTCTCTGTCTCTGGATCTGTTTTTGTTCATCAGTTTATGTTGTTCATTATGTTCCACAAATGAGTGAGATCATGTGACAATTATCTTTCTCTGACTGACTTATTTCACTTAGCACAATGCTCTCTAGGACCATCCATGCTGTTGCAAATGGTAGGAATGCCTTCCTTTTTACAGCAGCATAGTATTCCATTGTGTAGATGTACCACAGTTTTTAATCCACTCATCTGTTGATGGGCAATCAGGCTGTTTCCAAAGCATAGCTCTTGTAAATTGTGCTGCTATGAACATAGGGGTGTATATATCCTTTCTGATTGGTGTTTCTAGTTTCTTGGGGTATATTCCTAGAAATGGGATCACTGGGTCAAATGGGAGTTCCAATTTTAGTGTTTTGAGGAAACTCCATACTGTTCTCCACAGTGGCTACACCAGTCTGCATTCCCACCAGCAGTGCACGAGGGTTCCTTTTTCTCCGCATCCTCGCCAGCACTTGTTGTTTGTTGATTTGTTGATGATAGCCATTCTGACAGGTGAGAGATGGTACGTCATTGTCGTTTTGATTTGCATCTCTCTGATGATTAGTGACTTTGAGCATGTTTTCATATGTCTCTTGGCCTTCCTATGTCCTCTTGTGAAAAGTATCTATTTAGGTCCGTTGCCCATTTTTTGACTGCGTTGTTTAACTTCCTTTTGTTATGTTGTTTGAGTTCCCTGTAAATGTTGGAGATTAAACCCTTATTGGTGATAAAATTGGCAAATATGTTCTCCCATGCAGTGGGCTTTCTTGTTGTTTTGTTTCTTTTGCTGTGCAGAAGCTTTTTATTTTGATGTAGTCCCATTTGTTTATTTTCTCTTTAGTTTGCATTGCCCTAGGAGCAGTATTGGTTAAAGGTATTGCTTCGGCATATATCTGAGATTTTGCTGCCTGTGGATTCCTCCAAGATTTTTATGGTTACCCATCTTACATTTAAGTCCTTTATCCATTTTGAGTTTATTTTTGTGTATGGTGTAAGTTGGTGATCCAGTTTCATTTTTTTGCATGTATCTGTCTAATTCTCCCAACATCATTTATTGAAGAGACTGTCTTGAGTCCTCTGTCAAATATTAATTGCGCATAGTGATTTGGGTCAATTTCTGGGTTCCCAATTCTATTCCATTGATCTATATGTCTGTTCTTGTGCCAGTACCAGGAAGTTTTGAGAATAGTAGGTTTGTAATACAGCTTGATATCTGGTATTGAGATCCCACCTACTTTGTCCTTCTTTCTCAGGATCACTGCAGCTAGTTATTCGTGCCATCTTTTTTTTAATGTTGTTGTTGTTGTTGTGTGTGTTTAATTTTAGAGAGAGGAAGGGAGAGCGAGAGAGAGAATTATTTATCAGCTGCCTCTTGGACACCCCCCACTGGGATCCAATCAGGAACACTGGCATGTGTCCTGGCTGGGAATTGAACCAGTGCCCTTTTGGTGTAGGGAGCAATGCTCCAGCCACTGAACAACACCCGCCAGGGCTACAGTGCCTTCCAAGAGAGTATCTGCAAGACTGATGGGGAGTCCTTGAGCTAAGGTTACCCACAAGGTGAAAACCATTGCTCACAGCATTGGGCTTATTGCAGATCCCTGCTTGGAGCCTGTGGGATGTCTGTGCAAAGCAGGTGGTGCATTCACCACCTTCCATCAGTTAAGTCCTCACCAAGGAGACCTGACTGGCACATATTCATGGAGGTCACACCTGGTACAGAAAAACACACAACCATGAAAGGTGGGAAGTTATAACTTACAAAAATGGCCATCAGCTTTCTCACATTTCCACAGCTCCAAACATATCACCATGCAGAAAGGCCAGGATGGAATTGTGGCAAGTTTGGACACCAACCTAGAAATGCATTGAGAGAAAGAATTACAAGGATATTTACCGCACAAAAACCCTCCCAGGGGAAATTTCTTCCTTGGAGGAACAAGTAGAGACAACTTCATGTTGAGAGTTGATGCTCAGGGCACCCCCATTGTAGAATATCGTCCCCTCCACTCATTCTTCTCTTTTCTATCCATGACAGATGATCCAACACTACCAAGTCCTGGCCTCCCATATGGGGCTATTGCTGGCATCGTGATTGGCATCCTGGCTGGTGTAGCTCTGATAGCAGCCCTGGTGTGCTTCCTGCATATCAGAAAGACTGGAGGGTATGATGGCCTTCCCTCTTGTCCCGCTTCCTCCAAGGCTGATGACCATGCTTGGGAGAGGGAAGGAGACTTCCCCTCTGTCTCTGGGCCTGGAACTGCTCCTCCTCCTTTCTAAACCCCTGCTTCTCAGAACTGATTCCTGAGGCCTCTTCTTCCCTGGTCTTCAAGCTTCCTGTACCCCACTCTCTTTGGGACATGGTATTCCGACCCCCTCTGGTTTAGATGGGGCAGATCTGATTATGTTCCTTGGTCCTAGAGTCAGGGAATCCAAGGTCCAAGAAGGAAAACAAATCAGTAAACGAAAAGAGGAGCAGGAGAAAGAGAGGTTTGTGCTCTGCCAACCATAGAAAGAGGAGAAGAGAGGGGAAGGACAAGAAGAGAACCTTAAAAATACGTGAAACCAGCCTGGCCTGTGTGGCTCAGTGCTTGAGCATTGACCCATGAACCAGGAGGTCACAGTTCAATTCCCAGTCAGGGCACATGCAAGGGTTGCGGGCTCTGTTGCCAAAACAGCACTTGCAGGAGGCAGCTGATGGATGCTTCTCTCATTATTGATGCTTTCATCTCTTCTTCTCCTTTCCTCTCTCTAAAATCTACAAATTTATATATATTTTAAAGCTGAAACAAAAGGCCTTTTGGGCAATAAATGAAGAATGAAAACAGAATCAACAAAGTCAAAAGGTGCCCAGGTAGAAATAGGCTCAGAAGCAACTGATAAAGAATAGACCTTTGTGCCCTGGCCAGGTGGCTCGGTGGGTTGGAACATGGTCCCATAGAAAGGTTGCAGGCTACATTCTCAGTCAGGACACAAACCTGTGTTGAGGGTTCTAACACCTGATGGGGTCTCTCTCTCTCTCTCTCTCTCTCTCTCTCTCTCTCTCTCTCCTCTCCCTCACCCCTTCCTCTTTCTGAAATTAATAAATATCAGATGAAGATTTTTAAAAATGGGATGGACCTGTGTGAACATCAGGGCAGCAGGAAAGGAGTACTCACTGGAAGGGACGGTGGGTACACTGAAGAGGAGCCCTAGCAGGAAAGGCAATGCTGACTCTGATAAATGAGCTGACAGAGTCCTTCCTACTTCAAGGAGCAAAGAGCCTATGCTTGGGAATAGCAGTCACAGTCTCTGATATTTGTTTAGGGCAAGCGACCAGCGCGACCTCACAGAGCACAAACCCTCAGCCTCCAACCACAGTAAGTAAAGCCATCACCAGTGACAGCTGGTGTGTTCCACCACGCGCCCTGCCCTAGCAGGGAAACCTGGTCCCAAGGACTCAGTACCTTCTGAAATTTTAGAGGGGATGTCCATTTCCCAACCTTAGGTTGCCATAGGTCCTCCCAACCTTCTAGTCACAAAAGATCCCCCTGAGACCCAGCCCTGGGAGAGACTCACTCAGCCAGACCTGGCAGGCCTGAGTAAGATGGCCATGTTTTCCAAAGCCATTCCTCACTTACCCCGTCCCCTCCTCCTCTATTACGGGTGTGGGCACTCTCCTTTGGTGAGACTTTCCCTGTCTTGTGGTGCTCTGGGTGCTCTGGGTGCTGCCCCTCCTTGCCACGGGTGCCTGTTTTTGAGAAACACAACTGGGCAAAAACAACGCCTTGTGAACTGGGGGGAAAAAAATTCAGAAATGGACTGAGGCCTCCCTGTCACTAATGCTGCCCACCTCACCCTTCAACCCCACCCCTTCCTGCTGGTACTAACACCCTGGGTCTGGACCACACACTCTGAGAGAAGCGATTTCCTGAAGTTGTCATGGGCCACATCCCACCTTCTTCCTGCCACCTGCCACCTCCTTCACCGAGAAATCACAACAGCTTAGGAACACTAAGCCTGTAAAGCTATAAGTCAGCTTTGCATTTTCATAGCTTGCTAACTCTTCTTTCAACTCCCAGGTGAGGGCCTCTCTGACAACTCACCTAACAAGGTAAGCACAGCCAGTTTCACTGGCTCATTTTCTCATGCATATAACTCCATAGAGAATGGGGTACTCTTGAAGGCACAAGTGCGATCAAGTTTCAATCAAGGTTCCTCAATGTAGCAACAAACCAAGATCTACTGGTTAACTATTCCCCTGAGCCTACTTCAGGCAAGAATGTGGGCTCTGGAGTTAGCCCCATCTTGTGTTTGCATCCTGGCTGTGACTTAGTTCCTCTGTGACCTTGGGCACGTAACTTAATCCCTCTGATCCTCACCCTGTCATCTGTAAACGCAAAATGCTGCATACTTCAGAGAGCAGCTGAAGGAATGAAATGAGATAACACATGCAAAGCACCAGCATGGTGCCCAACATAAGGAAGGCACTGAGTCATTCTCCCTCCTCTACCTTCAATCTGATCCTGTTCTTCTTGTCAAAGGATAATGTCCATTCCAATGGGTCTGAGGTCTTAGTTCCTTCACTTTATAATAACTTTACTGACCTTCTCTCATTTAGCCTTTCCGTAGAGCGCACATATGTGTTGAAAAGTGCTTAAAGCATATGTATATGTTAACAATGTATAAATTATCATGAGTTGAGCATACCCTTGTAAGGAGCACTGAAATGAAGAAACAAAACATGTCATCTCCCTGCAAAATGAAACCTTCCAGTCACTTCCCTCCAAAGAGTAACCATATCCTGACTTCAAATGCACTAGATTATTTTTGGCTGTTCATGCTCTTACATTAAAAAGCACAGTATATCCTTTTATGTGTGTTTTTTTCTTTCATTCAAAATGGTTTCATGAGACCTATCTATATTGTGGTATGCATTTGTAGTTGTTCATTCTCATTGCTGTATCCTCTTCCATTGCATAATCTATCTTCTAATGATCATTCAAAGGATGTCAGCATGCAAAGAAAATGGAAAATAAAAATCCTCCAAAGCTAGAAGTTTCAATGCGGTGAGAGCAGGTGCTGCCTAACCACAGGAGGCAAGGTGAGGGCCTGGCCTGGGACACTGATTTAATTGGCCACTTCTCATCCCTTTCAGATCCATGAAGTGACATATTCTTTGCTGAACTTCAGTGGCCAAGAATCAAAGAAGCCAACGTCAGCCTCCCCACCCCCACCAGCCACAGAACCAGTTTATTCGGAAATAAAAAAGAAGTAATGCAACCAGCCCTGCTCACCACCCAGCTGACTGATTCCAAGTCTCATCTCCATCACTAGGAGACCCCTTTGCCCTCAGGGAAAAGGAGAGGCTGGGACCACACCCCTGGAAGAGCACACCTGGAAAGCCTCTTCCCACCCCTCACTCTGTCATGAGGCAGCTCCAGGCTCCTGGTCACAGCCCCTCCCTTTGGTGTCAACAGGTGAAAGGGAGTCTGTAGGAAGCCCAGCTTTCCTTTGCATTGAAATTTGACTCATTAAATTAGTACTAGAACCAACAAAGTCTAGAGATGATTCTTTAAAGAGCAAACTTCTGGATGAATTATTTTTAAAAATAAGAGTGGGCACAATAAGCAATATTAGGAGTAAAAAGGGAAACAATGACAGCAGGCAATAGGAGGACATCAGGAGCATCCTTATTGCAAATATTTGAAAAATTAGATTAAAAGGGAAAAATGCTTAGGAAAACAAAATGAAACCAGAGCTGAATCAAAAAGGAAGAAGTAAGTACACTTTGACCCACTAAACATCCCTAGAAAATTTGCTCATACTCTACAGATATCCAAAACCCACTAAAATTAACATAGGAAGTAGTACTTCCAAGACCGGGAACTCCCAGACCCCAAATCGCATTAATACTCCTGATAGGGAGCCTTTACTTTTTTTTTTTTAATGGCCATTTTATTTTATTTTTTAAAAATATTTTTATTGATTTCAGAGAGGAAGGGAGGGAGAGGTAGAAACATAAATGATGAGAATCATTGATCAGCTGCCCCTTGCACACCCCCCACTGGGAGGTCCAGCCTGCAACCTGGGCATGTGCCCTGACCAGGAATCAAACTGTGACCTCCTGGTTCATAGGTTGATGATGCTCAACCACAGAGCCATGCTGGCTGGGCGGAAGCCTTTATTTGCAAGTGATTTATAGAAATAGGAAGATTGGCCCTAACTGGTTTGGCTCAGTGGATAGAGCGACGGTCTGCGGACTGAAGGGTCCCAGGTTTGATTCCGGTCAAGGGCATGTACCTTGGTTGCGGGCACATCCCCAGTGGGAGGTATGCAGGAGGCAGCTGAATGATGTTTTTCTCTCATCGGTGTTTCTAACTCTCTATCCTTCTCCCTTCCTCTCTGTAAAAAATCAATAAAATAGTATTTTAAAAAAAGAAATGGGAAGATTGAACTAGAAATTATATTAACTTAAAATGGTCAAAATTCACCTGACTGGTGTGGCTCAGTGCTTGAGCATCGACCTATAAACCAGGAGGTCATAGTTCTATTCCTGGTCAGGGCAAAAGCCTGCATTGTTGGCTCTGGCCCCAGTGTGAGGCATGCAGGAGGCAGTCAATCGATGATTCTCATCATCAATGTTTCTATCTCTCCCTCTCCCTTCCTCTCTGAAATCAATAAAAATATATTTAAAATATAAAATAAAATGGTCAAAATGCAGTTGTCTTTGGGTGCCTAAATTAATTTTTTCATGCAAAAATTGAGAAAAAATGGGGACTTTAAAATTAAACTGAATGAATAAATGAATGAATGAGAAATGTGTCTTGACTTGGAAATTAAAAGTTCCCCCCAAAATGCACAAATTTTCTTTAAAAAAATAATTAATAAGAAATTTTAGAGACTGTCTCTGAACTCTTCTGAAGTGATAAATGCCTACACCTCATTCTTCCTCTCTACCGCCTCCACTGTATCCTTTGCTCTCAGAGCTTCCTTGTTCAGACTTGCCCTTCCCCTCCCTTCTTCCTTCCCCTTCTGTCTCCTCCACCTCCGTTCCCTATGGACATAAAGGAATTCTAACAGCTCCCTTTGGAGAAAAGTTGGTCTCAGCCACAGAGGAACAAGCAATTGTTCCCGATTTTATCTGGGAACCTAATGGATTCACAAAGAAATTTAACTGTTAGAATGTGTGATCCTGGCTATTCTAATTTATTGCAATTAATATACCTAGAGGTTTCTGAGTACAAAAGCAATAGAATTACTAAATAAGGTTTGCAAGAAAACTCCTGTAGAAGAAGTCTACCCACTTCAAGGATTATAAGAAACTGAAAAGGGATTTAGAAAAAAAAAAAATCAGAAATAAGCATAAGGCTGCTCTGAGGACTACAAGAAGGCATTTCCCCTTCTTATTAATAGTTTAGGAGAAATTAAACTTACCATGATAAAGGGGAGCTTATAATTCCTTGTATGAGCCCCTGTAATTCTCCTATCCTTCCAGTAAATAAATTGAATGGAAAAAGACGGAGATTTGTACAAAATCTCAGAGCTATAAATAAACTAGTTAACCCCAGACATCCTATAGTTCCAAATCCACAAACCTTATTATGAACCACTGCTGTGACTGCCAATATTCTCCAGTAATAGATTACGTAGTGCCTTTTCAGCATTCCAGTAGAAAAAGACAGTCGACACCTCTGCTTTCACCTGGAAGATTAAAGTTGACTAGGACAGTAATGCCCAGGGATATGTGAAGAGTCCCACCTCTTGTCTTAGATACTAAAAGCTGATTGAAATTATGTCAAATTTTCTAGATATTCCACTCTAATCCCCCATGAGGGTGATTTGGTTTTATGCTCTAGTCTAGAAAATTACTAGACTCCCAAAAGACACAATATCCCTATTACAACATCTAGCTGTAAAGGCACATGGATACCAAAGAGCAAACTCTGATTCTGTTTACCCCAATAAAATACTTGGCTTCTAATATTAAAGATGGGCTACTAATTAGCCAAGAAAGACTAAGAGGAATCCTATCTTTTCCTCTAACAAAAACAACAGAAAGAAAGCAGCTTAGAGGATTCCTGGGTTGAACTGAATATTGTCACAACTGGGTTCCAAATTTTTCATTAATGGCCCACCCTCGAGATGTCTTATTAAAATCAAAGTGACCTGATCCAATTTAGTGGAACTAAAAAGAGAAACAAACTACAAAATCTCTAAAGAATTATCTAAAGCTTCCACTCTCTGACACATTATTTATAGAAATTTTAACGAAAAAATAAAGATTACATACCTATAGGTTGTTATAGTCAGCAACTAGACAAACTAGACAAAAGGACCCCTCCCTGCATAACAGCCATTTCTGCTACAGACATATTATGCAAACAAATAAACAAAAGATAGTTATGGTCTCTCTTTTGTTTATGTTCCTCAATCTATTAAATCGACACTGAATTCTCATCACATTCAACTCTTCTGTCAGCTGATTGGCTCTTGCTTTCTGCAATTAATTTCACTTAAGCTCAATGTAATTCTCAACCTTGCAACTTCGCTACTTTCTTTGCAGGATAAAGACCTCCACAATTATGTCTTGCTTATTGACCACATTCTTATTCCTAGGAATGGTTTATAGGAAATGCCTTAGTATGCCCTAACCGGTTTGGCTCAGTGGATAGAGCATTGGTCTGCAGACTCAAGGGTCCCAGGTTCGATTCCAGGTCAAGGGCATGTACCTTGGTTGCGTGCACATCCCCAGTAGGAGGTGTGCAGTAGGCAGCTGATCGATGTTTCTCTCTCATTGATGTTTCTAACTCTCTATCCCTCTCCCTTCCTCTCTGTAAAAAAACAATAAAATATTTTTTAAAAAAAAGAAAGAAAGAAAGAAATGCCTTAGTAATGCTAACTTAATTGATTTACAGGTGTGTTAGGGGCAGAAATACATATTGGGGATTAGCTATTGAGAAGGCTAAAAGGCTAATTCCAATGTAACCCTTATATATGGTGGGGCTAGCAATCTGAATCTGTGCCAGCAAGCCCAGTGTACATTCTTGATAACCTATAATTAAGTCATTGCCCCTTTCTCCACAAACTGCTCTTGCAAGACCTGTTACCTAAATGCTCACATTTCACAGAGGCCATAAACCACGGCACAGCTCCCGGAGCGGGGTTATCAGCCTGGTGCCATGCCAGGCCCTTAGGTATGGTCTCAAGACCCCCAACACCTGGGGCTTTTTGCAAAGCCTGCGAAAGGTCTAGAAGTATAATCCATATTTGGGGGACAGAGACACAAAAAGGGGATAAAAGAGGGCCTTCCACCATATTGGTTTGCTCAGAATTTGAGAGGCAACCTCCTCTGAGTCTGCTGGCGTTATAAAGTTTTATAACTCCATTTCTCTAAGCTTTGCTTGGTTTTTCTCCAGTCTTCTATAACACTAAAATTATAAAAATATTAATCATGCTCTATTAAACATCATAGTTCTGTTGTAATTAAAGAAAACACAGACCTGCTGCTCTCCCATATGGCCGGCATTATTGGAATAAACACTCATATATGATTCAACCTATCTCTGCTTAACTGGCTCAAGTAGTGACAGGCAGCCCAGACCGCTGGTTTTGCGGTTCCAGATGGATCTTTAAAGGATACGCAGGAATGTTACTGAACTGGATATACAATAACTTTCTTGGTGGACGTAATTGAAGGTTCTTATTTACCCGAATAAAGTCTGCCCAACAAGCCTAATTATTCTAATTCAGGCTTGTCAATCGTCAAAGATTAAGTAGCCAATATTTACACTGATCGTAGCTATGCCTTTGGCGTAGCTCACAACTTTAGAATGTTGTGGAAGCAGTGAGTCTTCTTAATTTTCTAAGGCAGCTCAGAATGAGTGGGAAACAGGTTGCAGAATTTTTAGATGTCGTACATAAATTAAAACAATTGGCAACTATCAAAATTCCAGGACATTTTAAAGTTGCCACTATGGAGGCAAAAGGAAATTATTTAGCTGATGCTGCAGTTAGACTGTTTTACCACTCCCACAGGAAATGGACAGAGCTTCCATATATCCAAACCTTCATGGCTCTTAGAGGTAACCCTAAGCCAGTGATGGGCAACCTTTTGAGCTTGGGGTGTCAAACTTGGCCAAAAAACTGAGCATAACTCGGGTAGTGTGTCACTTTGAGGAAAAAACTAACTACAAGACTCTAGTCGCAAATGTTTCATCCTCAGGAGCAGCAAATGTTTCATCCTCAGCATGCGGCCGCGTGTCATCAGAAATGGCTACGCGTGTCAGTGCTGACATGCGTGTCATAGGTTCGCCATCACTGCCCTAAGCTATGTGCTGTCTATAAACTACAAAAATATTCCCAGGTAGATAGAAACATTACAAAAATGGGTGAATGGTTCGGTCAGTCCTTTGCCAATATTTGGGTAGCAACCCAGTTGTTGAGGAACTTAAAAAATAGATAAATTTTAGAAAGTAATGTCCTTGTTTTATAAATGCAGTCTTTACAGGGCCAAAGGTGTGGTTCCAGAAAATCAAAAGCCCACCAAATCCTTTTACCTCCCCTATTCAGCTCAAGAGACTGGTAGATATTAGGTCCATGCCTAAAGGAGCCAGGCCAAGAGACGTTGTGAGAGTTTAAGAAATTTTATTACATCATCTCACGGTGAGCTGAGACCCTGGTGTCGGCGTCAGCCCTGCAGGGGTGATTAGGTTCTCTTATATAGGGTAGAAGTATGCAATATAGGGTCAGGGTGTGGGAGCATGAGCTGGTCAGGCAGAGAGGAGGGCACGACTTGGTCAAGGGAGACAAGAGTGGAGAGTGCGGAGGTTAGTCAAACAAGGGGGATTCATCTTACCTTGCTTCTGTAGGCACCAGCCATCTACTCCAAGCTATGGGAAAAGGATTATAACAATATATATTTCAGAAAACATGTCCAAGCAGGAGAGAGGAAGGGTAGTTCACCCTAACATTCCTCCCTCTTTGTTTTAACCATAGTGATCATAATTATGGACTCAGAACTGGGGAGCATGGGAGAAGGTCCATCTTCTATAGTAACTTCCATGCTGTTAAGGGGTCTGAGAGTCTCAGAGTCTGAATGAGAGTCACCCAGGGAGAGAGGTTTGTAGTGGACAGTCCTGAAGGCTAGCGCTGTGGCAGGAGGGTGGCTGTGCTGTAAGGAATGGAGGACAATTATAGCAATGTTTAGTTAGTACATTATTTATCTGTTAGAAGTTTTGGTTTCTTGATCAGGAGCTTGAGGTCCTCAATGGGCTCACAATAGTAGGTCTCAGGTTGGGCTTCCTGTGGGGACTTATAAGAAATAGGTTTAATTCAAGGTAAACCAGTAATGAGGTATTTAATAAGGTCCTAGTCATATACCCTATGAAAATAGAAAGAACAACACAAAGGTTAACCCATATAGCAAATTGTAAGCCAGTTGAGATTTCTAAATGCAAAACGTTTGCTGGAAAGAAAGCAAGCCATTACAATTTGATAGATTGTCTGTAGGTAGAATAGCTCTGGTGATGTTATTAGGTGCTGAGGTCTGTATAGCACATATAGACACAGTCTTAGAACAAAACTTGGAAGGCAGTTAATTGTATTGGAGTTAATATCTATAATTGGGCAAACACAATAAGAATCGCAATTGATTATATAGACTTTTTCTGATTCACTGTGCTGTCATTTTACTTACAAGGAATATTCAGATAGAGCTTCAGTCAGCCCTTCAGGGCACAGAAGCCAAGCCACACAGTTGCCATCCGGCTTTGCCTGTAAGGGTCTGGGTGGATTCCTCAAGTTCCTGAGGTCCCCAAAATGTCTTGAGGTTCTTTCTGCCATCTCTCAGGAAAGCAACCTTCATTCCTTCCCTGGAAAGATTGCTGTGAACCAAGTGAACAAGCAAGGCATCAGGCCATTTCTCCAAGGTGATTTTATTGGCTTTAAGTTAATCTTTTATTCCTTACTGCTTTCAGTGACTTCCAGTATCCCGATATGTCTCTCTCAGATATGGCATTCCAGGCAAAGTCTTGGGTAATAAAACCGTAATGGGAACCTGATTTTATAAAGAGAATAGATCCTTATTGGATTTATGCAAACAAACACATTGCCATGAGAACAATAATACTCTCTCATTGAGAGTTATCAAATTCTGGAGAGATCAAGTAGGAAAAAATATATAAATACTTTCATATTGCTTATGAAGCTATAATTTGCCAAATTGTTCTAGGGAAACAAATAAGCTTCCTTATATCTAGAATAAATGACAAATTTAAAATGACATGGTTACAGACTTGAATGTAAAACAATTGACAAGAAACCTTGTTTTTCTGTAAGATATAACATTCCAAGATAATAATCTCTTGGTAAGTAATAATTATTATGAAATGACATAAAGTTTATATTCTTAGATTTGATGTAGAATTTTAATATTTAAAGAATAAACAATAGGTAAGATTTTTAAACATGGTACATAGCTTATTAGAAGTGTGCATGGAGTACTGGTAACAATTCATAAATGCCCCAATGTGTAGATCTCAAATGTCTGGAGTCCTACTGCCAGATGCCTCCCACAGGGAACTATCACTCTAAGCTTGTCCAATGTTACAGACAGGATTCCTGTTACTTCTGAGAATCTCCTCTTTGAACTCAGCTCTGAATCTTTGTAAGTTCCTTCCTTAAGCAGACTGAAATTTCCAGAACATTTATTCTAATATTAACATATGTATATATTTAATCATAGTCATTATTATTAATTTTTATTTGGCAAAGCTTCCCATATAATGTTTCAAGCATCTTTTGAAATTTAAACCTTGTGAAGGTAGTCAAATATACTTAACCAAAAGATTATATTATAAATCTTTTGTAAATTTAGGTAAAAAAAAATGTATAGTCTATGATAATAACTTCAAAAGATGTTAATTATACTTAAACTAGTTTTAATATTAAATATTTTTGTCTAGACCATAGGATCTTATTTAATTTTTCTGTAGGCTGACAAGATATTATACCCTAGTAGTGCCATTCAGAGACAGAAAACACATTATAGATAATATATAGACAAATACATAAAGACCATATATTTGATTCAAATAACTAATTTTGTAGAGAAGACGCAAGGTTTTTCATTTGCTTCTGATTACTTTTAAAGAGGCTAGAAAAAAGGAGAGAATTTCCCAAATACCAAGCAGAAAGACCTGTTGAGACTTTCAATGAAAGTGTTAAGGGCTATGAATGAGTGATGGAAATAAAGAAAGGAAGTCTAGGCTCAAATCTAAGGGCTTAAGCAACAGGAGAGAGCCTGGGTGTGTGTGTGTGGTGGTGGTGGTGGGGGGGGGGCGGGGGCCTGCTTTGGCTCACTGAAAAGTTAGAAACCCTGGTGACCTAAGATGCAACCAGAAAAGAATGGGGTTGTTAGAAATACTAGGAGAGAAGGGGACCCTTCTGACTCACCGGACCCTTAGCCCAGGTGTCGCCCAGGAATGGTCATGTGGGCCGGTGACTCCATATCCAGAGGGCAGGTTTACCTTTTGTCTCAGCATCGCGGCCTTTTGAGAAAGGACTTACTCCCCGCTGGACAGGCAGATTTCCCCACACCCACAAAGAGCAAGAGCAGGTAATGAAAGCAACTCTGGGTCCACTAGGGAGAAATCCGGTGGAGGAAGGGCACTGGAGCCTGAATGGTGTTTTTACAAACTTTCACAACCTTTATAAACATTTCTACAATTTGTATAAACCTCTTTTTATCTATTTAGAAATGACCATCATTAGAATAACTCAATTTCGATCCTTGTCCTGCAAAAAAAAAAAAAGTGTTTTTATTATACTTTATGCCTTCTATTCTTATGACTATACAATGTCTTTTTCCACTTAATTTGAATTTTTAATTCTTAGAAACCTCAATTTCCAATGATAACCAAAAGTAAATAACCAGTATTCCTTTGATTGATATTTATGGACACACTTTAAACATGCTCTTACTTTCAAGAAAATGCACCTGCAATAAAGCACACGACATTACATCAACGGTTCCAAGTCCACTTTATAGATCTCCTGTACTAAAAAGCTAAAATGCAGGCAAACTTAAGACTTATCTAGCAATTAATGTTTTAGCGTTTTATGTTATTTTAAAACATTTAGATGTTCAATAACTTTTATTATTTAACCCAGCAATTCTATGAGGTTTTAAAGCCAATTATTATCCAAGCCATTCCCCTCATAAATCTTGTAACAGGAATAGTATGACCTTGACAACTTTATTAGGAGACTGGAGAAAAGGTGGGGTGGGGGAAGGGCAGGGGGAGAGCAGGCCCCGAAGCCTCTTTCTCAAGACTGCAGCCTCCTGCCACTTGGGAGTCAAAAGCACCACATTCTTTCCTTGGAGGGGAGGGGCCGTATTCCTCCCTGCAGCTTCTGAAAGGCAGGGCTAAAAGTGAGATTCTCGGGCTGCAGTTGAGGGGTAGAGTGCAAGTGTAGCACTGAGGATGCCCATTCCCCAGGTTTCAAACAGGTTTTGGAAGAAAGAGGCCTTGGTGAGAGAGTAAGCAGCCCCCATGTCCACAAAAAAGGTAATTGTCTTAGCTGTCACTTTGAGGGCCACCCCTGGCTCCATCCCTTCAGTGGTGATGCTGTTAGTGGGGGCCGACTGGAGCGCTGGCCTTTGTGTGGGGAGGCTTGTTCGGTCTGGTCAAATAATTTAATTGCTACCCCCTCCCCTGGGAACTGACCTTTAGGCCACGTCACAACTGACATTCCCTCTTGCTTAGGCCACATTCCACTTGCTAAGACCATTATCTCTTCCCCTCCGGACTTCCCTAGGATCCAGACCACCCAGAGAATTCTCCACCCAGAAAAAGCCCGCCTAGCGTCCTTTAAAATCTCTGACTCCCTGCCTCCGGGTGCTGGCGCCATTTGGGGGCTCAGCCCATCTGGTTTGTGGAAGATCGTATAAATGCCTCACCATTATTGGCCTCGTGCGGTCCTCCTTCAGTGACCCTAACAGGTTCTGGTTCTGGGGACCCTCCAGTCCCCAGGACAGTCCCTCTGCCAGTGGCTGGACTTGTGGCAGAGGGGCCACGGCCCTCATACGGTGGCACATGGCTAAAAACTGAGCCGTTTGTTCCTATGCCATGGCTTTCTTGCTCTTTCCCTGCCCAGTCTTAGTTATTAAAAAAAACACTGCCGGTAATTTCTACCAATTGCTCAGTGGGGGCCTGGGGGCCTAAGGCTAGTTTTGGCGAACTTTTTCCTAATGCCTGAGGCTGTCTATTGGGTAAAATGTATCCCCAGAGTGCTGGGCCCTAACAGACCTGAACCATTCCTCTAATAGGCTTTTTACTTATTACTTTCCTTAGAGAATATTTTAGGGTTTGGTTGATAATGAGCTCTGATCCTGATAGTGGCAGGTCTGTTAAGTAGGTTTTTGCAGTTTTGCAAACAAGTGCCTGAAGTCTTGTAGCAAAGAGAGTCCAACGGGCAACTGCTCTGTGGAAGGCGGTGGGTGGGAAAGCGGCTGCTCTGCCTTGTGAGAGGCAGGCCGTTTGCCGCGACTGTGAGGCAAGGTCCCTTTAATTCATTTGAGATGGTGGCAATACACTCTCTACAAGTTTTCCCTAAATCCCTTGCTTGGTAAAGGACTATAAGTATTAGGAAAACCAACTTAATTGGAGAACAAACAGTGCTACAATTTATTTATTTATTGTAGGATATTATTTTATTTTTAAAATTTATCTGTATTTTCTAATAATCCTATAATGAACACTATATATTTTTTTATTTTTTATATTTAAATAATTTTATTTAAAATGTTGGTGTACTCATGTATTATTTTTTTTTAATTTCTTTATTGATTAAGGTATCACATATTTGTCCTCATCCCCCCCATTCCCATCCCACACTCCTCCCCACGCATGCCCCCACCCCCCTGTTGTCCTTAACCACTGGTTAGGCTCATATGCATGCACACAAGTCCTTTGGTTGATCTCTCCCTTATCTCTCCACCCTCCCCTACCCTCCCTCTGAGGCCCGACAGACAGTGCTACAATTTAGAGGTTTGTTGACAGGCCAGAATAATTTCCTGTCCCCCAGTTGGTAGTGGGGCTGAATGGTCGGCTGGGTCAAAGGGAGGTTCGTGAGGGAGGCTGAGAACAAAGAAGAATGTGATAAGCTGTGCAGTCCTGAAGAGAGAAAGGCGACTGCGGAGAAGGAAGGAGGCCTGAACGTGGAGAATCTCTGACCATTGCTGTCTCCGGCCAGATGAGCTCATTATCATATTGGGGCCAAGCCAAGTTGCAGTAGAAAATGAGTCATTTGGGTCTGACATCAGCTGTGAGGTGAAGATGGTTAAGATCCCATAAGAGGCAACCCGAAGGGGTGCTGGTTCCCCATAATGGGTTGGTGTGCTGGAGAGGGGAGAGGGGAGTAAGAAGTCTATCCTGGCGGTGAGAAGTCCGAAGGGAAGGCATCCCAACCTTAGTCTGAACTAAGCAACAGAGAGAAGAGGAAGGCTGACCGCTATGTTAGGCACCCCACTAACACCGGGTAGCCAGGGACCTGGTCCCCGAAGAGTGGACGCTCCGGCCCCATGTGCGAGGACTTTGGTGAGGCAAAAGCCGGCAAATCAGGGGATCTCTTACCAGAAATTCGAGTGGCCGGTGTGGTCTGGAGAAGCCTGCAGCCAGGAGTGGGGGTCCCCAAGGGCTCCCTCCGCTATCCAGGTTTCAGCACCAAAATGTTGTGTTCCTGCCGAAAGGAGCCAGGCCAAGGACGTTGTGAGAGTTTAGGAAATTTTACTTCATTCTCTCACAGAGAGCTGAGACCAGTGTGTCGGTGTCAGCACCAAGCGGGTGGTTAGGTTCTTGTATATAGGGTAGAAGTATGCAGTATATATATATAGGGTCAAGGTGTGGGTGCAGAGTCAGTCAAGCGGAGGGCAGGGCATGAGTTGATCAGGGAGTCAAGGGAAGAGAGTACAGAGGTCGGTCAAACAAGTGGGATTCATCTTACCTTGCTTCTGCAGGTGCCAGCTATCTGCTCCAAGCTATGGGAAAGACTTATAACAATATATATTTCGGAAAACATGTCCAAGCAAGAGAGAGGAAGGGTAGTTCACCCTAACACTAGATAATTGGCTTTATGAAACCAAAATCCTAAGACCTTTGAAATGCAAATATGTGGATTTCATTGAGAACTCTCATCTGGGTCATCTTTTTAAAATGCAATTTTTTTTGTTCCAAAACCAGATAAAGATGCTACAAAGAAAGAGAATTACAGGCCAATATCCTTAATGAACATAGATGCTAAAATCCTCAACAAAATATTAGCAAATTGGATCCAGCAATACATTAAAATGATTATACACCATGACCAAGTGGGATTTATTCCAGGGATGCAAGGCTAGTACAATATTCGCAAATCAATCAATGTGATACATCACATTAACAGATTGCAAGACAAAAATCACATGATCAGATCAATTGATGCAGAAAAAGCATCTAACAAAATCCAACACTCTTTTTAAAAAATTAAATCTTTATTGTTGAAAGTATTGTTAGGGGCAAAAATAGAACATTGGGGACTAGCTACGGTTATGGGAAATATTAATCATGCTCTGTTAACCATGATTGCCTTGTGTTGGTTAAAGAAAGGACATTCTGGCCTGGCTGGCAGTTGAACGTTCCCAGGACCTGGGAGTCAACCTTGGACCTGGGAATCAACTATGGAACCATTCTTATTCAAGAACAGCCTATTACGATGGAAAGATTACCAACCTTGTTGTCCATACAATGGAGTTCCACCCCAGCCTCCTACTTCCCCATGCCTGTAATCCCTGCTTCCCCACGTAATCCTGTCCTACCCAATATAAGCAGCTGGATTATGGGAGGCTGCAGAGCAGATTTTTGTGGATGACCTGCTGCTCTCCCACACTGCCAGCAGTACTGGAATAAACACTCACATATGATTCAACCCTGACTCTGCTTAATTGGTTCAAGTAGTGATAGGCAGCACGGGCCCATTGATTGTCCAGGTACAGTATCACATATGTCCCCTTTCCCCCACTATTGACCCCTTCCAGCCTCCCCCCAACCCCCACCCCAGGCCTTCACTACCCTATTATGTGGGTCCATGGGTTATGCATATATACTATGTATATACACGCACACAAGTTCTTTGGACAATCACTTCCCACCCATCCACCCTCCCCCACCTTCCCTCGGAGATTCCACAGTCTGTGCTGTGCTTCTTTGTTGCTGGATCTACTTTGTTCATCAGTTTATTTTGTTTATTAGATTTCACATATGAGTGAGATCAAGTGATACTTGTCTTTCTCTGACTGGCTTATTTTGCTTAGCTTAATGCTCTCCAGGTCCCTCCATGCTGTCTCAAAGAATAAGAGATCCTTTTTCTTCTTCTTTTTTTTAATTTATAATGCACACACACCAATGAAGGAAAGCAGTCTTCTGTCAAATGGAGAAGATTCTTAAGTAGCCGATTTTGGGACGTACTACAATGGGAAGACTTGCTTTGTTGCCTTCAGAGGTTGGGTCTATTTATCTAACACTTCTGCCAGTTTACTAAATGGGGCTTCCTCCTCCTGGACCTGTTTTTCTAATTCCTTATGCTATACAAGCTGGCGCTACAGGCAGTTTATGCTACTCTTCTGTTCATCCAGGAAGCATATGACATCAGATTTATTCTTGGCAGAAACTATGGTCTTCCGTCTAGCAGGAGCTTGCTTAACTTGTTCTCCAGCTCCAGGGCAGACTCTAGAGCTTGAATGCTGGTTCCCCAGTTATCTATCTCAGGGCTCTTAATCACTGGAAAGCAGATTTTACTCATATCCTCTTAGATATCTTAGGATTTGTTTTCCACGTTCCCTCTTCACCTCAGCTTGGTCTTCAAAGAATGCAGCAAAACGAGGTTCTCCTGGGCCTTCCATGGAATAACAGGCCACAGATAAATGAGCATCACTTATGTGCAGCTCGTAAGATGCCACGTGATTAATAGCAACACTACACTCTACACAGAGGAGGTGCTTGGCTGCCATCTCAGCTTTAGAGAAAACCAGGCATAAACAGTGCTCGAGAGCCTTCTTTTTTTTTTTTTTTTTTTTTTTTTTTTACGGCTACATAGTATTCCATGGTATAAATATACCACAGCTTTTTATTCACTCATATACTGATTGGCACTTGGGCTGTTTCCAGATCTTAGCTATTGTAAATTGTGTTGATATGAACATAGGGGTCAACAGCCTTTTTTGATAAAAGCTCTCAACAAAGCGGATCAGACCTCAACATAATAAAAGTCATATGTGACAAACCTATAGCCAACATCAAACTCAATGGGCAAAAACTAAAAACATTTCCCCTAAGAACAGGAACAAGATAGGGATGCCCACTTTCACCACTCTTGTTCAACATAGTACTCGAAGTCCCAGCCATAGTGATCAGACAAAAAGAAAAAAAAGAAGGCACCCAAATTGGAAAGGAGGAAGTAAAATTCTCATTATTCGCATATGACATGATATTGTACATAGAAAACGCTAAAGATTCCATCAAAAAACTACTAGATTTAATAAATGAACTCGGCAATGTAGTAGGATACAAAATTAACATCCAGAAATCCATGACATTTTTATATACCAATAATAAATTCTCAGAAAGAAAAATTTTTTTTAAATCACATTTACCATTGCAACAAAAAAATTAAGACTCTTAGGAATAAAATTAACCAAGAAACTAAATGGGATACTTGGAACACTATAGGATGTTGAAAAAAGAGATAGAAGAAGATATAAACAAGTGGACGAATGTACCATGTTCATGGATTGGTAGAATCAACATCATTAAAATGTCCATACTACCCAAAACAATCTATAGATTCAATGCAATCCCTATTAAAATACCAACAGTATATTTCACAGATCTAGAACAAACACTCCAAAAATTTATATAGAATCAAAAACAAAACAAAACAAAACAAAAAAACCAAATAGCCTCAGCAATCTTGAGAAAAAAGAATAAAGTTGGAAGAATCACAATACCAGATATCAAGTTATACTACAAAGCCACTATACTCAAAACGGCCTGGTACTGGCACAAGAACAGGCATATAGATCAATGGAACAGAATAGAGACCCCAAAATAGACCCAAGTCGTTACACTCAATTAATATTTAACAAAGGAGGTAAGGGTATACATTGGATTAGAGACAGTCTCTTTAATAAATGGTGTTGGGGAAATTGAAGAGATACATGCAAAAAAATGAAACTAGACCACCAACTTACACCATACACAAGAATAAACTTAAAATGTATAAAAGACTTAAATGTAAGCCATGAAACAATAAAAATCCTAGAAGAAACCATAGGCAGCAAAATCTCAGACATCTTTCTTAGCAATATGTCTACAGATACATCTCCTAGGGCAAAGGAAACTAAAGAGAAAATAAACAAATGGAACTACATCAAAATAAAATGCTTCTGAACAGCAAAAGAAACCATCAACAAAATGAAAAGGGAGCCCACTGCATGGGAGAACATATTTGCCAATGATTTGCCCAATAAGGGGTTAATTTCCAAAATATATAGGGAACTCATACAACTTAACAAAAGGAAGACAAACAATCCAATTACAAAAATGGGCAAAGGACCTAAACAGACAATACTCCAAAGTGGACATACAGAAGGCCAAGAGACATATGAAAAAATGCTCAAAGTCACTGATCAGCAGAGAGATGCAAATTAAAATGACAATGAGGTATCATCTCACACTTGTTAGAATCGCTACCATCAACAAAGGACAAGTGTTGGTGAGTCTTTGGAGAAAAGGGAAACCTAGTACAGCGCTGGTGGGAATGCAGACTGTACAGCCATTATGGAAAACAGTATGGAGTTTACTCAAAAAATTAAAAATGGAACTCCCATTTGACCCAGTGATCCTACTCTTAGGAATGTATCCTAAGAATCCTGAAACACTAATCAGAAAGAATATATGCACCCCTATATTCATAGCAGTGAAATCTACAATAGCTAAGATCTGGAAACAGCCTAAGTGCCCATCAGCAGATGAGTGGATTAAAAACTTGTGGTACATTTACACAATGGAATACTACGCAGCTGTAAAAAAGAAAGAACTTTTGCCATTTGCAACAACATGGAGAGACCTGGAGAGTATTAAGCTAAGTGAAATATGCCAGTCAGAGAAAGACAAGTATCACATGATCTCACTCATATGTGGAACCTAATGAACAAAATAGATACAGAGACATAGAAGAATGGAACAGACTGTTGAATCACAGAGGGAAGGTGAGAGAGGCTAGTTGGGTCGGAAGAGATCAACCAAAGAACTTGTATGCATATATGCATAACCCATGGACACAGACAACAGGGTAGTGAAGGCCTGGGGTAGGGGCTAGAAGAGGTCAATAGGGAAAAAAAGGGGGACATATGTAATACTTTTAATAATAAATAATTTTTTAAAATAATAAAATAAAATGCAAATTTTGGGGAAGGCATTCTTATCAAAAGAAAAAAGACAGCCATCTAAGGAAATCATTTTAACTTACTTCAGCTATTTCTTTCTAAATTAGTAAATTTAATCAAGTTATTAAATATCTAGATATTTTGAAATAATATGGAATATTAAGACATTGATTGCTTAACAAGTCTTGAGTTCGCTTGCTTTGGGCTTTTGCAGAGAAGCTGTGGACTAATTTTGGAGCTGTTAATAAATGTCTAGTGCTTTGTCATAGACGTGTGTCTTGAAAGTGTGTCTGCCAATAGAGAAACCTATGTTTATAAAGGTTATAAAATTTGTTCATAAAAGTCCATCTAGGGAATACTGGTTTCTTACTTTTTGGTTATCATTGGGAATTGAGGTTTCTAAAAATTAGAAATTCTAATTAAGTTGGAAAGAAATTATATGTGTTTTGGTAATAGAAGGCCTCATGAGGTATGGAGATTCGTTTTTGAAAGGGAAGAAAGTGAGTTGTTCTAAGGATAGTTATTTCAGAATGGATAAGGTTTTGTGAAAATTGTAGAAAAGTTTGTAAAAGGTTGTGAAGGTTATACAAGTTTGTGACAGTTTTAAGTTTATAAAGAAAAGAACCCAGCCTGGCTCTCTCCTGTTGCTTAATTCCTTGTGTGGTAGGCAGTTAGACAGACATGAGAAAAGCAAGGACCAGGTACAAGAAGGTCACCAGGGCAGAAAGCCCTGGGTGCCTAGCAAAGGACAATTGTAGGGTGGGACCTCCTCCCCAGGGTGACCTTTCTTCCCCTAGTATGTTGCTGGTCATGTGGTTTGCATCTCCTGATCTCTCTTCCCTAGAGGCCTCAGTTGTATTCCAGCCCCAGGCCCGAAGAAGTAGCACAACCAGACTGTGCACAGCTGTGGCTGCCCTCAGGACCAGCTGCACTGCATAATGACCCCCTGCCCTGGTGCAGGGCCAATCAATCCGTGGAGACGTAGACCCTGAAAGGGTCTGGAAAACTGCTGAGTATTCTGGAAAGCTGCTGAATATTCTATTGAGATCTTCTCCTGGGACCTCCCTGAAAATCACCCTTAAAACCCTTAGGATGGAGGACCCATCAAGCTCTCCCTCCTGAGAGCACACCCACACCTCCGCCTTCCTCATTCCTCTCCCACTCCCCCCAGGCACATCACCTTTACCTTCCTCACTGCTAAGTTCCAAGGACCCTTCCTTTGCCACGATAACTTGTTTCCTGAGCCTGTTTCTTCTATGAATACTTTTTCCACCTCTCTGATTTTATAAATAAATGTTCTCTTATAGTTTGAGTCTTGACTCTGAATTCTTTCCTAGCTAAACTCAAGAACTGAGGTTGCTGAACCCAGATCTGGTCTGACCCCACTGGTCTAATACCTGGTGCCTCTCCAACCACACCCAACACTTACTAGTAAATTGGAGCCAAGACTTTGTTTCCACCACTCGGTCACAGACCTTGAAGCTTTTATTGAGAGTCTCATCTTCATGCTTGGTAATTAGGACCTTCCCTCCCCTTTTCCAGTCTTGTTAAGAATTATCAAGGGCAAATGAAGAAAAAAAAATCTTGCATTTTCTCTGCAAAAATTAGTAATTTGAATTATGTGTATAGTCTTTGTGATTTGTGCTTGTCTGTGTTATATGTGGTATGTTTTCTGCCTAGGTGGCACTATTCTAGGGTATGATATTTTGTTGGCCTAAAGAAATTAAATACTTATATGGGTCAAGCAGGATCCCGTGGTCTGAACAGAATTTTTAATAGTAAAACTGGTTTAAATTTGATTATTGTCTTTTAAAGTTATTACCATAAAATATGTGTTTCTTTTACCTAGATTTACAAAAAGTTTATGATATAATCTTTTGGTTAAGTATATTTGACAACCTTCCCAAAGTTTAAACTTTAAGACCTTTTTAAATGAGAGTTTGATGGGGTTGGAAATACAATATTGGGGACCAGCTATAATTGTAAGAAATGTTAACCATGCTCTGTTAACCATGATTGTTTTGTTCTGATTAAAGAAGGCACATTCTAATCTGGCTGGGAGTTGCACGTGGGACCTGGGAGCTCACCTGGAAATGTAATCCACTGTCCTCCTTGGAAAGCTGCCTATTATCATGGAAAGATTAACACCTTTGTTGCAGAAATAAGAACCCTCAGCCCTTTGCCTATTGCCATCCCTTTGAAGACCCCCAGCCCTTTGCATACCCACAGGCCTTTGCAAATCTCCAGCCCTCATTACCTGTAAACTGCCATTTAACATATCCTTTTGCCTACTTCCTCATATAATCTTTGTCCTTCTACCCAATAGAAGCATCTGGCTTATGGTGGGGGGGCAGAGCAGGTTTTTGTGGATGACCTGCTGCTCTCCCATACTGTCAGCATTATTAAAATAAATGCTCGTATATGATTCAACCCTGTCTCTGCTGAATTGGCTCCAGTAGTGACAGGCAGCCTGGACCCATTGATTGTCCAGTTTACATATTCTGGCAACCAGGAAGGGATGTAAGTGAGATACTCCTCTGGATTGAGTCCTTGTTAAAAAAAAATTCTGGATCATTTCTAATTTTTGAACCACCATGATCTGAGTCTTTTTGCCGCTTGTCTTACATTTTGCTTTTCTGCATCTAGTATAACATTTACATACCAGGAACAAAAGCAACAATATTAAATCAGTAATACTGATTTGGAAAATGTCTAATACTATACAGGAAAGTTCTGAGAGAAACAAGCATCCTAGCCAACTGAAAACCCTTTACATGTATTATCACAATTTTTTTATTAATTTAATTATATGTTTTCTTTTTTATCCACTGTCACTTGTACCTTATGATGTGTTTGGCCAGATGAATTAAAATTCTCTACAATTTCATTATCATAGCTGATAATCAGAATATCATTGTCTAGGAGGTGGGAAAGATTAGCAGGTACCCAAGTTAAATCTTTCATATCTAATGTGGGAGGGGGATTCTGAGGAGACAGCTATTATTTCCACTAGGAAACCATAAGTAGGATAATAACAATATAAAAATCATTTTATATACATTCAATCAATAACAATTAGGTGACGTAAGAATAAGGTTTGAGCAGCATCAATCTGTGAGCATACAGGCCTTGTTGACGTGTTAGGATAGCTGTCTACCTCCACAGTCGGCAGCTTCTCACCCTTGAGGTGAAGGCAAGTGTCAGAGACGGGGCAGATGTCCATTTGTGATTAGGTTCCTGGTAAGGTAAGGTCCATTTTAACACTGCAGGAGAGAGTCTTGAGTTGATGTCTTTTCCGGTGGACAAAAATCTCCTGGTTGTAAGTTGTGGTCTTTGAAGTCTTTATCTCCTAGGAGTACTATCAGTTCCTATAATAATGCAAAATGTCTGCTTTTTAGTTTCCTTCTATTTGGAAAACAAAACTAAAATTCATTTAGTCCCCTAACCAATTTTGCTTATCCTGATTATTTGCCTGTATTTTCATGAATTCAGTTATTCCTTGGAGTTCTATAAAATCTTCTTCCAGATCAAAGATACGACCTGCTTAGAAGCCTGCAATTTAGAGTAAGTCAGAGTCCTTTATATGGATTTTTCTAAAGATATAATATACCTGCAACTGCACCAGCGTACAACAATGACTGCCAATAAATGACAAAAGTTGAAGTGGCCTGGTTATGAGAGTGGGGAAGGACATGTAATGAGAATAGCGCCACAGTTGTCTAAGAATCATTCGCCTTACTGACTACAGATAAGAAGTTTCCTTACGGACCCTGGGAAACTGGAGGATGATACAAGCCTGTAAAAGATAAGACATCTCAGAGTCCAGATGGGTCCATTACTCAGAAAAGAAATAAAGTTTTGAGCCGAAACCGGTTTGGCTCAGTGGATAGAGCGTCGGCCTGCGGACTCAAGGGTCCCTGGTTCGATTCCGGTCAAGGGCATGTACCTTGGTTGCGGGCACATCCCCAATAGGGGGTGTGCAAGAGGCAGCTGATTGATGTGTCTCTCTCATCGATGTTTCTAACTCTCTATCCCTCTCTCTTCCTCTCTGTAAAAAATCAATAAAATATATTAAAAAAAAAAAAAATAAATTTTTGAGAAGGACAGGACACTCTTTGATTTGGTTGCTGCACCTAGACCTTGACCTCCTACGGGGGGTTTTCTCAGGAACGGGCTGAGCTGTTTGTAACATCATAGAAGATTAGTCACCTTGTTATCAGACTTGGAGCTCCTGAAGGCCAGACTGCAGACTCTACCTTCCCCTTTTTCTGTTTTACACTTGCAGTTCGAAGCTGCATGTAGCTATCTTCTCCCTCTTGTGCATATAACCAGCCAAAGAACAAGGGGGGATCAGAGCAGATTTTTGTGGGTGACCGACTGCTCTCCCATACTGCCAGCTGTATTGGAATAAACACTCACATATGATTCAACCCTGTCTCCGCTTAATTGGCTCAAGTGGTGACAGGCAGCCTGGACTCCTTGCTTGTCAGTTACAGTTATAGATTTGATTATAAAGCAATTGATTAAAAAGAAAACCTTGCTTTTCTATAAGATATAATATTATAAGACAATTTCTTGGTAAATAATTACTATAAAAAGGCATAGAGAATAATATAAAGTCTATATGTATTTAGATACAATACACAATTTCAACATACAAAGAACAAATAATATGTAAGATTTTAAAACATTGTACATGGCTTATTGGAAGTGTGCATTGAGCATTGGAAATAATTCATAAACTCCCAATGTGTGGACCAGGAATATCTAAATATCTCTCCCAGACAGGGAGGGAATCATCGTTCTTGGCTTGTCCAGTGTCACTGACTGGACACCTACTACCCCTGAGAGTTTCCTGTTTGAACTTGCTCTGAATCTTTGCAAGTTCCTTTCTAGAGCAGACTGAGATTTCTAGAACATACATTTTAATAAAACATATGTATACAAATAGAACACACTTATTGTTAGAAGACTCCCAGAAGTTAGACTCCCCAGAGCAAGGACAATGGGCCAGGTAGAGAAGCTCACCAGGGCAGAAAGTTCCAGATGCCTAGAAAGGGGCAAACTGGGAAAACAAGAACCTCACCCCCAGCGTAACCTTTCCTCCCCTAGCATATCAGGCAGTTTAGAATCTCGGACCTTTTCCTCCCTAAAGATAGCATCTAGGCCTCAGTTGTATTTCAGCTCCAGGCCCAGAAACCAAACAAGTGACGCTATGGCTGCCTCAGGACCAGCTTTCACCTCCCAAGTCACTCAACAGGGTTCATCAGCCTTGGGTATCACACACAAACTGCAGTCAGCATTTTAATCAAACACTGATTGTAATTAATGATTTGGCATGTGCTAGGGATTTTTCCCCTGCATTCCTTCTTAGCTGGAGACAGAGCTCTACACAAAACATGGATGATCAACATGGATGGGACCCTGGGACGTGCTTCTCATCACTCCAACTGCTCAGACGCTGGCAGGGGTAAAGCCCTCGATCTATCACACCAGAGTAGGATGGGCACCAGAAGGGGAAGCAGGGGTGATTAAACCCAAGAATACCTCCAGGAGGAACCTAGGGAGAGCAGACCTTTACATCTTGCTTCGTAGGAGTTGGGACACCTAATGCTAATATACAACTCATTCTATTCATTTGGGGAAAAAAGTTACTTATGGGGAACTTTATGCGTTGGGACCCACTGCCCGGGAAAAGGATGGAAGGATGTTTTCTCTAAAGGTTGTTGCGGTAGCTCCCTATGGCGAATGTCTGACTTTTACTGGGTGTTCTAGTGATTGTCTTTCAGTACCTAATGACTACAAGATGAATTGTTCTGATAATTTCACCCTCTCTTATACTAAACTGCTGGCTGATAGGTTTCTGATATGTGGGGTAACTGTTTATTCATATATCCTTGCCAACAGCACCAGGGTGCCTTGTTCCTTCGGATGACTGGCAGAAGATAGAGACTCAATTAAGAATAATTATTAACATGCCCTAGCCGGCTTGGCTCAGTGGATAGAGTGTCAGCCTGCGGACCGAGAGGGGGGGGGGACCCGGGGGGGACCTGGGTTCGATTCCAGCCGAGGGCACATGCCTGGGTTGCGGGCTTGATCCCCAGTGGGGGGTGTGCAGGAGGCAGCCCATCAATGATTCTCTCTCATCATTGATGTTTCTATCGCTCTCTCCTTCTCCCTTCCTCTCTGAAATCAATAAAGAAATATATATTTTTTAATAAAACAATAATTATTAACAAATAGAAAGAGGAGGGAAATGTTAGAACTGTAGGGCAATATAATCCTTCATGGCCATTGGTAAGCTTCCCGCCCCAGGAGGACTAAAAAAGACCAGAAAAAAAGACTTGCTGGACACCAGGAGTCAGACCATGTAAGGAATTGAAACTGTCCTAAAAACACACCTGATTGCACATCCACATTCCATCCGCATTCCAAGCCCCTTGGTTTCTCTCTCGGCTGTCCAAAACAACCGCAAGGGCTCTGGGCGCTGGCTGACCAAGCCTTATGGGTGCTCCTCCGGAAGAGCCTGTTAGTTTAATTACAGTCGAGTTGGGGTTTGCCTAGGGGGCTCCTGCAGGTCATAAGGAGTGACCTCTGACACCTTCACAAAGATTCTTAGTCACCTAAGAGCACTCGAGATTCGAGATTCGAGATTCGGGCCGGAGGGAGGATGTGCCCCTTTATCTGAGGAGCTAAAAGAGTTCAGCTCTCATTTATACAGCAAAGGTTTTTGCTCGGACTCTCAGAAAGCATTTCCAATTGAAAAGCCAGAGTTGAAAACCAGCCACCCATTTTTCCTCCTGTCTTGCCTTAAACTTAGTTCCACCTCAAGGATTTAAAAATACAGCTCAAATAAAGTCAGACCCTCTACCACAAGCAAGGGAAGGTCCTTGATCCAAAAGACAACTCGCCCAAGTTTACCCAATGGACAGGAGTCAGAGGGCTCAGCAGACCCTTTGCTGGATCCTAGCACCAGGTCCGGGTCTGCAGGGTGGTCCTGGGTGAGCTTCTTTGGATTCCTGCTGCACTATGCCAAGTAATGTTAATGTAAGAATCACTCAAACCTGTGAAGAATTTTTTGTGAGTTTATTTGAGCCAAACTGTCAACGAATGCCTAGAAGCAGATTCTCAATGAATTAAGATAATGCTCCAGAGAATGGCAGTTTCACACCTAGTTTTATATATTACAATCAAAAAAGGATATATAAGTGGGTTACATGAAGTCCATTGGTGATAGATTAAGGAGGTGGGAGAAAGCAAAGCGGGGAAACCTCTAGGATTGAATGAAAAGTAAAATTATAGAAACATACATCTTTTACTTAGGTGGGTGCAGGGTAGTTATTAACTCAATAACAATTAGGGGATTTGTTGTCTCCATAGAGTGGTTCCTGTGCTTTGAGGGGTCTGGAAAAAGGAAATTTCCTTTTCATTACAATGATATGCTATCGTAGATGGAAAAAGACAATAGACAGGTTCAGTTAAGGTAAAGATTGTCCTTTGTTAGTGAAGATACTGACCTAGGACACGACTACTCACCATAAACTGCTTTTTAGTTAAAAAAGTTTTAATTTCAGACTACCCTTTGTGGTTAGTTTAGGCCTCTGAGTTTGCAACACCACCACACAGGCCTTCCCTGAGCTAGTCAGGTTAGTATGTGGCCTCTTTGCATCCACAATTGGAAGACTACGATGAAAATCTCCATTCTCCCCAAATTATCTATAGAATTATGAGCTTCCAGATTGAATTCTAGTCATTTTCTTTAACTTGACAAGCCAGTTCCAAAATTAAACAGTTTAGCAAAGGACCCTAAAGAAGAGTCTCAATGAAGCAACTGTCATACTAGCTGTCAAGATATATCCTAACTGTCCCAGCCGGTGGCTCAGTTGGTTGGAGCGTCACCCAGTAAACCAAAAGGTTGCGGATTCCTCTCTCTCTCTCTCTCTCTCTCTCTCTCCCCCTCTGTCTCTCTCTCTCCCTCTCTCCCTTTCTCCCTCTCTCTTTCTCTCTCTTTCTCTCTCAAATCAATAAGCATATCCTTGAGTGAGCATTTTTTTAAAAAGATGGTTCCGCCCTGGCTGGTGTTGCTCAGTGGTTAGAGTATCGGCCCATGCACCAAAGGTCATGGGTTTGATTCCTACTCAAGGGCATGGACCTGGGTTGCAGGTTTGCTCCCAGCCCCTGGTCAGGGCATGTGCGGGAGGCAACCAGTCGATGTGCTGCTCTCACATCTCATGTTAATTTCTTTAATGGTTAATGGTCTATTCATATTATCCATTTTTTCTTGACTCAGTTTTAGTGATGGACATTTCTCTAGATAACAGTCAATCTAATCTAAGTTTTAGAAAATATTGGCATAGCCCTAACTGGTTTGGCTCAGTGGATAGAGCGTCGGCCTGTGGACTTAAAGGTCCCAGGTTCAATTCTGGTCAAGGGCATGTACCTTGGTTGTGGGCACATCCACAGTGGGAGGTGTGCAGGAGGCAGCTGATCGATGTTTCTCTCTCATTGATGTTTCTGACTCTCTATCCCACTCCCTTCCTCTCTGTAAACAAACAAACAAACAAACAAACAAAAAATATTGGCATAGCCCAGTCGATGTGGTTCAGTGGTTGAGCATTGACCTATGAACCAAGAGGTCACAGTTCAATTCCCAGTCAGGGCACATGCCTGGGTTGAAGGTTCAATCCCTGTAGGGGGATGTGCAGGAGGAGGCCAATCAATGATTCTCTCTTATCAATATAAATATATATATATATTTAGTTATTGTTATTAATCCTCATCTGAGGATATTTTTCCATGGATTTTTAGAGAGAGTGGAAGGTAGGGAGAGAGAGAGAAAGAGAGAGAGAGAGAGAAACATCAATGTGGGGAGTTTCCACACACGCTCCCCAACCAGAACCAGGGATGGGACCTGCAACTGAGGTACATGCCCTTGTTGGGAATTGAACCCAGAACCCTTCAGTCCATGGGCCGACACTCTATCCACTGAGCAAAACCAGCTAGGGCAATAAAAAATATACATTTTTTAAAATATTGGCATACATTTCATGGTTGTCTCTGATAAATTATAAAATTTATCCTGTATTCCCCTGATATGTGCTCTTTAAATTTATATCAATATATCTATTCATCCCTTTCTCTCTCTCAACACCATGGTTTGGAAGGGAATGGCACAGGATAGGGGGAAACATAACAAAGATCCTTTACTTGACTGGACTTTAGCCAGGCTCCTCTGAGCCCTCTGCCCAACTAAGACTGACCTTGGGTACGTCTCCGTCCTTGTGGAGTCCAGATTTAGCAAGAATCCTGCTAAGGCAGTTTAGCCAGAATACTCCTCCCTTGATATCTGATCAGCCTCCATATCTGACCATTTCCTCATCCCTCAGCATTCCAGGTAATACCTGGTTACGCTAGCCTGCCTCTGGTAAGAATCCTGTTAGGTCCATTTAGCAAGAATTACTCCACCCTCCTGGTAATTTTCCATCCAATTGATGGCCCATCCTGCTCCTTGGCTGTAAATCCCCACTTTTCTTTGCTGATTTGGTATCGAGCCCAATCTCACTTCCCTGTTGCAAAACCCAGTGCAGTAGTCACTTTGGATAGAGTGTGCCCTATGGTCTTTCACAAGTGAGAGAATAATTTTTTTTTTAACACATGTAAACAAAAAGTACAATATGGTCAAGGAGTGCTATAGGATATTCCATAGAAGGGGCTCTGGGGTTACACAGGAATCAATTAAATGCATGGTAGGGTTTGTGGAGGTCCAAGAATTTGGAAAATATTGAGAAAAATGGTAGTACCCAGGCTTGGTGAGGAGTGGGGCGCAGGCAGTGCTAAGCACTGTTAAGACCAAACTGATGGAGGGTGTTTGGGGCAGTTCAATAGCACTCAGTTACACATGTGCACATCCTAAGAGGGAGCAAATACATTTCTGGACACTCCCTCACAGAAGGTACAAGCACACCGCGTCAAACATCCACAGAGTTCACTGCAGCCGCATCCGAATGGTCATTGAATCAGTGCCACTTGAGTCCCAAATACAGCAAACAGCAATTGAGCATTTGCTGCTGTGCAACAAGGCGTCCCATTCTCAGCCTGTGGTGGTGGTGTGGCTGCTAACCCCAAACTCAAGCCTTTGCACATTTTAGGGTTCTGTCCTGAGGATGAATTTCTGGGTCCAGTTAGCACCTACGTTTGTTTAAAATAGCACAAGTTGAGTTTAGCTGCAAAGGGGGCTGTGTCAGCTCATGGAATTGGAAATCTGGCTACAAACTGGGCTTGGGCATGATGTGGTCCAAGCAAGTCTCCAACAATCTCACTGCATCTCCTGACAGTAGGGGAGGTGATGGTTTAAAAGAAGAAAAAAAAAATCAGTGGTGGGAATGGGGAGTGTAGAGCGAAGGAGAGGAAGAGGCTGTAAGTTTTGACCTTGGACTCTTCAAACTTTACATCACTTTGTTTCCGGTCCCTCCTCTATTCCCAGTGCTGCGTGCACTTCATCCTGTGACATGGTGTTGATGATGGATGGGTGAGGCATGTGACTGAAATTTTAGGGACCAGTAGTCTTCAAGGACATGACCCACGATGTGGCTCCTGAACCCTCTCATAGAGGCCTATACAGAGACATGATGCTGGAGAACTGCAGGCACCTGCTCTGAGCAGGTAAGAACAGATTCCACATCCTCACACAGCGCCTTGTGGTGGGGCCCCTATCACCTCAGGTGTCAGGGCTGTGGGAGGCTTAAAGTGCCCATAAAGGTCACAAAGCCCCAAGCTCATAACTTTGGGTCTAAAACTCAGGAACCAGGGTGTATGAACCCCTAATAAATAGAGAAATAGATGTTCTTTTTCCCACCTGGGCAAAGATTTTTCTTTTAAAAGTTGTAAATGGGTAGTTTCAGTGGGTTGCTTCTGAAGACTTGTCTTACCTGACTTTGAGAAACTTCAAAGATCATGTGTGGCTAATACTAAATTTGGGGTAATTTATCTCCTGCATTTTTACAGGCCCTTATGGCTTCCCTCATTCTCTGGACCAACTCTTCAAAGTAGACTTTATATCCCAACTGGGCCCAGAAGAACACCTTCGTATGATGGAGAGAAAACCCTCCCTAGAGGTAATGACTAGATGGGAATCTCCAGCTCTGTAACACTTGTCAGCACTGCCCAGGGTAGGAGTCACACCCCACATGTAGTTACTGAGCTATTGAAACAGGACTAGTCCAAATGGACATGTGCTATGAGTGTAAACGCCTACTGGATCTCAAAGGCTTAGAATTAAAAAAGTGTAAAATATCTCATTAATACTTTTATGTTGATTATATGTTGAATTATAATATTCTGAATTAAATAAAATACCATGACATTAATCTGCTTATTTATTTATTTATTTATTTATTTATTTATTTATTTTAAATATATTTTTATTGATTTCAAAGAAAAAGGGAAAGGGAGAGTTTGGGAAACCGCCTATTGTCTTCACTAGCAGAGAGGTGTGGACTAGGAGCCTGGAATGCTAGTGACCCTTGAGCCCTGGCAATGGTCAGAGCTATGCACCCACTGTTTAGTGGAGACAATGGTAGCTGAAGCAACTTCCCCACCAGACAGTCTTGTAAATCCTTACTGATAAGATAGTCTTACTGATAAGATAGTCTGTTACTGGAAATTGCCTGCCTAAGGGCTATAGGGGTATCCCAAATTGAATAAAAGGATGGCAAGGCCTGAGCCCAAGCAGAGTCCTTCCTCTTGGGATGGGCTCCTGCCTGGCCCCCCAATTTCCAAATTATTATTTCTTGTCTCATGTCTTTCATTTGCACACGGCCCCTCTTCCAGATCCCGAACCCTGAACCCTGAACCACGTGGAACGTGGGTTTTCACAGGAGAGATAGAAACATTGATTTGCTGCCCCCTGCATGCCCCCTATTGGGGATCGATCTCGCAACCTGGGCATGTGCCATTGACTGGAATCGAACCTGAGACCCTTCAGTCTGCAGGCCGGATGGTCTACCCACTGAGCCAAACCAACTAGGACTAGTTTTACTTTTAAATGTAGTGTATTAGTTGGCTAGGTTTCTTTTCTATTACAAAGTTTTACAAACTAAATGGCTTAGAACAACAGAAATGAATTATCTTACAGTCTTGACGGCCCGAAGTTCAAGATCAAGGTTTTGTTAGGATTGGTTCCATCTGAGGCCTAGAGGAAACATCTATTCATATTTCTCTCCAGGCTTCTGTGGTGTTCCTTGGCTTGTGGCAGCATAATTCCAACCTTCACATGGCCTTCTCCTTGGGTCTCTGCCTCTGAGTCCAAATTTCCTCTAAAAAAAAACAAACATTTTTATTTATTTCAGAGAGGAAGGGAGAGGGAGAGAGAGATAGAAACATCAATGATAAGAGAGAATCATTAATCAGCAATCTCCTACACGTCACCCACTGGGGATCAAGCCCACACCTAGGGCATTTGCACTAACTGGTTTGGCTCAGTGGATAGAGCATCAAAAGGTCCCAGGTTCGATTCCTGTCAAGGGCATGTACCTTGGTTGCAGGCACATCCCCAGTAGAGAGTGTGCAGGAGGCAGCTGATCGATATTTCTCTCTCATAGATATTTCTAACTCTCTATCCCTCTCCCTTCCTCTCTGTAAAAAGTCAATAAAGTATATTTAAAAAAATGTTTATCCTTGAAAACTGGTAGTTAAAGCCTGTGAGCAGCAATGTGTAATCAATTACAAGAAGAAAACTGAAAAACACACAAGCATATGGAGGCTAAATCACATGTTAGTAAACAATGAATGGGTTAACAATGAGATCAAGAAAGAAATCAAAAGATACCTTGAGACAATGAAAATAAAAATACAATAACCCAAAATCTATGAGACACCGTGAAAGCAGTCCAAAGATTAAAATTCATAGCAATATAGGCTTTCCTCAAGAAACAAGAAAAATCTCAAATAAACAGTCTTACCTTACACCTATAGGAACTAGAAAGGAATAACAAAGAAAGCCTAAAGTGAGTAGAATGAAGGAATAAGGTCAGAGAGGAAAGAAAAGAAATAGAATCTAAAGAATACAAAAGATCAATAAAGTCAAGAGCTGGTTTTCTGGAAAGATAAATAAGATTGATAAAGCAAACCAGACTCATCAAGGAAAAAAAAAAGAGAGAGTCATAAAAAAAAAGTGAGAGGATTCAAATAACTAAAATCAGACATAAAAGAGAAGAAGTAACAACTGATACCACAGAATTATAAATAATTATAAGAAAATATTACTTACAAGTATATGTCAACAAATTTAAACAATCTCAAAGAAATGGATAAATTCCTAGAAACATGCAATATTCCAAGACTGCATCAAGAAGAAAGAGGCAATCTGAACAGACCAAATAAACTAATGAAATCGAAGTACTATTCAAAAACTCCCAACAAACAAAAGTCCTAAACTGGATGACTGCACAGGTGAATTTTACCAAACAGTCAAAGAAAAGTGAACACCTATTCTTCTCAAACTATTCCCAAGAAATTCAAGACAAGAAAGACTCATAAACTCCTATTATGAGGCCAGCATTATCCTAATCTTCGTATCAATGAACAGGACCACGCTAAAGCAGCCTTTTCCTCGGAGGGGCTTATGCTGACTAATCCACACAACCACGTACACTGTCAGCAGTACGCTGAGGTGAAACACACCTAAGGATGAATTGAATACCTTGAACTTCCAAGAAACTGTTCTGCACAGGCATGGAAACTGAGCAGCAGCAATATGAGAACTTTGTTTGGACTTTACATCTGAGCAAGTCATATTTCTTCTAACCCAAAAGCAAGTGCAAACACAGAAACGAACAATATGCTAGTTGGGCAGCTAGTCAAACAAACAGAGCTTATCAGTGTGCAGGTCAAAGGAAGAAGGAAACCACATGCTCTCTAAAGGCAGTTGAAGACATGTTGAAAATACAGTTGATTACCCAGCCTTAAGGTTTCCAAACCTCTTTCACATTATCTTTCACAACTGCACAATTGAACTTACTCGTCTGTGACTTATTTACTGAATGCCCAGTGCTATCTACACTAATAAAAGAGAAAGATGCAAATTGACTGTACCTTTGTGACAACCACCAGCCAAACAGGAATGAGTATGCAAATTAACCCAACAAAGATGGTGGGTTAATTTGCATACACAGGCGCTGAGTGTCCCACACCACCCCAGCAGCTCCGGGTCTCTGGGCAGTGTGGGAAGGCAGCCCCAGGCCTGAGCGAAGCAGAAAGGCAGCTCTGGCTGGAGCGAAGGCAGTGCCTGCAGCCAGGGGAAGGAAGGATAGAGAGCCAGAAACATCGATGAGAGAGAAACATCGACCAGCTGCCTCCTGCACACCCCCCACTGGGGATGTGCCTGCAACCAATTGTACATGCCCTTGACCAGAATCAAACCCGGGACCCCTCAGTCCGCAGACCGATGCTCTATCCACTGAGCCAAACCGGTTTCGGCAGAATTGGTTTATGTTTTAAAACCCTCAGCATAATAGGCTGACAGAAATTAAGAAATAGTAACAAAACCTAACCCAGTTTCCAGTGCAACATTCCCCATGGATAAGATGATGCTAATTTTTGCCAGAGGAATAAAGAAGTCAATGACATACATAAAATGGATGAGTATTTATATGATTGAAGATATTCTTATGTTTCTAATGAGAATGATTGCAGCTGCTAAGGAAAAAAGACTTTATGGTTAACACTGTAAAAAAAATCACATATTTATTTTAGATGAAGGAGCTTCATGAGCCAACGTGTAGAAAAATGGTTTAAGGAAATTAAATATGTATAATCAATTAATCATACTTGCCTTCCTCCATACTACTTAACTGAAATATTTATAATTCAAAAATTACTCCCACAACCATCTTGATTACATACAACCCAATACGGCAGATGGAGAAAGATATAAGAGCATAACAATTAAATAAATTTCTTTAAACCCAATACAGTCTATGGCCTGTTTCTGTGCTGAGGTCTGGGCCCTGGGGGGCAGCTGGGCTGGATGGAGAAAGCACACTGCATGCAGAGGGGGTGGGGAGGGCATCTCTTTGGGGGAAAGCAGCTGCCAGCCCAGGCCCTTGAGCCTGGATCCAGGATTAGAGAAGTGGTAAGGGTGGGGGAGGGCAGGGCCAGAGGCTACAGTGGTGGACTTAAGAGTCCTGAGTGACAAGGCTGACCACCTGCCTCATAGGAGAACCTCCAGGGAGGCTGAGTCCACACTGTGGGTGAGTTGAGGAGACAATCCCTGGCCTGAGGGAGGGACATGGAAAGGGACCAGAGTAGAAATGAGAGCCTAGAGGGTGTGAATGCACAGCGTGCAGAGAAACCTTCTAAAGGCTTCCAGATGGCATCTTTTTGGTCACTGGGGCCAGGAAGCCTGGATCCTCCCCCTTCTTCAGGTATTCTCAGCACCTCCTCGGGTGGCTGGAGGAGCCGTGAGCTACATGCTCCCGGTGGGGAAAAGTCTTAAAATGTGGACTGATCTGTGCATGTTCCTTTGAATATACAACTGTTCAATCCTAGTTGGTTCAGCATCCAACCAGCGTAACGGGCATGCTCAGAGGACAAGTGAAGAGCACATTACACTGTGGAGGTCCTTTATGTCAGATGAACTGTATGTGAGCAAGTAGCTCTGACCCCAGAAGAGGACCCTGCCTCAAGTTTACCGCAGCCGTCTAAGGTCCTGGTCCCCAACCTGAGTCACTCCCGTGGGCTCTGCAAGCTCCAAGGACACCCTGCTTCTCTATCCCCTTCCATCAAGCACCCCAACACCCACTGCCAGGCTGCTCCTCAGCCTTCATTCAGTGCCTCCTTCCTGTGCATTTACTCCCAATTGCAGTCTCAGGATCAAGGCGACATTTTGCATTTCTATGGTGCTTCCTGGTGAAGTGGAAATGGGGGGACCCAGACCGGCCTTGGGGAAGGAGCAGCACCAGTCTCACCCTAGTCAGAGCCCTGAAAACCTTGGCCCTCAATCTGGAAACCGAGATGGATCCCTGGACTCTAACCGCTGTGTTATCCCCAACACCCACCTGCCCACCTTTCCCACCCTCCCCCCAGGCTGGAGTTTCTGGAATTTTGTAACCCTCCTTAGATCTGACACAGGGCACCCCGACTTCCTTCCTTCTTAGAATCTCCTCCAGCCTTTTCTCCAGCCTTTAGCCTGCCTGAACATTCCTCAAACACCCCCCACACCCCCGCCCCCAGTCTGCTTGCTCTCTGGACTGCCAGTCCCCCAGTGGCTGCTAGTCTCCCTCTCACACCTCTCCCAGGGTCCCATCCCCCCTTCCCCTGAGGCCACCAAGTCCTAAACCCCAGGCTCCTGAGCCTCTAGTCACAAGTGCCTCTGCATTTCTGGCTACCTCTGTTTAGGGTCCATTCTCACACACACACACACACACACACACCACGACTGCCACTCCCACCCCCAACCCGTGTTAAGTGCTTTGCTGTCTTTTCCCCCCATCTAAGCAAGTGCACACCCCACTATGGACTTCCCAAATCAATGATCCCAGGATCAAAGACACTCACCTGAGTCTTCAAGAATCTTATTCTTTCTTCCCCAAAGCCATCCTGACTCTTAAGACCGCACACAGGTCTGGAATGGCTTCCTCTTCCTCCCCAACCCTGTCCTCCAGCTCCAGTGACTCTGTCCTCCTAGGGTGGGCCTGCACCCCCCAACCCCCACCCCACCCCCAATTTGGAGTCCTCAGTCTCTCCTGAACACTTTCTCCCCTCCCTGGGACTCCCAATCCTCTGCAGGACCAACACCTCAGACTTTGTTCTGCAGACACCCATGGCCTGGGGCAGCAAAGTCTCAGGGAAGAGTAAGCCAGCAAAGACTTTACATGCAGCGCTCCCATGTTAGGTGGCTGTGGGAAGAGTAGAGGTTTGCTAAACTTCTGGGGGGTTGTGTTTCTTCAACTCAACATGCCATGTTGGCCCCAAGGTGAGAGGAGAGAAGCTTTATCAAATACCTACACTAGCCCCAGCCGGTATGGCTCAGTGGATAGAGCGTTGGTCCGAGGACTGAAGGGTCCAGGGTTTGATTCCGGTCTAGGTGTATACCTGGGTTGCAGGCTCTATCCCCAGCCCTGGTCTGGGAGGCAACCAATCTATGTGTCTCTCTCACATGGATGTTTCTCTCTGTGTGTCTCCCCTTCTCCCTTCCACTGAATCTAAAAATCAATGGAAAAATATCCTTGTCTGAGGATTAACAACAACAACAAAATGCTTATTCTATGCCAGATGCTATAGGGCACCTTCCCATCTGAGAGAGGCTGGTGGGATCTGGAGAGGGGGATTGGGGTTACAGGCACCAGGCACATGAATTTGCAGAAGTAAGGTGCCCAGGCTTGATTTGTGAGGGGTGCCTGGAAGGAGGGGCAGGGCATCTGAGTCTTGAAAGTGTCCCTGACTCCTCCCTCTCTTCCTTGCAGGACTTCTCAATACCACCTCATGGACTGTGCTAGTGAATATCGCAAACTTTTAGCAGATTTTCAGGCCTCCTGCTCGCCTTTAGGGACTGACTATTTAACTGGACCTGCCGGAAACCGAACATTGTCACTAATAGAGAAATGTGAAAAGGGAATCCGGAAGGCTGGTCAACCTTAATTGCTCTGAATGGTCAGAGCCATTCACTCATTGTTTAGTTGAGACATTGGTAGTTAAAGCAATCTCCACCTGTTAATCATATGTAAATTCTTGCTGATGGTCTATTATTGGAATTTCCTGCCAAAAGGATATGGGTGTTTCCCGTAGCCTCAATAGAAGGGATAGCAAGGCCAGAGCAGTGGTAGTCCTCCCCCTAGAGGTGAACTCCCCACCTGCCCCCCCCCATTTTCCCAAGTTAACTCTTTTCCAGTCTCTTTTTCATTTGTGTGCGGCCTTCTCCAGAACACGGAACCCTGAACCACGCGGGACGTGGAAGGGGCTCCCACATGGACCAGACAAACACCCAGACCCTTTCACATAACCAAATAAAGTCACAGAGTTGCCTTTTTGCTTTGTCCTGTGGTCCATGAGGGTTATGGAGGTGTGGAAGGTGTGAGGAGGGCCAAACATGTCCAGGGAGGTGGAGATCTGGGGTAGGCAGTGGGCAGTGCTCATGGTGAAGTGAGCAGGAGCAGGGGGTGGAGGCAGGAGGATCACTGGCAAAGTGACAGTGTCATGCTCAGCAACCAGGAGGAACAAAAACTCTTTTTCTCCTTCCACTTCCTGTGGAGACTTCAGTACTAGCCTGGGTTCAGGACTTAAATCCTCACAAGATCTCAGTGTGATCTTTCTTCTTAATGATAGACATGATTGCGTTTATTGCTAAGATGCTTTGGTAAGAACACAGAGTAGACTATCAAATGGCATGGCATATAGATTTGTTATCATGTATTTCCTCTTCTCAGTGTCTACAGAATTTTCCTCACCCGACTCTGCAGTACAACCCAGTGGTATCAGTCTAATTCGTGATTATGCCCTTTGAATACTCCCAGGCCTCCAGCTGGTGAGCTGTAATCACCTCTACAGATGCCTCCACCTGATAAATCAACTTTTGGTTGATTACAGTTAATTTTTCTTAGATAGTAAAGATGTCTATTTCTTCTCTTCTTCACACCCTGAGAGGTTCAGGGTGTCATTTGGTTACTTGATATTAGAGATCAGTGTAGGTCAGTGGTTCTCAACCAGGGGAGACTGTACCACCTCCTCTCCTGTCTCCCCAGGACATAGGGCGATGTCAGAGGAAATACTCTTCATACTGGGGCGTGGAGAGTTCTACTGGAATCTAATGGGTAGAGGCCTTGGGATGTTGCTAATCATCCTACAGTACCCAGGACAGCCCCAACAAGAACTACTGGCCCCAAATATCACTGTTGAGTACATGGAGAGCTCAGCTCCTGCCCTGCCCCCAGCGTTCCGAGCAGGCGTCCCCTCTCCCTGCTGTTCTCACCTCTCCTGACCCTGTCCACCCCCAGTCCCCTCCTCTTGCATCTTCAGTTCCAGTGCTTCTGAACCTGCATGTGCTTTTTCTCCAAGGCCAGCCCTAACCTCTCAACCATCCCGCCCCTTTCTCTCCTCCTCTAGCAGGGACACTCCACTAGAGGGCGCTCGCGCTCCTGCTTCAGCTTCTGTGGATCTTTCCATCACCTGAGACAAATGAATGCAAGTGTTTTAAAGCCACAAACCCAGCCCTCAAATACTCTTCAGATTTGCTCAGGGTGAAGCTCCTGCATCAGACATCAGGTTCCACAGGGGAGAACCTCACACAGGAACCAAACCCGGGACTCAAATCATTAGAGAGAGGGATGAACAGTGTAAGCTGGGCACTGAGGACCCTGGTGTCCTCTCCCGGTGAGTGGTAAATACACCACTGCTTTTTATCACTCATCTACTGATGGGCACTTGGGTTGCTTCCATATCTTAACTATTGAAAATAATGCTGCAATGAACATAGAGGTGCATATGTTCTTTCCTATTAGTGTTTTGGATTTCTGTGAATATATACTCAAAAGTGGAATTGCTGTGTCATAGGCAGTTTCATTTTTAATATTTTTATGAATATTTTTATAAATTGTATTGCTTTTTAGAGAGAGAGAGAGAGAGAGAGAGAGAGAGAGAGAAACATCAATGTGAGAGAGAAACATCTATCAGTTCCCTTCCACATGTGCCCAAACCAGGTATTGAGCCTGCAACCTCGGTATGTGCCCTAACCTGGAATCTAATACAACACATTTGGGTGTAGAGGATGATGCTCCAACCAACCATGTCACACAGACCACGGCTCATTTTTAATTTTTGAGGACCCTCCATACTGTTTTTGATGGTGGCTATACCAATCTGCATTCCCACTAACAGTGTACAAGGGTTCCCTTTAATCCACAGTCTCTCCACAATCTCTTGTTGTTAATTGATGACAGCCTTTCTGACAGGTGTGAGGTGCTATCTCATTGTGGATTTAATTTGCATTTGTCCAATGATTAGTGACATTGCGCATCCTTTCACATGTCCATTGGCCACCTGTGTGTTCTCTTTGGAGAAGTATCTATTCAGGTCCTTTACCCATGTCTTGATTGGATTGTTTGTGGTTTTTTTTGGTGTTGAGTTTTATAAGTTCCTTATAAATTTTAGGTATGAAGCCCTTTTCAGATTTATCATCAAACAAATCCTCCTATTCAGTAGATTGTCTTTTTGCTGTTGTTGATGGTTTCCTTTGCTGTGCAAATAAATTTTAGTTTGATGTAGTCCCATTTCTTTATTTTTTTTCTTTTGTTTCCCTTGCCCGAGGCGATCCATCAGAAAAAAAAAATATGTCCAAGATTTTACTGCCTATGTTTTCTTCTAGGATTTTTATGTTTTTGAGTCTAACATTTAGGTAGTTAATCCATTTTGACTTTATTCTTGTGTATGGTGTAAGAAGATGATCTAGTTTCTTTCCTTTTTTTTTTGCATGCATCTATCCAATTGTTCAAGCACCATTTATTGTTTATACATGTTTACAACATTGTATGTTCTTGCCTTCTTTGTAGAATATTAATTGACTATAAAGTCATGGGTTTATTTTCGGGCTTTCTATTAAATTATACTACTTAGGGAAATGTTTCTCAAACTCTTAGTGCTCTTGAGAATTCGTGAAGTGCTTTTTGATATGGAGATTCCTGGACTCCATGTTCTCATGGCCAAACCTGAGATAAATGGGGCGGCAGTGGAGATGTGCTGCCCTCTGGTGGTGAACTCTGCAAGGCCTAGCAAAGGGGTGGGTGTCATTCTAACTTTGGGAAGGAAGGAAGGTGAAGAGTGATTCCATCTACAACAAGAACCTTTGTTAGATATAGAAGACCTCACCATGAATCCTTGAATTTAAAATAAATATTTGTTCAAGGACTCTCAAATTCCCTTACCTTGCTTGATGCAGAGACCCATCACACACACACACACACACACACACACACACACACACACACCTCAGGGAACCTTCATGGTCATGGACAGCACCAGGCAGCCAACAGGAGCAGAGCAAAGAGAGTGACTGGCACCAAAGATGTCCCTGGGCAGTCAGCTCAGAATCTGCTCTGAGGGCTGAGATGGGGCTGGGGAAGGGGCAGCACCTGCAGGAAGTGGGGAGGGGACCAGGGGAGTGGGTACTGCTGACCAGGAAGGAGCACTATTCCCAACAGAGGACACATCTCTCTGCAGCCCTATGAATACAGAGGGGCCCGGGCCTGGCTGTCCCTGCCTCATCCCAACACCAACCCTGAGCCAGGATGCTGAATTTGCAGTCTGCCTCCCAAGTGGGTGAGATTGAAGGTGATGGTGAACTTAAAAGCTTGTCCTCAAAAAATAAGAAAATGTCCATGCATTCTCTATCAAATTCCCAAGACATTCGCTCCTGACATCTAAATTAGCAGGAAGTTCCATCATTTCCTAAGTTCCTGCCCCAAAGGTCCACTTGCAGACACACAAGGTGATAACAATTGTCCCTGCATTTCTCCTTTGTTCAGCTGCTGCCACCTCCTGGTGGGTGATGGTAATCAGGACATGGAGCCTGAGAGCCTGGTCTCACAGCTGACCAGGAAGGCAGGACTGGGCCTCCACACTGGTGGGGTCAGGGGCAACAATGCCCCTTCTGCAGCCCTGGGGGGACTGGGCAGTTGTGCAGACGGGACTGCCCGAGTGTGAGGGGGACAAAGAGTTGATGCAGGACAGATTGGGAAAGGACTGAGGCCTCAGCTGGGAGTACTGAAGGGGAGGTAATGGAATGTTCACAGGGAAAAGGCAGATTCTGCAGATAAAATGCTCTGGCGCACTGACTCATCTGCAGCCGCTAAGCAGGTTGTGTGCCTCCTGCTGGCCCTCATCTCACAGCTCCCACCTCGAGGAATAAGGCTCTCTCCACACGTCCACCTGCCCTCCCTCACCTGTGCTCCTTCACGGTCCATCTACATGAAGGGGTTCTGGGTTAGGGAGGTCCTCATGCTCTCACTTCCTGGGTCCTGATCTGGAGTTGATGTGGAAGCTTGACACCACCTGCTCCCTCAGGTCCTGAGAGAACCTCCCTCACCCACCCTGAGCAGGCCTCCCCTTGAGTGCCATCATTTGGACACTTTCTTCTTTCTATGGGGGTCAGCTGCTTTCTGGCCCTTAGGGAACGTGTGACTCTCTGTGTACAGGGATGAATAACAGAAATAGGCAGAGAGAACTTGCATTAGAGTTCACAGAAGATGATCTAGCTGAACCTTTGAAAGCTTAAAATCCTAGGAGTGTCTATAAAATCAATATTTTCAGACAAAACACAAAGGTGGCTTTCACCATTTCCTTAAGAGCACAGCTGCCAAAAGGACAGTAATGATGAACTAGACGTCTATGCACCACAGTTACTGGTAAAACAACCTTGTTTCTTTGTCCTTAAAAGAGCATTCCAGTGCGTTATCTTCATGTTCACTATGTAGAAAGGGATTGCCTTTCAGTCACTATGGCTTCCCACCATCCTGATGCAGCTGGCTCTCTATAACTGTTGTGACTGGATAGAAGTGACCCTTTCTCCTTTTAAATATCAAACACAAGACTAGAGGCAACCCCTGAGCCCTCTCCCAGTGCCCACCACCTGCAACCACGTTATGGGGCACCACTTTGCCCTACTGTCTCTGTGTCCATGAGGACACAGGACTGGTGTGCCCTCAGCACCATCCTACAGTCGCAGTGCCAACCACACTGGAACCCTGTGCAACTTACTCGGGTCACATCCAAACACTTGGGGTCTTTCTGGAAGCAGAATCCTTGCTCCAAGGCACTCACCCCCACCTCCAGAGCAATAGCAGGAATGCGGGGCCTGTGCCCGCCAGAGCCCGAGCTGTATCCAGTCCATCCAATGTGATACTCGGTCACACCTGGTCCCAGCAACCACCTGCCAAGATGCAACCCTACTAGCACTGTCATTCCAGGCACGTGGCGGACACTGAGGCTTGGAGGTGCTTTCCCACGCTCTGATCCCATCACCGGGCCCTTCTCTCCAATTCTGGGGGGTTATGTGAGGCAGAGGGTTTGGTCTGGTCCACACTGAGAACGGAGTGCAAACCAGAACCTCAAGATCGTTTTTCTGAGCGCAGAGGGACCCCTCCCTGTCCTCAGGGCATGTACCCAGATCAGCAGGGCCTCCACCATCCTAGGATCCCCCAGGCCCCAGTAGCAGGGAGACTGTGCTGAGCGCTCAGGCAATGAGAAATGAGCCCGAGGTTTGACAAGCAACCATTCTTCTTCCAGAGCCCAGCAGTGAAGGCAGGAGGTGGAGGCCATTGGCGATGATGCCCCAGATGAGAAATGGGGTGGTCCCTTCCTTTTGCCCTGGGAGGCCTCTGAACAGAAGCCTTCGCTCCTGTAAGGGAGGATGAGACACAACCTGATAGCTGTCTCCTTGATCCTTATCTGCTGACCCCCTGCTGTGGGGACCACACCAGCCCAGGGCACCAATCCTCAGCTGGTTGAGGACTCAACTCCAGGGCCTCAGGTTGGACCTGAGTCCACAGCAAAGGCCACTAGTGGGGTCCATTTTCCACTAAGGACACCCACCTGCTAGTGCTCCCACAACCACCCAAAAGTCTAGCCCCTCTAGGCACCTCTGGAGACTTGAGTCCCAAGGCCTCTGTGTGAACCCAGGAGGAGGCCATCCAGGACCCCTTTGGACATGAACTATCAAAACCCTTGTGATCCCCCTGCCTGCCCCCTCCTTCCTTGCCAGGAAGGCTCACCTGTCCCATTTGCTTTATTAGCATAGAGACTGTCATATTCAGTCTTGTTAAAACTCAGAGTAAAATTGGTCTGCATAAGGATTTTCAGCTTTGGACAACATCCCTGGCCTCTATCCAGTAGGTATCAACAGTTCACCCACAGTTCTGACAGCCCGAAATACCTCCAGATGTTATCAACTATCTCTGGAAGAAAAAATCAATACAGTTGAGAACCACTGAACTAGACCTAAATATTGTATAAGGCTCCATCTAAAATAGGATGATAATGAATGAAAAAATTTGAGAAAGACCTTATATGCAGCACAATGCTATGTCAATAAATACAAAATAATATTTCAGGAAGAATACAGATGATCAGAAATGAGGTAAGAGGTCCTTTGGACACTTTCATGTTCTGCTCTTCCATCCAAAGCATCTGTAAATACTTTTCAAACATGAGTCTCATGGCTTTCCCTAGTTATACAGCCAGAAAACACAGCTGCAAACAGAGCAGCCACTTGTCTTTTAGAGCTCACTTTCTAAAAAGTGTGGAGACAGAAGATAAACAAGTAAGCAAATATATCCTGTCAGTTGAGGGTATGAGTTATAAAGAAAAATAATTTGTTTCTTCTGCGGAACAGACATTGGCATTTTGGATGGAAAAATGCCTTGTTAGGTAAGATCTTCCTGAGCTTTTGCCATATTTTTTATCTTTCCCTCCATACTGAGTTCCGGAAGGCCTATCGAATCACTGATGGAGCCAAAATACTCCCACAATAGACATGCGCACACACACTTCCAAATGCTCTATGAGTAGCAGGGATGGGTGGCGGGTAGGATATGGGGAAGGGTGACAGTGCCATCCCCAGTTGAGAAAACTTATAAATCTTTAACATTTTAGGTGCTGTGGCATTCTCCTCAGGGAGCAGGAGGCTTCCAGGGGAAGTGAATAGGTCTGTGACCCACCCGTGATGACCAGGCAAGGATCTGAATAAACAAGACCCTTCCTTCATTTGCTCTTTTTCTGCTCATGGAATTTTTTCTTAGCAGAAATTCACCTGAAACTCGAAGTCCATTCTTTCCTGGGGCACACAGGGAAAATATTATGTCTAAATTATCCCATCCCCCAGCCCTATTTCTGGGGAAAAGCAGTTGCGGTGGGGGCAATATTAACAGAAAAGGGTGAGAGTCACGAGAACTCCTGTCCAGTCAGGAAAGCACTGGGCTGTCCTCACACTGCCCCTGGAAACAGGGAACCATGGACAGCTCCCAGCCTCTCTCCCTTTGCAAATACAGGTAGGCACCCAAGAAAACAGAAAATGGGGCCAGCTGCTGTCCACACAAATACAAGCAAGGAAGGTGGACACATGTTGGGTGTAACTTCTCAGCTCCTCGCCCAGCGTCCTGAGCCCTCCTGCCCTCTTCAGCCCAGGCTCTGGAGGAAAAGCACCCACAAAACCAGCAGCTCTTCAGAAAAGCCACCATCTGTTGCATCGCATCTTCCTCATGACCTTCCTCTCACCTGCTCCTTGTTATCCCTAGTCCACATATACTGCAGCCTCATGATCTTGGTACATCAAGACTTGCCTTTGCCCAGCCAGCATGGCTCAGTGGTTGAACATTGACCTATGAACCTGGAGGTCACAGTTTGATTCCAAGTCAGGGCACACGCCTGGGTTTCGAGCTCTATCCCCAGTGTGGGGCATGCAGGAGGCAGCCGATCAATGATTCTCTCTCATCATTGATGTTCTTTCTCTCTCTCCCTCTTCCTTCCTCTCTGAAATCAATAAAAATATTTTTTTAAAAAGACTTGCCCTTGCCACCTTGTATCTGCCCACATGGTCTCCACCTAGGATGCCCTCTGCCTTTCTCCATGAACCTGCTCCACGGATGGACACAATGTGGCCCCTCTGAACTCCCACCTCCAACTCTCCTCCTTCGTGCTGCGGCATGTCCAGTAGTTACCCATCTCATGTCACGTGTCCTATGGATCCCTGAGTTTCCGAAAGACAGGCAGGAGGACTCGTTGTGCTTCTCAATGGGCCATGACTCCTACATAAGGGTCTGGCACAGGAAAATGGATGTAGGTATTCAGAGCATGAATAAAGAAAGGAAAGGTGGGTAAATGGGTGGACACTGCTTCTGCTACCACCTAATTACTATGGATGTGCTGAGTGTGTAAAGAAATGCACATTTACAAAGACTCCCAGGGTGTATTGGTGCAAATTTTACACAGATAATGTGTATGTTTCTCTCCTAAATTTTTTGCTTTAAAAAAATTAAATTCACATTACCTAAAATTCACCATTTTAGCCACTTTAAAGTGTGGGGCCAGGGAAATGTGGTCCATCCAGTTCTATCAGAGCTCTGTGCTGTGGGATAGACCAGGATGGCTGAGTCCTGCACTAACTGTCACTGCAGGCAAAGGTCAGAGCTTATCTCTGCCCAGGGGTTCGTGTCCACAGCACTTATCTGAATCCTGGTCAGTTGCCTGGGTCAAGATTACCAGAGGGTACAGGTCCCCTCATGTCCACCAGAGGCAACAATGGACACACAATGGTGTTTGTCACACACCACATCCCCCACCTTGTGCTCCCTCTCCCCCCAACACACACACAGAGAAAAACTGCTAGACTCACTTGACACACAAATGTTTTCAAGTACCCTGATAGTGGCATCAAAGATGGTTTTAGGAGAAGAGTGACCACCATCCTTAGACAAAATAATAGACATTCCTTTGCTAGAAAAATGATCCTGCCTCAGGAGAAGTGACATCTGCCCCAGTGTGCACCTCCCAGAGAGAGTGAGCTGAGGAGACACCTGTTCTGTTTGAATGGGGTAGGTGTGAGTCTCCTATAAGTGCAAATTCATACTTCCTTTCCTTGCTCTCTCCCTACAGATGAACATGCCCAAGGAACCTCGGCATCTTTCTCCCTGGCCATCATGGGCATCATGACTTGGGTCCAGATTGGGCAAACTCTAACACGAACCCTTGGGTACCTTCTGTTCCCAGAAACCTGTGGACCCTTCTTCAGACCAGCATCCCCTTTATCTAACTTTTGCTTTGCATGGGGGAGGCTGAGAGGCTCCCCTCATCCGCAAAGGGGTCTCCCTTCTTGTCTGAGTCCTTTATTCCTGGTTCTATGACATTCTCCTGTGCTCATCTAAAGAGGATGACTTTTCAATAGGCCCTTGACTAAGGCAGCCCCAGCCACCCAACACTCTCCCTAAACCCAGCCCAGGAAGCATCTGTGGCTACTGGCCCCAAGGACAGCCACATCCTCCATCCCCACCTACTTGCACTGAGATTGCTGTCACCTGGGCCCGAGTTCCTTTCAAATCCAAAGCTTCAGCACAAACACCTCTCACACCCCCAGAGAGTGGACCCTCCAAGCTGACCAGAGAGCCCATATCCATAGGCATCTCCTTACCTGGCTCACTCTCCTCCACCACTCCAGGAGCACCTGGGACTCTGGGGTTCCATAAGCTGGGACACCTAAATGCCTTCTCAGAGAAAAATATCTCCAAGTCCTCCCCCACTCAGCTCACTGCTAAATCTTACACCTGTATCTCTTTATCCTGACAGAACCAGGAAGTCTGTGCATCCGAGAATAAACTGTTAATTCAGAGAGAGAGAGAGAGAGAGAGAGGAAGAGATACAAAAGCTTGGGCAGATTGGAATGTGATGTGGATTTATCATTCAAGACAGGAGTAGGGAACATCCAGCCCTTGGACCATATAAGACCCATGAGATCATTTGGTCTGACCCTAGGGGTAAGTTAATTAAATGTTTGACCAAATACAGCAGGCTAATTTTTAAGTTGATAATTTTGTATGGCCCATGAATGATGTTATAAATATCCAAATGGCCCTTGGCAGAAAAAAAGGTTCCCCACCCCTGATTTAAGATCTGCTCATCCACCGTGGGAGAATTCAGAGAATGCACCTTTGCCATGACTATGAGGTATGAGTCTGTAAGGGAGTCCAAGTATTCTTGAAGAGCTGGCTCTTCTCTGTAAGGTCAGAAACTACACTGGGAACTGCTGCCACTGAATAGGGAAACCTAAATGCGATGAGGCTAACAGGCAGCACTTAATCACCAAAAGCAAGAGAGGCTGTGGTCACCATAACTGACAAAGCAGTCATCAGAATAGTCTGACTCACAGAGACCAGTGGCACTGGCTAGTTGGTCATAGAAATGAAATAGATAGGAAGTTTCCCAAATTCTTACTTGATCTGTATAAGCAGAAGAGCTCTAGATCAAGTGAACAGAGTCTAACTTGAATTATAGAAACAGAGTGTGTGGCCCCTCAGTCAATTTCCAGACTTGAACCAATATCTGTATTGAGTCAAAGGAAGACTGGGTCCCCTTGAGGAAAGACCACAATATACTACCAAACATTTATAGTTATTCTTTTTCCTAGTCTTCCCAAAGAGACCTATGATCTTTTACCAGGGTAAGTGTGAATTGGGGAAAAATAAATAATCTGGGTCAGTTGAGGCACCTAGGAACCTCATCCACAGCTCCCTCAGTGTGTTCTCCTTCAGCCTTAAAGAGCTGTGCCCTGGCCGGGAGGCATGGAGGATATTAAAAATGGCGGCGGAAAAAGTGCAAGCTACACTGCCACTCTCCCAGGACAAAACTGGAAATACAACTAAAATACAAAAAACAAACAAACAAACAACAAAACAAACAAAAAAACACGCCCTAACCGGTTTGGCTCAGTGAATAGAGCGTTGGCCTGTGGACTGAAAGGTTCCAGGTTCGATTCCGGTCAAGGGCATGTACCTTGGTTGCGGGCACATCCCCAGTAGGAGGTGTGCAGGAGGCAGCTGATCGATGTTTCTCTCTCATCGATGTTTCTAACTCTCTCTCCCTCTCCCTTCCTCTCTGTAAAAAATATAAATAAAATATATATTTAAAAAAAAACAACCTGAAAAATCAAGTGAAGAATCGCTGGAGAGAACCCTGATAACCAAGGACGAAAAGTGGAAACTGCATAGAGACTGGTAGGAAGTGCAGAGACACGAGAGGGGTGGCCGGGCTCCCACAGACAACAGCTGAAGATCCAGAGGGATATCATAGCTGTGGGGAGTTCCCACTGAGAACTCTGGGGTCTAATCCCCAAGCTGGGCTCCCCAGCCCAGAGCACCAAAACTGAGAAAGGTGCCCACATAACATCTGGCCATGAAAAGCAGCAGGGTTGTTGTCTGCCAGTGAGGGATGGCTGGAAATGCAGGCACCCTCTCAAAGAACCAACACACAAAATTTCATGTGCAGTTGTGAACGAAAGGGGCCACATGCTGACCTGACAAGCTCAGGGGAGGTCTGCATGGCAGTCTTGCAAACTCAGAGACGTAAAGTAACCACAAAGGATGGTCTGAAATTAAACTTTAACTAAAAGCAGTTATGATGGGCAGTTATGTCCTAGGCCGGTGTCTTCACTGAGGTCAACCTTTACCTTAACTGAGCCTATCTGTCTTTTTGCATCTATGATAACATATCCTTGAAGTGTCTGGGTAATTTGTAACTTCCTTTTTTTCTGGAGCCCCTGGGGCACAACCAAATGTGCTGGGCTCCAGGACAGATACCACAAATTTCTTCATTATCATGTTAATTGTTCCTGCACCCACCTAAATATGTATCCATCATTTTACTTTTTATCCAATCCCAGGGGTTCTCCCCTACCCACCGCTTTGCTTTATACCACCTCCTTAATCTATCACCAATGAATTTCAAGTAACATACCTACGTCCCTCCTTTGATTTCAATGTATAAATACAAATGTAACCCACCATTCTCCGGAACATTATCTCAGTTCATTGAGGTTCTGCTTCCCTGACTATGTCGACAGCTTGGCTCAAATAAACTCACAAAAATTCTTTACAGGTTCCAATGGTTTTCTATGTTAACACAGCCACTCACCTTGGGCTCCAGCAGAGGGAGGGCAGAGTGGACTAGAGCTCTGTGAGAAGAGTCCAGGGTTGGGAGCTCTGGGGTTGAAGCTCAGACGACAGTCACCCGTTTCCTGTGCTGAGTCATTCCCTGGCGCCGTGGAGGACATCTTTCTCCAATGGAACTTTGCTAACCAGGTGGTTTTGGACTTGGAAAAAGGCAGTTGCCATACCCTGTTGGAAGAATTCTTGTCCTACACTGTGGTCCATAGCCTAAGGCTAATCAAGATTGCAGGCCTTGGCGAATCTTTGGAGGCTTTGAGTCTTTGCCTGATCTCCTGGTGGGCCTAGGGCTAGGAAAAGCAGAGCCTGGTGCACATCTTGGTCCTTTCCAAAGGCATCCAGCTCCAGCAGAGGGAGCCACAAGCTGTGGATTGCTGATAGCCCCAAAAAGTGTACTCAGGGCCATTCAGAAACAGTGTCTTACATTGTCCTGCACTAGAGATTGGGCGTCATAGCAGATCTACCTAATACACAGACACAAATCCAAACAGACAGCCAAAATGGAGAGACAAAAAAACAATCCCCAAATTAAAGAACAAGAGAATTCTCCAGAAGAAGAGATAAATGGAATGGAGATAAGAAATGTATCTGATATAGAGTTCTGAATAATGATGGTAAAGATGCTCAATAGCATGAGAAAAGATATAGTAACTATGAAAAAAGAACATTAGGAACTAAAGAATGACATAAACTAATAAAGAACACATTGGAAGGAATACATGGCAGATTAGGGGAAGCCAAGGATTAGATCAGTGTATTAGAAGTCAGGGTGGAAAAAATCACTCAATCTAAGAACCAAAAAATAAAATAAAATAAAAAACAGGAGGACTGCTTAAGGGAGCTGTGGGACAATATGAAAATAACAATCTATACTAATAAAAGGGTAATGTGCTAATTACACCGGGAGACCTTCCTGACATCCTTCCGGACAAAGCCATGGTGGCGGGGCTGAGGCAGAGGCAGTTAGGGGTGATCAGGCCAGGAGGGGAGGGCAGTTGGGGGCAAGCAGATGGTGGTGGTGGGTGATTGGGGGCTATGGGGGGGGGCAGTTGGGGGTGATCAGGTCGGCGGGCGGGGCAGTTGGGGGCAAGCAGGCCGGCAGGGGCGGGGGGTGGTTGGGGGAGATCAGGGGAGGCAGTTGGGGGCAAGCAGGCCAGCATGGAGGGCAGCTGGGGGGGGGAGTTGGGGGCAATCAGGCCAGCAGGGGGGGCACTTGGGGGCAATCAGGCTGGCATGGGGGGCAGTTAGGGCTGATCAAGTGGCAGGGGGGGCAGTTGGGGTGAGCAGGCCAGCAGGGGGAGCAGTTGGGGACGATCAGACCAGGAAGGGGGGGGGCAGTTGGGAGCAATCAGGCCAGCAAGAGGGGGCAATTGGGGGTGAGGAGGCCAGCAGCGGGGGCAGTTTGGGTGAGCAGGTCGGTGGGGGGGGGCAGTTGGAGGCGAGCAGGCAGGCAGGGGGGAGTAGGGGGTGATCAGGCCGGCAGGCAGAGTGGTAAGGGGCAATCAGGCAGGCAGGCAGGTGAGTGGTTAGGAGCCAGCGGTCCCGGATTGTGAGAGGGATGTCCGAGGGGTCCCAGGTTGGAGAGGGTGCAGGCCAGGTTGATGGACACACACCCCCATGCACAAATTTCGTGCACTGGGCCACTAGTATTCACATAATATGTGTGCCAGAAGGGGGCAAAAGGGAGCAAGGGATAGAGAATGTGTTTGAAGAAATAATGGCAGAAAACTTCCCTAAACTGGTGAAGAAAAAAGTCCCACAAGTTCAGGAGGCACAGAGAGTCCCAAGCAAGAAGAACCCAAACAGGCCCATGCCTAGACATATCATAATTAAAATGCCAAAAATGAAAGACCAAGAGAGAATCTTAAAGGCAGCAAGAGAAAAGCAATTTGTTACCTACAAAGGAGCTCTCATAAGGCTGTCAGCTGATTTCTCATCAGAAACTCTACAGGCCAGAAGGGAATGGCATAAAGTACTCAAGGTAATGAAAAGGAAGTATCTGAAACCAAGATTATTATATCCAGCAAGGATATTATTCAAAATAGATGGTGAAATAGTTTCCCAGACACACACAAAAAAATCTAAAGAGCTGATCACCACCAAACCAGCACTGCAAGAAATACTAAAGGTGCTGCTGTAATGAAAATAAATATATAGAGAAAAATAGGCATACAGAATTAAAATGGCTATAAATAAGTACCTATCAATAATAACCTTAAATGTAAATAGATTAAATGCTCTAAGCAAAAGATATAGGGTAGCTGAATGGATACAAAAACATGTCCCAATTATATGTTGTCTACAAGAGAACCACCTCAGAACAAAAGACTCACGCAGAATGAGAGTGAAAGGATGGAAAAAAATTCCAGGCAAATGAAAATGGGGAAAAAAAAAAAAAAAAAAAGCTCAGTTAGCAATACTCATAATCTGGGGGAACCAAGATGGTGGTGCAGGTAAATGCCAGTACTTGCCACCTCCAACAACCACATTGAATTACAGCTAAACTACAGAACAACCATCACTCAGGACTGCCTGAAAGCTGGCTGAATGGAAGCCCTACAACTAAAGAAGTAAATAAGAAAGCACATTGAGACTGGTAGGAGGGGCAGAGGCATGGAACAGGCTGCTCCGGCACCAATGTGGGCCATTTCTTTAATCCAGGGGAGATTGTCCTGCAGAGGCTGCCGCAATGAGCAAGGGGTCCCAGCCCCACATCAGACCCCCTATGCAGGGTCCCAGAGCTGGCAAGAGAAGTCCCCATAACTTCAGGCTGTAAAAACCAGCAGAGATTGTGGCTGAGGGACAGGGAGGCTGCTGGAGACCCAGGTATCCCTCTTAAAGGGCTGGATACAAACTTACTCAAACTCGCTTTCTCTGAGCTCCAGCACCAGGAGGTGTTGGGAAACCCAAACACATATGGTGAGGAACTGGATTGTCTGGCATCAGGGCAAGAACCCAGGGGTGGCTTTCTACCTGACAGAAGTGCTCACAGGAGTCATTGTTCCTATGCCAAGACTTCTCCTGTCCCAGGGCTGGCTAGCAACTGTATCTGAGTCCCCATCAACCTGGAACACACTGTTTGCTCCACCCTGGTGATTCCCTGAGACCCCACTCCATCCAATTTGCAGCATGCTGTTTGCAGCAGCATTTCCATATGAATGGTCTGTCCTCGCTCAGGCTTCAGACTTTGCTAAATTCTCTCAAACAAGCAGCAGCTGGGCCCACCATGCCCCAAACCTAAAATAAAAGGTCCAAGACCCAGAACCAGCACTGGCATGCCTTGCTTCACAGATGGGCCTCACCTGGGCACTTCCAAACCTCATACAAATAAGAGGAAGCGGCAGACCTCCCTATAGTCCCTGCCTGGTGGCCCAGACAGTACTAACTTTGAACCTCCCTGGAGACCCAAGAGCCAGGGCACCCAGTAGACAGCTTCAGACCATACCAAATTACAACTCTACGCATTCACAAGTGACACACTCAAGGGGCAGACTCAGTGAGCACCATAGTCCTACTGAAGCAACTCCTGTTCCATAGGAGTGTCTCCTGCACAGCAGCTCTCCTACTGTAGTAGCATCCAGTCCTCACAACCAATTGCTCTGGAGGTCAATTCCTCCCAGTGACACAAACAGTAATCAAGTCTCAGCTATAAGACTGTGTACACAGCCCACAAATGGGCACACTTAGAGTGCCAAGCTCAGGTGACTGTGGAGGGTAAGCCACTGGGCCCTATAGGACATCTCCTACACAAGGCCACTCTACCAGCTCAAGGAGACATAGCGGCTCTACCCAATACATAGAAACAAACACAGCCAAAATGTGGAGACAAAGAAACATGTCACAAATGAAAGAAACAGAAGAAAGCAAACTACTGGATACAGACTTCAAAACAATGGTTATAAGGTTGCTCAAGGATCTTCATGAGACCTTTAAAAGGACTTAGTGAGACTTTCAAGGATCTTAGTGAGAATTTCAAAGACATTGAAAAAAAAGTCAGAAATTAAGCATACACTAACTGAAATAAAGAAAAATTTACAGGGATTCAACAGCAGAGGATTCCAAGAATCAAATCAACGATGTGAAATATGAGGAAGCAAAAAAAAAAAAAAAAAACCCAATCAGAAGAGCAAAAAGAATACAAAAATATGAAGATAGTGTAAGGAGTCTCTATGGAATAACTTCAAGCATACCAACATTCATGTCTTGGGGTGTCACAAGGAGAAGAGAGAGAGCAAAATATTGAAAACCTATTTGAAGAAATAATGACAGAAAACTTCCCCTATCTGGTTAAACAAATAGACTTACAAGTCCAGGAAACACAGAGTCCCAAACAAGAGGAACCCAAAGAGGCCTATACCAAGGCACATCATAATTAAAATGCCAAGGGTTAAAGACAATGAAAGAATCTTAAAAGCAGCAAGAGAAAAGCAGTTAGTTACCTACAAGGGATCACCCATAGGACTGTCAGCTGACTTCTCAACAGAAACTTTGCAGGCAAGAAGGGAGTGGCGAGAAAAATTCAAAGTGATGAATAGTAAGGACCTACACCCAAGATTACTCTACCCAGCCAAGCTATCATTTAGAATTGAAGGTCAGATAAAGAGCTTCACAGACGAGAAAAAGCTAAAGGAGTTCATCACCACCAAACCACTATTACATGAAATGTTGAAGGGTATTCTTTGTTTTTTAATCTTTATTGTTGAAAGTATTACATATGTCCCTTAATTTCCCCCATTATCCTCCTCCCCCCCTCCCCCACCCCAGGCTTTCACCACCTAATTGTCCACATCCATGGCTTATGCATATATACATATATGGTCTCTGGTTGATTACCTCCCATATACCCACCCTTCCCCACTTCCCTCTGAGATTTCACATTCTGTTCCATGCTTCCATGTCTCTGGATCCTCTCTGTTCATCAGTTTATTTTGTTAATTAGATTCCACATATGAGTGAGATAATGTGATATTTGTCTTTCTCTGACTGACTTATTTCACTTAGCATGATACTCTCCAGGTTCCTCCATGCTATCTCAAAGGATAAGAGATTCTTCTTTTTTTACTGCTGCATAGTATTTCATGGTCTAAATGTACCACAGCTTTTTTATTCACTCATCTACTGATGGGCACTTGGGTTGTTTCCAGATCTTAACTATTGTAAATTGTGCTGCTATGAACATAAGGGTGCATACTTGTCATTTGTTAACTTGTTGATAGTAACCATTCTGAAAGGTATGAGGTGATACCTCATTGTCATTTTAATTTGCATCTCTGATGATCAGTGGCTTTGAGCATTTTTTCATATGTCTCTTGGCCATCTGTATGTCCACTTTGGAAAAGTGTCTACATAGGTCCTTTGTCCATTTTTTAATTTAATTGTTTGTCTTCCTTTTGTTAAGTTGTATGAGTTCCTCATATATTTTGGATATTAACCCTTTATCAGGTGTATCATTGTCAAATATGGTTTCCCATAGAGTGAGCTCCCTTTATGTTTTGTTGATGGTTTCTTTTGCTGTGCAGAAGCTTTTTATTTTGATGTAGTTCCATTTGTTTATTTTCTCCTTAGTTTCCTTTGCCCTAGAGCTGTAACCGTAAACATATTGCTACAAGAGAAGTCTGAGATTTTGCTGTCTATGGTTTCTTCTGGGATTTTTATTGTTTCCCAACTTATGGAGTCTTTTATTCGTTTTGAGTTTATTCTTGTGTATGGTGTAAATTGGTGGTCTAGTCATTGTTTGCATGTATCTGTCCAATTTTCTTGAAGGGTATTGTTTAAGAAGAGGAAGGAGAAGGAGAATAGAAAATAATAAAATGGCAATAAATACATATCTATCAACAATTGAATCTAAAAGTCAAAATAAATGAGCAAGAAATTTAATGAACAAAATAAACTGGTGAATAAGAATCAGAGGGAAGGGAGAAGTGGGGGTGGGAAGAGATTAACCAAAGATCTTATATGCTAATATGCATTACAAATGAACACTGACAATAGGATGGTGAAGGCCTAGGGCGGGAACTGGGTAGAGGCAGACTATGGGGGTGGGGGGGGGGGGGAGGGACATCTGTAATACTCTCAACAATAAAGATTTTTTTAAATAATTACTCTTCTTTTGAAAAACAGCTTTTAGCTTGTTAACAGACTTTAGTATAAACTGAATGCTTGACCATGGGTCACCAAATTACCATGCAACCTGACTTGTCTGTGCACTAGGGAAAAGGAAATAATCAGATATTTTAGGGGTTACTAGACACAGGCCCTGAACTGACCCTAGTCCCATCATGAAAGGGGTGTTATCTGACCACCAAATCAGAAAACTAGGCATGGACAGTGGAACTGCATCATCAAATGGAAGTGGTACATACACGATATGGCCTGAACAAGCCTGAAGTCACAAGTAAGTTACATGAACAAGTAGTTTGAATATCCTTGGTCCTCACTCCTGCTACACTGTCCTCTCTCCCAGCCACAGCTGTGGGGAATTCCCTGCAATCTGTTGATGGAGGAAACTTGGGCCTGGTTTATAGATGGTTCTGTGTGGTATGCAGGCACCACTGGACAATGGACAGCTGCAGCACTACTGCCCCTTTCTGGGACATCCCTGAAGTACAGTGTTGAAGGGAAATCCTCTCAGAGGGCAGAGCTTCAGGCAGTGAAACTAACTGTTCACTTTGCTTGGGAGGAGAAAAGGCCAGATGTGTAATTAGATACCAATTTACAGGCTGTGGCTGATGATTTGGCTGAATGTCAAGGACTTGAACATGATTGGAAAACTGGTGACAAAGAGGTCTGGGGGAGAAGCATGTGATAGACTTCTCTGAATGCTCACTAAAAGCCTCAGGAGAAGAGGCTTTTTATAATCAAGTGGATAGGATGACCTGTTCTTTAGATGCTAGTCAGACCCTTTCCGCAGCCACCCCTGTCATCACTTGCTGGGTGCATGAACAAAGTGGCCATGGTAGCAGGAATGGAGGTTATGCATGGGCTCAGCAGCATGGACTTCCACTCACCAAGGCCAACCTGGCTTGGCCACCACTAAGCGCCCAGTGTGTCAGCTCAGAGACCAACACTGGGCCCCTGACATGGCACCACTCCCCATGGTGATCAGCAGCTGCCTGGTGGCAGGTTGATTACACAGACTACTTCCATCATGGAAAGGGAGTGTTTCATTTCACTGGAATAGACACTCACTCTGGATACAGATTTGCCTTCCCTGAACACATGCTTCTGCAAAAGCTACCATCCATTGACTTAGAGAAAGCCTATCTTACATCGTGGTACTCCACATAGCATTGTTTCTGATCAGCAGACTCACCTCATGGAGATAAAATGCAGCAGTGGGTACATGCCCATGGAATTCACTGGTTTTACCATCCTGAAGCAGCTGGCTTGATAGAAAAGTGGAATGGTCTTTTGGAAACTCAGCAACAGCACCAGATAGGTGAAAACATCTTGCAGGCTGTGGGAAGGTATTCCAGGAAGCCATATATTCTCTGAATAGGTGATGATGTTTCTCCCATAGCCAGGAAACACAGACCTAGGAATCAATGGGGGGAAATGGAAGTGACACCATTCATCATTACCTCTAATTATCTGCCAGCAAATTTTCTGTTCCCTGTCCCCAACACATTATGCTCTGCTGGCCTAGAGGTCTTAGTTTCAAAGGAGAAATTCTTCCACCAGGAGATGCAACAAGGACTCCATTGACACATCAGGGTTTCTCATTCTCAAGCTATCCAGAAAGTGCAGAACCTTGGAGAGCGCCAATCTCAGCTCCATCCTTGGTTTTCTCACAGGGGCCAGGGGCTAGTGTGCCCAGAGATTGTGTGTGGGGGGAGGGGAGAGAGGGGCAGCCACCACAGGGCCAGCTGCCTAGAATGGGAACAGGGAAGGCCACTGGCTGAGGCTATCCACAGAGGCTCATGTATGTCCTGCTCTCTGAGTTCCCAGGACCCAACATAGGGCCTGACACATAGATGCTCAGTAAATACTCAATAAATGGCCCAGCCAGCATGGATCAGTAGTTGAGCATTAACCTATGAACCAGGAGGTCATGGTTTGACTCCTGGTCAGGGTACATGCCCATGTTGTGAACTCGAACCCTGGTAGGGGACATGCAGGAGGCAGCTGATCAACTATTCTCTCTCATTGATTTCTCTCTCTCTCTCTCTCTCTCAATCTCTCTCTCTTTTCCTCTCTGAAATCAATAAAAATATGTATTTTTAAATCCTCAATAAATGGATGAGGAAACCACACAACAGACTCCTGTCACCACATGCAACACCCAGGGTTGGAGCATGTTTCTTATCAACATGAAGTCATTGGTGTCAGCATGGGAAGAGGCCACCAAATGCCCATGGCTGTCTCACGAACAAGTCTTTACCCTTTGTAGAGTCATCGCAAAGGATAGGGACCTCCTAACCGTGAGGGGTTGGAACCCCCTTCATTCCCTAAAGAACCATAGCCGGTGAATGACTTCTTCTGGGGGAGGAGCTAGCTAGAAGAGTCCTTTCTCTTCTTACAGAGACATAGCATGGTGCAAATTCTGGCTTCTCCACCCCAGATGGAGTCAGGACTGGGGAAAAAGAGAGTCCATCATGACCACAAAGGAATCAGGGGACAACTCCCCATCCACAGGGTCCCTGGTGGACTCCAGAAAACATCTCACCAGCCAGCCCATGGTATCCTGGGGAACAAAGGGAAATTCCCATGTAGGATGGAACAAGAGAACCCAGAATCTGTGGTTGCTTCCATCTCCGAGGGGCTGAAGGTCCCATAGGGCCTTCCCATCCCCTGGCTGAGTCTCCACGTGGAGCTTCTCCAGCTCCTTGGCCCTGCAGAAAGGCCTAGAGCAGATGACAGACAGGGACACAGATGAGTTGGATGCAATGCCACATATGGACCAGCCCCACAGGCTGGTGCCCTCTCTAGAAACACTCAAGAGAACCCTTACTTGGCCCTTCCTTTGAAACCTTGGGAACAAAGAGTTCCTCCTAAAACAACACATCCCCCAACGGGGGGTGGGGGGGAGGCGGGAAGGGGGGGGAGACAGGTCTCCTGACAATGGATCAGGATTCCTCTGGACAACACCTGTCCTCTCACTGGGCTTATGCTGCCCTGGGATGAAGTCAGGCAGCCGGAGACCCACAGTGACCGGGACCTGGGGTGAATGGCCACTCAGCCTTGAGGTCAGAGCCCATCTCTGCCCAGGGCTCAGGGTCAGCTCCCACCCTCTGGAGCAGGTCATCATCCCTGGTGCAGCCCCTGACATTGGCCACAGGTCTCCTTCTGCCCTCCAGGTGGCAACATTGAGACACACAGAGGACACACATGAAATTAACACACAATAAGGCTTTGGCTAAGGAGTGGAAAAAGAGCCTGATTTCCATACCGCAGACCCTTCTGGGTCCCTCCCACATGTCTACTCTGTCCCACCTGTTCCTTCCAGGGGCCTAGGAGCACCTGCTCTGCCAGGGGTCCCTGTGCTGCTCCCCAATCCCTGCCTGGCACCCCCCATGAGCAATGTGGGGTGACCACAGAAAACTCCCCCAGGCGGAGAGGACAAAGGCTGCCCCCAATGGTCAGGGAGCACATGGACAGTCTCAGCCAACAGACCCAGAGAGAGAGGGTCTCCCTGAAATTGTCCCTGTAGACCAGGGAACCCACAGCCACCTGACCTCCCACCAACATCTTTATTCCCAGGACACTCTGGAACTGTAGGTCCTTCTGGGACACCCAGTCCTGGGTCTCCATACCTGGAAATAGAGGCCAAGCTGGTGACACCTGGAGAGAAGGTAGGTCTCCTCTTCAGTCATCACCCAGCTTGCCCCCTACCCACCCCCAGAATCCTCTCTGTGGCCTTCCTGCTGGGAGGAAATCCAACCGTCCCAGCGCATTTGAGAACATGGGAAAGACCCGGTGCTGAGCTGGGTTGAGTGTCACAAATGGAAATAATCCCCAGGTTTGGGGACCTTCGGGGCTATCTGAGTGGTGCTGACAGACCCAAGACCAGGACACAGCAGAGACCAATGCTGGGGTGAGAGGGTTATCTTCCCAGGGGAAGGGGTCTCCATCAGCCTTGCTATTGAAAGTGTGCTTCAATGCTCTTGCAATTTTTAAAATATATTTTTATTGATTTCAGAGAGGAAGGAAGAGGGAGAGATAGAAACATCAATGATGAGAGAGAATCATTGATTGGCTGCCTCCTGTACAACCCCACTGGGGGTCAAGCCTGCAATCCAGACATGTGACAGGAAATCGAACTGTGACCTCTTGATTCATAGGTGGATGTTCAACCACTGAGCCACACCGGCCAAGCTCTTGTAGTTTTTTAACAACAATTTAGATATTTATAAGAAATGTCAACTGTAACATTAAGTTGTATTTATTAATAAACATTGGAGCCCTCGCCAGTGTTGCTCAGTGGTCAGAGCATTAGCCCGTGCACCAAAGGGTCGAGGATTCAACTTCCAGTCAAGGGAACCTACCTGGGTTGCAGGTTTGATCCCAGGCCCAGGTCAGGCATGTGCAGGAGCAACCAAACCAATTGATGTGTCTCTCTCACATTGATGTTTCTCTCTATATCTCTCTATCTGTCTCTCCCTCCCCTCCTGCCTTCCATTCTCTCTCTCTCTCTCTCTAAAAAAATAAATAAATAAAAAATAAATGTAAAAAATACACTTGGGTGAGGATTAACAAAAAATAATAATAATAAGCCTTAGATTTTCATGTCTGTGTTTTGTTCACTGCTAGATGGCCAACTTCTTAAAAGGGTTTGGATGAGCAGTATAAGTTCAACAAATATTTGGTAAATGGGGGGAAAATAAAGTGTGTTTCACAGTCCAGTAAGATCAACCCCCCCACCCCCGGAGCTTGCCAGAGGAAGAGCCTCTGGTCCACGGCACACCTGCCGAGTCAGAATCTGCATTTCTAACCGGATCAGACCCTCCCTGAGCACAGGAGGGGGGCGGGCTGCCTCACTCCCACATCATGGGTCTCAGCCTGGCGGGCATCCACGTTAACTGGGCAGCTGAAGAAGCATCAGTTCTACAGAGTCCTGTAGGCATCACCGTCTTTACCAAGTTCCACAAGTGATCCCATGCACAATGGGGTGACATCACTGTGACAAGAGTTCCTGATGTCGCCCTAGGAATCCTGCTCGGAGACACAAACCAGAAGGGTTATGAGAGGCCCCAGGGGGCGCTGCTGTGCTCGCAACGTGGAGCTCTGGGGAATGCCCAGGACCCTGATGTCCTAGGCTTGTGCTTGTCCAAACAGGTCATACATGCGAGAGGGTGTGTGGGAGGTTGGGGGAAGGGTGAAGGGGGGTGGGGGTGGAGGAGAGTCACTGTTGAAAATGGAAGAGGCCTCAGCAGTTCCTAGGGTCTGAAATCTAGCTGGAAGGTGAAGGGGAAGCAGGGGAGAGAGGAATTGGGGGAGGGAAAGGAAGAGTTCCGGGCACAGACCCCGCCCCTAGCCCACGTGACAGGGGAAGCACTCAGAAGCCCGAGGAGACTCACCACAACTGGAAAAGGACAGCAGATCACCCGCTTCAGGAGAGCAGTGCCTGTGAGCGTTTCTGGAGTGAAAGCTTTTCTCACAGAGGGAGGGACCATGGAGTCCCCTTCAGCCCCTGCTCGCAGAGGGTGCGTCCCCTGGCAGGGGCTCCTGCTGACCGGTAAGAAGAGGGCAATCCCTGGGGGTGGACAGAAAAGGGGAGACAGAGACTGGCTGGGGTCTCTTGGGGAGCACAGCGCTCAGAGAGGGCCAGAGGGTTTCTGTTTGGACCTGAGGGGAGAGGGCAGGGGAGCAGAGTAGGATGTGGGAGGGGGCTCAGCAGCAGGTCAATCATATGATCTGGAGGTGGTGAGGGGCAGGAAAACCTTGTTTATGGTAGGTTTTACAAGTTATTCCTCACTGAGGAATAATTTCTGAAAACTGATGATAATAACAATTTGTGTCAGGGTGACACAAGAAAAACCTAACTAGGGGCACTAAGCGTTGTCTTTACCACCAACCTCAGAACTGGGCACATACACCCCAGCGGGTGCAGGACCCTGGGAACATTTATTCATTCACCCGCAGGTATTTGCAGCCTGTTGCAGGCACTGGGGGTGCAACAAGATCAGACAAGCCCCTTCCCCCATGAAGGTCATGTTCTTTTGGGAGGAGACAGACAAGGAAACATCTACATGTGATGTCAGATACCTACAGGTGCCATGAGGAAACAGCAGGGACAGGTCAGAAAGTGAAAACAGCGTCTTTAAAGGGTCAGTGGAGGTCACTCCCAGGGATGCCCCTGAGTGTCAGCAGAGGTCTGAGGACAGTGAGGAGGAGAGCTGGGCAGATGGGCAGACAACTGGGAACGTTCTCAAAACAGAAAAAATAACAGGTTCAGAGGTGCTGAAGTCATGGTGGCCATGCTGCTGACCTTGACCACAGGAGACACACACACATACTCTGACCAAGACTGAGAGATGAAGAGACCTGCTCAGGACCCAGGGCCTCATCTCTCCTTTCCAATACATACCTCCAAATATTGATCAATTTCTCTCTTCCCTCCTAGCCTCACTCCTCACCCTCTGGAGCCTGCCCACCACTGCCCAGCTCACTATTGAATCAGTGCCGCCCGATGCTGCCGAAGGGAAGGACGTGCTTCTCCGTGTCCACAACCTGCCTGGGAATCCTGGAAGCTATATTTGGTACAAAGGGGACACAGAAAACAACAATAAAATTCTAACATATGTAATAGACAATCAAACAACTAACCCCGGGCCTGCAAACAGTGGTAGAGAGAGAATATACCCCAATGGATCCCTGCTGTTCCAGAACGTCACCCTGAAGGACACAGGATACTACACCCTACAAGCCATAGACAAAGATACTCAGAGCAAACTAGTAACTGGACAGCTCCGTGTACACCGTGAGTGATTGCTCTCTGACCTCTGGGTGCCGGGTGGGTGAACTCTACTTCACACACAGGACTGACAGCCCTGGACTCTCCTCCATCCCCCTCTGCATCATCTCCCAGGTTGGGTTTGGGCATTTAGTGCAGGACACACACAGTGGAGACAAACTTCCTAAGATCAGAGTTCCCTCCCCAGATTCCAGCCCTGCAGACATTCTCCACAGAGAGAAGGACCAGTCTCATCCAGGCCCCTGGGCCCTTCCCATGACCATGACCCTGAGAAAGACTCTGCAGGGCTGGTCAGGGCCTGGACTGATGGGGCAGCCCCTCCCCAGACATCAGTCCCAGGGCTCCTGACTCCAGGGTCCCTGAGGAGCCTGTGCCATGTTGGGTTTGGTCTGTGGCAGGGTGACTGGGAGCAACAGTTTCCCAGGTGCCCGAGTCACAAGGCTCCTGAGCTGGTTACCAGCCAGGGCTCAGCCTCAAGAGCCACATCTGGGCAGGGATGGCACCTGCTTCTTCACCTGAGACTATGTGTGGAGAGGACATGTGGACAAGGCCCCCAGGTCATTAACCAACTGCCCTGGGGGACATAGCAGAATCCAGAGGAAGGTCAGCATCCCCAGAGAGGAAGAGAAGATGCTCCTGGCAGCTCCTTGTCTACCAGGGATCTGGCCAGGGAGTCCTCTCTCATGGACAAATAACAGATGCTGTTAACTTGGGAAGCTCCTCTTTTCCAAACTTTAAGTCAGCAAATTGCAAAAGATTTAAGGTTCATTCAAAGACAACATAGTACACCTAAGACCATTTACCATTTATCCTGTTTTATTCAGGGGAAACTGAGTTACAGGGGGATGCAGCACTCAATTAGAGTCAGGCAGACCCTGACTGGCCAATCAGAATCATGCCAAGGTCTTTCTGCAGTAACAGCCCATCCTCGCCTCCACTTCAAAGGCCTTATTATGCATTTGTGGACCCTGAAGCCAGCTATTGCTTCAGATCCTTTCTTCTTAAGTGTCCCCAACAGACAGGGAGAGATTCTGGTCTGGGGAGTGATAACAAATGGAGAATTGATCTGCTTTTATTCTAGAATCAAATTACCTGCAGTAACAGTCAGAGTCAGTGCTGGGAACACCTAGGCCCTTCCCTCAGATGGCCGATCCACACCTCCCTGCACTGGACTGGAAACCACTTGTTTCCTGATGTGTTAGTATCACTTCCACTAGGTATAAAGGAAAGGACTTTGCCTTCTCACTCCCCACTCTACACCTGCAACCAGCTCAGGGACCAGCAGGTAACAAATACCCAGTTGCTTGTGATGAAGGAGGGAAGAATTGTGGTCAAGAATGAATGATAATCTCTACAGAGACTGGAACCTGGATGCAGAGTTCCAGACCCATGTTCCATCCCTCTGACCACCTGTCCCTGAAGACCTCCCTTCCCAACTGCCCCCAGGAGCCAAGCCTCATGGTGACTGTGGGGCTGTTCCACTGTGGGAGGTTGTTCCAGCCTGCACTGGTCCTGCCCTGGGACAGCGGTGGGATCTTGGTCCCTGGGGTCTTTGAAATCACCTGTAACCGCACTGCTCACTACCAAACACATTTCTGGGGCTCTCTGCTCATTCCATGTCCCTCATCTGCCTCCTCTTTCACTCCAGCCACACTAACTTACTCTGCTCTGCTTCCCCCACTGTGCAGTCTCCCCAGATTGTCCTGCTAACACCTGTGTCCAGGCCCACCCTCCCGGGCGATAGGAGAGGACACAGAAATCAGTGGGAGCAGCAGCCCAGGCTCCATCATGAGCCAGTTTCCCAGGTCACCAGGACAAAGAGCTTCTGCGGGGCCCCCATCCAGGGCTTCTTCCCCCCATGAAGCCAACAAGAGGGAAGTCCACATGACAGAGACATGTAATCCATTGACCTACTCTCTACAGGACTCAACCAGGAAGTCAAAGGCAGAAGGACAGGTCTCAGTCCCCAAAAGCTCATGGGCTCACTTCACCCCTAACTCATGCATGACTCACATCCTCCTCCTGGTGTGAGGCTCCCATTCCGCCCACTGGCTCCCGAGACCTTCCCAAGGTGGGCCTGGTGACCCTGCACCATCTGACTGGTTCACTGCCTGTTTCACACAGGTGTTCTCATGATGACACCTTGACCACAGGGTGGGATCCTCTCAGACAGTGAGATCCACCAGCCACTCTCCTTTCTCTTAGACGCCGCCCATTTGAATGAATTTGATTCAACTCCAGTTGTTTCCTGAGTTAGAAAGACAAGGAAGAGCACATGCCACATGCCGTGTGGGGGCTCCTCCCCCTCTCCCTGACTGTCCATAGAAACAGGGAGGGACCTTCTCCCTAGCTTTACTAACATGGCACAAGTCCTTCTACCAATTTGGTATCATCCCTCCCTGTATACAGCAGAGACAGCTGGACTCACTCCTACCTGCCCCCCAGTCACTTCTGTTCTCTTAACAGGACTCACCTTCTCTCTATCCCAGGGAGTCGCTGATTTCAAACCTACTGTGGATCTTCCTTTGATCACAGTGTGACCTGGTGGGACAGCAGAATTTGGTCTGTGACCTTTGTGCTCTCCTCTAGACAGAGATTCCTCCAAAAACTGGCATTAGAACTTTGGGGAATGAGTGATTTTCACACATTCTTTCACAGTTCAACTCAAAATCTGTCTCATAACTGCCAAACACAAATGGGCCACGAGGGCCATATTTTCAGCAAGTTCATGCTCCCCCACCTTCCACAAGTCCCCCTTCTGTACGTGCTATTGTCTGAGTGTTGAGGAAGGATCCCTGCCCTCTGCAGTGGCAGAAAGCACATTTCAGACCAAGGGCAGAGAGCATGGCTCTGCTGCCATCGCCAGCCAGCTCCCGCCGTCCCTCATCTTTTCTAAATCATTCCTGGACTCTGCTCTGCCCTTTCTGGGGTCACTGTCTCATGTCAGTCACCAGTGAACTCGTGGGCAGACGGCCACACCTCGTGGCCCTGCAGCCTGGGTACTGAACTGACCACCAGACTTGCTTCTGGTCTCCCGTGTACTGTTTCTGCTCAGACACCCAGTTCAGGGACACCCTGCCCAGTCCTCTCAGGGTTTAAGGGCTATGGGGTGGCCCATCATTACTCATCTCTGGGTGAACCCTGGAATGTGAGGCTTCAGTGGAAACACATCTCGGCCCGGCAACGTAGGTCTGTGTAGCTGGAAGGGTCTCAGCACCTGCACATTCCAGGTGAGACCCCAAGGTCAGCCAGGCAGTCAGCTGGTCAGTGAGGAGCCAGGACAGGTGCGGGGTCGTCTCTGACGACCAGTCCTGTGTCTCTCTGTGATCAAACCCTGAGAGTTGTCTGACACCTGAGAAAGCCTGTGCTTTTTCTCCCAGACATAGAGCAGGCGGCCTTACATCCTCTGAGTGCTCAGCTCCTCTTGCATTTGTTTGTCTTGTGATGCACAGACCTGCCTTATTCTCTCAAGGACTGAAGTTAGTTTAGAGGCACCAACTCTGACTGAAGATGCCTTTGGAGAAGTTAAATGTACAAAACATGGCAATGTTCTCTGTTTTCTGCACAGCGGTGTTACCCAAACCCAACATCACAAGCAACAACTCCAACCCTGAGGAGCACAAGGACCCTGTCGTGTTAACGTGTGGACCTCAGATTCAGGACACCACCTACCTGTGGTTGATCAACAATCAGAGTCTCCCAGCCAGTGCCAGGCTGCAGCTGTCCATGGACAACAGGACTCTCACTTTACTCCCTGTCACAAGGAATGACACAGGACCCTATGAGTGTGAAACCCGGAACCCCGTGAGTGCCGCCCGCAGTGACCCATTCACCCTGAATGTTCTCTGTGAGTAACCTCTGTCCCTGCTTGGGCCACACCGCCTACCCAAATCCACACTGCCAGAGGCCAGGCTACATCCGCCCCTCTCAGGTCCACATACACACACCCGCACTCTGAACACCCAGGGTGGCCATACCTTCTTGTACCAGGCACATCTGATTAGGTCTTGGGACTGGGACAAACAGGTTAATGTCTCAGACTCAGGCTCAGTGAACACAGGGGCTATGGTTGGGGGTTTTTTAAACAAAGCTGTGGCCGTGACCGGTTTGGCTCAATGGATAGAGCGTCGGCCTGCGGACTGAAGGGTTCCAGGTTCGATTCCGGTCAAGGGCATGTACCTTGGTTGCGGGCACATCCCCAGTCGGGGGTGTGCAAGAGGCAGCTGATCAATGTTTCTCTCTCATCGATGTTTCTAACTCTCTATCCCTCTCCTTTCCTCTCTGTAAAAAAAAAATCAATAAAATATATTTTAAAAAAACACACAAAAAAACAAAGCTGTGACCCAGCTCAGAGGGAGAGTGTGGCCCTTACACAGACCAGGACCTTCCCCTTCCCTCTGATTACATCATGTGTGGCTGTGTTCTCTCTGCTCCAGATGGCCCGGACGCCCCCACCATTTCCCCCTCCGACTCGGATTACCTACGTGGGAAAAACCTCAGCCTCTCCTGCCATGCAGCCTCAAACCCGCCTGCACAGTATTCTTGGCTTATCAATGGGAGTTCCCAGAACACCAAACAGGAGCTCTTTATCCCCAACATCACTTTGAATAATAGTGGATCGTATACCTGCCTCGCCCATAACTCTGTCACTAGGCTCAATAGGACCACAGTCAAGACTATCACAGTCTATGGTGAGTGCCTCCTGGACCATGAACACCAAGCTCTGGGGTGCAGGTCTGTCTGGTTTTCAGAACAGAGCCTGGAGGGTGCTGTCTCCCATCCTGTGGCCATGGACACAAGCAAATCACAAAGTCTTCCCCTGAGCCCTCCCACTCCATCTCTGTAGACTCCCCTCCCTAGCTCTTCTGATCTCTCATGGCAGAGCTGGGGTCCAGCCATGGAAAGTGAGGAGGGGGTTCTCTCAGCCCCAGAAAGTGTGAAGTGGTGGAGGGAGGAGGCTTCCCAGAGGGGAAAACAAAGGTCCTCAAGGTCAAGTTGCTGCTTCTTAACACTTTCCTTCTGTCACCTCTTGTCTGTTACCTGCTCCATGTGCTACAAGGAACATACAAGGCTTTGAACAAGCTCACCTCTTTTCCCCAAACTAAAGGAGGACACCACCTCTGAGGAGGGGTGAGCAGGACAGACCCCTGCTCCCTGCGCGGCTCCAGGCTCACCTGGTGACTGGCTGCTCTGCGCCCTCTGTGGTGGGACAGGGGTCCGTGGTGAAGGTGAATGCGTGGCCTGGCCTCAGTACGGCCAAATCATGTCACCAACTGACACCAGAGCTTCCCTCAGACCAGGCTGCATGGAAACGGGGAGAGAGTGAGCCATAGGGGAGCCCTCTGAGCTGTGTTCTGGCTCTGAAGTCACCAGCTGTACAACACTGTGTGACAGGAGCACATGTGACATTGCTGAGGAGAGCAGTGAGCAGTGGTGCTTATTTGATAAGTAGGTAGATTCATCCACCAAGTCCCTTCCTGGGACAGAAGGAGCAGTGCCACAGTTTGTAGTTTATGGAGGACGCTAAGAGTACCCGCCTTTTGTTCAAACTGTGACTACTTCTTTCCAGGGATTTCGTTGTCTGTGATATTCAATCCACAGGCCAGGAAGTGAACGTCCTATCAGACTGAGAAATCCTTTAGATTGAAACTAATCCAGGTCCTAGGATCATGAAGACTGGCTGGGCTATATTCTCTAATAAGTTACTTAACAAAAGGGAAATGCCTTCCCATCTCTGTGTGTAGCCACCATACCAGAGAGGAGGGGTGAGTATTTAGAAAGTCACAGGAAGGTCTGGGAAAGAGTCACACAAAAGTCAGTGGGTAGCCCTAGCCGGTGGTGCTCAGTGGTTAAAGTATCAGCCAGCACACCGAGGCATCTTGGGTTTCATTCCCAGTCACAGGCATGTTTCAAGTTGATCCTGGCCCAGTCAGGGCATGTGCAGGAGACAACCGATCGATGCGTCTCTCTCAGATTGATGTTTCTCTCTCTTTCTCTTGCCTCCCTTCCACTCTCTAAAAATCAATGGAAAAATATATCCTCAGTTGAGGATTAACAAAATAAAATAAAATGAGGGAAGAAAAAAAGGTCAATGGGTAAAAATTCCACCTGATCATGAAGATATTGGGTACTCGGTCTGAAAAGAGGTTCCTGGTGCTGATACTACAGATGTCCAGGGAGACAGGTCAGGGGTCGCCCTGAGGTGATCTGGAGGGAAGAGGGGAGGCATAGCCTTCTCCTTACAGACTGTCACCTGAACAAAGGTCCTCACCCTGCAGAGGTCAGAGTCCTCCTCTGGTGCCCTTTACAGAGATCACTGTGGCCTGTGAGTGGCTGACATCTCTGAGGAAGGAGCCCACTCTCAGTCAGTCACCTCCTCTGTTCTCCACAGAGCCAGTGGGGAAGCCCGCCCTCCGAGCCAGCAATGCCACAGTCACAGAGCAGAAGGACACCGTGGTCCTGACCTGCCTCACAAATGACATGGGGATCTCCATCCGGTGGCTCTTCAAGAACCAGAGTCTCCTGCTCACGGACAGGATGAAGCTGTCCCAGGGCAACAGCACCCTCACCATTGACCCCGTAAAGAAGGAGGACGCTGGGGATTATCAGTGTGAGGTCTTCAACCCTGTCAGTTCTGGCAAAAGTGACCCCTTCAGGCTGGATGTGCTAGGTAAGTGACCCCTTGCCCCATTCTACATCCCTGGGAGGATTGCTCTACCAATGGTGTGATAAATGGACAGAAGTCGCAGGGAGCAGATTGTCAAGCAGGAGACTTTACAGTAAACAGAATGGCAAAGTGGTTAAGAGCTCAGTTTCTGACCCTGGGTCTGGCATTAGCTGTGACCTTGCACAAGGCTGTGTGGTGGGGTGGTTTTTTTTTTGTGGTCATTTTTATGTGATAAACTATACATAAAATTTACCATTTTAACTATTTTAAGTCTACAGCTCAGTGGCATTAAGTACATTCACATTGTTGTGCAGTCATTACGACTATCCATTAGGAGCTTTTTCATCTTACCATACTAAAACTCTGTACCTATTAAACAATAGCTCCCCACCTCCAAACCCAAACCCCTGGAAGCCACCATTCTACTTCTCTGTCTATGAATATGACTATTCTAGGTACTTCATATAAGTGGAATCATATGATATTTGTCCTTTTTTGTCTGGCTATTTTCATTTAGCATAATGTCTTCAAGTTTCATCCATGTTGTAGCATATATCACAATTTCATTGCTTTTTAAGTCTGAATAATATTCCATTGCATGTATCCATCACATTTATCATTCATCCATCCATGAGCTTCTAGGTTGTTTCTACCTTTTGTGTGTTGTGAATAATGCTGCTAAGAACAAGGGTGTTCAAATCCCTGCTTTCAATTCTTTTGAGTATATACTGAGAAGTAGAATTACTGGGTCAAATAGTAATTCTTTGTTCAAATTTTGTTGTTGTTGTTAATCCTCATCCTAGGATATTTTTCCATTGATTTTTGAGAAAGAGTGAAAGTGAGGGGGAGAAACATCAATTCGAGAGAGAACATTAATTGGTTGCCTTCCACATGCACCCCAACCAGGACCAGAGATGAAGCCTATAACCGAGGTACATGCCCTTGACTGGAACTGAGCCAGGACCTTTCAGTCCGCAGGTCAGTGCTCTATCCACTGAGCAACCCGGCTAGCGCTGTTCAGTTTTTTATGAACTGCCATACCATTTTATGTGGCTGAACCATTTTATATTCCTGCCAGCAATGCACAGAAGTTCCCATTTTTCCCCATCCTTGTGGACACATTGTTTTCCCGGTGGTTACTATTTTGTTTTGTTTTGTTTTGTTTTGTTTTGCTTTGTTTCGATAGTAGCTATCTCAGTGGATGTGAGGTGATATCTCATTGTACTTTAGATTTCTATTTCCTTAATGATTAGAGATGCTAAGCATTTCATATGCTCATTGTCCATTTGTTTATCTTCTTTGAAGAAATGTCTATTCAGTTCCTCTGGCCATATTATAATTGGAATTTTTTGTTGTTGAGTTTTAATAGTTATTTATATATCCTGGATATTAATCCCTTTTCAGATATATTATTTTCAAATATTTCCTCCCATTCCATGTGACTTTTCACTCTGTTGACAGTGTCCTTTGATACACTAACTTTTAAAAATATATATATTTTATTGATTTTTTTGACTGAGAAGAAGGAAGAGGGATAGAGAGTTAGAAACATCGATGAGAGAGAAACATTGATCAGCTGCCTCCTGCACACCCCCTACTAGGGATGTGCCCGCAACCACGGTACATGCCCTTGACCAGAATTGAACCTGGGACCTTTCAGTCCAAAGGCTGACGCTCTATCCACTGAGCCAAACCGGTTAGGGCTATAAACAAACTTTTTTAATTTTGATAAAGTCCAATTTATCTGTTTTCCTTTGTTGCTGTGCTTTTGGTTTTCTAGCCAAGAAATCGTTGCTAAACCTAATGTTAAAGCTTTTACCCTATGTTCTCTTATAAGAATTTTTTTAAATATGTTTTTATTGATTTCAGAGAGGAAGAGAGAGTGAGAGATAGAAATATCAATGGTGAGTGAGAATCACTGATCCATGCCTCCAGCAGGCCCCTTACCAGGGATGGAGCCCATAACCTGGTCATGTTCCCTGACTAGGAATCAAACCATGACCTCCTGGTTCATGGGTCAACACTCAACCACTGAGCCACACTGGCCAGGCACCCTATATAATAAAGATGTAATATGCAAATGGTCATTACGCCCTGCACGTGTAATGACCAGATCACAGATCAGCAGGAAGGTGGGGCAGCGAGCTATAAGCAGCTGGTGGAGAGCTGCTTGTAGGAGGCAAGGCATCAAGCTATGAGGGGCAGCGGGAAGTGGGCAGAGAGAGCTACAGGAGGGCAGGGCAGGGCAGCGGGTGGAGAGCTACAGGAGGGGGCAGGGCAGCAAGCTATGGTGGGGGGCTTCAGGAGGGCGGGGCAGTGGGCGGAGAGTTACTGGAGGGCAGCAGCGAGCTACTGGCACACAGATTCGTATGCTGGGCTACTAGTCTTCTAATAATGTTTTATATTTAGATCTTTGATCCAACCCTGAACTCCTGGTTCATAGTTCGAAGCTCAACCATTGAGCCACACCGGCTGGCTATATATCAATCTTTATGCTAGTATCACACTGTTTTTTATTACTGTGGCTTTGAAGTAAAGTTTGAAATCAGGAATGTGAATCCTCCAACTTTGTTTTTCTTTTTCCAGATTGTTTTGGCCTTTTGAGGTCTCTTGAAATTCCATATGAATTTTAGAGTGGATTTTTCTTTTTTTTGCCCAAAAATATGTCATTAGGTTATTGATAGGGATTTTATTGAATCTGTAGATCACTTTGAGCAGTATTGTCATCTTAACAACATTGTTTTCCATTCTATGAACACAGAATGCCTTCCCATTTATTTATGTCTTTAAATTTTTTTCAGCAATGATTTTTGTAGTTGTTCATTGTATGTCTTTCACCTCCTTAGTTAACTTAATTCCTATGTATTTTATTATTTTTTTAAAGATTTTCTTATATCTTTATTGCTAAGAATATTTCAGATGTCCCCTCTTTTCCTCCCCATTGCCCCCCTCCACGCAGATCCCGCTCTGCCCCAGGCTTTCACCACCCTGTTGTCTGTGTCCTGCGCCCCTCCCTGCTTCCCTCGGAGATTCTCCAGTGTGTTCTGTTTCCTGGCTTCTGGTTCTATTTTATTCATCAGTTTATTTTGTTCATTAGATTCCTTGTTCATTTATTTTTATTTTTTTTATTCAATTGTGTGTGTTTTTTTTTTGTCTATTTGTTTGTTTTAATATATTTTTAAATTTATTTCAGAGAGGAAGGGAGAGGGAGAGAGAGACAGAAACATCAATTATGGGAGAGAATCATTGATTGGCTGCCTCCTGCATGCCTCCTACTAGGGATCGAGCTCCCAACCTGGGCATGTGCCCTTGAACGGAATTGAACTAGGACCCTTCAATCCACAGGCGGACATTCTATCCACTGAGCCAAACCGACTAGGGCTCAATTGTTGATAGATATGTATTTATTGCCATTTTATTGTTCATGCTTTTTATCTTTTTCTTCTTCTCCTCTTCCTCCTCCTCCTCCTCCTCCTTCTTCTTCTTCAAGAAGACCCTTTAATATTTCTTGTAATACATGTTTGGTGGTGATGAACTCCTTTAGCTTTTTCTTGTCTGTGAAGCTCTTTATCTGACCTTCAATTATAAATTACAGCTTTGCTGAGTAGAGTAATCTTGGTTGTAGGTCCTTGCTTTTCATCACATTGAATATTTCTTGCCACTCCCTTCTGGCCTGCATAGTTTCTGTTGAGAAATCAGTTGACAGTCATATGGGCGGGCCCTTGTAGGTAACTAACTGCTTTTCTTTTGCTGATTTTAAGATTCTTTCTTTGCCCTAATCGGTTTGGCTCAGTGGATAGAGCATCAGCCCGCAGACTCAAGGGTCCCAGGTTCGATTCCGGTCAAGGGCACATGCCTGGGTTGTGGGCACATCCCCAGTAGGGGGTGTGCAGGAGGCAGCTGATCGGTGTTTCCAACTCTCTATCCCTCTCCCTTTCTCTCTGTAAAAAATCAATAAAATGTATTTAAAAAAAAAAAGATTCTTTGTCTTCGATATTTGGCATTTCAAGTATGATATGTCTTGGTGTGAGCCTCTTTGGATTCCTCTTTTTTGGGACTCTTTGTGCTTCCTAGACTTGTAAGTCTATTTCTTTCTGTCATTATTTCTTCAAATAGGTTTTCAACATCTTGCTCTCTCTCTTCTCCTTCTGGCACCCCCATAATGCAAATGTTGGTATGCTTGAAGTTGTCCCAGAGAATCCGTATACTACCCTCATATTTTTGTATTCTTTTTTCTCTTTGCTCTTCTGATTGGGTGTTTTTTACTTTCTCATATTTCAAATTGTTGATTTGATTCTCTGAATCCTCTCCTTTACTCTTGATTCCCTGTAAATCATTCTTCACTTCAGTTGGTATATCCTTCATTTCTGACTGGTCCTCTTTCATGTCTTTGGTGGTCTCACTAATTTCTTTGAAATTCTCACTAAGTTCCTTGACATCTCACTAAGATCCTTAAAACACTCATTATGTTCCTTGAGCATACTTATAACCATTGTTTTGAACTCTTCATCTAGTAGTTTGCTTGCTTCCATTTCATTTAGTTCTTTCTCAGGAGACTTCTGTTCTTTCATTCATGACAAGTTTCTTTGTCTTCTTATTTTGGCTGCTTCCCTGTGTTTGTTTCTATGTATTAGGAAGAGCTGCTATGTCTCCTGAATTGGTAGAATGGCCTTGTGTAGTAGGTGTCTATAGGGCCCAGTGGCTCAGCCTCCCCAGTCACCTGAACTGGGTACTCTCAGTGCACCCCCGTGTGGGCTGTGTGCACTGTCCTGTTGTAGCTGAGCCTTGACTGCTGCTGGTGTCACTGGGAGGAATTGACCCCCAGGCCAATTGGTTGTGAGGACCAGCTGTGACTACAGCAGACACCACTATGGAACAGGACTTGTTTCCGTGGGACTTTGGTGCTCACCAAGTCTGTCCATTGAGAGTGTCACTTGTGGATGTGGTAGAGTTATAATCTTGCATGGTCTGAAACTGTCCACTGAGTGCACTGGCTCTGAGGCCTCCCAGGAGGTGCAAAGTCAGCCACTGCCTGTGCCCTGCCTAGGGCCACCTGGCATGAGGTACAGAGTGGTCTGCAATGGCTGCTACTTGTATTGGACTAGGAGGTGCCCAGGAGAGACCAAGCTGTGAACCTTGGCAAACTGATTCTAGTGTCTGGCCTGGGGCCACTTATCAAGAGGTATGGAGCACACTGAGTCCAGTTGCTACTTGTTTGAGAGATTTTAGGCAAGTCTGAAGCCTGAGCCAGAATAGGCCATTCATATAGAAGAGACACTACAAATAGCTTGGGAGGGGCTGCAAATTGAGTGGGACAGGATCTGCGGAACTCACCAGGGTGGGACAAACAGTGTGGGCCAGGTTGATGGAGACTCAGATATGGAGCGCCTGCCAGTCAACTGTGTGTGTGTGGGGGGGGGGGGGGGGGGGGGACGACATCACAGCACTTTTTGGGAGAAAGCTGCCCCTGAGTTCTTTCCCTGACACCAGACAATATAATTCCTCCCCGTATGTCCCTGGATCCTTTCAAGATGCTTCCCCATGATTGGAGCTCAGAGGGAGTAAGTTTGGGTAAGCCCATGTGCTGGCTCATTAAGTGGAACTGCCTGCGACTCCAGTAGTCTCCATGTCACTCAGCCACAATCCTCGCTTGGTTTTTACCACCCAAAGTTACAGGGACATCTCTTCCCAGCACTGGAACCCTGGGCTGGGGGTCTTGTGTGGGGCTGGGACTCCTTGCTCCTCATGAGGCCTCCTCAGCCAAGATATTCCTCCTAATTAAAAACACACCACATGTGGGTATAAAACCAGCCCATTCCTCACCTCTACACCTCCTACCAATCTCAATGTTCTTTCTTCTTTAATCCTCTAGCTGTAGAACTTCCATTCAACCAGACTTCAAGCAATTCTGAATAATGGTCATTCTGTATTTTAGTTGTAATTTTGATGTGGTTGTGGGAGGATGCAAGTACCAGCATTTACCTACATCGCCATTTTGGTTCCTACAGTATTTCATTCTTTTTGATACTATTGTAAATGGAATTTTCTTAATTTCCTTTCTGAATTGTTCATTGTTTGTATATAAAAATACGACTGATTTTTACATGTTGTTTAGTAGCCTGCAGCTTTGCTGAATTTATTAGTTCTAACAGTTTTTTTGTGAGATCTTTAGGGTTTTCTACATATAAGATCATATCATATGTAAAACCGATCATATCATATGCAAATCTTACCTTTTCCTTTCCAATTTCGATGCCTTTTATTTATTTTTCTTGCCTAATTACTGGCTAGGACTTCCAATACTGTTTTGAGTAGAAATGGCAAAAGCAGGCATCTTTGTCTCTGCCTGATCTTAGAAAAGAAACTTTCAGTCTTTCACTATTGAGAATCATGTTAGTTGTAGGTTTGTCATAAATGGCCTTTATAATGTTGAGGAAGTTTCCTTCTATTCCTAGTTTGAGCATTTTTATCATGAAAGGGTATTGAATTTTGTCAAATGCTTACACTGATTAAATCTCCTTACTATTTATAGATTCATTCATATTTTCTATTTCTTTATGATTCCATTTGGTAAGTTTTGTGTTTCTAGGAATTTGTCCATTTCATCTAAGTTATCCAATTTGTTGGTTTACAATTATTCATAGTACTATTATAATTCTCATTTGTTCTGTAGAATTGAGAGTAATATCCCCACTTTCATTTCTGATTTTAGTGATCTGGATTTTCTCTCTTTTTTTCTTAAGACAATCTAGTTGAAGGTTTATCAATTTTGTTAATCTTTTTTGAAGAACCAACTTTTGGTTTCATTGATTTTCTCTATTATTTTTCCATTCTGTATTTTATTTATCTCCACTCTAATCTTTATTATTCCCTTCCTTCTGCTAGCTTTGAATATAGTATATTCTTTATATAGTTCCTGAAGTTGTAAAGTTAGGTTATTGATTTGAGCTCTTTCTTCTTTTTAAAGTAAGCAATTACAATAACAAATTTCTTGCACAAGATTAACTTTCTGGGCCCCATTTCCACTACTGAAAATTACAATAATAATACCTGCTTCATTATATTGCTTTAAATATATAATGTAATAATCAATTAAACCCTTAGCAAATGCCACATGCAGCAGAAAAGTTCCATAACTGTTAGCTGCTCTTATTACTACCATTATCATTAGCCTTAGGAAGTCAGGTGGTCCTAGAGTTGACGCCCAGATCCACCTCTTACTAAACATATGACTTTGGGTAAATTTTTCACCACTCTAAGACTCAATTTTTTCATCAGTAAAATGGAAATAATGTCTATCTGACAGGGTTATTATATGAATTAAATGAGATATAACTAAAGTATTGAGCACAGAGCCTGGCACATAATAAGTACCCACAGCAGTAGCTAACATAAATAATACTCATCAATCTTGAGTTGACCAGTGAGGACAACAAAAATAAAAGAGAAGATATAGATGCAAATTTATTTATATTTGGGAGTTAGGGGGACATGACTCACAAAAATCATTGGACATGATTACTGACTAAATAAAGGAAAATAATTAAAAGAAGTTGTGTACAAAGTTTCAAGCCTAGTTTGTTCAGTTTCATCCCCTAAGATACAGCCAAGATGGGATTAGATATACACTTTTTTGTTGGAAAAAATGCCTGTTAAAGAAAGGTGGATGGAAGTGGGAAAAGCCTTGGAGATTTCTCAGACCAGGATGCAGATCTAATTACTTTGAAGGAGAAAGAGAAGAAAAATTTAAGTTGCAGTGTGGTTCTAAGAGAGTATCTGCAAAGCTGATGGGGTGTCTGAACTAAAGTCACCCATAGAGGAAAACCGTTCCTCACAGAATGGACTTATTTCATATCCCTGCTGAGAACTTGTGGGAAGTCTCTGTGCAAAGCAGATGGTGCATTTACCACCTTCCATCAATTAAGTCCCCAACAGGAGACCTGATTGGCACATATTCATGGCTGCCATACCTGGAACAGAAAAACAGGCAATCATGAAATGGTGAAAACTTATAACTTACAAAAATGGAAATCCGCCTTTCTCACATTTCCAAAGCTCCAAAAATATCTTTGTGTAGAAAGGCCAGGATGGAATTGTGGCAAGTCTGAGCACCAACCTAGAAATACAGTGAAAGAAAAAAAAAATTATAAGGATATAGGCAGCTATTATAACGTCACCTCCACTCATCCTTCTCTTTTCTATCCATGACAGATAATCCAACAGTACAAAGTCCTGGCCTCTCAGATGGGGCTATTGCCGGCATCGTGATTGGCGTCCTGGCTGGCGTAGCTCTGATAGCAGCCCTGGTGTACTTCCTGCATATCAGAAAGACTGGAGGGTATGATGGCCTTCCCTCTTGCTCTGCTTCCTCCAAGGCTGACAACCATGCTTGGGAGAGGGAAGGAGACTTCCCCTCTGTCTCTGGGCCTGGATCTGCTCCTCCTTCCTAAACCCCTGCTTCTCAGCACTAATTCCTGAGGTTTCTTCTTCCCTGGTCTTCAAGCTTCCTGCACCTCTCTCCCTTTGGGACATGGTTATTCCCATCTCCATCTGGTTTAGAGCGGGGAGATTATGCAACTAGGTCCCCCAGTCAGGGAAGCCAAGGTCCAAGAAGGAAAACAAATGAAAATACAAAAAAAGAAGCAAGAGAAAATTGAGTCCTGTGTTCTGTCAACCACAGGAAGAGAAGGAGAAGAGAGGGTGGGGACAGGAAGAGAACCTACCAAAAAGCAGAAACTGAAGGCACTTTAGGCAATAAATAAGGTGAAGATAAAAACAGCATCTACCTTCAAAAGGGAAAGGTGTCAGAGTAGAAGTAGGCTCAGAGGCAGGTGATAAAGAATGGACCTGTGTGAACATCAGGGCAGCAGGAAAGGAGTGCTCACTGGAAGGGACGGTGGGTACACTGAAGAGGAGCCCTAGGAGGAAAGGCAATGCTGACTCTGATAAATGAGCTGACAGTGTCCTTCCTACTTTAAGGAGCAAAGAGCCTATGCTTGCGAATAGCAGTCACAGTCTCTGATATTTGTTTAGGGCAAGCGACCAGCGCGACCACACAGAGCACAAACCCTCAGCCTCCAACCACAGTAAGTAAAGCCATCACCAGTGACAGCTGGTGTGTTCCACCACGCGCCCTGCCTTAGCAGGGAAACCTGGTCCCAAGGACTCAGTACCTTCTGAAATTTTAGAGGGGATGTCCATTTCCCAACCTTAGGTTGCCATAGGTCCTCACACCCTTCTAGTCACAAAAGATTCTCCTGAGACTCAGCCCTAGGAGACTCACTCAGCCAGACCTGGCAGGCCTCAGTAAGATGGCCATGTTTTCCAAAGCCATTCCTCACCTTACCCCGTCCCCTCCTCCTCTATTACGGGTGTGGGCACTCTCCTTTGGTGAGACTTTCCCTGTCTTGTGGTGCTATGGGTGCTGTGGTTCTCAATGACCCTCCTTGCCACGGGTGTCTGGTGCTTAGAAACACAACTGGGCAAAAATCAAGGCCTTGTGAACTGGAAAAAACATTCAGAAGTGGACTAAGGCCTCTGTGGCTCTACTGTTGCCTCCCTGCCCACTTCTCCCCCACCCCCTCTCCACTGGCACTAACACCCTGGGTCTGGACCACAGACTCTGAAGAAATCAAATTCTTTAAGTGATCATGGACCACCTCCCTACCGTACCCTTCCACTACCTGCCACCTCCTTCAGCTAGAAATCACAACAGTTTAACAACATCAAGCCTGTAAGGCTATAAGTCAGCTTTGCATTTTCATGGATTGCTAACTCTTCTTTCAACTCCCAGGTCAGGGCCACTCTGACAACTCACCTAACAAGGTAAGCATAGCCAGTCTCACTGGCTCATTTTCTCATTGAAATATCTCTGTGTAGAACGGGTTACTCTTGAAGACAAAAATGCAATTAAATTTGAGTCAGAGTTCCTCAATGCAGCAACAAACAAAGATATATTGGTTAACTACTCCCATTGGGTCTACCTCATGCAATAACATGGGTTTTGGAGTATCCCCATCCTGCGTTTGAATCCTCGAGTGACTCTTAGTAGCTCTGTGACCTTGAGCAAGTAACTTAACCTCTTTGATCCTCAGCTTTGGCATCTGTAATATGGGCATGCTGCCTACTTCAGAAAGAAGTTGAAGGAAGGAAATGAGATAACACATGCAAAGCACAGTTCCTAATATAAGGAAGGCACCAGGTCATTCTCCCTCCTCTATCTTCAATCTGATCTGCTCTTCCTGTCAAAAGATAATGTCTAATCCAATGGGTCTGAGGTCTTAGTTCCTTTAGTTTATAATAATTTTACTGAGCTTCTCTCAAAGCAGCACTGTAATGAAGAAACAAAATATGTCATCTCCCTGGAAAATGAAACCTTCCAGTCACTTCCCTTCAAAGTATAAACATATCCTGACTTCCAATGCATTAGTTTTGCCTGTTTATGCTCTTACTTTGAAAAACACAGTATATCCTCATATTTATCTTGTTTCTTTCATTCAAAATCTCATAATGGTTTTATGAGATTCATCCATTTTGTTGTGTGTAGCTGTTCATTTTCATTGCTGTATCATCCTCTTCCACTGTATGAATACCATAATCTATCTCTTCTAATGACCATTCAAAGCATGTCATTTAATGACATAGTATGAGGGGAAAATGGGTAATAAAAGCCCTTCTGCAAAGGTAGAAGTTTTAAAGTGGTGAGAGCAGGTGGTGCCGAATCACACCAGGCAAGGTGAGGGCCTGGCCTATGACACTGACTTAATTGATCACTTCTCGTGCCTTTCAGATGGATGAAATTACATATTCTTCCCTGAACTTCAATGCCCAGGAATCAAAGAAGCCAACTTATGCCTCTCCATCCCCAACAGCCACAGAAACGGTTTATTCCGAAGTAAAAAAGAAGTAATGCAACCAAGCTCTGCTCACTGCACTGCTGACTGATTCCCAGCCTCTCATCTCCATCACTAGGAGACCCCTTTGCCCTCGGGGGGTGGGGTGGGGTGGGGGGAGAGGAGAAGAAGCCTCTTTTCCCCTCCTCCTTTCCTCACTCAGGAGACACCTCCAGGTTCCTAGTCACAGCCCCTCCCTTCAGTGTCAACAGATGAAAAGGTACATCCGGGAGTCTGTAGGAAGCCCAACCTTCCTTGTCATTGAAATTTGGCAAAGCAGACCTTGGGAAAGAGTTGCCAGAACCTCCAACCCCTCCCTGTTCCCTGACGGAGAATTGTTCTAAACTTACCTATTGAGCCCACCTAACTTGAATTTGCCGTAACTTTGAGAGTTACATCCTTATCCGCTGAAATACATGTGTCAGAGAAGAAGAGAGAGAAAAACTAAAAGCTTCTCCTATCTCTCCAAAGCCCAATGTGAATGGACCACACAGGAAAATAAATATATAACAAAGTCTCAACAAGGAAATTCTACACCTTTGTCCATTGTCAGGGTGTCTAAACACCTTTCTGCTTGGCTAGAATACCACCTAAGCCCTTTGGCAAGACTGTCTTCAGAGAAACCACTAGAAGCAACTAGAAAAACTATCAGTGATTCCCAAGGGAAAATGTAAAAAAAAAAAAAAAAAGCACATATGTTTTAATAACTTTATGGGCTTTTATTCAAGGAAATGCCTACAGAGGAAAGAGGTTACAGTTTTAGAGGGTACTCAGCTCCCAATAAGAAACAGTCTAGTCGTGGCTGGTGTCGCTCAGTGATTAGAGCATTGGCCCAAGGACCTAAAGGTCTCAGGTTTGATTCCTGGTCAAGGGCCTGTACCTGTGTTGCAGGTTGGATTCTTGGCCCCAGTTGTGTTCATGCAGGAGGCAACCAATCAATGTGTTCCTCTCGTGTAGCTTTTTCTCTTCCTCCTCCTCTAATTCTCCCCCTCCCTTCCTCCCTTCCACTCTAAAAATATCCTCGGGTGAAGATTAAAAAAAAAAAAAAGAAAGAAACAATCTGCTAGGAATTTCAGAAAGGAATCAGAGTTACCCTTCAGAGATTATTTAAATAATTATTAAAGAATGCACAATTTGGGGTACTGGGTTTGTTCCCGTCTCTGAGACATTTCACCATTTTCATCTTTGAAACTTCTGTGTGAAAGGGGTTACTTTTACTTGGCTTTGCTTTGTAAACCAATCTGAGGACCTGAGATGAAAGAAGCCGCCAAAGCCCCTCCCTTGGCCAGGAGCTCCTCAAGCTTTTATGTCAGTGGCTCCAAGTGGAAAAGAAGACCAGTTTCTCTCATTCACGGCTGGAAGTGGATCTAAGTCAGTTTCCGGGCATCTCGGGCCAATCATCAACCACCATTCGAGTCCATGTTTCTGCCTGTGCATGTTCTGTCCATCTTCCCCACTTACTGACTCAGGAAACCTGGGCCTCTGCTAAGGTGTGTTTGGATCTTGAGAAGTGGGAGCCCTGAAGGGAACACTGTCACTCACACTGTTGCCATTGTTTACAACCCAGAAAGCTGCACTGGTGCTGACGCTCTTTAGGACACAGGGGAGGATCATAACTGGGCCCCAGGCTCTGGAATTTTTCTCCCATGGGTTCTGAGTCCCATTGTGTCAGAATAAAAAAGGGCAAGGGAAGGAGAGGCAAACTATTGCCCACCCAGCCTTCCACATGGATGACTGTCTTTGGGGCTATTGAGAGAAATAATTTATTCAATATTGATTACTGGATCTCATGCTGTGTCTAAGAGGCCCCTCAGAGAGGATTAGTTGGGAGTTCTCTGTACTCAGGTACCTCTTTCAGGGTTTTCTGACCCTGACACAGACTGTAAATACTTCACCTCATCTGTGCTATTCTGTTATTTAATTTTGTCTGGCTAAGGCCACTTCTGAATTATTTGTAAAATTTGCTCTATATTTATAATAAAAATTATATATCAAACGTCAATATGCTGCCTCACAGTTGATACTACTTTAGGCAATGTCTTCTTTACAGGCAAAAGAAATAGAAATTACCTAACTGGTAGTCAAAGCCTATTTTTAAGTCTACAGGTATTCTACCTAAGTGATCAGAGAAGTAGTCAATTTTATTTGCACACCAGCTAATAAAGTGAGTCTATCAAGAAGCAACAGCCCACAGCTGCAAACTGCCTGGAAGAAACGGGAAAGATGTTTTGCTCTGGGAAAGATGATTTCATGAGTAAAAAATTCCCAGCCTCTTTATTAGGGACAAATAACAATCCCCACACCAGTGGCTCCAGTGAATCAGATGCAGCAACAGGGCTTCACTCACATGAAGTCTCCATGGATTCTGTCCTGTAGAAATCTCTGACACCTATCTTCCTGTCCTAAGGTCAACTTTTCTGCCACCTCACAGGGTCAGAGATCTTCACACCCGAATAACCTTTATTCATTAATTCCAGTATAGCCTGTTACCTCATTTCCTTCATTTCCTCATCACCAAGTTTCTCCTCCATCCTCAAGACTCTGGAAGAAGCACACAATCAGTATCCGCATCTTGGCCAAACTCAAAGATGTTTTCACCGTCCTCACATTGCTCACTTTTATAACATCTAAGACCATAGACAACTTTTTCCTCCTTGGGTGTCCTCCTCCTGTTCCACACACACACCAGAATTAGTACTCAGACCCTGCTATCTCCCCACACATCATCCTCCTCTTCCCCCAGCTTCAGTGACCTCTGTGCAGATGGCTCCCACACTTGTATCTCTAGCCCCTACTGCTTCCCAGTACTCAGCACACTCATATCCAAATGCCTTCTGAAGTTACTTCCCATTTAAACTGGCTTTCCCCCACAGCTCATTCACTTGTCACAGTGACACAGCTGTTCCTCAGCTCTTGCTTTTTGTTTCCCAGATTCCATACATCACTAAAGTCTATTGATTCTTTTTGAACGTCTTTCATTTGTGCCCTTTCCTCCTTCCCATAAACCTAAATAACCCAGGCTCTCAGCAACTCCCATAAGAATACAGCTTGACTTTTTGTCTCTGGTCTTTAATGGACTCTGCCTTGCTAAACACTCATTACCTTCCTAAAAACTGGTTCACTCTCCTACTCAAGAGTCTACAGTGGCCTGCCCTGCCTACCAAATAAGTTCAAATTTCTTCCTCATTCTCTTTACCACTTCTCTCTAGTATAATTCCTCCATTCTAATTAGATCTGTCTCCTTATCCATCCTGGCCCCTAAACCCCATACACACATAGAATTCTTAGTCCCAATGCTCTGCCTGAAAACAAATACCACACAGGGCAATGATCCATCTGTTATTCACAGAGGAGTTAACACACCAGTCATCAAGAGCAACAACAATGACCCCACGGAAGACAGGAACCTGTCGCATTAATGTGTGTACCTGAGACTCGGGACACAGCCTATCTCTTCCTAATAACCACAGACTCTTCCTAATGACCAATTTATGTGCCTATGAAATTCTTATGGAGCACCAACTGTGCTACAAGTCTTAGTGTTAGATCCCATGAAAGAGACAGAAATGAGAAAGGCAGGGTTCCTACCTCAAGGAACATGAATCCTAAGGCAAGAGATAAGACATGAAAAATTATTGTATATAATAAAAGCCTAATATGCTAAGTGTCTGGCCGTCTGTTTGGCCATTCAACCAATCAAAGCGTAATATGCTAATGATATGCTAAGGCCGCTCAACCACTTGCTATGACATGCACTGACCACCAGGGGGAAGACGCTTCAACTGGTAGGTTAGCTTGCTGCTGGGGTTCGGCTAATCAGAACTGAGCAAGATGGGCCAGACATGCCCTGGGTCCCTCCCATGGTGCCTCCCCAGCTGGCCAACCTCCCATGTCCCTTTCTGACCCTGACCATGCACCAGTGGGGTCCCTTGGCCTGGCCTGCACTCTCTTTCAATCCAGGCTGAGGGACCCCCCTGAGTGCACGGATTTCATGCACTGGACCTCTAGTTATAATATAAAAATAGAAAAGGATAAATGCCACAAGAGTAGACAGAGATAAATCCAATGGGAAACATGGCTATTCATTAGAATGACTGGAGAATTCTAAAAACAACTGATACTCAGTCCTTACCCACAGATTTCAATTCAATTGGTGTGAGGTGGAACCCAGGCATTGCTCATTTTTTAAAGCTTCCCAGATACTTTTAACATGTAGCTAGGATGGAGAACCTCTGCTATCATAGGTAGGACTTGAGCCTAAAAGCAGTGGCAAAAACAAGAGTATAAATCAGAATTATCTTAGGGAACTTTTTCAACCATCCTTGAAGAAGCTGATACAGTAGGTCTGGAATAAGACTGAGGCTTGTATATTTTGAGAAACTCCCAGATGATTCTTACATATATTCCATGTTAGGAAACACTGACGTAAAACATAGGAAGGATTGAACAACTGGAGAGTTGGGAAAACATTCCACAAGATAAGCATGACATGAATAATATATTCTGCAAGGCATTGAGAAGTACTCGAAAAATTATTGGCATATAGCTAAACTTTAAAAGACTGATGACACCAAGTGTTGTGAGGATGTGAAACAACCAGTATTCTTATATATTCTTGGTGGAAATATAAAAAGAAACAAGCACTCTGGAAAAGAGTTTGGCATTTTCTTATAATGTTAACTATACAGTCCAGCAATTCCACTTCCAGGTATTACCTAAGAGAGATGAAAATAATGTAGATATCAGGCCATGGGGGCATAGGCGACCAAGGAGACAGAACTAAATCTCACATCACCCCGCTTGGCCCCGGAGGATGGCTGCTTAGCTAGAGACGGGTAAGATTCCTCAGGGAAGGAACAACCTAAGACAGGCACAGTCGCATAGGGGCCATCAGGAGAGAACTTGGGTGTCAACCGAGGTGGGGCACAGACCTTCACCCCCCCAAGTTTGCAGGGGCCTGAACCCTCACCCCTGCTGAAGGAGATCTCCTGCCCCCATGGCTGCTCAGCTTCACATGCCCAGCTCAAATCGGGACCCAGGTAACAGACTTGGACGACAGCAGATGCCCTCTCACTGCAACAAGACTTGATGGAGATGTCTTGCACCCATGATCCGGGGAACTGGGGTCTATGATATCTAAATCCAGCCTAGCACCAGGAATGCTCAGGGCCTACTCAAGAAGGCTAATTAATAAATAAATAAAAAATAAAAATAAAAAAACAAGAAGGCTAATAATCCTCTCCACTAATAATTACAGGGTAAAACAAGATGGTTGTTAGAGTATTAAATTTGACAGTAAAATAATAGTCAAGTTTTCAAACTAATTTAAATTGGCCAATCAAAATAAGCAAATACTCTAGAAAAATCAATTGTACTGGACAAAAAAGCTGTTCCTAAAGTGTTAACTAAAATTTTTATTGGTAGTTCATCTCATGGTAAAATTGCATAACATATAATGAACCTAAAGCAGTCACATTTTAGTGCAAAAAAGTAAAATTTAAAAGCTATCAAGATTACAGCATAAAATTTCCAAAAGCCTCCCAATATTTAAACCAAAAAAGGGGGGATAGTAGAAGAATATCATGTAAGGAAAAATATCCTGTAAATAAATCACATCTAGAAAATTTTTACTTTAGAAAATTAACTTTCATTTGTAATGCTAACAGCAAGACACCCAGGTAAAACATACATGGTGTCAAAACAAGCCAAAGGAAAATCGTTTGGGCAAAAAAATGAAAAAGGATCGCAAGTCAAATTTATAGAAAATATTCCTTTATTAACTTTTGGTCGAGAATATGTTTGTATATTTTCAGAAAACAACTCCGAGACCATGTGGATTCCTGTAACAGAGAGGAATTGACAGGAGTGCTCCAGCCATGAAGTCAGAAGAGAAACAGTCCAGAGATGGAAGACGCTGACGATGCCTTGCCATACTAGCAGTCAGCAGATGTGCGTCACTGCAGATTGCCCAGGAGCAAACCAGAGAGGGTGGGACCTGCATTACCACCATTTGTCCACCATCCAGAACTGAAATATCATTGCTGTTATGAACACATAAACAACTGTTGGACATAGAAATCGGGACTCAAAAGAACTGTTGGCCCAGAAAGAAACTCACTATAGACTGATTCATTTGCCTCTCAGCATAACCATTATTGCTTGTCTCATTTTCGGTTCCTATAAGTGTATTCCTAGTATCACATGAGCTCACTCATCTAGGGGAAAAGATGAACAACATAGACTGAAGAACAAGAACAGCATTGATCAGACTGTCAGACCTCAGAGGGAAGGTAGGGGAGGGTGGGGACAAGGGAGACTGATCAACCAAAGGACTTGTGTGCTTGCATATGAGGCTAACCAGTGATCACGGACACCAGGGGGATGGGGGCATGCGTGTGAGGGGGTTTGGGATGGGAAGGGGCGGGGGAGGGTTGATGACAAATATGTGATACCTTAATCAATAAAGTAATTTTTAAAAAAAGAAAATAATGTAGATATACATATCAGGAGTTATAAAGGAAGAAAGAAAAATGGAAGGGAAGAGGGGGAAAGGGGAATTATGAGATAATTACAGAAATTTGAACATTGAATATTTTATGATATTTAGGAAGTACTAATATTTAGTGTGATAATGGCATTGTAGTTATGTCTTTTTATATAACTTTTTAAATTTATTTGAGAGAAAGAGAGAGAGAGAGAGAGAGAGAGAGAGAGAGAGAGACATCAATGTGAGAGAGAAACATTGATTGGTTGCCTCTCACACGTGCCCCAACCAGGGATCGAATCCACAACCCTTTGGTGTATGGGACAACACTACAACCAACCGAGCAACACTGGCCAGGGCGGTGGTTATGTTTAATAAGTTAGTAATACAACTAAAGTACAGGAGTGGGCAAAAGTAGTTTTATAGTTGCTCATATGGAAAATGACACAATTATTAATACAAGTGAGTATGTGCTTCACATACTCACAACTGTAAACCTATTATTGTCCACCCCTGTGTTAACAGATGAAATGATCTATGTCTGGGATTTGCTTTAGAACAATCCAATTGGGGGAAGGGGTTATAGATGAAACAAGATTGACTATGAAATAATTGCTGAAGCTGTGTGATGAGCACTTGTAAGTTCATTATTTTATTAGCTTTATCTTTTCAACTATTTAAAATTTTACCAAAAAAAAAAAAAAAGTTCTTGCTCTCCAGAAGGTTATAACACAAAGAGTCAAATATTCCAACAAATAGAGCATCATGTAGTTAAACAAAACAGACACAAAGTGCTAGTGTTACCAGCCAAAAGACAACTCTGAGATGATTCTATGAGAAGGAACTTTATTGTATGTCAGCAACAAAGACACACTGGGGTGGGTCACTTCCCAAAGCCGTGTATACCCAAGAAAGGATCAAATTCATCTTTATTCGGGGAAAACATGCATAAACATTAAGGTGAGCTTCATCATCACAGGTATAGATAGGGATGCGCAGTCAGAAAACATGGCTATTCATACATCTCATGTTCAAAAACAGGAAAATCTCTGCCCCTAACTGGAGATTTTAGTATTATAATGAGGGTATAATGAGAACAGTTCATGAGGAGGTCACTATAGGGTCCTCTAAGCTGCTTTGGCCAGTCTCAGGTAGTTTCAGCTGGATCACCCCCACCACCGCCCTCCCCATCCCATCTTGGGCTTGTTTCTGAAAAACTGCTCTGGCAATCTTCAATGTCAGGGATGGTGTAAAAGGGATGGTGTAAGTATGAAAGGAAGTTTAGCTAATTAAGTCTCAGCCTTTCAGTAAACTCTTAGTAAATTACAGGATATGGTTACAAAAACCTTATAAAATCTAGGGGGTTTAGAGGTTAATCTAAGTTATGAGTTCTAAATAAAGTCAGTCTGTGCTAGGCTATATGTAAAGGTTAGGTTACTCTAGTCAAGCTCCAAGGCCAGTGACTGGCCAGGAGTAGGCGGAGTGAGTCGGCCCCCTGACCAGAGTCTTTAGGAAAGCGTATCCCAGGTAAAGGCCAGACAGGCAATACAAAGGAGACAGCTGTGAGGCGGCAGGACCTCCCCACACTCTGGATGACTTACTAGAGGCCATGCTACTTAAGAGCACATGTTCTAAAGCCAGACCACCTGCACCGGGGATCCTGCTACAGATTGCCTTCTGGGTAATGGTAATGTTTCTGTGCCTCAGAGTCTTTACTTATAAAACGGAGATTAAAGTAATACATACATCACAAGGTTGTTGTCAGGAGTCAATGAGTTAATTCATGTGTAAAACACTTAGAAGGTGGTGGGTAAACAATAAATGTTAGCTGCTAGTAGCAGTATCTCAGCCCACAATACCACACATTTTTTTTAAAATCTCATCTAATTTCTATTTGTTACTTATCTCCTTTTGGTTAGACTATACATTGGAAAACAGGGACTTTGTCTTATTTATCTCTGTATCCCCAGGACCTAGCCTAAGGCCATGCCCATAGTAGGCACTGTAGGGGAGCTCAGAGATGCACTATGTCTCCAGCAGTAAAGATGTCTGGGAAATGTTGGACTCTGTTTAACCTTCTATGACTGTTTAACTCTCTGTAGCCTCAGGTTTAGCTGACTACCCAGAAAGCCAGAATGCCACCCAAAGATAAAGTTCAGGCCCCAGGGAGGAGGTTAATGAAGGCATAGAGTGGGATAACTGCCTAATGTTATTGTTCACTTAAAAATGCATTGTTCTTTCTGGGGGTCTACATGACTACCCAACATACAGTTTTACTATTAACCCCCTGTAAAAAAGAGACCCTGTCCTGGGAGGAGTGCGGATCTCTTCCCGGCCGGCCACCACTGGCAGCCAGCAGCTGCTTTGCCCCTGATGTCCGTCTCTCCCATTAAAGGTCTTATGATGTCTGTGCGTCAGTTCATCGGAATCAATCCTGAATTTAGATTTCTGGGGCTTTCCCTAACGTGCACATATCAGGCAACTCTTCTTTCAGACTGCAGGGAAGGGACTACCTTATTCCCCTGAGAATTGTGCCCTCAATTCCTACAATTATTTGGCTTCCTTTGCTTCCTTCCTTGTTTCCACCTCCTCCCTTATTCTGCTCCCAGATGTTCATTCACTAATGGTGCTCTCTGCTCCCTTCTCCAGCAGGTGTTCCAACGCTTCCTTTCTCTCTCTCTCCCTCCCACAACTATGTTCTCCAAAAAGCCTCTGCATCACTTATTCTGCAATTAATAAAAGGTGAAAGGCAGCTAGATTTCTGGACCTTTAGCCTCAGTCCTATTTGTGAGAAGTAGAAACCTCTGGAAAAAGAGAAAAGCAGATAGGATGGTAGTCAGCATATAAGCCTTCAAATATAGTCTCATCTTTGAAGAAATCCTATAGACATGTTTGTACACTCAGCTAACATTTTACTGGGGTTTTGAGGGGTTCAGAAACTGCTGGGGAGAAGAGGGAGGCATGACAGGCAGGGAGCCCAGCTTTGGGTTACATTTTGCTTTGTAAACATCAGGGTTTCTTTTCCCACACTAGTAAACATCCTCATTTTCTCCCCAGGGCAGGGACCAGAGACTAAGAACTGAGAAGCTGCAAAACCACAGATGGCTGCAGACTCTAAAAATGAAGTAGGAAGGTCAGATGCAGATCGCTCTTGAATCACAGCTCTCTGTACAAAGTGCCCTCTGCCCAGGGCAGTGATGTGGGGTTGGAACATGATCCTGGTCTCCCCAAGAATGGGAATTGCTGGTAGAACATTAACTAGCTGCCCAGGAGCAGAAAGCAATGGAGCCCTCTCCCTACCTATTCTCCCTCGTTTCCTCGGAGAGGAGGACAGTTCAAGGCTATGTGCCCAGCCCGAGGGTTTGATGGTTCTTTTCTGTAAAATAAAACTTAGAAAGCGAGGTCGGGCAGGGCTCACAAAGCAAAAATGGAGCACGGACAAGAATGCACTAAAAGGATATTGGGGCATGCTTTAAGGTCAAAGTCTTCTGAAACGTGCCAATCTCCCTCCACTGCTGCCTGGGCTCCATACTTGGAGCCCTATCTGACCTTGAACTAGAGCAAGAAAGGAAAAGGGAAACTGGGAACAGGAAGACAGATATACAAAGTGGCAGGCTGCCTGAAATTCTGTGGCTGTAAGGAAGTGAAACTGGTTTTATAGGGCTCATACTGGTTTTAAAAACAACTCTACATGGTAAGTGGTCAAAATACTTTAATTAATGACAGAACTTTTGGAATATATGTATAGCCACCCAGGACAACTACACTTAAGTTGCCCATATTTGTCTGGATATGACATACTTATAAAAGAAATCCTATTGAGACAGGCCAGTAAGCCAGGACAAGTGGAATGGGGGAACTGAGACAAATAACCAAACAAACTGGCTGAGCAATTTACACCCAGATACAAAAGGTCACTCCCCTAGAGACAACATCTAGACCTCAGTTGCATTTTAGCTCCAAGTCCAGAAAAGCAACAAAACCTAGCCAGGCTTTGCTCAGTGGTTGGATCATCGGCCCACGGACTGAAGGGTCCCAGGTTCGATTCTGGTCAAGGGCCTGTACCTTGGTTGCAGGCTCAATCCCCAGCTCAGACCTGGGTATGTGCTGGAGGCAACCAATCAATATGTCTCTCTCATATCAATGTTTCTGTCTCTCCCTCTCCTTCTACTCTGTCTAAAAATCAATGGAAAATATCTTTGGATAAGGATTAACAATAAAGAAGGAATAAAAAGAGGAAAAAGAAATAATCCAGATGTCTAATAATAGGAAAATTATTAAGTTATGAATCATCCATTAACATCATGTTAGACAGCCATTTTTAAAGGTTTTTTAAAAAATGTATTAATATGAGAAAATTCATAACAAGTAAAAAATCAATATAAAAAGTTATATGCATAGTATTATCTCAATAATTACAAATATGGGCAAAGAAAAAAGTCTAAATATACCTATAACTCTAGGTGGTGTGATTAGAGGAATCCTTTCCTCTACTTTATAAAATTTCTATAATCATGTATTGTTTTAAAACTCAGCAAGATTTTTTTCCTTAAATATATACCCTCTTGTGGACCTCATGTTGGTAGAGTACTTGATGTATATTGGGCACTTAATAAACATGTGCTGAATTCATTCATTAATGGAAGAAGTGAGCTCCTATTTCCTGTCTGAGGAACATGAAGCAAGGGAAAGTTAACTGCACTTAGAATGAGGAGGCCTACATAGATTCGAGAGACTTTGAGAAATTACAGTCTGTCATCATCCGTAAAATGGAGGGAGCACCTCCCTGAGGAGACTTGTGGTGAGAAGCAAATGAAGTAATGCCTGTGAAATTATTTTGTAAATTGGAAAACTTTACACAACATCTAAAGACAAACAATAAGGAACTACTGTCATTTTTGTCCTTCTCAGTTTATTGTCCAACAGTAATGATATAAATCTGAGGCCCACCCAATGAGTAATCACTTTTTTCCCAGAACAGTTTACCAATTTCCCCACTTCTCCAGGTGTCCCAAGAGTGGGTGTCTCCTGGGGTGGTACCTTGCAGAACTCAAATTGTTATAGAGCTATAGTGTCAAGTACCATCACATACAATCAAGGCCTTCCCCCCTACACCTGGAGTCTCTCATAAGAGGCAACGGGAAGTTTTATGTCTGATATTACAGCAGCTCTACCATCTAACCAATTTCATATTTTATCATCAAAATAATCTTCCTGTATCATAGAATCATGGACTCTATAGCTAGAGAAGCTCCTTTTCAATCGCATGGTTCAAACTCTTTAAAGATGAGAAATCTAAAAAAAAAAAGATGAGGAATCTAAAGCCCAAAAGTGTTAAAAGAATAAGTGACTAAGCCCTAGCCAGTGTGGCTCAGTTGGTAGGAGTGTTGTCCCATACACCGAAAGGCTGGATTCCTGGTCAGGGTACGTACCTAAGTTACAGGTTCAATCCCCAGTCAGGCATGTACAGATGTTCTCTCTCACATCAATGTTGAGCTCTCTCTCTCTCTCTCTCTCTCTCTCTCTCTCTCTCTCTCTCTCTCTTCTCCTCCCTCCCTCTGCCTGCCCCCCTCCCTTCCCCTTTCTCTGAAATCAAATAAGCAAATCCTTGGGTGATAATTTAAATAAAAAAAAGAAGAAGTGGCTGGCTCTTCCTTGCAGAAGCATACATGAACCTCGCCGCCCCCTTTCCTCCCCTACAGGCATGCATCTCCTAAACTCTCAGGGACCCCAAGGGGCTTGCAATTAGGGCAGCAATAGGCAGTGGCAGTTCATCCCAGGCAAACCCCCTGAACCTGTCCCAAAACACCCTTTTCTCTGACGTCTTAGTGAGCCAAAGCAGACCAGCCTCGGCTCATTTCCCCAGCCCTTTCTCATTTCACTTTCCCAGCTTTAATAAACATCCTCTAGCCCAGCCCGTGTGGCACAGCGGTTCAGTGTCAACCCAGGAACCAAGAGGTCACAGGTTCAATTCCCGGTCAAGACACATGCCCAGGTTGCAGACTCCATCCCCATGCAGGCGGCAGGAGACAGCCAATCAGTGATGTTTCTCTCTCATTAATGTTTCTATCTCTCTGTCCCTTTTCCTCCCTCTCTCTCTAAAAATCAATAAAAACATATTAAAATAATAATAATAAATAAACGTCCTCTAAATTAAAAAAAAAAAAAGAATACACTGAATCAAGGTCATGATATTGATGTCATTTTCCTGCGAAAAAACCTTCAGATAAATTTCAAACTCCTTCCGTGGCATTCAAAGCCCTTCACAACCTAGCTCCAAGCTAACGATTGAATCCCATCTCACTCTAGTCTCGCTCACAAACCCTTGGTTCTAGTCCAACTGGTCTCTTCTCCATCCCCTGAACTTCAACTACTTGGCCTCATCTCACATGTTTTCCTGGGGTGCCCCTCACCTTCATCCCCAACCTCTGCACACCTGCAAGGTTCACTTGTTCGGAAAGTCTTTCCTGACCAGCTTAGCCCACAGGGCAGCTATCCTACCTCTGAACTCCCAAAGCTCTCATTGTCCATTATACTTGTTGGCTTGTGTATATTATTTGCAGTTCTGGCACTGTGATTTATTACCTCTCCCCCACCTAGACTATAACCTCCTTAAAGATGAGGGATTGCATTTTATGTTTCTCCACATTCCCCAGCTGCACCTATCCATGACTAAGGATGTTTACTGAGCACCTATGGTATATAAGTTGCTGTCCTAGGTTATTTCATTTGATTCTCAGAGTTTTCTCACAAAAGGGAAAACCGAGGCTCAGAGAAGAGGAATAAACAGCCACGGTCACACAATTGAAAAGTGGCAGAGCCATGATGGGAATCCAAAAGCCTTTAGCCATAAACCAAGTTGCCTCTATAGCACCACGTCGGGCAGGTGTGCCAGAACTGCTCACTGCTGACCCGGCTGCTCCCAGGGTGAGGCAAAGGGCCAAGATACACATGTCAAGGAAACAAAAGCAAGCCTGATACTCCCCTCCTCTGAAGCCCACATCTGGGTTTCCCTGAGTCCCTGCAGGGTCTCCTTGGCTTCCTGGCATTAACCCTTCACCCTGTGCCAATTTAGGCAGCAGCCCCACTCTGTTCCACAGGCAGCTTATCTGGGAGTCCTGACCCAATGGGTAAGACACCAGGAAATGAAATTCCTCTGAAGCTGAGCCAGAAAAGTGATTCTTAAGCAACTAACTGGCTCACTGGATGGGAGCCCCTCCCTACGGTCACTTAGTTTCAGCTCCATTGTGTTCCTCTCGGGGCTTGTCAGGCAACTTTGGGATTGGAGAGACAAGGTTTTGCCAATACACACTGTCTGACAGAACTAGGATGGAAGAAGCCCTGACACTGTGCAAACCCCAGGCCAGCAGGAGGGCCCACGTCTGTCCTGCATCGCCTGACTCAGAACCACATCTTCCACATGCCCACAGATTTATCAGCTCTGGTGGTAATAGCTACCATTCAGTGAGTACCTACTCTGTGCCAAGCACCATACTCCATGCTTTAAATGTTTATCTCAATTAATCCTTGTTCATATTGTGACTATACAGTCTGGCTCAGTAGCTAAAGACACAGGCTCTGGGGTTAGACTGTCCAAATTCAGAATCCCAGCTCTACCACTTACAAGTTACAGTAACTTGAACTTGCTATTTAACTTCTCTATGTCTTAATTTCCTCATTTAAAAAATAATCACTATACTAATACTTAATTCCTAGAAATGTTATGAAGATTAACTGAATTAATAAGTGTGAAGTGCTCAGTACATGTTAGCTAAACTATTATGTGGGCATTGTCTCCATTTTATAGGTGCAGCAACTGAATCTTAGAGAGCTTAAGTCACTTGCCAATGTCACACAATTAATAAAGAACAAAGAGTGGATTTAAATCCAGATCTGATCTATCTGACTCTAAAGGCACATGGCCACCTGACACATTCCAGTGCTTGAAACCTCACTCTTCTCTCTCTCTCTCCCTCCCTCTCTTTCCCTCCCACCCTCTCTCCCTCTCTCCCTCTCTCCCTCCCTCCTCTCTCTCCCTCTCCCTATCTCTCTCCTGTATTTAGGGAGTACCTGGGCTGGTAAAAGACCTATAATAGGACCAAGGTAAAAAATGTACAGTGTCCAGAGCCAACCTTAAAAATGTGGGATATGGAAAACTTTCACTCACTCTACCCCCCGTTATTTTACACAAGTAACATCAGAATAAAATGAATATTGAAGGCAGTATTGAAAATGAAAACAAATCACAAAAGGACATCACAAAGCCTTAGTAGAAAGGGTTTTTAACAGAGAGGGGAGTCCCACCAGAGTATGGTAGAGGGGACCTAGGTTAGTATGACCGCCTCAGAAAAAGCTTTGGCACCATTTAATCTAGGCATTTTTCGCATCTTTCTCTCTACACCACCCTTAGCTACTGCCCAACGTCCTGGTCTGAATGAAGCAGCTTAGCTCCCTAGAGAGAATTCTACAAGGTCTCAAATTGTCCTGCATTCTCACTGCTAATATTCTGAAGACTAGCTAACAAATCCTGCTTCCAGGCCCCAAGGAACATACACTTGTTCTCCATCCCTGGGGATGCTTAAGGGCATGCTTGTGGTGAGGAGCTGAGAGACAAACTAAAGGACAATCCTAAGTTGCCATCCTAAGGAGCCCAGTTTCCTACTTCCTCATCATTGTGCTCCTAAAAAGGAGAGTCAGAAAGTGCACAAGTCTGGATGCCTGCCCCACTCTCCTCCATCAGCTAATCCAGCATCTGACCTCAGTCTGACCTCACCTGCCTGGTTCTGAGAGTCCCCAAAGGCTTAGCAGTGAGACAGATTTTGGGTACTGAGGGAATTAGGCCCAGAAAGCCTTGTTCAAGAAAAGACCAACTATTAGCTCCCGAAGACAGGGATTGAATTTCTTAGCACCTGACAGGTGGTAGGTAGGTGACAGTATCGGTGAAATTAAATTGTTTTTAAAGGTCTGAAATGCCTACATGTTGGTTAGAAACAAGCCACAAATTTGACCTGTTTCCTGCTTGTCTACTTGTCTCTGATCTTCCCAGAAGAGGACAATACCTGTGCCACAGCAGCTCTCAAATCCCCTGGGTCTGCTCACAAATCCAAGGGTGGCGATGGCTAAATAATGAACATCCAGTTTCGGAGAACTTACCTCACACTGTTTGTTTCATCCTCCACCTCCCCACACCCTCATATATTACACACCCAAGAATAAAACAAGGTGAATTTCAGACCAACTAAGGAAATTTCTATCACCTTTCTAATCAGCTTTCTGACAACACAAGTTACCAGAACATTGCACAAAAAGCAGAAACTGAAGAGAGCAAAACCAGCTCCTGCATCTGCCACTTCCTCTCAGCAGCAACTGCCATTGACTCCATACTTTGACCCACGTGCACACACCCAGGCACATGTAATATACACTCAAGCACATTTATAGCGCCCACTCTAAATTCTTAAGTGACAGAAATATACAAGACATTGAGACACCACTCCGATTCACATGTGTTATGCAGGCCCCTAGACCAGGGGTCCTCAAACTTTTTAAACAAGGGGCCAGTTCACTGTCCCTCAGACCGTTGGAGGGCTGGACTACAGTTTTAAAAAAACTATGAACAAATTCCTATGCACACCGCACATATCTTATTTTGAAGTGAAAAAACAAAACGGTGGGGGAAGGGGGGAGAGATCAACCAAAGGACTTGTGTGCATGCATATGAGCCTAACCAGTGGTTAAGTTCAACAGTGGGTTGGGGCATTCGTGAGGAGGGGTGTGTGATGGGAATGGGGGGATGAGGACAAATATGTGACACCTTAACCAATAAAGAAATAAAAAAAAAAGATATCTGAAAAAATCTCCAAATATTTAGAAAGTAAACAATGTACTTGAAAGTAACTCACCAGCTCTAGTAAATATAAAAAGAGAAATAAAGAAGTAGGTTGAAAAAACAAAAAAAAACAAAAAACACGGCAAAAACACCTGCATGTGGCCCGCGGGCCATAGTTTGAGGACGCCTGCCCTAGACAATATGAAGAACATAATCCCACCCGACCCTTCCCCATAGATGAATGCTGGGAGCATGCAATGTGTTTCTGTGTGCCTGTATGTTATGTCAGGTTTTATGGGGAAAGAGGAAAACATGAAGCAGAGATGCTGATGGTTGTGAAAACAATTTCCTGCTATTTGTTTCAGAGAATCACAGGCAGGAAACAGCCAGGAAAGTTATCAAAACAATGATAACCCATCTGAAACTGAATCTGATGCTCAGGGGTAGGTTGTAGAGGAGGTAGAAGAACAGGAAGTCATATCACGCCAAAACATGAGAAGTCTGTGCAAGGGCAGAGGGCCAGGTCCATGTTCCCCAGGGCCAAGGGGACTCCTGGCTCAGAGACTCTCCTCACCACACCCACAGTGGGCATCTTCAAGCCACTGAAACACACAGCTGCGCAAGAGGAGCTGGGATATAAGAAAAAAGCAAATGAAGAGTGAAAGGACAATGTGAATAAATGACACTGACTAAAAATGCCTCCTCTAGCATAAATAGAACTCAAAACCTGCTTGTTTGGAGGGAGGGAGGAATAAGAAACACAAAAAACAGCAGCATACAAGGTTCTGTCACACCTGCCCCTGCCTCCTTGCTACTAATCATAGAACACGAAAGACTATCTCACCCAAACCCAACAATTTGCATATAAGAAAACTCAAGTTCAGAGTGGTCGAGTGACATTTTCCTGCTAACAGAGGAAAATGGTTGCTTAGCTGACTCAGAACCAGGTCCCCTCACTCCCAGCCCAGGACTCTCCCCACCTCTGCATCTTCCAGAGGCCACAGTGTGTGAATAATCCTCCAAAGTGAACTGTATAAAACTCTCCATTATCCTTATTCAAGGTAGAGGGTGTAACTGGATCACCCTCCAAACTTGCTAGTAGATGACAGAAAGATTCCCATTTCCTACTGTTTATTGGCATTGCCTGGTTCAGAGCCTTAGGGAGATAAACCCTCTGTCAGAAAATATGTGGATACAGCAGACCACTAAATATGTGGGTACAGGATTTCCAATAAAATTCCCAGGCTGCAACCCCACTGTCCCCACTGCTACTCTCAGTTTGTCCCTGCTCTTGAACAGACTGAGGTGAAGGAGCTAAACTCCATGGGAAGCTCCATCTCCAGGTGAGAGGATGGCTGGGCTGAAGAGAAACTACAGTGCAAATGCTCCCTCCCAGTGCACATCCCCCACTGGGCACCAAACCACATCCAGGCTCAGTTGGCCTCCTCCAGTCTCTGTACCAGCCAGGTGGTAAGCTACCCAGGGGACAGGCAGAGAAGTGAAACCCATCCCTGGGGAGGGGTGTGTGTATGGGGGGAGGGGATATAAGAAAAAAGCAAATGAAGAGTGAAAGGAAAATGTGAATAAATGACACTGACTAAAAATGCCTCCTCTAGCATAAATGTCAGAATGATCTCATCCATTCTCAGAATGAAATGCACCCCTCCAATAGCCCAGAGAAAGAAAGAAAGCATAGCCCTGGCCGGTTTAGCTCAGCAGATAGAGCGTCAGCCTTTGGACTGAAAGGTCCCTCCCGGGTTTGATTCCGGTCAAGGGCACATGCCTGGGTTTCGGGCTCAATCCCCTAGTAGGGGATGTGCAGGAGGCAGCCGATCAATGATTCTCTCTCATCATTGATGTTTCTCTCTCTTACTCTCTAAAATCAATTAAAATACATTTAAGAGTAAATGTTTTGCACTTCTCCCCAACCAGAGAGTAAGAAGCTTAAATTACCCTAGTCAAGGAGATAGACAGCAGAAATCCAATCAGTGCCATTTGCCAAACACACCCAAGGACAGATGAGGTTAAGAGAATAAATCTCATTTTGGTACATCAGCATAAAACTTAGAATATTCTATTAAGATCTTCCCCTAAGAACTCCCCTAAACACCCAATCTTTAAAACCTCTCAAAACTAAGGTCCCAGTGCACACTCTCCACACCCACAGGCACGCATCTCCTAAACTCTAATGGACCCTGAAAAGCTTGCAACCAGGAAAGCAATGGGCAGTGGTAGTTTATCCCAGACAAACCTCCTGAACCTGCCCCCAAGGCCCCCTTTTCTCTGACATCTTGGTGAGCCAAAGATGTCATCTGGATTCGTGTTCTGAAATTCTGCCTGCATGAAGTCAAGAAGCCACACACTACCGACTGTCCCGAGGCAGACCTGCTCAGGGCCAGGTCCTATTTCTGGTATCACGTTTCCATTGGACTGCTCAGTGGTTAAAGGCAGATGCTATGAAGTTCTCCAGCTTCAAATTCTGGCTCTAGCACACAAGCAGCAAGGTCCTGGCAAATAACTACACCTTAGTCCCATCATTTGTAAAATGGGGCTAATAAAAATTCCCACCTCCTGTGCTGTTATGAGGATCAAATGAGATCATCTAGTTAGTGTTTACTACACTGCCTAGTAGCTCATAAGCACACAATATTTGTTGGCTATTAGATATATTAACACACAGTTATACTAGTTGTCAATTGTACTATACGGTAATTAGTAACTACACCATATTTGTTGGCTATTGGTATTTTACATGCCATCCTATATAATAAAAGGCTAATATGCAAATAGACCGAACAGCGGAACAACTGGAACAACTGAACAACTGGTCTCTATGATGTGCACTGACCACCAGGGGGCGTGTGCAGAATATGGTGGGCATTGACCATGGTGGGATGGTGGAGCAGGTGAGCAGGGGTGCCAGACCAAGGCGGGGCACCAGTCACTGTCATCGGGGCAAGCCTCTGATGGTTACTGAAAATTCTTTGCTCCCATGTGCCCCGGTCCTGCCCAGCACTCACACCTGCTGCCAGTGCCAGAGCCGCCACTCGCACCCACTGCCGGTGCCTGGCACCAGTCCTGATCACTCAGCACCATCAGTGGGTGCAAGTGGCGGCTGCCGGCCCTGGTCACCCCTGAGGGCTTCTCCACCTCCCTCTGCTCCTGAGGGGTGATCGGGCCAGCAGCCGCTGCTCACACCTGCTGATTGCGCTGGCCCCGCTTGCACCCGCTGCTGGCACCGGCCACCGATTGCTCCACACTGTCAGCAGGTGCAAGCAGTGGGATCGTGGCTGCCGGCAGACAGAGGACCAGAAGCTGCAGTGGAAGGGGCCAGACGGAGTATCAGAGGATGGGCTGAAACCCGCCCCTGTGCCTACCGCAGCCTCTTGGCCCACAGTTCCTTTCAAGGTGCACAAATTCATGCACTGGGCCCCTAGTATGTTATAAAACTCATTACTCCCAACAAATTGACAGATCAAGCAATTTTTAAGCTATCAAAAGGCTTCCAAGGAGATTTCTAGACCTAGTAACCTAGTTATGAGCTTAATCCTTCTAAATTACTTCTTCCCCTTTGCCCTCCTAATACACCCTTACCCCTCACAGTGTTCTCAACAAAACTTAAAATTTTCATGTTAAAGTGTTTTATAGTATGGGTTTTAGTTGCCTGCTCTTCTCTATTATCTTTCTCCAAACATCCTTCCTTTCCTCCTCCCCTTTCTACCTCACTCCTCATGGATTCACAGCCCCCATTTTCCAAAAAAGACTAATAGGCAGCCTGGTCAGTATTGCTCAGTGGTTGAGCGTCAGCCCATGAACCAAGAGGTCACTGGTTGATTCCTGGTCAGGGCACATGCCCTGGTTGCAGACTTGATCCCTGGTAGGAGGCATGCAGGAGGCAGTTGATTAATGATGTTTCTCTCTCATCAATGTTTCTATCTCTTTATCCCTCTCCCTTCCTCTCTCTCTAAAATCAATAAAAACATTTCTTAAAAGACTTATAGGTAATTAATATATGACATACACACACACACACACACACACACACACACACACACACACACACCCTCACAGGTTAAGAATATCTTATCTGGCCAAAACCCTAAAAAGTCACTCTGATAAACAAAGAAAAGATTGACGAAGAGTAGAACACAGCCCTGTGCCTTGTGACAAGGAGCGGAGACAGGTCCAGCAGACTGCATAGGCACAGCTCTGGTCTCGCTCTACTTCCCCATCTTGGCCTCCACCACGCCCTCACACGAGCCCAGCCTCTAGAGCTTCTTCCCACTGCCTATATAGTATTTCCACCTGGATAGTCCACAGGCATTTTATCTCAACATCCAAAACTGAGTTTAGCATCCTTGGGCCTTTGAAGGAATGAAACAGGTTCTAGTGAGGAAAGTGGAGGATAGGCAGGTGCGGGAGGGGAGGGGAGGAGATGCACAGCCAGGGCATTCCAGCTGTAGGTAGGGCTTGAGTTTATCTAGTCAAATCTCATTTTGAAGCAGATAAGGCTACAGCCTAGAGAAACAAATCTACTAAGGGTCAGAGCTTAGTCACCATCACCAGGATCCAGGTCCCCTGGCCAACAACTCTGCTTTTTCTGCCAATAGACATAGAAGACTCTCCCAAGGTCAGTGAGATTCCCACAATGTTCCCCTTTCCCTAGACATAACTCAAGACCCCCCTACCACACCATACAAGCCTGTAGATTCCAAAGTGACCTGGAAGGAACAGAACAGGAAGTCGTGAGCTTTGGCACCAGTTCAAATCTTGGGACAAAACACAAGGGCCTTTGACTATAGGAAAAAATAGGTACATTGTCTTAGTGGGTGGAACAAAACCACAGCAAAAGCAAAGAAACCAGTTTTGTGCCAGAGATCAAGACGTGGCCCTAAAATATCAGGGTGTGTGTGTGGGGGCGGGAGGGGGGGGGGAGAGAAAGGAACACATACTTTAAGAAAATAGAGGCAATTATAACAGTTCTTACTCACCACTGGGTTTGCATGTTTTGTTTTGTTTTCCTCACTTAGTGCTTTGTATAGCCTGTGAGTCTCCCTGGATCTATGAGGGCCAGGAAAAGGCGTGGCTCCATAGAGGGTGGAGGAATTAAGATGAGATTTAGATGACTCCATTATGATACTGTTAGTAGAGAATGGAACCACTCTATCATTTCCGTAATTCGTGAAAGAAAAAACAAAAAATCTCAGAGCTACACATCCACCTCTCAACAAGAAAACAAACCCTCCTACAAAATACAGGGAACTGGGTTTGGGGACGGGGGCCTTGCCCACCTTAGTGTTGCAAGAAACAGGGAGGGAAAAAGCAGAAAAGGTTGGGTTTTCAACAACAAATTTCATGAGCACATTCTCCACAGCCTCGAAGTCCAAGCTACTCTATCTAATTCCGACTTGCCAGAAAGTTTATTGGTTCACCCCCTAAAAGAGATCTAACCAGTCCTAGCTGGTTTGGCTTGATGCATAGAGCATCGGCCTGTGGACCTAAGGGTCCTAGGTTCAATTCCAGTCAAGGGCATGTATCTCGGTTGCAGGCTCCTCCCTGGCCTGGGCCCTGATTGAGGGTCATCCAGGAGGCAACCAATCGATGATTCTCTCTGTCTTTCCCTCTCCCTTATACTTTCTCTAAAAAAAAAAAAAGGAAAAAGATCCTCAGGTGAGGATTAAAAAAAAGATCTCTAACCATATTCCTTGATGCCTAGAGACTCATTTCTTTGGGTTTGATCCACTGAAGTGATGGACCATTTCTAAAGAAAGAAATGTTTACCCCCAGAACAAAATCTGTTGTTTCTTCCTTCCTGACCTTGCACAAGCTGTTCTCTAGCTATAACATCCTTCCTTTCTCATGCCGGTGCCCTTAGCAAACTCAAATGGCACGCTTCTCAGAGATCGTGAAGGGGCTCCCACAGGCATTGGAATGGTTCCCTCTTCTGTGTTCCCACCGTTTTTTGAACATACCGCTGCTTACAACATTACGATGTAATGTTATTTAATTTTTTTATCTTAAAAAATTAAGATAAAGTATGAAAGAAAAAATAAATATTACCCAGATTACATTTCTCACCCACAACCTAGACTTAATCATTGTTTAACATTTGGGCATATTTCTTTCAGTCTCTTTTTCTGGGTGACAGACTATAACTCCTGGAATACAAAGATTATATACTTTTCCCCCCAGTTCTTATAGTTATGGAAGTCAGAAATCCAAAATGGGGTCAAACTGGGCCAAAATCAAGGTGTCAACAGGACAGTACTCCTTCTGGAGGTTCAGTGGCAAATCTGCTTCCTTACCTTATCAAGTTTCTAGGGGCCACGCACATCCTTGGTTCATAGCCCCCTTCCTTCTTCAAAACCAGCATTGGCCCCGGGAGTCTTTCTCATGCTGCATCATTCTGACCCTAATTCCCTTGCTACCACCCTTGTGATTACATTGATCCCACCATCTCAAAATCCTGCAAAATCCCTTTTGCCACATAAAGTAACATTCATAGGTTTCTGGGATTAGGATATGGACATTTGGGGGAGGCCATTATTTGCCTACCCTAGTTCCTTTTTAAAACTTTACTCACAATCCAGCTGGTGTGGCTCATGGCTGGGCGTCGACCTATGAACCAGGAGGTCACAGTTCGATTCCTGGTTAGGGCACATGCCAGGGTTGCAGGCTCCATCCCCAGTGGGGGGCATGCAGGAAGCAGCCAATCAATGATTCTCTCTCATCATTGATGTTTCTATCTCTCCCTCCCTCATTCTTTCTCTCTGAAATCAATAAAAATATTTTTAAATAAAATTAAAAAATAAAACTACCCACACTAAAATTTTCCTTTGCCTTCCTTCTTTTTCACTTTCCTTCTGATACTGAGGCAGGAGCACACGCTTTGAGGTGAAACACTAGCTCTGTCACTAACTGGTTGGATGACCCTAGACCAGTCACTTCACCTCCCTTGGAGTCTTTTTTCCCATCTGTAACAAGGATAACTCTTACTGACAGTAAAAGTGTAAGTTAAGATACATAAGGCATGAAAAATAGTGCCTGGTAAATGATGAACCCTCCGTAAACATACCGTTCCTTTTGCCATCCCATTTTCTCTCAACCTTGTCCATTTCTCCTCTGTCTTCTTTCTCTTCAGTGACTTACTCAGTCTAACGGTTAGACTCTAACCATTTAGCAAAGAAGACCTACTACCCATTTCTTGTGATTCTGCTTGAATACTTCTTGGGATGGAATGTGACATGTACTAAAGATATATATATATATATATTTATATATATATATATATATATATATATATTTGGAGAGGTCAAAGTCTTTATACATTCGCATAAAACTTATATACAGTTCCTTGTAACTTACACATGGCCAGCCCCAATTTTGCCCTGTTAATTTATACATTCATTTTTCTTGTTTCATCCTTCTTCATTCTTTCTCTTTACACCTAATAAATAAGGATAGTACAGAGACAAAAGGAATGTCAGGGCCACAATAGGGAATTCCTTTAGCAAGAATGCTATTTGCAGGGACTCTTTCCCCCTCCCTCGTGGGAGTCTATACTTGTTCCTCAATAAATTTCCATCTTTGCTATACCAAAAAAAAAAAAAAAAGACTGCTATTTGCAAGACAGCCCCTGAAGCTTGTTTCTGGGCTTGGCTTTCAGCAAAACCATTTAATTCTAGGACACATTCACAGACCCACAGGACTATAACTGTGACAGAAGCTGCACACCCTCTGGTATTTCTGCTGTTAAATTAAAACATGTTGAATTTTCCAGAATGTTGTCCATGACTTAGTGCTACCTAATCCTTTCACTCCATCAAGTTAAGCCTTCCTCTATCATCTTCATCTCCAGCTGGCCTGCCAGGACCCTGGCTAGAAGATGCCTCTCTACTCCAGATGACCAGGGTGGCACCTCTGCCTAGTCCCATAATTACAATAGTTCACGCTTACTCAGCACTCACTATGTGCCAGGTACTATCCTAAGGGTTTTATATGTAGACTAGAGGCCTGATGCACAAAATTCATGCAAAAGTAGGCCTTCCTTCCTTCAGCTGCTAGCACTAGCTTCCCTCTGGCACCCGGGACCTGGGCTTCCCTCGCAACCCCTGCTTCATCTGGAGGGTCATCTGGAAGGACGTCCAGACTAATTAGCATATTACACTTCTATTGTTATAGATACAGTTTTCATACACTCACACGCAATGCCATGAGTATTATCATTCTGTTTTAACACATTAAAAAAAACTGGGACAGAGAAATTAAGTAATTTACCTAACATTTCACAACTCCATCATTTAAAACCTCATCTCCCACCCAAATAAATGTTGATAACTTAATCTGGGCAGAGAACACGCTAAGATTTCTGAGGAATCCTGAATGAAATCCACCTTTCATTTTCAGGATTTGAAAAACAGTCAGCACTTTGTTTTCTGCCTTGCCCTTCACTTGTGCACCCACTCCCTAACACCAAACTCACAGTTACACATCCCATCACAAAAACTTTTTTGAACCTCAGAATTGTGTCTATGGGCCTCAATATCTTTTAAGAAGAAACAGGATCTGGTTCCCGGTCACCATGAAAAGTTATTTTCACTAAATTGTCAACTATTTGCACAGCCATTCTCTGGCCATAAAAGGGGTGCACTAGGGAAAGAAAGCATCATGAAAAGGAAGCAGGAGGTGGGAGAGTCCCTGGAACAGTCACAAAGGGGAGGAGATTCCAATCAGAGGCAGTCATAAAACATAACCAGAGTTTGTGGCCTTTGAACAATTGCAGCCCCACCTGTCTCTTTCCAGGCCTGTTGGCATCTGACTTCCTTCTCAGTCACCCTTCCTGGTCTTGTGCTCTTAAACCAGTAGTAGAGGCCAGAGACCTGGGGCCAAACCGCTGAACCTAGCACTATGCTGTGTGGGTGGAGGTGGTAGAAAGGGGAGTAAAGTGTTCTTGACTCAAAAGGGACCTGACTCACCTATGTACATACCAATTGGGCAAGAAATAAGTTATTGGAGGGTTGCTATGCAGGACTCATGGTTTAAGGAGTTTTATTAAGGAGTCATAACTTCCTCAAAGTCATCTGACTGAGAGCAGAGGGCTGGGTGTGGGAAGCATCACAGCTTTTTCCCTTTAGAAACCCATTGTCCCTTTAGTCTACCTCTATCGGGTTACATTTCTGTATCCATGGGTCACTTATTTATTGCGTTGGGTTCTAGGGAAAAAAAAAGCTTAGTTAAATTCCTTAAAGCCCAAGCACTCAATTCAACTCAAGAGTGTCTAATTATAATGACCAAACACAAATATCTTTCATAGGCTCTGCAGGAAATTTTCACAGAGCCTTTGGACCACCCACAATCCCTTTGGGGACCACTGAGCTACAAACAAGAGGAGGAAGAACATCCTGAATGTGGCACCTTTGTGTTTGCACCTCATCTAATGTGACCCTTTGAAGTAGGTACCATTATCCCTATTTTGCAAAGGAGAAACCGAAACTCCAAGAAGTCAATTAACTTGTCCCTTATCTAAGAAGCTTTCTTTAAAATACATATACTTTTTAAAAATTGATTTCAGATTGGAAGAGAGAGGGACGGAGATAGAAACATCAGTAATGAGAGAGAATCATTGATCGGCTGCCTCTGCATGCCCCACTCTAGGGATAAAGCCCAAAACCTAGGCATGTGCCCTGAAAAGGAATCGAACTGTGACCTCCTGGTTCATAGATCAATGCTCAAACACTGAGTCATGCCAGCCGGGCCAAGAAGCTTTTTTAAACTACTACCACCAGGATTGATTAAAGATGGAACCAGAATTCAAACTTACATATTTCTGAATCTAAAGTTCATGTTTTCATGCCACACAATCCGACCTACCAGATTTCCAAAGAAAAGATGATTGCTTCTAACAAAAATACTCATAAAAGATTTCAATAAAAAGATAGAATCTGAAATGGGCTTTAGGATGAAGAATAATTCAGGAGGCTGGGCAGGAAGGCAAGAGTATTATAGGAAGAAGGAAAAGAATTATAGTAAACTCAAAAATGAGAAAGTAAAATGCAGTTGAGGTCGCATAGACAAAGGGAACAGATTGGGGCCATGCTTTGGGGTTTTTAATGGCAGCCTAAGAAATTTGAACATTACCCTACAGATGATCAGAGTCACTGAAACACTTTGAGAAAGTCAGAAATATGACAAAATATCATTTCAAGAAGATTACTCTGACAATATTAGGCAAGATGACTTAAGGAAGTGGTTCCCAACTCTGGCAACTCATTAATTACCCAGAAGTTCTCTTTTTTTAACTTTTCATTTTAACCTAATTTTAGGCATTCAAAAAATGTTCCAAAAATAGTCAAAGTTTCTATATACCCTTCATTCAACTTCCCCAAATATTAATGCTGTAGATAACCATGGAACAATTATCAAAATGAATAAATTAACATCAATATAATATCATGAGCTGATCTACAGATCTTATTCAAATTCCTTTGACCTTCTCACTAACGTCCTTGTTCTAGACAAGGAGCCAATCTAGGCTCACACATGGCAGTTAGTTGTTTTGGCTTTTCAGTCTTCTTTAATCTGGACCAGTTCCTCAGGATTTCTTTTTCCTTCATAACCTTAACATTTCTTTAAAATATTGGTCAGTTATTTTGTAGAATGACCCTCAGGTTGGGCTCTTCTGATATTTCTTCATGATTAAACTTAGGTTATGTACTTTGGGCAAGAATACCACAGAAGGGATGCTGTGCTTTCTCAGTCTGCCATATCAGGAGGCCTGTGATATCAATATCTCTCATTACTGGTCATGTTAACTTTGAACACTTGGCTAAGGTTTCTACACTTTAAAGTGACTATTTTACCTGGAAGCTTTTTAAAACTACCAACGTCTGGGCCACATCATAGGCCAATCAAATCAGGCTCTCTGGGGATAAGGCACAGGCATTAAATGCCCAGCTGGTGATTCTAACCAGCATCAAAGGTTGGAAACCACCAGTTTCGACAATAGAGATTAAAATCCTGGAAAACTGAAAGGAATCCATGCCTTGGGCCTCCCTTTAAAAAAAAAAAAAAAAAGACAGTTTGTTCCAGGCAAACTGTGGACTTTGGCATGAGCTCCTGGCAGGGAAATGGAAAGGCCAAAAATCCCCTGATTGAGAAGGCTGCTGTCCAATAAAAAGAGAAGGCAGGTCCCTAAGTAAAGTGTCCAGCCCTCCTGGTCTGTTTCCACTCCAGGCCTCACAGAAACCTTTGCTTCAGTGAAAACACACACCATGTAATTTTATTGTCATACGCCTGACATGAGCTTCTAATTGCCACTGAGGGAGGGAATTATGGATCCTGTGATAAAATATACGACCACATATGCAAAGATAAACACTTCTGGGTACAGCTGAATGAATAATTTACAGAATCTAGGTCAGAGGTATGTGATCTCCCTTAAATAATCTTTCCCTCCCCACTTAGTCTTTTTGTCCTTAATCTCTTCTGAAGTTAAGAGAGTAAGGACCTTGCTATAAATTTTACAAAATAGGAAGGTGTACACATCTCCTGTCCCCAGGCTGATAGTACTGTGCTCAACTTCCTTAGTGTTATTAACTTGGGGTTTCCATAAAGAGAGTTCATCAACCCCTCCTGAGGAGGAGCCATCTGATAACATGCACGCCAATTTAACCAAAATGTGGAGGCAGGAAGGAGCCTGACGAGAACTAGCCCTAATTTATTCACCAAGTACCAGAATCTGGGGTTGCTGGTGCAGGAGCTGCTGGGAGGCAGTAAGTGACAAAAGAGAAGGTAGCTCTAACACTTGGAGAGTACTAAAAAAACAATTAACTCAGTTATCCCTCAATTATTACATGGCCAATTATCCCTCAAGCCTCTCTAACGGTCTCACTGAGAGGGCTGACACATACTAGTAATTAAACACTAATACCTGGGTGAAATGCCTTATAGAAGGGTGGTACCAACAGGTCAGGAGTGGCTGGGAAAGGTTTTGAGAAAGAGACAGGATTCAGGTTAGGCCTTTGCAAGGTTAAGTCTCAGGGAAACAGAGACAAGCACAGGGAACCAGGTATCAGGCACCATTGTAGATCAATCCATTTTGAAGGTGATTTCAGGAATGAGAGTGGGCCTGCATATGCCATTTATTCCTCTCAACCACTGTATGGGGTTATTTCAGAGCAGGATGCTGATCTTTAAGAAGGTGAATTAACTTGCCAAGCTGGGTCATGGACCTGATTGGAGTAGAAAGTAGGTATGTCTAACTCCAGAATCCTTGCCAGCACCATTACCACTGAAAGAAGCCTGCACACAGTATGTTTAGGGAACAGGAAGGAACGGGGATAGTTACAATCGAAGACAGGGCTAAGAAACAGGAAAGTTAGGTAACCTTTCTAAAGTGGGACCATTTGTTGCACAGTCATGAAAACAAGTCAGAGACATTTGATCTTGATCTGTGGTTATAGAAAAACAACCGAAGGTTCTGGGTAACCAAAGTGACAACTTGCGCAAAGGCCAAAGGGGATGGCGGTAAAAATGGGGATTCTGGGTTCCTAAGTTAAAAAGATACCAAAAACAAGACTAAAGGAGGTCACATGATATAGTGGAGCGAGAACTGGATTAAGTCAGAAGCTTGGGCTTAAATGCAAAAAGTTACACACTAAAGTCATGACTATGCTCTGACCAGTTTGGCTCAGTTGATAGAGTGCGGACTGAAAGAGTCCCACATTCTATTCTGGCCAGGGGCACCTGCCCAGGTTTCAGGCTCAGTCCCCAGTAGGGGGGATGCAGGAGGCAGCCAATCAATGATTCTCTCTCATCATGATGTTTCTCTTTTTCTTTTTTTAATATATTTTACTGATTTTTTACAGAGAGGAAGAGAGAGGGATAGAGTTAGAAACATCGATCAGCTGCCTCTTCACACCCCCTACTGGGGATATGCTCGCAACCAAGGTACATGCCCTTGACCGGAATTCAAACCGGTTTCGGCACTCATCATGATGTTTCTATCTCTCCCTCTCCCTTCCTCTCTGAAATCAATGGGGGGGGGGGTGGGGGTGGGGAGTTATGACTATGTTAGGCAAGTCACAATCTCCCTCTAGATTTCAGTTTCTCTTTATTCATAAATCAGGTGAAGTGAGAATTAATCTCTAAATGACCTCTAAACCTTTGCTATTCAAAGTGTGGCCCACCAACCAGCTGTGACAGCATCATCCAAAAGCTTATTAGAAATGCAAAATCTCAGGCCCCAAAAGAAATCAGATTTGTATTTAAACAAGATCCTCAGGTGATCTGTAAACACAGCAAAGTTTGAGACAATTCTCTACAATGTCTTTCCGTTCTAAAATGCAATGGTTTCAGACTCATCTCAATTGTCATTTTTCTAATCCTAATTCCGGCTCTCAGATTTGCCCACATCTGAGTTCTTAGAAAATACCAGTGGGGCAGCGCTGCCACCTTGTGGTTATGATCAGTAAATGCAATTAATTTTAAAGTTCATACCAGTAAAGGAGAGGGGGGTGGAGGGTGTAAGGTTGGCAGAGTGGGTGAAGTCCACGTTACCAATTCACAACCACCAACAATGCCTGGAAGTAACTGTCAGACAGAGTCCAGCCTGTATCCTGGAGTAATGTCACATTTCAAAGGGCAGTTCTTATAAAACCTAATGAAATGTAATATTAGTGGGAAACCAGGGTTCCAAACCAAGCTCTGCCCTTGCAACCTTCGAAACAAAAAATCACTGTGACGGTTATTTTCAGACATCCAGCCCCTGCCTGAACTCTGCCAGAAAACTTGTAATTTTCCAAGGAAAGTTACTTTACTGTGACAGTTCTTTCTCATCCTGAGCCAAAATGTGTCTGATGAATATTCACCAATCCTAGTCATACTCTCTGTAGGCACTGAAACAGGTCTGATACCTTTTCATATAACAGACCTTCAAATATTTCTGAATAAGCACCATGAGTCCCTCCTTTCTTCCCTCAGCCATTTCCCAAATGAAATATTCTAAAGTCCCTACTCTCTCTTCCACTTCCTGGTGGGCAAGTGAAGTGGGTCAACCACAGGAAACTCCAAATTCTAAGAATCTTCTAACCACAGCAGCAGAGCCACGGGACTACCCATTTCCCCATTGTGGGTACTGCACTTATATTTACTAGTAGAAAGCCTAATACTGTACCAGCTGATTTGAGGATACAGGTTTTTCCTACTATGCTGCTGCTCAGTCATCCCATACCTGTGTAGATATTTTTTTTTTTAAAATTTTAAATTGATTTCAGGGAGGAAGGGACAGGAAGAGAGAGATTAGAAACATTAATGATGAGAATCATTGAACAGCTGCCTCCTGCACGCCCCCCCACCGGGGATTGAGCCCGCAACCCAGGCATGTGCCCTTGACTAGAATCAAACCTGGGACCCTTCAGTCTGCAGGCCAACGCTCTATCCACTGAGCCAAACCAACTAGGGCCATTTTATTTTTTAAGAAATATATAGTTTGTACTGGAGATACAAAGATGAATCAGACCTGTTCCCTGCCCTCACTGAGCTCTAGGTTATGGAGAGAACCAAATTCAAAGCCAGACCACTGTAGTTCATTGAGAAACACCCTGATAGGAGTAAACACAGACTTTTGGGCCCACCTGATAAACCTCTGTGCAAATGTCCATTTTGGGTTTTCTGGGCTCACTTTTCCTCATTTCAAGCTCGAAGGGGAAAAAAGAATGCAAATTTCCCGATGGTGCTTTTTGCGGTCATGGTTGGATTGGACGTTTTCTTCTGGCTCATCCAAGGTGCTTGTGGGCTGCCACCTCATTCTGAATGTCCTCTCTCTCCTGTTAGAGTTCACCACATTTGCACATGCAGCAGCCAGGCAGCTCCACACTAACAGAAATTCTAGCAAGTCAGGAAATGAGTTTTAGTCCTGTTGCTTTGAGGCTAATTGATGCTAGCCTATGACATTGAACAAATGCTACCTTGTTTCCTGCACTTTAACTTCCATTTCTTTAAAATGGAGCTGTTGGAGAAACCAAGATAGCGGCATAGGTAAACACCTATACTGCTGCCTCGCACAACAATTTCAAAACTGCAACTGGAAGACAGAGCGGACATCGTCCAGAACCACAGGAAAGCTGGCTGAGTGGAAATTCCACAACTAGAAGGAAAGAGAAAAGGACACTGAGACTCAGAGGAGCAGCGGAAGACAGAGATGCGGAGACCCGCGCGCATGGAAAGGGCGGGCGGCTGAATACGCGGATGGCTTACTCGAACAGGAGGGAGACAAAGGCTCCACTCTGAGCTGAACTCCAGTTTCGGGGGAGATTCGGGGAACCCAGTCTCATACTGGGTGAAACTGGACTGTCAGGAAAATCACACTGAGACTCGGGAGCTCTGGAAGGCAGAGGTGTGGAGGCACGGCGTGCGGAGAGGGCGGGCAGCAAGCGTGCATCTAGCTGTCTCATTCGGGAGGGAAACAAAACCTCCCGACTGCACTGAACTCCAGTTCTGGGTGAGACTTTGGGTACCCAGACTTATTCGGGAAGAAACTGGACTGTCTGGCAGCAGGCGAAACTCGAGGGCAGCCTTCTCTCAGAGGTGCATGCAGCCATTGGCGTGGGACACTGAGACACAGGGGCCTCTTAGGGAGGGGCTGACAGGAAACCAAGGCTGTTTGCTCCACTCTGAGACTCCACCCCATCCAAGCTGAGCACAGAAGCTCTCCCAGCGTAGACACAGCTGATCCTCACAGCCAATTGGCCTGGAGGTCAACTCCCCCCAGTGATACTAACAATAATCTAGACTTAACTATAACAAGACTGCACACACAGCCCATAAAGGGGCACACCAAGAGTGTCCACATCAGGTAACTGGGGAGGCTGAGCCACTGGGCCCTGCTAGGACACCTAGCACACAAAGCCACTCCATCAACTGAGAGAAGCAGCTAAAATGTGAAGACAAAGAGGCAGGTCACAAATGAAGGAAATGGAGGGAAGCAAACAACTGGATATAGAGTTCCAAACCACGGTTATAAGGTTTTTCAAGAATTTTCTAGAAAAAGCCGATAAATTTAACGAGACCCTCAAGGATATGAAAAAGGATCAACTAGAAATTAAGCATACACTGACTGAAATAAAAAATATACAGAGACCTGCCCTGGCCGGTTTGGCTCAGTGGATAGAGAGTCGGCCTGCGGATTCAAGGGTCCCAGGTTCGATTCCGGTCAGGGGCATGTACCTTGGTTGCAGGCACATCCCCAGTAGGGGGTGTGCAGAAGGCAGCTAATCAATGTTTCTCTCTCATCAATGTTTCTAACTCTCTATCCCTCTCCTTTCCTCTCTGTAAAAAAATCAATAAAATAAATTTAAAAAAAAAAAATATACAGAGACCTAAAAGCAGACTAGTGGATCACAAGAACCAAGTCAAAGATTTGGAATACAAAGAAGCAAAAAACACTCCTCCGGAAAAGCAAAAAGAAAAAAGAATCCAAAAATATGAAGATAGTGTAAGGAGCCTCTGGGACAACTTCAAGCGTACCAACATCAGAATTATGGGGATCCCAGAAGAAGAGAGAGAGCAAGATACTGAAAACCTATTTGAAGAAATAGTGACCGAAAACTTCCCCCACCTGGTGAAAGAAATAGACTTACAAGTCCAGGAAGCACACAGAACCCCAAACAAAAGGAATCCAAAGAGGACCACACCAAGACACATCATAATTAAAATGCCAAGAGCAAAAGACAAAGAGAGAATATTAAACACAGCAAGAGAAAAACAGTTAGTTACCTACAAGGGAGCACCCATACGACTGTCAGCTGATTTCTCAACAGAAACTATGCAGGCCAGACGGGAATGGCAAGAAATATTCAAAGTGATGAATAGCAAGAAACTACAACCAAGATTACTCTACCCAGCAAAGCTATCATTCAGAATCGAAGGTCAGATAAAGAGCTTCACAGATAAGATAAAGCTAAAGGAGTTCATCACCACCAAACCAGAATTATATAAAATGCTAAAAGGTATTCCTTAAGAAGAAGAAGAAGAAAAAGATAAAGATAAAAATTATGAACAACAAATACATATCTATCAACAAGTGAATCTAAAAATCAAGGGAATAAAAAGTCTGATGAACAGTATTAACTGGTAAATATAATAGAATCAGGGGCATAGAAAGGGAGTGGACTGACAACTCTCAGGGGAAAAAGGGTGTGGGGGGTGCGGGAAGAGACTGGACAAAAATCGTACACCTATGGATGAGGACAGCTGGGTGGGGTGGGTAAGGGCAGAGGGTGAGGTGGGAACCAGGTGGAGGGGAGCTAAGGGAGGGAAAAAGAGGACAAATTGTTATAATCTGAACAATAAAGATTCATTAAAAAAAATAAAGTAAATACATAATAAATAAATAAATAAAATGGAGCTGTTGGGGGAAGGTCAATGGGGAAAAAAAGGAGATATATGTACTATTATGTGTAATACTTTAAACAATAAAATGAAAAAATAAAAATAAAATGGAGCTGTTGGATTAGCTACCCATGGATCTATGTGTATAGTGAGAACTCCTCAGAGGCAGTATCATACCTTCTTCCTTTGGTAGCCACCACCTGAAAAACACTGGGCACTCATGTTCCCTGAATGTATGTATGAATAAATGATTGTTACTAGAGCAACATGAGTAATGGACTCAATCAACAAATATTTCCAAATGTTTACTAAGTACACTGTAGAGGGGGAAAACCAAATAACCGTGGCAGAATGGTATTTTTTCCCCACTTTCCTCTTCTCTCCTTCCTGGAGGGAGGCCTTTGTAAATCAAACTGTGTTGACACAATGTTCTGGAGATGGGCTCTAAGTAGTTGTCAATATTAACAAGAGAAATTTGTCTTAGGTGTGTTTTATATTGTGAAACAAACAAGAAAAATACGTTAAATTCCATGACTGAAAGTTTTTTTATTTTATTTTAAAGAAAGGGTTTGCCATTGCTAGCAGGGAAGGAAGAAGAGGAGGAGGAGAAAGAAGAAGAGGAGTCTGGTCTTGAGACATGGAATCTAAACCACCAGCAGGTAATTTAAAAAAGACATGTCCATCCCTGAGTTCTGCAAGCATTTTTATAGACCAAGTAGGAAGGAGAAAGATGTAAGGATTGACAATTAGCTATAGACAAAGGGAAGGGCTAGTTCTGGGGTAAGCTCGGCAGAGTTTGCAAGAAAGAAATGTCTGGCCCTGGCTGGTTTGGCTTAGTGGGATCGAGTGTCGGCCTGCGGACTGAGGGGTCCCGGGTTGTGGGTTTGATTCCCACTGTGGGGGCGTGCAGGAGGCAGCCGATCCGTGATTCTCTCTCATCATTGACGTTTCTATCATTCTCTCCTTCTCCCTTCCTTATTAAAGAAAGAAAGAAATGTCTGCTCTTGTGGATTGGCTCTGGGCAGCAGATTGAAAAATTCATATGCAAGTAAGCAGAGGCCCTGGGGCTCTATGGTGCTGGCTAATCTCGCTTTTACATAATCTTAGAAATAGTCTAATCCCCAATTCCAATAGACATACAGAAATGTGATCAGTCTTTTGTCAGAGCTGGTACACAGCTATTAACAGGCTAACTAACTGTTCAGTCTCTCTCTCTTACTCTCTGGCTGCTGTAATTTTAATTTAGAACATCTTAACATTGTTTTCTTGTCAATATCAATGAGCGTGAGGAATCTCAAGCCCCCTCCTGTGGTACATAGAACCATACATCCCACCCCAAGTCCATATAGAGGGAAATCAGCCAGAGTGAACTGACTGGGAGCCAGGACATGGGGAAAGCAGAGAAGTAAACAGAATGAGGGGACAGAGAGAAAGGTCTGAGGAGGAGCTCCCTGATCCTGCCGCTGCCTGGGAGTGGACTGATGGACACCTCAGTGAGAAAGTAGAGAATCCCCATCAGTTTCCATGTGTATGCATAACCATTCATCACTAAAATTTTCTTCCTAGTAATGGATTGCACTTTCACAAAAATATCTCTCAATTCAACAAATATTTATAGAGTACTCCCAGTGTATTAGGCTCTATATAAGTTCAGCAACACACACACACACACACACACACACACACACACACACACAACATATATATACAGCCCCTGCCCTCAAAGACCTACATCCAATTAGCTTCATGTTCCTTCTCTGCACTGCCCTCCTCTGCCCTCCATCAACCCAAATCCTACCCCACCCTGTGAGACCCAGCTCCGGTTCCACCTGACCCAGGCCACAGTGAATTCCTGCCACTTCTGAAATTTGGTTTCACTTCTATCTCAGGTTTTATGAAGTGAATGTCATCTCCCTGGTTAGACTTGAGCCTCGTAAGGACAGAGACCATTGTTAGAATTTTCCAGAGAGAAACCACATCAGCGGTTTATATCAAACCAAGCTCAGGCCAAGCCCTAACCTTAACTGGAGGACAATCTCCCCTGACAGCACAGGGCCTGGCCCCTGCAGATAATTTATAAATTTTGTAGTAGCCAAGACTCTACAACTTGTCAGTAGGCAGGGATAATCTGAAAACTGAGAGGTTAAAGATGATCAAACAAAAATCAAAAAGGATTTGACTCATGCCTTGCCTCTTCCCTCCTCTTAGGTGAAATAAAGTCACACTACCTTTTCTCACTACTGCCTGGGAGCTTCCTTGTTAACTTCCCCCTGGGTCCCCATAATTATCAACCAGCCTTCAAGCCTAGCCTCTCCTCTTTCTTTGAGCACATTTCCCAAAGTCTCTGGAATGACTCGAGGTAAGTGCTAATGTTCTATAATCCTTAGTGTTTACTCCAAGTAGTAATACCTCCTTGTTTTGCTTGTATTTCCAAACAAGGTGTGGAGCCAAGAGCTCCAGCAGTCTGGGCAAACACCTTCCCTCCTGTGGTTCCTGTTTCTCAAACCCTCTTGGACCTGAAGTCCTGAGAGTCTTGCACCAACCCAGCTCCCTCTCCTTTAGACTAGAGTAACTAAGCCACCTTCCTGACCAACAACGAGGAGGCCTGGTCTGACCCACTGCTCCAGTGTTTCTGGCAAGAGAGTATAGCCTCTCCTCCTTGGTCATGTCTGCTTCCCACCTTATATAAAGTGGAGGAAATTGTAAACAGAGTGAGGACAGGACAAGTTCCCAGGCAACAACACCACTATTGTGATACTGTGTGCCAAGGATGGGAGCGGGAACACACAGAGGAGAAACAGCCGATGTTCTCCTCTCTTCTGCCAACCCTGCATCCTCATTTCCTACCAGATATTAAGCTAGTAGAGTCTCTGAAAGGTATAAGGAAATTCAAAGGAGCAAAAAGACTTAGGGAAGAAATCATAACACATTGAGAGGTATGGAGGTGGGAGGGAGGCGGGGTGGGAACAAGTATAGTTGCCAAGTTATCAGTTACTTCTAATGTTCTCAAGAATGCTTCATGTCTTTTGTTCGGCCAGTTTTACCTCCCAGATTCCCGTAAAGCACGTGGTCCAACCTGTTACCTAACAAAGCTAGCGTCACTTGTTCTCGCCCTCAAATGGGAACACTGGCCTAGGATGAAAGCACAAACCGACAAGCCAAGTACAGTGGCCTGAGTCACCCCAAGAAGTCCGGAGCCTCTATCTGGGGACCTTCCACACTCTCTTCAAGCAATTTACAGCAGCACCAACAGTCACAATGAAAGTTCTCATCTCTTTTCTCCTGTTGCTGCCATTAATGCTGATGTCCATGGTCTCTAGCAACCCAAATCCAGGTAAATAAAATTAATTTTTTATAAAAGTGGGAAGGGAGGGGGGGAATGTGGCAAAAAAAAAAAAAATCTGCATTAAAATGTAGCTCCTTTTAGCTGCAGAATTTGAGGTAAGTTAGCCTATCTCAATACCTATTCCCTTATTTACAAAAGGGAGAAAACTGTACTTACATCCAAAGAGTGTTGTGAGAGTCAAATGATATAATGTATATGAAAATGTCTAAAACTGTAGCTGGCAAAGAAAATTTTTATAAATTGGCTCAACAAAGATCTGGTCTCTTACATCTCCCCAAATTCCTCTTCCAGCAAAGTAATGAATTTCCCCACAGCCAATCTTGGTGGCAGTGGTATAAAGGTGTTGAGGGCAGTTGTACATTTATAGAAAATAAGGAAGTCCTTGCTTATATTCTTTTTAGTGCACCAGACAACCCACCAACAATTATAATGCGATTTAATGGCAAAGTAATAAACTAGAAAAATCATACCACCAGATAGTATCTATATTTGAAAAGCTAGCCATACCAACCCCTGTTCTGACAGCTCACCTTTTGAAGCAGCTCTTGATTAGGGTTATTTATTTATTTATTTATTTTTTATTTATTTATTTTTCAATATATTTTTATTGATTTCAGAGAGGAAGGGGGAGGGAGAGATAGAAAAATCAGTGATGAGAGAGAATCATTGATTGGCTGCCTCCTGAACGCACCCTACTGGGGATCAAACATGCAACCGGGACTTGTGCCCTTGCCCGAAATGGATCCTGAGACCCTTCAGTCCACAGGCCCATGATCTATCCACTGAGCCAAACCGGCTAGGTCTTGGTTAGGGTTTTTTAAACAGTTCCAGTCATCCAGCCCTTAGCAGAACAACCATACAGAAGAGAGCTCATCCTCATGGATGTTTCTACTTGAGAGTATCATCTCCCCAAGGGCTACTTTGAGTGAAATAGCTTTGTTGCATACTCAGCCTTAACTTGGTCCTAAAATCAAGAGTCCAACTCCAGCCCTGGCCAGTTTTGCTCAGTGGTTGGAGCCTTGGCCCATGGACCAAAGAGTCGTGGGTTCAATTCCCAGTCAAGGTCAGGTACTTGGGTTGCTGGTTCCCCAGCCCCGGTAGAGGCAGGTTCAGGAGGCAATGAATCAATGTGTCTCTCCCCAGTCAATGTTTCTCTCTCTTTCTCTCTCTTCCCCCCTCCTCCTTTCCTTCCACTTTCTCTATAAATAAATCAATGGAAAAAATATCCTCCAGTGAGGATTAACAAAATAAAAGAATCCGACTCCACCCCAATTTCTTCTTCCTTATAGAGAGGAACTTTCTGGAGGCTACTGGGCCTCATGGCTTAGCCCACCATTCTGGAAGAGAAGGTTTTTCCATTACTATGACAGACACCAAGGTTAGAGTCCTCAGCCTGGATTCAAAGCTCCAGCCATGCCCTGTCCAGTTTTGCTCAGTGGACAGAGTTCAGCCTGAGAACTAAAGGGTCCTGGGTTTGATTCCAGTCAAGGGCACATGCTTGGATTGCAGGCTCAATCCTCAAGAGGGGGCATGCAAAAGGCAGCCAATCAATGATTCTCTCTCATCATTGATGTTTCTAAATCTCTATCCTTCTCCCTTCCTCTCTGAAATCAATAAAAATATATTCAAAAAAGGAAAAATAATTACAAAGCTCTAGCCACAACCTGTCTTTCCAGTCCACCCTCTCCACTCACTACCAAATGCTCTATGCTCCACCTAAATTAGTCTGTTGTCTGTTCCCTAAAAAGGTCTTGTGAGGCCCTAGCTGGTTTGGCTGAGTGGATAGAGCGTCAGCCTGTGGACTGAAGGGTCCTGGGTTTGATTCCAGTCAAGGGCACATGCCTGGGGTTGTGGGCTCAATCCCCAGTAGGGGGCGTGCAGGAGGCAGCCAATCAATGATTCTCTCTCATCATTGATCTTTCAATCTCTTTCCCTCTCCTTTCCTCTCTGAAATCAATATATATATATATATATATATATATATATATATATATACACATACATATATTTTTAGAGGCCCGGTGCACAAAATTTGTGCATGGGGGGAAGGGGGACCCCTCAGCCCGGCCTGCAATGACACCAGCATCCCTCGCCCCAGCCTCCAGCCTGAGGTCCCTCCCCTCCTCTTTCTTCACACGGCTGGGGCCCCTCCTCTCCTCTCCCTCCACATGGCCGGGGTGCAGATGCTGGGCTTGCGTTGCCAGGGCGATGCCGCCAGTGTCCCACCCCGGCCACTGTGGGCGCTGCTATCTTTGTTGCAGAGTGACAGTTAATTTACTTATTACTCTTTTATTAGATAGGATAAAAGGCTAATATGCTAAGTGTCCCTCCTACCTTCCGACCGGTCGCTATGATGCACTGACCACCAGGGGGCAGGCACTCAATGCAGGAGCTGCCATGACACACACAGAAAAAAAATGGCACCTTGGACCTGGCACCCAGAAAGCAACACTCGACTTCCCCCAAGTGGGACACAGGCCCCACCATCACCCTGGAGCGACAGCCCACTAAATCACAGCTGACACTACCAAGACCCCATGGTGCAAAATGCAGCCCATAGCCCAGCCCAGGCTGGAAACAGTCACTGTGGATGCCGGGTAATGACATCACTTAGCAACACCTGGCTTCCTCTCCCTAGCAACTAGCCTCCTTGGAGTTCCAGGAACACAGAAGAAAACATTTTACACTTCAACCAAATGTCTGTGAAGCGTTTTCCTGTGCCTCATCTCATTTGATCCTCACGGAAGTCCTGGAGTAGGTAGATAGGAGACTCAGTAGAATCCTATTTTCTTTTCATTAGCCGGAAAACAGAGATTTAGAAAGTTTAGAAACTTGACCCAACTGAAAAGAAGTAAGAAATGGTGGGCCTTGAAATTACCTGAAAGAGAAGTTAGGGTGCTTCACTGGGCTGGAAAAAGTTTAGCTAAATCAGAAAGCAGGTCTAATTAAGCAAGTTTATTATATATATATATACACATATATATAAAAGACTAAGTTGACTCACACATGCACAATACATATAAAGCTCTCACTGATGCCAATCTCACGCTTGTGTTTCCATCTGTCATTGTCGATCATGAATTTGGTTGACACTTCTATTATAGAGAAAGGGCAAATAGCAATATTAAAATATTTCTTCTAATTAATTTCCTTTCAATGTGCATAAATTGGTGCACCGGGCCACTAGTATCCTATCTAATAAAGAGGGAATATGCAAATTGACCATCACACCATCACAAAAATGGCAGCTACCATAAGATGGCAGCACCCAGTCCCCTCAGCCCCACCGGAGTCTCCCAGTCCTTTCAGCCCCACTGGGGGGTGGCAGGTGTGCGATGGGGCCAGACCTACCCTCAGCCCCCCAGCCACCCAGGGCTGGCCCGAGGCACAAGCAAGCCTCAGATGTCAGCTGCCCAGCCGCCCATGGCTACCCATGGCTCAGGTAACCAGGGCCAGCCGAGGTTTGCACTGCCAACAGTGGCAGCAGCAGAGGTGTGATGGGGGCATTGCCTTCCCCTGATCGTCGGGTTGCCTCCTGCCCCTGAGGGCTCCCGGACTGTGAGAGGGGGCAGGCTGGGCTGAGGGACCACCCCTCCAGTGCATGAATTTTCGTGCACCGGGCCTCTAGTATATATGTATATGTGTGTATGTGTGTGTGTGTGTATGTGTGTGTGTGTATCTTGTGCTTTTCCACCAGCTCAATTTTGCTCATGCACCCAACTTCAAAACCAACTCCTCTCCACAGCCTCCCTTGATTCCTCCCATGACTCATTCCTTACCATGAGTTCTACCTCCTGTGTACATGCTTAGCCCTCAGTTGACTCTCTTTGCACTTATCATATTTTACCTTACACTGAAGGTGTTGGTCTGCCTCTCATACCTTTATCTCCTCCCCTTCTAGACTGTAATCTCCTTGGTGACACAATCTGGTGTATTGTTTCCATATCCCTCAGTAAATATTTGCTAAGTGAAAGAATAAATTCCCAGGTGCCCTTGAACACACTACCCTGAGGTTTGATAGCAACTCTATTAACATTTAGAACTGGATAATTCTTTGCTGTAGGGGGCTTTTATGTGCATTGTAAGATGTTTAGCAGCATCCTTGTGACCTCTACCCACTAGATGCCAATAGCAGCCTCCCCACCCCTTAAGATAGCTGAAAATATCTCTAGACATTGCCATGGCCCATGGAGGGTGAACTCACTCCCCAGTTGAGAGCCACTGCTCTATACAAATAGTTCTCAAGCCTGCTCCACGTTTAGACTTACCTACACCTTCATCCTTGACGCCAGGGGAATCTAGATACAAATCCTGGCTCTTCTACTTACTTTGTAAGCCTGGACAAGTTGCTTCACTCTTTTGAGTTTCAGTTTTATTATATTAAAATGAATAAAAATGCCAGTTAGCACATAGAATTTTTGTGAAGATTAAATAATCTATAATGTGTACCTAGGAAAAAAGTGAATAAATGTATTGAGTAAAATTTCTAGCCCAGTCAGTGTGTCTCAGTGGTTGAGTGTCAACCCATGAACCAAGAGGTCCCCGTTTAGATTCCTGGTCAGATTCCTGGTCAGGGCACATGCCCAGGTTGTGGACTTGATCCCCAGTAGGGGAGGCATGCAGGAGGTAGCCAATCAATGTCTTTCTCCCATCAATGTTTCTATCTCTCTATCCCTCTCCCTTCCTCTCTCTCTAAAATCAATAAAAACTTTTTTTTGTTTAATTTATAAAGTAGCTCCTAAAGCACAAGGGCAATGAATCAGGAAAGCTCACTGTGCTGACCGGTGACGCTATTACAAACCTTATTAGATCAGTGGATGCAAGGCTCAAGGTTTGTTTCCCAGCCAAGTATAGTATTGCCAGACCAGGCTAACGCTGCCTAGAGAAAATGATGCTCCACCATTCCCGCCCAAAAAAAATTCTCAAAATAAAATTTCTTACTTTATCTCTTAAAATAACCACATACATGCAAAATATGCTTTTCATAGGAGGGGGTAAGATAAGTGAGAATATAAAGAATGTTAGGAAATAAATTACTTATTATAACAGTTTACTCATTACTTATCTATAATAATAAAAGTGTAATATGCTAATTAGACTGGATAGATGAAAGACCTTCCAGACGTCATTCTGGACATCCTCCAGATGAAGTCACAGCAGCGAGGGCTGAGGCAGAGGCAGTTAGGGACAATCAGGCAGGCAGGCAAGTGGTTAGGGGTGATCAGGCAGACAGGCAGGTGAGCAGTTAGGAGCCAGCAGTCCAGAATTGCAAGAGGGATGTCTGACTGCCAGTTTAGACCTGATCCACCGGCAGTCAGACATTCCCTGAGGGGTCCCGGATTGTGAGAAGGTGCAGACTGGGCTGAGGGACCGAATTTCATGCACTGGGCCTCTAGTTAATTATAAAATTACTTGTATTAGCTGACATGTGTTAAGCACTCCTATATGCTTATTTTTTAAATTCTTAACTTTTCACTTTTCAGACTTTCAAAAATGTTGTAAAAATAATCAGAGTATATCCATCCAGTTTTTTTTTTCAAATAACATCTTACATAACCATAATATGTTGACACGATACTATTAACTAATGTACAAATATTTAAAATTTTCTAAACATCCCATTAATGTCCTTTTCCTAGTCCAGAATCCACTCCAGGAGCCAACACTGAATAAAGTTATCATGTCTCCTTAGTCTCCTCCAATCTAGAGAGTTTTTTCAGCTTTCCTTGTCTTTCATGACCTTGACACTTTTAAAGACTACTAATCCGATATTTTGAAAAACTTCCCTCAGTTTGGGTTTGTCTGATGTTTCCTCATGATTAAGTTCATATTATGCATTTTTAGGAAGAACACCACAAAAGTGATATGTGCCTTCTCAGTACACCACATCTGAAGGCCCATGATATCAATATCTCTCGTTACTGGTGATGTTTACTTAGAACACTTGGTTAAGGTGGTGTCTGCCAGATTGCTCTACTGTAAAGTTACTATTTTTCCCATTGTATCCTGTAAAGAGATACTTTGAGACTCTGTAAATAGTTTGTTTCTTTTCATCATACTTTTGCCCATTAATTTTTAAAATCCATTGATGATTCCTACTTACAAGTATTTCTATGCCATTAGTCAAATGGTGGTTTTCTATTTCCATCATTCCTTCTAATTGGAATTCTATAAGGAAGAACTGTTCCTTCTCTCCCATTTATTTATTCAATTATTTATTAATATAAGTAAAGATTCATGAATATTTATGGATTATAATCCATTACTATCATTCTTTATCATGTTGTTCATATTGTCCCAAAACTAGCCATTGAGAGCTCCTATAAATTGGTTTATATGTCTTTTTTTTTTTTTTACTAGAGGCCCGATGCACGAAATTTGTGCAAGAGTAGGCCTTCCTTCCCCCAGCTACTGTCACCAGCTTCCCTCTGGCACCTGGGACCCAGGCTTCCCTCGTAGCCTCACCTTCATCTGGAAGGTCTTCCAGTCTAATTAGCATATTATGCCTTTATTATTATAGATATGTTTTTATTGATTTTATGGAGAGAGGAAGGAAGAGGGAAAGATGGAAACATTGATGAGAAACATCATAGATCAGCTGTTTCCTGCACGCCCCCTACTGGGGATGGAGCCTGCAACCAGGGCATGTGACATGACAGGGAATCAAACCAGTGAACTCTTGGTTCATGGGTCACCATCGCTCAACCACTGAGCCACACCGGCTGGGCTGTCTTTTTAACATACCATTTTTTAGCAGTTCTGACACTACAAGATGGTTCAGGCTTATCTTATATTTACCTGCCCCAGGTCAGGAATCAGCCATTTCTCCAAGGAGCCCTGGTTTCTTTCATAGGAGAATTGTCCATTGCTTCTAGGTGCTATTGCTTCTAGGCTCTCTAGTGGATACAGCTATGAAATAAGTGTATCGATATACACACTAATGCACTACTAATCCCATTCTACAAACTAAGTACAGAAGATTTAAGCAACTTGTCCAAAATCACAAAGCTAATATGTGGTGGAACTGGGGAATTAAAATAATGATAGATTTACCATGAGTCCTAACAAGTGGAATAGCTTCTTTACACATACAAGAGAGCAAAAAGCAACAAGCCTAATATTCCAGCATAGACCCTCTCTTTGGGCATTAACTAGAAGTCAGCAATTACAACCACAATGAAAACTATTGCCCTGGCCAGTTCCAGTTTTTCTCAGTGGTTAGAGTGTCGGTCTTCAGACAGAAGGGTCTCCAATCCAATTCTGGTCAAGGTTGAAGGTTGCAGGTTCACCAGACCCAGTAGGGGCATGTGAGGGAGGCAACCAGGGATGCAACCAATCTCTCTCTCTCCCAATATCTGTCTCTCTCTCTCTCTCTCTCTCTCTCTCTCTCTCTCTCTCTCTCTCTCCCTCCCTCTCTCCTTCCTCCCTCCTTTCCGCTCTTTCTAGAAATCAATGAAAAAATATCCTCAGGTGAGGATTTAAAACAAAAACAAACTACCATGTACTGAACTCCTGCTTGAGCACTGGGCACTCACAGTATCTCATTTATTCGTTTTCCAAATCAGAAAACCAACTATCAAAGTTAGTTGGTTTTCTGATTTGTCCAAGATTACATAGTTAAGTGGCAAAGCAAGCAGTTAACCCCATATCCAACTGGATAGACAGTCCATGCTTATTTCACTGTGTCAGTAATTTTCAAAACTGATTTTGGATTAAGTATAAAGTGGCTTTTACTTTAGTAGTTCTGTTTAATTTAATGCATGTTAGAAAAAAACTAAGCACGTAATCAAACCCATAACCTCATAAGTAATATTGCATAGATAAGGCTGTTTTTAAATAAATTAAATTTAAAGAAAAAGTATGAAGTAAACAATAGTAGAGGTGGTACAAGCTATAGCAAAAATCATAAAGGTAGTCCATAAATGCTATAGCAAACATACAGTTTCATATTTAGTCACACCAGGATATTACTGTCAAATAGGGCTGCAGAAAGTACAACTCTTGGACCCGAATTTTAGCTCTAGATGTGTTTCCATTACCTTTATGAACTTGGCCTTTTCATTTGCTCTCTCTGGGCCTCTCTCTGAAAAATTAGAGATAATGATTTCATTAGCAATTTGGGACCCTGGCCGGGTAGCTCTGTTGTTTGGAGCATCATCCTGATGCACCAAGGTTGCAGATTTGATCCCAAGTCAAGGCACATAAAAGAATCAACCACTCTAGCTGGTTTGGCCCAGTGGATAAAGCATTGGCCTGAAGACCAAAAGTCCCAGGTTCAATTCTAGTCAAAGGCATGTACCTCAGTTGCAGGCTCCTCTCCAACCAGGGCTCATGCAAGAGGCAACCAATGTGCTTCTCTCACATCAATATTTCTCTCTGTCTTTCCCTCTCTCTTCCTCTCTCTCTCTCTCTCTCTCTCTCTCTCTCTCTCTCTCTCTATATATATATATATATATATATATATATATGTGTGTGTGTGTGTGTGTGTGATTTTTTTATAGAAAGGAAGGGAGTGGAATAGAGAGTTAGAAACATTGATGAGAGAGAAACATTGATTAGCTGCCTCCTGCAGACCCCCTGCTGGGGATGTGCCCACAACCAAGGTACATACCCTTGACCTGAATCAAACCTGGGATCCTTCAGTCCACAGGCTGACACCCTATCCACTGAGCCAAACCACTCTCTTTAAAAATCATATAAAAATATCCTAGGGTGAGGATTTTAAAAAATAATAATCTATAATAATAAAAGCATAAAATGCAAATTGACCAAACAACCTAACAGCAGAACGACCGGCCAGCCAAGCAAGGTCAGGCCAGCCAAGGCGGGTGCAATGTGATTGGTCGGGGGCCCCACCATCACCCCATGATCGCCCCACAGAGGGAGGCCAGGACAGCCAAGTGATCCCACCCCATGCCTTTTGCCCACAGAGGGAGGCGACTGGTGGTGGAAGAGAGGGGGACAGTGCTGCACAGATGGCAAGCAGTGGCAGTGGAAGGGGCGGAGCCAGCTGCCGGCAGCCGTGGGAAGGAAAGTCCCACTAGGCCCTGATCACCAGCCAGGCCTAGGGACCCTACCCGAGGGGTCCCAGATTGCAAGAGGATGCAGGCCGGGCTGAGGGACACCCCCTTTCTCCCCGCCATACACAAATTTTGTGCACCGGGCCTCTAGTCAACCAATAAATGCATAAATAAGTAGAACAACAGGTCGATGTTTCTCTCTCCCCTCTCTCTTAAAATCAATAAATTTTTTAAAATAATAAAAAATAAAAGCAATTTAGTGATGATATCAAGAAACATAGATCTGTTCTTAACTTTTGACCCAGAAATTCCATTTTAGGAAATTTTGCCCAAAACAATAATACAAAATTTGGAAAATAGTTACAAGCACACAAATTTATCAATATCCAAAAATAAAGCAATCTAAATATTCAACAATGGAAGAACAGTTAAATAAGTTGGAGCACATATACTTGTTGGGAGTGTTATGCCATCATTAAAAATTAAGATGTCGCCCTAGCTGGTTGCTCAGTAGTTAGAGTGTCGGCCCAAAAACCAAAGGGTTGTGGGTTTGATTCCTGGGTTGCAGGCTTGATCCCCATCCCCAGTCAAGGCGCATGAGTGAGGCAGCCAATTGATGTGTCTCTCTCATATTGGTGTTTCTCTCTCTCTCTCTCTCTCTCTCTCTCTCTCTCTCTCTCTCTCTCTCTCTCTCTCCCCCTCCCCCATCTTCTCCCTCCCCTCCACTCTCTCTAAAAAAAAATCAATGAAAAATATCCTCAGGTGACATTGCAACATGCTTACAAAGTAAACAAAAAGAAATTTGTTCACATACTATGGTTATCACTATATAAAGAAAATCATAAGCAAGAAACATACCAAAATACCAACAGTTGATAAGAATAACGATTTCTTTATTTGTACTTTCAAATTTTTCTCTAATGTAGTTATATTACATTTACAATGAAAAAAAAAAAAAAAACTTTCAACGAAGAGATCCAAACAAGATTCCTCTGGCTCTAATATTTTGGGGCTTTTCCCTGGAACTAGGAGAAGTCAGGAGAGAATAAAATGTTAGAAAAGTTTACATGGCAGGGGCTATGCCTGTTTAAATTACTTTTAACAGCACATAAAAACATTTAAAAACCAGCACTTAAGGAAATGATGCAACACCCTCCATCTTGGTGGTAGAAAGGGCACAAGTCTGGGAAACAGGAGACCTGAACTGAACCAGATGGTCTCTAAGGGCCCTCCCTGTACAACTTATCCATTCACTTATTGAATAAATACTTACCAAGTGCCTACCATGTGTCAGGAACATGTAACTGAATGACTACTTATCTACTGGTTCAGAGTCTAGAAGGGAAAAAGATTTTTAGTTTGCTAGGGCTGCCGCCGTAGCAAAATACTGTCTCACAGTTCTAGAAGCTAGGAGTTGGTTTGGTTTCTTATGAAGCCTCTCTCCTAGGCTTGCAAATGTACCTCTTCTTGGCCATTCCTCTGAACACATTCATCCATAGTGTTTCTTTATGTGTTCAAATCTCTTCTTCTTATAAGGACTCCAGTCAGATTGGATTAGGGCCCACCAAAATAACTTCATTTTAACTCAATCCCCTTTTTAATGGCCCTATCTCCAAATACAGTCATTCTGAGGTACTGAGGGTTAGGGTTTCAACAAGAATTTTGAGAGGGACACAATTCAATTCACAACAGATTTCAAACAAAAAATTATAATTGTGCAAAAATAGAGCTGCACTCAAATATGATGGTGAACCATGTGAATTAATAATTAATTCTGACAGGAATAGCCAAAACTACTATACAGAGGATCATCAACTCAGCCTGGTTCTAGCTCCAGAACCTCAAGTCTATATATAAACCATCATCCTTGATTGTCATAAAAATATTTTAGTTATCACAAAATGAGAATAAAAAAGCATCAAGTGATAAGACATACCTGAATAGAGGCCAAAAGAGGAATGGCTTTTGTTCCAGGGGAGCAAAGGTAAATATAATATTTTTATAGTTAGACTGGGATTAGGGATTCAGATACAGCAAACAGAGGTCAGGTGAAGATCCTGATGGGTTTATGGAATAATCTGCTCATTCCTTAAGTTATGAGGATTTTATAGTGTGTGTTTCGGGGGAGGGGTCTTGATTAAGCCCCATTTCTGTTCTCTCTTCCATTCAGAAGCCATTCTTTCTCTACCTACCTCCAGCTAAACTTTTCTCTAGACTGGATTTTCAACCTCAATTCTTTATCCATTTAAAAATACTCTTCTCTTCAGTACTTGAGTTAAAATACTCCCAGACCCCTAAGTTTAAAAAGGAAAATAAATGGAACTGAGCTAAACTAGGTAGCACAATGCTGGGGGACCATTTCTGTTGGTCCTTTCCCTTTCCAGTGTCTGGAAGTGACCTGTTTACTTTCAACAGGGGTCGCCAGAGGCCACAGGGACAAACGCCAGGCTTCTGGGAGGTGGCTCCAGGAAGGTGGCCAAGAATGTGAGTGCAAAGGTCAGTAACTCAGTCTCAACAACAGTGATACACCATTGATACCCCAATCCTCTCCCTTGAGTCCCTGAGATGAATGCAGAAGTTAGCTGAGCTGACTCACCCATTCTCCTCTCCACCAGCCCACCACATGCAGCACCAATACTTTTCTTCTGGAGTCTCCTAAGAAGGCTGGACTCCTCCAAGGTCTAAATCTCTGCCTGCCAACTCCCCCTTATTTTTTCCCTAAGAACCCAGGGCCCCCTTCCAAAAGCTTCCTGGATCTTATTCTCAACCTTATTTTACTCACAGGTAAGACTGAAATCAGGAAAAATGGCTTGCTCCAGGTAAAGCAGCTACTGGAAGATGTCGCCCTAGCCGATTGCTCAGTAGTTAGAGTGTCAGCCCAAAAACCGAAGGGAAGGCTGACACCTATGTCTTATTCCTAATTTTTTAGTCTCCCTAATGATATCCTGCTGCCCTCTCCATACCTGCCACTAAATTCTTGCCAACACAGATCAGGAAAAAAATGCTCAGAAATCCTATATAATAAAAGCCTAATATGCAAAGCCTAATATGCCAGGAGTTCGACTGAGATCTCGACTGAGGGGAGGGGGGGGGCAGTGCAGGACCAGCTGGCCAACTGCCCAAGGCCCCTCCCCCTGCCAGTTCCGCCCCCGATCACCCCCCCCCATCAGGGGCAGGGCCAGTCAGCCAACATCCCATATCCCCTCCACCCTCCACCCACCCCCCTACAGTCCGGCCCAATCAGCCCTGATGGGGGCGGGGGGCTGCCAGACCCCACCCATGCATGAATTCATGCACAGGGCCACTAGTATATTTATAACTGGATATCTCCACTGTTCCATGTTGATGCTTTTCCCCACCCCATTGCAGTTTTAAAAAAGCAAAGATTGCAAGTAAAGCCCTACCCTACTCCCTACTCTTAAACATGCTAACCCTCCCATCTTAGCAGCAACCCTGTTATTTCAGATTGGTTCCTGAGAGCTCCTAAAAGAAAACTCATGGCAGTGCCCAGGCTTCCAAAGAAGCAGTGTCCCTGTGATCATTTGAAGGGCAACATAAAGAAAACCAGTAAGTTTCAAAAGAATGAAACTTCTTAAACCAGAGTCACTTGGTGGAATCAACTAGGAATGAAGCAGGGGCTGAGAACAGACAATAGAGGTGAAATGAAGACCAGGATAAACATCTCAGTGCTTTCTACTTGTGTCAACTTGTAGGGAAGAAAAGCAGGATACAATTCTCCTAATACTAGAGAGGTTTAACCAAGTCTTAGATTTTCGAACCCCATTGCTTATCAAAGTAGAGGGAGATTGGGGACCTGATCATTGATCTCTAAAAATGACACCAGAGTCACCTAAGCCGTGTGGCTTAGTGGTTGAATGTTGACCTATGAACCAGGAGATCACAGTTAGATTCACGGTCAGGGCACATGCCCGGGTTGCCTGCTCAATCCCCATTAGGGGGGCATGTAGGAGGCAGCCAGTTAATGATTCTCATCATTGATGTTTCTCTCTCTCTCTCCCTCTCCCTTCCTTTCTGAAATCAATTAAAAATATAATTTAAAATAGGCAAAATTAAACTAAATTATATATATATATAGTAAAACAATAAAGAAAATAGTAGCCAGGCCGGTGTGGCTCAGTGGTTGAGTGTCGCAGTTTGATTCCGGATCGGGGCACATACCTCCGTGGTTGGCTTGACCCCCAGGTGGGGAGAGAGGATGTGGAGGCAGCCAATCAATGACTCTCTCTCATCATTAATGTTTCTATCTCTCTTCCTCCCTTTCTCTCTGAAATAAATAAAAATATTTTTAAAAAGTAAATGCTTACTATGAAAGTCAGAGGGAAAGGGAGGATAGTGATCAGAAAAGGAGGGGGGTGATGCCAATATTCTATTTCTAGGCCTAGGATAGTAGTTTCATCAACATCTACTTTATAACTATTTATTGAACTGCACATATAAGTTTTTATGGACTCCTATCCTATATAATAAAAGTCTAAATGCTAAGTATCTGGTCGTCTGTTCAACCAAAGCGTAATATGCTGATATGCTAAGGCCGCTCAACTGCTCGCTATGATATGCACTGACCACCAGGGGGAAGACGCTAACAGTACATTAGCTTGCTGCTGGAGTCTGGCTGGGACTGAGCAAGACAGGCCAGACATGCCCTGGAACCCTCCCTCGGTCCCTCCCCAGCTGGCCAACCTCCTGCATCCCTCTCTGGCCCCGATCATGCACCAGTGGGGTCCCTTCACCTGGCCTGCGCCCTCTCGCAATCCAGGACCCCTTGGGGGATGTCAAAGAGCTGGTTTCGGCCTGATCCCGCAGGCCAGGCCAAGCAACCCCACTGGTGCACAAATTCGTGCACTGGGCTTCTAGTATATGTATAATATTTTATAATAATAAAAGATTTGTTAAAGGTGCAGAGCAAAACAATATATACTGGTATAGTATAATCTCATTTTTATATTCTTTAATGTTTTTTAAAGATTTGTGCATTTATTTATTTTTGTTGTTAATTCTCACCTAAGGATATTTTTCATTGAATTTTAGAGTGTGGAAAGAAGGGGGAGAGACAGAGAGACAAGGAAACATCAATATGAGAGAGACACATAGATTGGTTGTCTCCCACATGCGCCCCTACCCGACGCTCTATCCACTGAGCCAAACTGGCTAGAGCTCATTTTTGTTTTTTAAAGTAAACTTAATAGTTTACATACAAAAAGATATGGGAGACTATATAGTAAAATATTAACAGTAGTTTGTTCTGGGGAATGGGGAGTAGAATTGGGGGAGAGTTGTCCTTTTACATTTTTTATTGGATATATTTTTTATTTTAATTATTTTCCACTGGATGAGTCTTGCTTTTATAATTTTAAAAGCTCTCATAAAAAATAAATTTAAAAAAATGTTAACACTAGTGTCTCCCCTTTATTTTCACCCTAGGGCACCAAAGGCACCACAGGAAGCCAAACAAGCACTCCAGAGCCTGCCAGCAATTTATCAAACGCTGTCAGCTGGCAAGCTTTACTCTGCCTCTATAGGAGCTCTGGGAGCCCGCTCTCCCAATGAAACATTCTTAGTCAAAAGAGAATGCTCTTCTCCCACCTCAACTCCCTCTCCTTGTCCCCACTCCCTAAATCATTCCAGGGTTCTCAAAAAGCATTTTTTCCCAAGATTATTTTGATTATTGCTCCCTCTAGTGCTTTCTCTTGTAAGTCTTTTCCTGTACCCTCTCATTACTCAGGCTTCATTTAAACTTAATTAGCTGAAAGAAATCAGAAAACCCTGGCTCCCTAGCTGGTTCCATCTGACCTTAAATACAACCAGGCAAATAGCAAACAGAAGTCAATAAATATTTTTAGATGTAATAGAACCCAGCCGATGTGGCTCAGTGGTTGAGGGTCAATCTATGTATGAACCAGGAGGTCATGGTTCGATCTGGGTCAGGGCACATGCCCAGGTTCCAGGCTAGATCCCCAGTGGGGGGCATGCAGGAGGCAGCCAATCAATGATTCTCTGTCATCATTGATGTTTCTCTCTCTCCCTCTCCCTTCCTCTCTGAAATCAATAAAAATATATTTTGAAAAGAGTGTAATAGGTCAAAATCATTTCTTTCAAAAGGGGTCTAGCAACTCACATTCAATCCAGATGACCCACTTTACCCTGTTCACTACAAACTCAACCCAGATTCTACATCTACACATACTTCTTCCGACCAAATAGCTCTCTTCCTCTCTCTCTCTCTCTCTCTCTCTCTCTCTCTCTCTCTCTGTGTGTGTGTGTGTGTGTGTGTGTGTGTCTTTCCTGTCAAATTTTTTATTCTTTTACTCTTTCAACAAACCTTTCTGAGGTAAGAGCTAAATAGGACAAAGAAAGCAGGTATAGCAATGAATCAGACATGGTCTTATCTCAGGCGTCCTCAAACTACGGCCTACGGGCCACATGCGGGTGTTTTTGCCATTTTGTTTTTTTACTTCAAAATAAGATATGTGCAGTGTGCATAGGAATTTGTTCATAGTTTTTTTAAAAACTATAGTCTGGCCCTCCAATGGTCTGAGGGACAGTGAACTGGCCCCCTGTTTAAAAAGTTTGAGGACCCCTGTCTTATCCTATCTAATAAAGAGGGAATGTGCTAATTGATCGTCGCACCCTCACAAAGATGGTGGTGCCCACAGCCAATAAGGAGGGAATATGCTAATTGACTGTCACACCCTCAAAGATGGCAGCACCCACAGCCACAAGATGGCAATGCCAGTCCCCCCAGCCCTGCCACAGTGGCAGGTGCATAGCACTTGCCTCCGGAGTCCCCCTGTCCCCTCAGCCCCCCAGCTGCAAAGGGCCAGCCCAAGGCACATGCAAGCCTCGGATGGTGGCTACCCAACTAACACCCAAGGCACAGGCAAGCCTTGGACGCTGGCTGCCCAGCCACCCAGGGCCAGCCCGAGGCGCAGGCAAGCCTCAGATGGCAGCTGCCCAGCCCCCAGGGCCACCCAAGGCTCAGGTAACCAGGGCCGGCTGAGGCTTGCACTGCCAGCAGTGGCAGCAGCAGAGGTGTGATGGGGGCACTGCCTTCCCCTGATTGTCGGGTTGCCTCCTGCCCCTGAGGGCTCCCGGACTGTGAGAGGGGGCAGGCTGGGCTGAGGCACCCCCGCTCCAGTGCATGAATTTTCATGCACTGGGCCTCTACTCTATAATAATAAAAGCGTAATATGCTAATTAGACCAGATAGCCGAACAACCTTCTGGATATCATTCCAGATGTCCTTCCAGATAAAGCCACTATGGCAGGGGCTGAGGCAGAGGCAGTTAGGGGTGATCAGGCAGCCAGACAGGTGAGCAGTTAGGAGCCAGCAGTCCCAGATTGCAAGAGGGTGCAGGCCAGGCTGAGGGACCCCTCCACCCACCCCCATGCACGAATTTTGTGCACCGGGCCTCTAGTTAAAGATAATATAGATCTAAAAAAACTATATACTAGGTAATTTCCTAGTATATAGAGCACCTTTAGGATTTGTGGTTATCATCATCATCATCATCATCATCATCAAGGGTCATTGTACTCTGTGAGTTTCCAAACTAGTACAGAAGACATATATGTAGAACCATAGATTCAGAGCTAGAGAGATAATGTGGAAGATCTCATATACCATTGAAAAGGGCTTCAAGCTGTATAAATGAGAGGACATCATTCATTTTTTTAACATGGGAATGAAATTAGAATGATAATATAAGGAAATTAAACTGGCAACCATTTGAAAGTATAAATAAAGCAGAAAAGATTATTACTACAGTATAGAGACAGCTTCCCCCTCTGATCCTTTCCTCAAACATCAGAAGGGGAGGGGAGAAAAAAAGGAACACTCATTCAGAATCTGACTTCTGTCATCCCACAGGACTAAGTTGGATGCTGCCTTATGAGAAAACACAAACAAAAACATTTTAACTGAGTGATGAGTAGGGTGGGGCCCTATTTATGACACAAGAGGGCAAACCCCTCCCCTCTGGTAGAAGAGTGGTGGGCAACCAGCCTCCTCCTGTATCTGATCCACAGGCGTTGGGGCCAGCAGTGGTCAGCCCACTTGCCAACTGCCAAAAAAAGACCAGGAATGCCAGGATAAAGGAGTGGAACCCAAAGAGAAGTGTCATCATGAGGAATCAATGAGGCATCTGTGACAAAGGAGGCCTGGTGGGGGCCAGAAGGATGAAGCCTGGGAGAGCCACATCTCCCATGAGGGAATTAACAACAGTGGATCCAGATTCTAAGTCAGTATCTAGACCCGACTGGGAACCTGAACCACACCAGATACCTATCACCCAGCCAGAGCCTGACCCAGAAAAGACACCCACAGCACAGCCAGCATCTAAGACTCAGCAGGGACCCAATACCCAACAGGAGCCTGCTTCCCAGCAAACACCCCTCACTCAGCAGGAGTCCCTGGCCCAACATGAAGCTGAATCCCAGCAAGAAACTAGAGCCCAACAAAAATCTGCTTCACAGCAGGAAATCCTTGCCCCACAGGAACCTGCACCACAGCAATCACCTCCCACCCAAAGGGTGCCCTTCACTCCAGAGGGAGCTGCCTCACAGCAAGGACCTGGGACAGAAAAAGAATCTAAAACTCAACAGGAGCCAGAACTGGAAGAGGAGCATGTGGCTCAGCCAGCACCTGGCCCACCAGAGCCACCTCTAGCTCAACAAGCTGGGTCAACACCTCCTTCCCAAACTGAACCTATGTCCCAAGAGAAAGCAGGACAGTCGGACCATACAGGCCAGCAAACAGCTCCAGACAAATCCCAGCATGGATCTCTGATCGAGTGGGGATTTCTATCAAAACTTCACGAACTATCCATACAGAGGCCGGCCTCAGAGTGGAAGACATTTCTTGAGTGGATCACAGATTTTGACTCAGAATCAGATTCGGGGAAACCGTTTGAGACCGAGTCGCCAGCCGTGAAGGATGGACCAATGACCCAGGGGATGAAGCTGGACCTCAAGGAGAAGCCTGGTCATGAAGAGATGTCAGGAAGTGGTGGGACATCAGCCCAAGGGACGCAAACCAGCAACCAGAATCACAGACACTCCTGGGACTCCGGTGAGTTGCGCTTGGAGGAACGGGAGTCCCCCAGGGACGGTTATTCGTTCAGTCAAGAAGTACCGAGACCCTCCATGCCGGGAGCAAGCCAGTGCCTTTCCCTTCCCTCGTCCTCTCCCCCGGCATGTCACCTTTAGCTTCCTCACTCCCAAACTCCACGCGCCCTTCCTTTACCCTATAACTTTAAAAAAAAAAATTTTTAAATAGAAGAAGAACTACTGAGAGCTGCCTATCTCAGGTCAGCTCAGGTGATTCCCTCAAAGGTTCTGTGAGACAAAGACCAGCAGCCCCATTTGATAGATGAGGAAGCCGAGGCCTTGAGATGGAAAGGATCTGACACGAGGGGGGGGGGAGGGCAGTAGGAAGTGGCCAGGCCAGGATTCAAAGCCAACGAGGCTGCCTTCCTTCGAAGGATCTGAGGCAAATCAAAGCGTGAAAAGGTCCTGAGCTCGGGGCCAGAACAACAACGAAGCCTGCCGGTATCCACCCGTCCCTCCCCAAACCCACTGAAGCACAATTCCGGGGCAGACACCCGAGTGTGCACCAGGGACGCGGGCTGGAGGGGGCGCCTTACCCTCGGGGAGTTTCCATGCCGACTAGGCCCCCGTCTGTGCCTTAGCCATCCTTGAGCTGTCCGGGTCTTCCCTCCGCAGCAGGACACGTGCTCTCCTCCCCAGGCTGGCCCCCCAGAGAAGTGCCAGTCCAGCCAGGCCTGAAGGCCTTATGGGTTGTGTTCGGGAAGGGCGAGCCTAGGAGAGGAGCTGGGGTCTGCCAAGTCCCAGACAAGGTCGGGGCCAGAGGAAGGCAGAGTTGGGGGTAGTGGGAGGGGGGAGTGATGGCTGCCTGCCCTCCCTCCCCTCCTCTGAAGCAGTGAGGGGGGGATCTAGCTCCCATCCCCATTCTCTAGGCTCCAAAGCCCTGCCAGGCAGAAGCAGGCATCAAGTTTTCTGCCTGGAATGAGGGGTTGCTTGTTGAAGTAGCCGGAAGCGGGGAAACTTGCAGCCGCCCCACTCCGGAAGCTGAGGGCCGCACGGGCACCGGTGGCCCAGCCCAGAGGCCCTTCCCCTCCCGCCCCCCAGGGGCTGGCCCGTCCCTCTCAGGGATGAGAGGGTAATTGGTGTCAGTGCCAAGGCAGGTGGTAGGCCTTGGGAGGGTAGGAAGGAGGGGGTGGGATGGAAAGAGAGGGAGAGAGGGTTCCCGGCGTCTTTCCGGTGCTGAGGGCGAAGGGTTGTGTCTCTAGGCCCCCACACCGCCGGAGCGACCAGGCCGCCCCTCCTGAGGCGCCCAAGCGCCGTTGGAATGTGCGCGCATGCGCGAGCCTCGAGCCGCCACTGTTTCCCGCCTTTTCCCAGGCGCGCGCCTCTCCTACCGCCGCCCCTCCCTGCCCCTGGCCAGCGTCTTGGGGCTACTGCGCAGGCGCCTAGTGTTCTCCTTGCCTCGCGCTCTCATTCTTGGGGGAGAAGAGAAGGTAGAGAAAGGAACCTTGAGAGACGGAGCAATACGAGAACTAGGAGGCAGGGGGGGCGGGGAGAAGGAGGGGCTTCCTCCTCCAATAGCTCGCAGGCAAGGCCCGCCTCCAGCGCCGGCGTCCCGCCCCGACTTTGAATTGCCCGAGGGCCTGGCCCGCCCCCTGGCCTCAAGGTTAGGCTCCGCGGCGCCTCGCTCTCCCCGCGAGCGTGCGGGCCGGGTGGCGTTCTAAGGGATCCCTACATGGGAAGGTGAGTGGGAAGGCAAGGCCGAGAACCGACGTGTGCTAAGACCGAGGCTTCTGCGCTAGGGAGACAGCCGTGAGACTTAGCCCTGACCGAAGAAAGACGCGCTGCGCCGCCTCCAGGGCTGCATTTTTGTCGGTCGCGGGTCCTTGATGCGTATGAGGGGGCGGGGCCAGGCCTTAGGTCCCGGCTGCTGGGGGCGGGGCCCGGCGGTGGGGTGAGGCCCGGATAGCCCAGGGGGCGGGACCCAGAGCGGAGCAAGCCCAGGATTGGGTGGTATGGGGGCCCGGCGGTGTTGGGTCAGCAGGATTGGCCCTCGGGGTGGGGCGTGGGGCTTGGAATTGGTCCCCGTGGGGAACTGAGGAGAATTGATGGAGCCAGCGGGGGAAGCGGAGCCAGCGGGGGAAGCGGGGCCCGCCGGGGCCCCTGGGGCGCCCGCCTCGAAGAATGACAAAGAGAGATCCAAGAGGCGAAGCCGCCGGCGATGGCGAAAAATCAAGGCCAAAGGTGAGCACGCGGGGGCCCGGCCACAGCCCGGAAGGAACCTTGGACATCCTGCGGGGCACTGGGGACTGAGTGGACTGACCCACCGCCTCGAGAAGTAGGGGAGTCCATGGACTGGCCCATTGCCGCTCTGCGGGGGAGTGCGGAGATGCTGTGAGCGGAATAGACCCGCAGCATAGAGACTACCCGACGCTCCGACACTGTCTTGGGAGGAGAGTCCTGAATGCGAGTCTTCTGGGCCAGAGTTCCCGCTCTGGCTCCGCACTGGCTGTGTGACCGTAGGCAACTCCTGCCCTCTGTTTCCCACCAGGGAAATGGTAGGAGCGCCCGATGATTTAGGTCCCGGCACGCTTGAGAGGATAGATGGTAAGGAAGACGTTTATAAGCTGTTGCCCAAAGAGGAAGTTTGGGAGTGAGTCAGAGAAAGGTAGTAGTTTGAAAGGTGCCCCAGAGTGGGGAATGCCAGACATGCACTCCCAGCCTTCATTCATTCCATCCATTTCCTGTCAGCTCACCTGCTTGCTTCAGCCCCCCTTCCCTGGGGCCTAACTTCCCGACCCTCCACTCCTTCTATAGGACCAGGGGTTCCTGGGTTGGTTCCTGACGGCCACACTCTCCCTCAGGAGAAGGGAGGTCTGGCACCTGGGTTCCTAGGGTGCCACATTATTAACTGAGAGACAGTCCAACAAAGATGGGCAGGGCCTGGCCATAATTCCTTGCTCAGTTTTGAATATTTGTCGATCCAAATGAGGACCTGTGGAGAGTTCCTGTGCAGACAAGAAACTGGCTTAGCCCCTGGGCCCCAGAGACCCCAAACTCTCCATGGTACAACCCTGTCAAGGATAGAACTGGAATTGGCTCCAGATGCACATGCAGGCTCAGACAGGCTCAGACTGCTGCCCGAGGGCATTGACTGTCACATAGCAAAACAGCATCACAAGCAGGACAGAGTGCCCAGAGGCAGGCAGTACAGACCATGGTTAAGTACATGGGCACTGGTTCTTCAGGCTACATCCTGTGGTACACTGGGCAACGGGCTCCTTCCTTCCCTGCCTCAACTTTTTGGATATGATAAGAGTGCCTGACTTGTAGGGCTGTTGTGAGGTTTGAATGAATGCAGTTACCCCCCCATTAGATAGCAAGCTCCCTAAGAGCGGGGTTGTGTCTGCCTTGTTTACCCTGCATTTCCAGAGCCTGCTATGCCAGGCACATAGACACTTAAATACTTATTGAATTAGTAAGTAAAGGAATGTGTGAACTGTGACACTGGGACAGTAATCATCGTGTTGCACTTGGGATTGTCATGGGGAGTCAGAATCCTCTTGGGCAGGACTTCCTGCGCAGGGCTGAGCCAGTCCTCACAAATCCACGGGCCCGCCCACTCACAAAGGTTCATTCCCCCAAGCCCTGAGATTTGCCTCTCATTTCCTGAGGTCCTGCCCTGGTGCCAGGTCTCAGTTGGGTGAATCATTCCCCACCCCTGCCCCCAAGGGCATCCAGGCTGGCTGGTGCAGTCCTCGTCATCAATTTGATCTTGCCAATAACCTGATGACAATAGTGTCATTATGAGCACATTATTTCCCAAATGATGACACTGAGACTCTGAGGGAGCAAGGTCACCTGCGTTTTCTTCCCTAGCCAGTGAGGGCAGAGAGATAGCTGCCCCCAGCCTCCTGAGGGCAGGGAGTGTGTGAGCTCAAAATTGCTGTGTGTCCCAACCTTAATTCTCACAAATTCATTCATCAGACATTCACTGAACACTTATTTAGGCCAGGCCTGGGCTCTTGGTGGTAAGGGCAGACACATTGGAGCTGTAGATGCAGACATTAATCAAATAATCTCACAAGCCAGATATAATTATAAACTATGATGTATACAAGAGGGAAATTCCTGAGATAATGTAAGAGGGAGGCTTCCCAAAAAGGTGACATTGGACCCAAGGATGACTGCTTGGGCAAGGGGGGCAGGGCGGACAGAGGGAACAGAATGGGCAGAAACCCTGAGGCCCAAGAAAGCAGCACATTACAGCACAGAGGGAGCTCATCAAGGGAGGGGAGGAAGAAAGGCATGGGGCCCAGATGGTCTCTACTTTAGGAGACCATGTCCAGGATGTGGAACTTTTTCCTGAGAGGAAGGGTTGGGCTGTTGAGAGTTGGGAGTGTGTTTTAGAAAGAGCCTCTGGCTGCTATGTGGAGCAAAGACTGAAAGGGGCAAAATCAGAGACTGTAATGAGTTACAGTTATCCAGATATGGGAGCAGTGGGGATGGGAGAAGGATCAGGTTCCAGAGGTTTCTAGGGGGCAGAGTGGACGACTGGACTTCATGATGGATTAGAAGGGGGTAGGAAACGGTCAGGATGATTCCCTGGGTTCTGGCTTGAGCAAATGGGGAGTGATGCTTAAGCCACACACACACACACACACACACATACTAGGATATGCACAAATATCTATATATATCCATACTCATACATATGCATGCCCACACAGTCTCTCTCACAGGCTGAGAAAAACACACGCAGACCGTGACACATGCATAAAAACATGCCTTCAGATATGCCAAGAAACAGAAAAACGCACAGATTGAGAAAAAATGTCAACACAACCACAGGCTAGGACAAATAATGGCCATGACCCTAACCTATGTATGTACATACATGCATGTGAACCTCAGACACACTCACACCTGACCACGCAGAAAGCACACAGCTGAGACGTGACAGAGAGAAGGAACAACACTCAGATCCACCATCCTTGCTGGTTCTGTGACCGTGGGCAGCATGCCACCTCTCCAGATCTGGTTTCTCATCTGCCAGAAGGGGTGATAGTAGTCCTTCCTCATGCTCCTGGGGAGGATAAAATGAGTTACTTCACAAAAAGCACAGAGAGATCAGTGCCTGGCTCACTACAGTCAGTCCTTAGAGTACTGGTTGCTCTGGTGGGAACACTTGGGGACCTGGCTACACTCACTGGCCCCCCTTCTTCACCTGTACCCAGGCATCCCCCATGCAGAAACCCTTATTCTTCCCAGGCCCCAGACCTCGCCCTTCCTCCATCCTCCCCACACTTCTTTCCCCCATTGCCCTGCTCAGTCCCCAGGGGCCAAAATCCAGGCCTGATTCAGCTGCCCCGTGGCTCTCTAGGGCAAAGGGCTGGTGCCCAGACAACGGGACCCTTCAGCCCTACCTCTGTCCCAGTCCTCGCCCATGGCCCTGGTGGGCCTGCCCCTGCCCCAGTGCCCTCTGCCTGGGATTCTTGGCGAGTTTCTGGCAATCTCAACATCCCTTCCTGCCAGCTCCACCCAGCCTAGCCCCCGGGGAGCTGCCTAGACCAGGGCGAAGGGCAGAGCCCTAGAATCATGAAGGCCTGGGATCCAGCCTATTCCCCAGTGCTTTGTGCAAGTCCCTGTTCTGCGCAGGTCTCCTCTGTCCTCATCTTCAATAAAGAACCCTAGCGCATAAAGGGAAGTAAATAACAGTGGGTTTATAAAGTGGGAAACCACAGTCTGTTAGGCAATAAATACCACACGCTGGCCACGCTCCAGGCACTGTGCAAGGGGTTCGGGTACAGCAATAAAACAAAGTCCTTGCCATCAGGGAGCCTATAAACTGATGAGGGAGACAAAAAGCAAAAATATAGTCAACTGATTAGTGTGCTAGCATTTGGTACCACAGAGGAAAATGACCCAGCACGTACCTTGGTGAGGCCATGTGAGAACCACCAGACAGACAGCTGTAGATCAGGCTGCGCAGGCGGCAGGCAGGATGGCCAAGTAAAATTTCCAGATGAGGAAACCAGGCTCATCCAGGACACCTGGTGAGTAGTTTGGGCCAGTGTTCCGTTGTCACAGCCACCAAGCTTAGAGTTGCCTCCAGAGGCCTCTGTCTGTCCATCTTTTGTCTGCCCTGGGGAGGGGTGGTCATCTCCCAAGCTCCCATCCATCCCCTTCTCCCTTCCACTGGGCTTTCTTCCTTCTTCAGCTATTTGCTGGGCACCTACTATGTGCTAGGCCCCGTGATGGGCCTGCCCTCATGGGGATGGGTGTTTAAGGGGGAGAGACAGGATTCACCTCCAGCCAAGCAAATGACACTGAGACTCAGGGCCTCTCATTTGCACTATTCCCTTCCAAGATCCTGTACCCAATTTTGTATTTGTGATTTTATATTCCTTTTCCTAAACAGCCCCACTTCCACGCATATAAGCTTCCTAGTTCTTATAAGCTTCACCGCTCTAAATCCTGGTTCTGCCCCTGGGGAGAGACAAATAATACACGTGTAAACAAACAAATGTATAATTACAAATGTTTGAAGTTCGAGGAAGAACAGTTTAAGTATGTTGGCAGAAAGTAGTGCTGGGTGGCATAGCTCCTTTAGAGATGAGCAGTTAGGGAATGCTTCTTCAAGGAGATGACAAGCTGAGGACTGAAGGGCAAGAAAGAGCTGGCCAGGCAAGAAGCTTGTGTCTCAGCCTTGCTTTCCCCACGTGTGAGGTAGACAGAACAGTCACAGCAGGATGTGCTGCGAAGGCTGAGTGGCAGGGACAGGATGCCAGTGTGAGAACACCACACAATAGGACCTGTGGCTCAGGCCCCTAGCTGGGCTTGGAAATACCTATACTCTGCTTTTGTCCTCCCAGGAGGGTCAGGCAGCGCTGGCTACCCTCTCTTTCCCCAGCAGCTGGGGCTGGCTCTGCCAGGGCCAGCCTGGGGGGATGGGAGTGGCAGGAGCTGAGATCATGGGGCCTTTGCTCCCTGAATCCACCCTGGAGAGAGGGAGGGCAGCCTGGCTGGGTGAGAGGGGACAGTTTGTTCAGGACGAGGGCTAAGACAACTGGGTCCAAAGGGGACTGGGGGCCTGGATTCCTGGTCTGAGGGAGGAGAGAGCTAGGGGCCTGGACTCCTGGGTCTGAGGGAGGAGGGGGGCTGGGTACTCCTGGAGGTTCTAAAGCAGAATTGAACTGGAGCTGGGAGCTGACAGGGGGGCAGGGAGTTGGGCTCCATGCTCTGTTTACAGCACGTGGTTCTCACTGTCCCCTGTGGGTTGGGAGGTGGATCGGTGGCCACACCCTGGGCAGGCTGGGCCCCTCCCCGGGTTTATCGCCCCAGGCTGCTACTGGCACAAGCCACAGTCCCACAGTCCGGCAGTCCTAGTCTCGGAGCAGCTCTGAAGAGGCCTAGAGGGGTGAGTGCACAGCCAGCTGAGCAACAGGAATGGCCCTGGGAGACTGGAATGGCCACTGGCAAACCCGAGGGCCTGGAAGGGAGAGGAGACACCTTCTGGGAGGAGCAGGGGGCCATCAACCCAGGAGCCAGGCAAGGTGCTGGGTGGGCTGCAGGAGGGAAGAGTCTTTGGAACCGAGGGCATCCCCATCCGGGGGGACCCTCAAGTGTGAGGAGTCAGGCCTAGTCCAGTTTCTGAGGGCCAGAGCTAGAGGCCCAGCCTCCAGAGCACCGGGAGGGAGACATGGCTCTGGATCTGGGTTTGAATTCCGCTCACCGCTTTTATGTATGTCTGTTTTTTGTTTGGTTGTTTGGGTTTTGTTTGTTTTTTAGAGAGAAAGGAAGGGAGAGATAGAAATTCGATTTGGTGCTCCACTTATTTATGCATTCATTGGTTGCTTCTTGTATATGCCCTGACCGGGAAATGGAACCTGCAATCTTGGCATATCGGGATGATGCTCTAACCAACTGAGCTACCCGGCCAGGGTGCTTTACCTTTTTTTTTTTTTTTTTTTTTCATGGTAAAGACTGCTTTATTGGTTGCAGTTAGTACAAGTCAATAAATAATGATCCCTAAAGAAAAAATCAGTTATTTATCAGCTTACTGAATGAAATTAAACTAACTGATTGCTGGGAGGATAACTAACGTCAACCCTGCTTCTTGGGAAGTAAAGCCTTAGCCAGCTGATATACGACATAAGTTGTTCCACCAGCTGAAGAATCATGGGAGCTCTATACAGGAGGGCATCAGCTACCCCACCCTTTAGATGCACTGGAATTCCATTGTCCTCCTGAAATAGCTTTTGTTTCTCTGGAACTTTATATTCAAACTGCCTGCGTGAAGCAGTTCTTATGATCCTCTGGTTGCCCTGGACTGAGAATCGAACCCTGGACCCTCAGTCCACAAGCCAACACTCAAACCACTAAGCAAAACCAGCCAGAGATCTACCATTTTTAAAAAATATATTTTTATTGATTTCAGAGAGAAAGAGAAAGGAACATCAATGATGAGAGAGAATCATTGATTGGCTGCCTCCTGCACGCCCCCTACTGGGGATTAAGCCCACAACCCAGACATGTGCCCTTGACCGGAATCGAACCCGGGACCCTTCAGTCCGCAGGCAGACACTCTATCCATTGAGCCAAACCAGCTGGGGCTCTACCGTTTTTAACGAAACCTTCAGCTCCTTAACACCTCTGAGCCTCAGTTTCCTCTCCTGTATAATGGGATGCTACCACTAATAGCTGAAACGTAAACTGAAGCTGTCTGTGTCTCAGAGAGTTAACAAGGGCAAATGAATAAAAACACACACAATGCTCTTAACACAGGATCTGGCACAGAGTGAACTCAAGGTCAGTGGTAGCGATGAGTGTGAGTACTCTTATTCCAGGCAGAAGAGCACAGCTGGCCCATGCAATCTAAGCGGAGTGCACTCCAAGGCCAGAGCGTCCAGCTGGGAGAGGAGTGAGATCGAGTTTTGGGACTGCACAGAGGAACAGGAAGGGAGCTGGAGTTTGGAGGGGGTTCCACAGCCAGACTTGAGGGGCCAGGAAAGGGCAAGAGTGACTCATCAGTTTTAAGTAAGGCTAGAACGATGAACTCCTTGGTTCAGGAAGAGAATTGGGCTTGGGACCAGGGTCCTGGGACACCATCAGGTGAATGGGAATGGGTGGGCTAAGAGATAAACTCTCCCAAATACTGGTGGAGGGGAAGAGCCTGTGGGCGATGCCTTGGGCCTGAGGAGGTAGGAGAAGGGCCTAAAATCCTGGACCAGCTGGAGTCCAGACAGAACTAGAAGGAGTTCTGGGCCAAGGACAGTAAATGGAGAAAGAGGCCTGAACTCTTAGGTCCCTGAAAGAAAAAAAAAAGGGGGGGTAGGAAGGCTCTAGGATGTAGGAGATACTGGAGCGAGGGAACCAATAGGCAAGAGCAGGGACACCTCGGGAAGGACAGGCTGAGGGTTTGAACTCCTGGCTCCTGCGGAGGAAAAGATCTGGGTACCTAGGCTCCACTGTTGGGCCTAAAGGAAGAGGCTGGGTTCTGATGTGTATCTGAGGGAGGAAGGGGATAGAGCCTGGACTCCTGGGGCCCAGGGCCCCAGCTGAGCAAGGTGTGATCCAGCCCTGCTTAACGAGCCTCTCCACTGCCCCCAGCCTTGCAGCTCATACACAACATGGACTTGCGCACGATGACACAGTCGCTGGTGACTCTGGCAGAGGACAACATGGCCTTCTTCTCCAGCCAGGGCCCTGGGGAAACGGCACGGCGGCTGTCAAGTGTCTTTGCAGGTGTTCGGGAGCAGGCGCTGGGGCTGGAGCCAGCCCTGAGCCGCCTGCTGAATGTGGCGCACCTCTTTGACCTGGATGCAGAGACGCCGGCCAATGGGTACCGCAGCCTGGTGCACACCGCCCGCTGCTGCATGGCGCACCTGCTGCACAAATCACGCTACGTGGCCTCCAACCGCCGCAGCATCTTCTTCCGCACCAGCCACAACCTGGCTGAACTCGAGGCCTACCTGGCCGCCCTCACCCAGCTCCGAGCTCTGACCTACTACGCCCAGCGCCTGCTGGCCACCAACCGGCCAGGGGGGCTCTTCTTCGAGGGCGACGAAGGACTCACCTCAGACTTCCTGCGCGAGTATGTCACCCTGCACAAGGGCTGTTTCTACGGCCGCTGCCTGGGCTTTCAGGTGAGCCCTGCCCTACCCTGGACCCACAGTGAAGGCACCTGGTGACCCTAACCGGGCCCAATAGTGTAGAATAACCACAAGGGTCATGGGTTCAGAAAACTGTGGAAACAGAAAGGGAAGCTGTCTGGGGCCTAGACAGAGCTACACCAGGAACTCAAACATGTGGCCCCCGGCTGCATCTACCATGTAGCAAGAAATCTTTCATTTGCAAAGCTTTTGCACCAGGTTCCCTATACTCAGAAGATCCATTCACTCTTCTATGTTACCTCTCTGGCCCCTGAGATCATTTAAGACCCCCAAGAGGATAGTATTGTTCTCAAAGGCCCATTTGTAAGTGCATCACTGGACGCCTGGAAGGGAGAAGGAGGGGTGTGAGCCCCATTTTACAGAGGTTCAACTGTACCCAGGTCTGCCTAGGCTTTTGGACTCACCTAAGGCGCTGTAGAATCGGGATTTTCAGGCTTAGGGTAGGGCCAAGGAGCAGATCTCAGTTTGTAACAGGAAAACCTGGTCTCAACCCCTCTGCTCCCTGAACTAGGACCTTGACTTCTGCCCGCCTCAGGCCTTCTACCCTCTGCTCACCCCAAACCACGCTCAGGGAGACACAGCTCATCTCAGCACTAAGAGGGAGGCAGCAAGGAGGCCTTGCAATTCATAGCAAAAGTAGTTTGTGGACTCAGAGAATCAGGGGACCCTTGGGGCATCAGGCTCAGAGCAGAGACCCAATTGCCCCTCCCTGGGGTCAGTGCCAGATCCCCTAGTCCCCCAGCCACATCAGGGAACCTCACCAGGAGTATCTATAGCCCCTTTCAGACCCTCTCATAGCCTCCCCCCACTTAGGTGATAGCTGAGGTTAGCAGTTTCTCAGCCTCTATCCCACCCACCATTCCCCATTTCCCTGTGGGGCAGCCCGTCTTCAGTGACCCAGCCTGAGTGCTCCTGGGAACTCCCCCTCACCTAAGCTGAACCCACAAATATTGATCAGCCCAGCTGGGCCAGCTAGCTCCTCCCTGTGTCCTGGCCGTGACCTTCAAGTCACGGGAGAGAGATCCTAGGGCCACTTGAGCCAGCAACCAGGCACAGCGGCCAGGCACCCCTGTGCTCTCTGGCCTACTGGGCCCCCAGCCAGGGGGAGGGCCAAGCCTGGCAGCTACTCCGAGGGCCCAACTGTTGCAGGACAGCCTCCCCCTGTAAAATGTCAGCCCCAAGAGAGCAGAGGTCTTCCTTATCTGGGTCTTGCTCAGCCCCTGATCCAGCTCAGTGCCTGGCGCTCAGTATTTGCTGAATGAACAGAAGAACCCGGCTGGTCCTGTGCCCACCTCCTGTGGCTTTTTCCCCTCTGATCTTGTCTCCCATCCTCTGTCTTCCCTAAGCTGCCTGGCTTCTCCCTCAGGTACTGTCTCCCCTTTGGCTGTCTTTCTGCCTCAAGATCTCTGGCCCTAGCTTTGACCATCTCCCATCTGTCTTCCTGTTGACCTGTAACTGATCCCCATTGCTGTCCACACCTCATCTCTGTCCTCGCTGACTTTCAGGAAATCCCTACATCATCTTACTCCCAGCTCACAATTCTCCAGTGGCTCCACCCACATCTGGAGTAAATCTAAATTTCTCAGGCCCTATGTGAACCCACTTTGCTTCTCTGACCTCACCCTGACCTCCCCCTCCCCCCAGTCACCCTGCTCCAGCCACAATGGCCCCAGGTTTCCTTATCCACGCTGAGCAAGGCCCGCCTCAAAGCCTTCGCACTTGCCGTGCTCTCTGCAAGGAACAGCCTTCCCTCACTTCATTTGGGTCCCTCCTCAAGTCCCTCCTGGAGACCATCTAAGTAGCCCAACCCCTGGTCATCATTCTATGTCCCCTCCACCCATTGTCTTTCAAAGCATTAGTCATTACTTGGTATTATATGGCATGTGCCTAGAGCAGTGCTGGCACACAGTAGGAGCTCAGTAAATGTTTGTTGAATGACTATGTCTGCCCCTCACTCCTGCCTGCCCCTAGTCCCTCTCCTGGGCAGTGGGTGACACAGCAGCATCTCTCCACAGTTCACGCCCGCCATCAGGCCATTCCTGCAGACCCTCTCCATCGGGCTGGTGTCCTTTGGGGAGCACTACAAACGCAACGAAACCGGCCTCAGTGAGTCCTGGCCAGGCGGGCCCTGCCTGTACCACCCCTGCCCTCCCTCCCCCTCCCTATCCCTGCCCCTACAGCCTGACCTGCCTGGGCCTCTTGACACCCTCCCGACCCCCAGGTGTGACCGCCAGCTCCCTCTTCACCAGTGGCCGCTTTGCTATCGACCCAGAGCTGCGTGGGGCTGAGTTTGAGCGAATCACTCAGAACCTGGACGTGCACTTCTGGAAAGCCTTTTGGAATATCACTGAGATCGAGGTGCTATCGGTGAGCATGGGGCCTGATAGGGCCCTAACCTGTTACAAGAAGGGGACACAGAGGCCCAGAGGCCCATCCCAGGCCACCTCCGGTCTCTGCAGGGCTCCAGGCCCAGGGATGGCACATAAGGGAATAACTGGGGGCTCAAGCTGCCCATCCCCAGTGCCCTTTCTGTTTCCTCCCACCAGTCTCTAGCAAACATGGCATCGGCCACTGTGAGGGTAAGCCGCCTGCTCAGCCTGCCACCGGAGGCCTTTGAAATGCCACTGACTACTGACCCCAAACTTACAGTCACCATCCCACCCCCCTCGGCCCACATGGGCCCTGCACCAGTCCTCGTCAGGCTCATCTCCTATGACCTTCGTGAAGGACAGGTAGGGCCCCTGCCTCAGCCAGGAACAGGTACAGAGCAAGGGGCACCCTCACCCAGATGCCCTTCTATTTTCCCTCCGTGCTGTCTCAGCTCTCACTGCTCACACCTGCTGCCCTCCTGTCTCTCTGAGTACATCCCCTTGGTGGGGGGAGGCCTAGGCAGGCTGCCCCAGCTTCACCCTCCTCCTCCCTCTCCCCCAGGACAGTGAGGAGCTCAGCAGCCTGGTGAAGTCTGAGGGTCCTCGGACCCTGGAGCTTTGGCCACGCCCACAGCAGGCACCCCGCTCTCAGTACCTGGTTGTGCATATCCACGGTGGTGGCTTTGTGGCCCAGACTTCCAAGTCCCACGAGCCCTACCTCAAGACCTGGGCCCAGGAGCTGGGCGTCCCCATCCTCTCCATCGACTACTCCCTGGCCCCAGAGGCCCCCTTCCCCCGCGCGCTGGAGGAGTGCTTCTACGCCTACTGCTGGGCCATCAAGAACTGCGCCCTGCTCGGTGAGCCCAGCCCTCACTGCCACCCACTCTGTTCCTGCCCCGGCCTGCTCCAGCCCCCAGCCCACACGGCAGGGGAGTGAGCCATCTTGTTTCTCAAGCCTCAGTCTTCACCCCCTGCCTCCCCTTCCATCTCTGCCACCTGGCCGCCCCCCACTGCCCACTCCTCCATCTCTGCCTCAGCGCTCTCCCCATTCCCCACTGCTCACCCAACTTCCCATCAACCACTTCCTCCTCCCCACTCCAGCCCTGACACTCCATCCCCCCAGCTCCCCCGTGGTAATCTCCTCCGACCTTTTCTTTCCTGTTTCCCATGTCTCCAGCCCATTGTTCCGGCTCCTCTGACATTCCACTTGTGACATTTTGGGAGGCACAGAGCAGGATGGGACTGTGCCCATGCCACAGAGCCCATGGCCCCTTGTCAGCCTGAACCCTGGCTTCCATTTCCTGGCCTCAGTGCCCCTCCCTCCCTCTCCCCCACTCCCACCCTCACCTTGCTTCCAGCCTCCCAAGCTTCCCCTCAGCCTCCTGATCTGTCCAGGCCTCTCCATGTCCTGAGTCGGCCTGATTCTCTGGTCACTATCCTCCAAATAGGTCCAAATCCCTGCCTCTGTTTACCAGTCTCTGACCTTACACACACACACACACACACACACACACACACACACACACACACACACGCTCTGAGAGCCCAATGCTCCTGGACCAGAGCGGTATTCCTCCCTGCCAGACTTGACCAAGCCCCTCTCCAAACCAGGCTCAACGGGTGAGCGGATATGCCTCGCAGGGGACAGTGCAGGCGGGAACCTCTGCTTCACCGTCTCCCTTCGAGCAGCAGCCTACGGGGTGCGGGTGCCAGACGGCATCATGGCAGCCTATCCAGCCACAATGCTGCAGCCCACCGCCTCTCCCTCCCGCCTTCTGAGCCTCATGGACCCCCTGCTGCCCCTCAGCGTGCTTTCCAAGTGTGTCAGTGCCTATGCTGGTAAGGCCCAGCGCTGGGACGTGGGGGGACAGGATGCCCAGGGCCTACAGGGTCTGAGGACAGGAATCGAAGGCTCCTACTGAAGCCATCAGCTATTCCTGTGTTCCCGGGGCATAGATTCCTGAAGCTCTGGGGTTGAGACCGGGTCCAGAAAGAGAAGAGACCAACCCAGCCCCACATACACTCTGCAGGTGGGGAGACAGAGGATGACTCCACCTCAGACCGGAAGGCACTGGGCATGATGGGGCTGGTTCAGCGGGACACAGCCCTGCTCTTCCGGGACCTCCGCCTGGGAGCTTCCTCGTGGCTCAACTCCTTCCTGGAGCTCAGTGGGCGCAAGTCCCCCCGAGACTCAGTGCCCATAGCAGGTAAATGAAGCCCTCCCCACACACCCATCCAGCATGCCCAGGAGGGACAGCCTGGCACACCACAAGATCTGAGGGTGGAAAGAGGCTGTGCCCTGAGGCCCTCAAGGAAGCAGAGATCACCTTCCTGGTTCTGCCCCATATCTGTCCTGGTCCCTACCAGGAAGCCTTGGTTTTCCAACAGTCCACAGCCCGGAAATTCAAAGACTTCTGGCCCCCAGGTCATCTCAGTCCCAGGAACTGTATGACTTAACTTTCCAAACAGCCTTTCCCAGAAAGGCACCTCAGTAAATAAATGCTCAGAAGGCCTGTCTCAGGGGGGCCCCCGGGGGGAGGGCAGCCCTCTTAGATCCTTTCCAGACTTTTAACAGAGGCACGTGGGGTAACATCCCCGCTGCAGAAGCTGACCTGGGAGGCTAGGGCGGGAGAGCAGCAAACTGGATGGCCCTCGGGAAGAGGAGGAGGTTCCCAGCCGTGGGTGGGTGGCAGGGCACTCGGGCAGCCCATAGTCACTTCCACCCAGGAATCCATGTTTCCTCGCCTTTCACATTTTAAGGATTTTAAAGCATAACCAACTCAACTCATTTTCTCTCTCTCACAAATCAACAGTATTTTCTGGGTAATAGGAATGCATATTCAAAAGTATATGAATACTCAGAAAAGTATTCCAGTTAGTTGTTTTATTTTAAATTACGTTTTGGTTTTTAGGATAGTCAGATGGATGCAAATAAACACACACAAAACCAAAAGGGATTTGAATTTTAGGCACATGGACCATTGAGCACTGGAGTTTTTCTTATAGGAGAAAGGTAACAGGTAAACCCCCAGAGCCCCCTGCAGACACACCACCAGTCTAACTCCCTACATACCAGGTACTTGCTGGGTGATGTGAGCCTTGCTTTGCTCCTTGTGAAATGAGTACAATAAAAGTGCCCGCCTCATAAGGACTGCATGCACCTATTCACTCCAAGCACCCAGCAAAATACCTGGTGGGACACAGTAGGTGCTCTTAGAGGGTGCCGGCACCCCTGACTAGCTGGACCCTATGACTCTAGTCAGTAGTTCTGTTCCAGTGACCCTTGGGTCACAGAGCACTTATGCAGTTATTTTTATATCTTGCATTTTGCCTCCATGGACTTATAAAGACTGAAAAATATAGGCCTTGGCCCTGGTGATAAAAAGCATCATGGGTCTGATAAAATTAAGGGACCTGAGGCCAAGGTAGGCACACCAGATGGCCAGGGGCACATCTGTAGTATCATTTGGGTACTTGTTGCCTGGGGATAAAGGCAAGGGATAACACTGAAGAGCATAATGGACATTTTGGGAGTAGATCTATGTGGCTACAGGTGTGGGATCCCTGGGAATCTAATATGCCCCAAGCCTCTTTAGCTCCCTCTTTAGCCTCCTTTAAAGCCATGTGGACTGCAGGCCTTATTCCACTTTGATCCATTCATACTCTCAATGTCAAACAGCCATCAAAAGATGACTGGGCCTCATGCTGGGCCAGGAGGCTGCGGGAACAGGGTGCCAGGCCTGGTCGTAAAACAGCAGGACTTAATCCAATATCTTATCCCACTGAATCCTCAGCACCTCCTATGAGGTAAAGATTATTTTTATCCCCTTTGTACAATGAGGAAACTGAAACTCCCAGAGGTAAAGTGACTTGCTCTTAACCTTCCCAGTCACCACACACACACACACACACACACACACACACACTCTCCTCCACTAGAACAAGGCTCCACCTCCAGGACCACACAACTCTTTCCGCCTCGCCCTCGAAGTTGCAGCCTGGGCACCTGAGTTCCCATCCCCAATGAGGGTGTCTGGGGGAACACTCCAGGTCTCCACAGCCCTAGGATGCAACTCTGCCTCCAGAGTTCTCTGCCTTCCCTATGACCTTCCCTGCCAGCCACCCACACCCCCAGCCAACACAGCTAGGCCGATCTGCAGCCCCACCGGCCCCTGACCCTGCTCCTCTCGCAGAGTCTATGCGGCGCAGTGTGTCTGAAGCAGCGCTAGACCAGCCTGAGGACCCAAAGGGCACGGACTCCCTCAAGAACCTGACATTGCATGACCTGAGTCTCAAGAGCAGCTCCGAGACATCAGGCACCCCTGAGCTGTCCCTGTCGGCGGAGACACTTGGTCCCTCCAAGCCCTCAGACGTCAACTTCTTACTCCGGCCTGAGGATACACCAGAAGAGGTTGAGGCCCAAGATGAGCTGAGCCCCGAGGCCTTGGACAAAGGCCGGGGAATTCGTGCCACTTTCCCTAAGGGCTTCCGCCCGAGGCGCTCCAGCCAAGGCCCCACTCAGATGCCCATCTACTCGTCGCCCATCGCCAAGAACCCCTTCATGTCACCTCTGCTGGCACCTGAGAGCATGCTGCAGACCCTCCCGCCTGTACACATCGTGGTGAGTGCCAGACGGAGCAGTGAGGAGGGTGGGATGCAGGTGCACCTGTGGAAGAGAGCTCCGGGGAGGGGGGAAAGGTCAGTAGCCGGGCCCCAAGGGACAGCCATGCCCCCGGAAGGAATGCCTGGCAACAGAAGAATGGAAGGGAGTCGGGGCTGCAGTTTTCTTTTGCCATCTTGCTAGGCACCATGGGGCCGTGGGGCAGCCACAGGGCTTGGAGAGTCAGCGAAGGGAACAGTGGGTCCTGGGGGAAGGAGAAGCCGGCAGAGGCCAGGGAGCCCAGTTAAACTCATTCTGCAACGCCCCACCATCCCTCCACCTCTCCCTCCTCTGGCCTCGCATGTCTCCTTCCTCTGTCTGCCCCCTTGTCCCCGTGTTTCACACACACACACACACACACACACACACACACACACACACACACACCCTTGGTTCATGCACGCGTCCCTGTGCCTCACCCCCACTGTCCCTCACCCCCACTGTCCCGCAGGCATGTGCGCTGGACCCCATGCTAGACGACTCGGTCATGTTCGCGCGGCGGCTGCGCAGCCTGGGCAAGCCTGTGACGCTGCGCGTGGTGGAGGACCTGCCGCACGGCTTCCTGAGCCTGGCGGCGCTGTGCCGGGAGACGCGGCAGGCAGCCGCGCTGTGTGTGGAGCGGATCCGCCTGGTGCTCACTCCACCCGGCACCTCCGCGCCGGCAGCGCCGGTCTGAGCCTCGGACCAGCCGGGCCGCGCGGTACGGGGGGCGGGGCGGGGCGGGGGAGGGCGGCACTAAAGGCCTCTTGTTCCCACCTGCCTCGGCAGCCTCTTGGTGAATACTGTGTGTGCTCCGGAGAGGGCCGCGGGAGGGGGTGGGCTGTGCCTTAAGTCGGACGGTGAAGGAGGGCCGGGAGTGAAACCCTGGACTGGAGGAAGGGGCACACGCAAACCAGTCACAGCGGGACCTGTACCCCACCACTGCCTTCCCCTGCTGCTGCCACCGGTGCTGGGGCGGGCCTGGCCCTCCCGGCGGGTGGGTTTGTTTTTGTTTGTAAATAAAAGTACTTATTTAGTTTGGCCTCTTGCAAATGGGGGCGGGGTTGTCCATCAGGGGGCAGCATCGGACTCCGCTGCTGGGAATGAGAAAGCTAGGACTGGAGAGGTGAAGGCTGAGGGACCAGCTTCTGGATTCTGAAGAAGGAGGGGCCTGTGGGCCTGGATTCTTGGGTGCAGAGAGATCCACCTCCCCACCGACTTAATCCAGGTAGAGCGCCAGAGGACTCTGGGTTCTTAGCTACTTCCCTTTCTCAACCCAACGCCCAGCACCCACCAGGAGAAGGAAACCCACACCCCAGAGAGAAGCGGAACAAAGATAAGACACCAGAACAAAAATTCTGGAGGCCCCAGCTCTGCCCAGCTGTGACAGTCACTCAGTCCCTCAGCCAAGACTCGGTGACCTCACCCTCTTGTCGGCCCTGGGTTTGGAGCAGGGGCAGTTTCAATCCACAACCTACACTCAAGGGACTCAGGGAGGATGGAGGACGGATGCAGACACAGGCTGCCACAGCCCCCATCAAGGACTCCACCTGTAGTAGTCAGGGAGGGCTTCACAGAGGAGGTGATCCTTGGCCTTAAAGGATGAAGACACGTTTGTTTGTTTGTTCGTTCGTTTGTTTGTTTGTTTTTAATACATTTTTATTGATTTCAGAGAGGAAGGGAGAGGGATAGATAGAAATATCAATGATGAGAATCATTGATCAGCTGCCTCCTGCACGCCCCCTACTGGGGACCGAGCCCACAACCCAGGCATGTGTTCTTGACCAGAATCGAACCTGGGACCCTTCAGTCCACAGGCCAGTGCTCTACCCACTGAGCCAAACCAGCTAGGGCAGTAAAGTTTGCTAAGCAGATGACACATGCAAGGTTGTCAGAGCCAGTGGACAGTGATCAAGGCCTCTGCCCGACAGAAGGTCTGGTGCGAACTGGGGCGTGGCCTGAGGGACATGCCATGGTCAGCAGGAACAAATAGCCGGAGGGCAGTGAGGGCTTTGAGCAGGGGAGGACCAGATCAGCTTGTGGCACTGAAAAGGGCCAGAATGGAGCCCTGGAGGCAAAGGAGGATGGAGCCAGGGAAGACAAGACCTGAGCAGGGGCAGAGGGCATGGAGGAGGGAGGGGGAGTAGCGGTGGTGCAGATACCAGAGCCTTAACTTGGGTTGGATGAATAGGACGTACGTGTAGAAGAGAGGTGACAGGAGAATAAGGGGACTACAGTGAAACTCGGGTCTGGCCAGAGCAGTAGGTGGACAGTTAGGCTGTCTCTACTGGGAGGAGGCTCAAGTGTGTGTGTGTGGGGGGGGGGGGGGGTTGGAGGGTGTGGAGGGCTATTTTGCACACAGAAAGATAAAAAAGGTCTTAATGAGCCAAGCCAGTGTGGCTCAGTGATTGAGCATCGACCCATGAACCAGGAGGTCATGGTTCAAATCCCAGTCAGGGCACATGCCCAGGGTTTGGGCTCCATGCCCAGTGGGGGTGGGGGGCATGCAGGAGGCAGCCAATCCGTGATTCTCTGTCATCATTGATGTTTCCATCTCCCTCTCCCTCTCTGAAATCAATAAAAATAAATAAATAAATAAATAATGGTTTTTTTTAAAAAGAGAGACGATAAGGAATAAAAGTGGGAAATGTCTTTTTTTTTAAGTCTAATGAGACTCTCCAGAGGGACATCCAGGAGGCAGCAGGAGAGCAGGCTGGCTGCTCGCTTCTGCCTGAAGCTGAGGGACTGGAACCCTTCTAGGAAGAAGGGGCAGGTGGGATGAGCAGAGAGCTGGGACAGACAGAGCCCTGAGGACCACGGCCCTCAGTGAAGGGCAGGCCGTGAAGGGAGACCCTGGAGGGCTCTAAGTAGCTGGAGAGGGAAGGAGCTGAGCAGGAAAGAAGAGGATATAGAGCAAAGGGAATGTTAGGTGGGGCGAGTGGACTGTCAGATGAGAACCCAAACGTTACCCTCAGGCCTCAGCAATGAGTGGTGGGTCCTCGATGACCTTGTGCAGAGCTGCTGCCGGGCCGTGGGAGGTGGGCAGCCAGGTGTGGAGGGTTGAGGATGGAGTAGAAGGTAAGATATTGAGCTGGTGGGTGCAAGACTTTAGCTATAAAAGGGATGAAAGCTAATTCAAGGGAGACTGATACATGGTGTGTGTGTGTGTATGTGTGTGTGTGTGTGTGTGTGTGTAGAGGTGATGGAATATGTTTTAATGCTGCCAGGGGAGGGAGTGAGGGAGAGAGGGAAGATGCAGAAACACAAAAAAGCAGTTTCCTGAAGAGATGGGGAGAGGAGGACCCTCACATCACAGAGACCCTCATTCATCCAAGTGATTTCTGATTCAGGTCCTGCGATGGGGAGGGAGCCATAGTCCAGAACTCTCCCTGCAGGTCCAGACCCACTGGCCTGAGACCAGATCCTCTTGTCCAGCTCATAGGACCCCTTGTTCATCTGCTCGGTCATCACCGCCAACCTGCTCTTCTTGCCTGTCCCTATCTCAGGGATGGCTTCATCGTCCCCCAGTCCCCCAGGCCAGAAGGCTGTTCTTGTCCTGGACATCCCCTCCACCCCATAGCCCATCAGGCCTCATCTCCTATTCTTCCTGCCTCTGGCCTAATCCAGGCTCCATCCTCTCCCACCTCAGTCCCTCCACAATCCAATTCTGGGCTACTGGCTTCCAGTCTTATTCCTCCAGGTCTGGCTCTAGCTCTGACTCAGTCCTCCCATGCTCTAAACCCTTCCATGGCATCCCAATACCTGCTCCTGGCCCCCCAAACCAAGTCCAAGCTCCTCAGCATGGCCTCTGTCCACCTCTTTATCCTCTTCAGTCTGACTGGCCTTCTGCCTGGGCACCTACAGACAGTAATGCTATATATATTGTATATTATTAACCTTTTGCACTCGGATGTCGAGTGTGACTCGACACGGTTAGCATTAGAATAAAGGAATCGAGAAAAAAGCAAGCTAGTGCAAAGGGTTAATTTCAGAGAGGAAGGGAGAGGGAGAGAGAGACATCAATGATGAGAATCATTGATCAACCGCCTCCTGCACACCCCCTCCTGGGGTTTGAGCCTGCAACCCGGGCATGTACCCTGACCCAGAATCAAACCATGACCTCCTGGCTCATAGGTCCACGCTGAACCAGTGAGCCACCGGCTGTGCCAGGCAGTGATACTCTTGCATGCCTCCCTGTCTCTGCTCACACTGAAATGCACCCCCCCCCCCTCCAGGCTGTCCTGCACCCTTGCCTGGCACCTCCTGCTCCTCGGAGATCCTGCAGTGGCCCCTCTGGAAACCTTTCCTGGCTCACCAAACCCCAAAAGACCCCTTTTCCTCTGCACGTTCCTACACATCAGTGTGCGGATCTGTTCTGCCACCTGGCCCAGGCCTCACTCACCTTGGCCACCACCACGGCCCAGCATGAAGACTGGCAGGCATGCCATAACCGGTTTGGCTCAGTGGATAGAGTGTCGGCCTGCGGACTAAAGGGTACCGGGTTCGATTCCGGTCAAGAGCGTGTGTCTTGGTTTCGGGCACATCCCCAGCGGGAGGTGTGCAGGAGGCAGCTGATCGATGTTTCTCATCAATGTTTCTAACTCTCTATCCCTCTCCCTTCCTCTCTGTAAAAAATCAATAAAATAAAATTTGAAATAAATAAATAAAAAGACTGGCAGGCACACTGTTTAAGTGATGGGTGGGTGAAAGTGTGAATGGGTGGGTGTGGAGGTTACATGAGGACATCCGTGGGAGAATCAATGAAGGTCGGAAGGACTGAACGGACCGGCGGGCAGGGCAGACAGGTGCAGACAAGAAGAATCAGATTTAGGCTGGGAGAAATGGATGGACGGAGGACTGTCTGAGACTGTGCCTCCCGAGTCAGTTTCTCTAACTAAGCAATGGGCCGTGGCCCACCTAAACTCCTCTCCAAGCCTCACCAAGCCCATTTCCCACCGGAGCTATGCCAGAATCCCAACACCGGGCCTGCGGGCAGGGCTTACCCGCCGGACCCACGGAGCCTGCTCCCTCCACCGGCTCCAGTTTCCGTGGAGCCCACGGGGGTTCCCACCCCTCCCCCCGTGCCCCGCCGCCGATTGGCAGACTGGCAGGACGCGCGGGGCCCCGCCTACTGAGGACCGCGCTGGGGTGGCCCAGGCTATTAGGAGACGGGGTGTCTAAGGGCTGGATAATAGTGAATGATGTCATGAGTAGCTTATCACAGCTGGACTCCGAGTCAGACCCGCCTCTGGCAAAACAGCACCCAGGAGGTCGCTGAGAGCGTGTTTGGCTGCAGAAGAGAGAAGCCAGTGGGGTTTCTGGCTGCACGGACCTGGCATGGCCCTGGCTCCTAAGGAAGGATGGAGACGTGAGAGCCCTGGCTCCTTGGTGCTGAGGAGGCTGGGGGCCCGAGGGAGGAGGGGATTGAGGAGGAGTAACTAGGGGCCTAGACTTCTGGGTCTGAGGGAGGAGAAGGCTGAGAGCCAGAACTCCTGGATTTGGAAGGAGGAGGGAACTGGGAACCTGAAAGGTTGGGGTCTAGGGATGGGGACTCCCTGGTCCCAAGAGTCACTGGCCTGCCCACGGATGACAGAGTTGAAGTTCAGTATTTTATGTGGCTCCTTATGGGACTGGAGCCAGGCCTTGTCCCCAGGCAAGTGAGGTGGGGCTTGACTAGAGATGATGAAGCGGCTCTGACCTCAATATGCCCTTTCCTCGTCCCTAAAAGGGAAGTCAGGGCCAGGGTGCTGTCTTCGAAAGGAACCCACAGAGTGGGAGGAGACTTGAAACTCACGTGGAGACAAAAAGAAAAGCATAGATAGCAATGAGAGATTAAGATATTGAAATTAATGATAGAGTTCTTGTATGGAGTTTACTGTGGCCCAGGTTCTGTGCTAAGCATTTTACACAATTATCTCATATCTTCCTCATAACAGATCTAAGAGATTGGATTATTATTATTATAATCCCCATTTTACAAGTGAGGAAATTGACACCCAGGGAGAGAGAATCAAGATGTAAAGAGACAGGAGAGACACAAACACAGATGGTGGTAAACAAACAGATAAATACAGACCCAGACAGAGAAGAAAAGATAAACAAGGGGGAAGGAGAGGGGCTGAGAGCCAGGACACTGCCGGGGTGTTGAGGGGACAAGACTCCTGGGTCCTGGAGGAGGAAAGACCAAGATGGGGACTCTCGGGGATTTCCTACCCTGACTCCCACATGCCATGCTGTCCAGTCCTTCCTGCTCCGGGCATTTGGCCTGGTTGGGGTCAAAAATAGTGATTACAGGGAGCAGATGTGTCATTATCCTATTAGGAGGTGATAAGAAAATGATTCATGGGGGTGCCCTGGGCCTGGGAGGAGTCTTTCCCCCAGAGCCTCTTTGATCTGGACAGATCAGACCTCAGAGAGGACTGGGGAGGGGCAGAGCCCTCTCTGTCCCTCTCCTTCGATGCATCTCCATCACCCAGAACTATTGCCAAGTCCCTCGTGGAGACCGATGAGGCACCCTGGAGCGGCAACAACTTTGCTGGTGGGTCTTCACTCTCTGGGTCTCTCTCTTTCTCCCAGACCTTGAATCAACGCCCACCAGAGGTCCTGGCTCATTGCAGGGGCTCAGCCAATGCTAATGGAGTGGATGGACAACATCCACATCGTTCTATGCATCTCTTCTTCTGGCCCCATCCTGCCATCTCTCGTGTCCCCATCATGCTTCATTTCTCAGCCGCTCTCTGGTCTCCCTCACCTCCTCCCACCTTCCCTTTCACCTGATGTTTCTCCCAAAGCCATTGGACCCGCCATCCCCAGTAGGGGGAAACTGAGGCTCACTGTGGAAGGTGCCAACCTCTCAGGGCCCAGATAAGACACATTACTAGCATCTCAGAGTCAGAAATGCAAGAGCACACAAAACACGTGCCCTTACAACACGTGCTTGAGGTAATCTTGCATTTACACTCACACAATCAGAGAATCACACACACAGCACACGCAGTCACCTCCAAACACAAACATAGGCACACAATCACAGAATCACTGCAGACAACACATCCAGAAATATCCTGTCCCACATGCAACACAGACACCCCCACTATGCAGTTACATGCCAGCCACGATAGACATCCAGCCAGTTCCTACGAGGACCGTGAACTAAGACTTGGTTTCATTGACTATTGTATCCCCAGCAGCTCGAACAGATCATCATCATCATCATCATCATCATCACCATGAACACAAAGTATTTCCTCTGTGCCAGGAACAAGTCTAGGCACTTTACATGAATTAACTCATTTAATCCTCTCAAAAACTCTATTTGTGACAACCCATTTTACAGATGGAAAATTGGAGGTCCAGGACAGGTTAGTTCTTTGCTCAACGTTTCACAACCAGTAAGGGGCCATCAGGATTTAAACTCGGGTTTTTAGTCCATTGCACAAGGCTACCACTCAATAAATAATGCCAGCCTTAACCCAGTCAGAATGACAGAACCTTGACAGCTGAGACCACACCCAAACTCAGGCGCACAGTGGGTAGTAGAATCACAGACGCCAATAGAGACACACAAATCGGAAAAACCCCATTCACACCCCAGAACACAGGGACACACACAAAGGGACACATACAGAGACAATCCCCACACTGACACACACCACATCCGTGGTCGGCAAACTGCGGCTCACGAGCCCCATGCGGCTCTTTGGCCCCTTGAGTGTGGCTCTTCCACAAAATACCACAGCCTGGGCGAGTCTATTTTGAAGAAGTGGCGTTAGAAGTTTAAGTTTAAAAAATGTGGCTCTCAAAAGAAATTTCAGCCGAAACCGGTTTGGCTCAGTGGATAGAGCGTCGGCCTGTGGACTGAAAGGTCCCAGGTTCGATTCCGGTCAAGGGCATGTACCTTGGTTGCGGGCACATCCCCAGTGGGGGGTGTGCGGGAGGCAGCTGATCGATGTTTCTCTCTCATCGATGTTTCTAACTCTCTATCCCTCTCTCTTCCTCTCTGTAAAAAATCAATAAAATATATATTTTTTAAAAAGAAATTTCAATCGTCGTCCTGTTGCTATTTGGCTCTGTTGACTAATGAGTTTGCCGACCACAGCACCACACCAAAACCTAGACACAGGGACCCACCCAGAGCTCCCTGTCCCTGGGCTGGTCCTCGAGGAAGCCGCAGGCTTAGGAAGGAAAAGAGGGGCCACCTCACTTGTCCGCTCAGCCTGACTGGTTCCACCAGGCCACGGATGGCACCACCCGCCTTATGAAACCCTTGTTGGGCAACTGGACCCAGACCTGGCCTGGCCGTCTAGATTCTGGGGAGAAGGGGCTGGGTGTCCCATTCATGGATCCTAAGGGCGGAGAGGAGAGGGATTGGGACCTGGGCTCTCGGGTCCTGAGGAGGGAGGGCTGGGGGCCAGAATCCTGGGTGTTGGGAAAAGAGGGGGCCAGGTACTTGGATTCCTCTGCCTTTGAAGGTAGGGTTCCACGTTTAGCAAATACAAATACAGGATGCACAGTTAAATTTGTAAAAGGCAAAAGAGTTATGTGACCTGAAGAGAAACCAAGAGTATATATATAGGATGACCAGTTAAATTTGAATTTCAGATTAACAACAAATGTTTTGTTAGTATAAGTATATAGCAAATATTGTGTGGGACATGCTTATACTAAAAATACTAAAAATAGCATTTGCTGTTTCTCTGAAATGCAAACTTAACTGGGCATCCTGTATTTTATCAGGCGACCCTATTTGAGGGGGAGGAGGCCAGATGCTAGAGACACTGCCTGGTCCACTCCTCAGCCCCCAGGCCTCTCCTCTTCCTGCCCCTCCCCCCACCCTGCACCTCCCCCCTAAGCAGGCCACCTCACAACTTCCCCAGTCCCTATTTCCTCATCCACATGAGTTGCTGTATCTAATTGCTGCCCCCAGGCGGTGTAAGAGTGGGGAGAGGAAACTGGAGGACAGCTCTGGCTGTCATACTGGGGAGCCCCAGGTCCTCAGAGATGACTGACCCTGAGTCACCTGCACCTCATGGTCTGACGGCTGGGGGAGGGGAGGGGCTTTGCCTCCACAGAGCAGGCCTGGAGAGGGGGAGATGCTGAGTGAGATAGGAGGCCAAGCACACAGAAGGGCAAGAGACATGGAGCTTGGAGGAGAGAGACTCAGAGGTGGGGAGACAGAGAACCAGAGAAATCTGGAAACATTGGCAGAGATGAGAAAAGAAGGAGAAGAGATTCAGAGCTGGAGACAAAGATGCAGAGATGGCCCTGGCCGGCTTGGCTCAGTGGATAGAGCGTTGGCCTGCAGGCTGAAGGGTCGCGGGTTTGATTCTGGTCAAGGGCATATGCCTGGGTTTCCGGGCTCGATCCCCAGTGGGGGGCATGCAGGAGGCAGCTGATCAGTGATTCTCATCATTGATGTTTCCATCTCTCCCTCTCCCTTCCTCTCTGAAATCAATAAATATATATATATATTTTTAAATGCAGGGACGGGGGACAGGGATCTAAGACAGAGGTAGAGAGATGCTCCACAGACGTTCGGATGCCCGGACCGAGTGCTGACCACAAGCCTGGGGAAGGACGGCAAGCCACTGTGTGGTGCCACAAGGCTTGGGACCTGCTGGGTTGAACCAGGGGTTTGGGGAAAGCTGAGATGCCCGGCGAACAGGATGCTCCACCTGCCATCACCCCATGCCCAGTGGGGTGACGACACCACCTTCTCTGCAGGTGACACCCCAATTTTCCAGTGCCTCCTACATTTTTGGGGTGACACCCGTCCTGGGAACCCCACCCGGCTCTACTGCTGCTTCCCTCATTGAGTCACCTCCAACCCCGCCAGGCTTGTTGGAGGGGAGACTCTGGTGACTCAGGTGTCCAGGCCCCCAGCTCTTTCACCCTCAGGACCCTGCCCCACTCAGGGGTGCAGCCGGCCGAACCCAAGAATCTGGACCCCAGCCCCGTCCTCCCTCAGACCCAGGAGTCCCGGCCCCCAGTCCTCTGCTCTGTTAGGACCAGGAGGCCCGGGCCACAGCCACCTCCTTGCTTCTCGGTTCCCAGCCTCCTCCCTTCCCAATTTGGAGGTGGGATGAGGCGTGTTTATTTACTTTGGTTCCAACATGAATCGCAGCCAAAACACACTGCCCCCCCCCCCCCCCCCCGCCACGTGCCCCAGGCCCTGAATGGGAGGACAATGCCCCCTCTCCCAGGGAAATGGGGACCTCACTAAGGATGATGGGAGAAGCCTCAAAGGGAGCCCTCGCCGCACTCCCTCCCGCACTGCACGCCTTTCTTCTCTCCCCCGCTCCCTTCCGCCGAGTCCAGTGGTTCCCATTGCCTCCACCTACCTGCCCCTCCACCTGCCCATCTCTCTTCTCTGAATGGGTCTCCCCTCCTTTCGTTTCTCCCCAGATCTTTGTGCCTCTCTGTCTAGGCATCTATTTCTCCATCCCTCTGTCTTCTCCCCTCCCTCCCTATATCTAAAACTCCTCTCTCTCTGACCTTGTCCTCCCTCTGTCTCTGTGTCCCCCTCCTTCGCCATCTCTCTGTCCCTCGCTCTCTTTTGGTCTCTGTCCTTTGACCCAGCGGTGCCCCTGGCGCCTTGGCTCCGCCTTCCCTTCCCAGCGCTGGGCCCACTCCCCTTTCTATCCCCACTCCCGGCTCCCCATCCCTGGACCCTCCCCCACAATTTCCTGGTCTTCTGAAGCACTGGAGGAGGGGGAGTGGGGGAGGGGCAGTTCCGGTGGGGGGTGGGGGGAGAGGTTCAGCCTGACCGACTGGGCTCCCGGGGCACCTCTGTCAGAGCCCCGCCCAGGCCCTGTGGCCCGCCCCAATATAAGCAGCTCCGGGCCTGACACTGAGCACTCAGTGCCCGTGTCACCCACACCTGTCTCCATCACCGCCATCGCCATCGCATCACCGCCCTCCTGCAGGTAGGCACCCCCCCCCCCCAGCCCTCTGCTCTGAGGTGAGGCTCTGCTCTGCTCTCCCCCACACCACTCCGCTCACACCTCTCTGCTTGCAGATCTCTCTCTCCGGACACCCCTGTCTTTCTCAGCGCAGCCTGTGCCCTCCTCAGCCTGGGTACCGCTGGGTTGAGTTTGGAAGTCCCGAGGCCTAGCACCCCCTCTACTGACCCCCTTGGCATTGGAGGTGGGACATTTCTCCTCACCTTTCTCAGCCTCAGTGTTCCATCTGGGAAAGGGGCTTGCGGAGAAGTGAGTGCTGGGCAGCATGAGCCTTACTGGTGGCATCTCTGTGGGCGCCGGGCGCTGACCTCTTCCTCCCGTATCTCTGACTCAGCCTGTCTCTGCCTCTTGGTCTCTGTCTCTCCAGCTCTACCTCTGGGAGGAGGGTCCTCTGGGGTCTGTCGGGCAGCTCTACAGAGACGGGCGAGTTTCTCGCCCCCACCCCATACACCCCTGTTCCCAGTCTCTTCTAGCCAGCAGGCTGAGGTGGCCTGTTTCTCCCCAGCACCTTCCCCTGAGAACCCAGTGCCCCTGCCCTTGCCCCCCCCCCCTCAGTATCCAGTGTCCCTAGGACAGACTCCGCTGCTGTCACCGCTGCCACTCCGCCCTCCCCAACGCCGCCGCCTCCTCAGGGCCAGCAAGATGCAGTTCGAGATGCACGACAACGTGAAAGGCAAAGGTGGGCTCCCTGGATGGACCGGCAGCCCCTCCAGTCCCTGGAACCTGGCTGCTTCCCTCCCCTGGGCACCCTGGCTTCGAAGACAGACGGCGCCTGCCTGCTTGTACCCCAGAGGCCCCTGAGATGCAGGAACCCAGCACCCCTGGCCCAGACGCGGAGAAGGCGGCGGCGCGTCTCAGCCCCGCCCACACGGGGCGCGCCCCCTTTCCCTGACGTGCAGGAGCCCCACCCCCAGCTCAACCAGACGTGCAGGAGGCAGCGGCTCGGGACAGGCTGGGGAGTCGATGCCCAGATGTGGCAGAGGGAAGGGAGCGCAGTGGTGTCCCCTCCGTGGGCGGCCTGCTGGCCGCGCCCAGACTGCCCGGCAGAGGGAGGGGCGGCAGGGGGCGGGGACCCAGGAGGGCCGCGAGGCTGCCCGCTGACCCCTGACCCCCACCTCCACAGCCATGTCCTACCCAGTGACCAGCCAGCCCCAGTGTGCCAGCACCTGCTACCAGACCCAGATCAGTGACTGGCACACCGGCCTCACGGACTGCTGCAACGACATGCCCCTCTGTGAGTGCCCCCGCCCCCCCACCCCTTCCGACAACCCCGCCTGCGCCCTACTCCCTCCGCTCCCCCCCCCCGCCTCCTTGGACCCTGAATTCCCAATCTCCAACCCTCACGCCTTCCTCGGACCCCCAAAACTTCCTGGGGTCCTGACCTCACCCCTCCAGCTTCGCCTCCTACCCTCAACCTCCCCACCACCTTCATACCCTATTTCTCAACCACTAACCCTAACCCCCCCAACTGCCCGGGGCCTTCACTTCCCCGACACTCAATTCCCTCTGGGACCTTCAACGTGGCTCCGGGGGGGGGGGCGGGGGGGCCGGGGGAACCCGGGGAGGCTCCCTGACCGCCCGCTGCCCCGCAGGTCTGTGCGGCACCTTCGCCCCCCTGTGCCTCGCCTGCCGCATCTCGGACGACTTCGGCGAGTGCTGCTGCGCGCCCTACCTGCCCGGAGGTCTGCACTCGCTGCGCACCGGCATGCGCGAGCGCTACCGCATCCAGGTGCCAGGGGGCGGCGCCAGGGGCCCAGGGGCTGGGGGCTGGTCTCCGGGACCCCGGGCAGCGCTCCTAACCGCTCTCTCCCACCCTCTAGGGCTCCATCGGGCACGACTGGGCGGCCCTCACCTTCTGTTTGCCCTGCAGCCTCTGCCAGATGGCGAGGGAACTGAAGATCCGAGAGTAAAGAAGTGCCCCCCCCCCTTCCCCTCTGGTATGCTGGCCTCCTCTGCCCCCTCCTGGGAGGGCCTGCCCCTCCGCCCTATCCTGACACCAGAAATACACCCACAATAAAAACCTGAAAACCAACTCCGCCTACATCTTTTGTCCCAGGGAAGGAATCTGGGTGGAGAAGGAGGTTTGGTGAGAAAGGTGGAGACTCGGGGAGGATGCCTAGGTGTGCAAGTTCGGGAGTCAGATCTTTGACACACACGCCTCCCTCCCACACCGGCTGTGGATGACACCAGCAAGACTCTTCCCTCTCTAGGCCAGGGTGTCCCCAAGGACAAACTGAAACCTCTCACCCCTTAGCTGCCTGTCTGAAGCTCTGCCCAGTTTGTGAAAATAAGCAAACCCAGAGGGCCATCTTGGTAGAGTCCAGGCGCTCAAGTTCAAAGAGAAGTTTTAGGAGAGCCCCCTGCTCACTTACTACCTACAGGTTCTTAGCCTACACACAACCAACTGGTCAGGGACCTTTGTTTCCAAATAGAGAACTGCGGGTCTAGGGCTTTCCGGAGCAGGAAGGAATCCAATTCGATCCCCTCTATCACAAAAGCAACTACGGATGAGAAAACATCTGGTCGCGAAATTGGACAGACCTGGGAGCCGATCTTGACTCTTGCCACGTACTGTGTCCTCAGTAAACTGATAACCTTCCTGAGCCTCCTCTGAGGGCAATCCCTAATAGGCTACTGGAGGGCAAGAGATGGAACAGGTGGAAAGACCGAGAGTGAAAATAAACGATCATTGCCCTAACCGGTTTGGCTCAGTGAATAGAGCATCGGCCTGCGGACTGAAGGGTCCCAGGTTCGATTCCGGTCAAGGGCTTGTACCTTGGTTGTGGGCACATCCCCAATGGGGGGTATGCAGGAGGCAGCTGATCAATGTTTCTGACTCTCTATCCCTCTCCCTTCCTCTCTGTGGAAAATCAATAAAACATATTTTAAAAAAAAGAAAATAAATTATCGTTGCTAGTTGTTATTATTTTATGTAGAGCACAAGGTAATTATTCTAAGGTTATATGTCATTTGTTGTAATTATTCTCTATCTGTGGACCCAACCAGAGTGACACCTTCACCTGGAATACCCAATAGGCATCTCAAATTTAACATGTCTCACACTTAACTCCGTTTCCCTCCCAAACCTGCTCCTCCACAGTCAGGGAACCAGCAAGCCCCAACCTTCCAGGTGCTCAGTCACTTTCTCTCTGGCCCAGCATCCAATCTGTAAGCAAATTCTGCCTCTTCTTTTAAAATAGATCCAGAATCTCACTTCTCCTCACTCCAGTGCCCCCACATTGTTCCAGCCACCCTCCTCTGCAGCCTGAATTAATGCAGGGCTCCCTGCCCCCCCCCCCCCCCTTTAGTCTCTTCCCCACAGAGGAGTCCTGTGAACATCTGAGTCAGATCACATCCTCCTGCGCTCAGAACCCTCTCATGTCTCCTCCCACACAGAGTGAAAGCCAGAGTCCTCGCCGGGCCAGGGACCTGATCCATCTGCCTCGTTCCCTCTGGAACCCTGTCTTCTCCTTATTCTCGCCACTCCAACCACACAGCCTCTGTTGGTTCTCTAAAATGCTAGGCATATTCCACCTGGGGCCTTTGCACTGGCTGTTCCTTCAACTTGGACTTCTTTTCCCTCAGACGTTGCTTCACTCCTTCACTTCTGCTCACATGTCATCTTCTGAGAGCGGCCTTCCCGTCCCACCTCACAGTGAGTGGCAAGTATGAGCCTTCCCCCCCACCCCCCTCCTTCACTGCCTTGTTTTCCTGGTCATCTTCCAACCCCATCACTTACTTAATGATCGGGCTCCCCACTGGGTTGTCAGCTCCAGGGCAGGGACCGTTCATTTGTGTCCCCAGCACCTTGGACAGTGTGTGGGGATAAGCGGGAGTCGGCGATTTAACAAAGGGAAGTGATTTTAGAGGTGATGGGGAGGGGCAGGGGAAACTCTGATGTCAGAATCCCGGCTGGCCTGTTAATTAGCCCTGAGGTCTTAGGGCTTCTGCGCCCCCAAGATGAGGGAACGGGCCTTCATATCCCAGCAGGGATGCTGGGAAGACGAGGAGTCATGCCAGGCACCAGGCACAGGGCCTGGAGTGCCCCCTTTTCCTGAGCGTTACCAATCCTCAGGGCATTGGTGGCCACACACAGGCTGGAATCAGGCCTCTGCCCTCCCACACCAGGGTCTTCTCACACCCAGAAGCCTCGGGCATTCAGGAGTGCGGCCACCAGGGAGCAGTGGCAGCTGAGGGGCTGACACGGAGGGGGGAGGGCATTTGCACAGACATCTGCAGGGCAGTGACAAGGGTTGGAGAAACGGTGGTTCCAAGCACCGTGCAAATGCTCCCTTTAGGAAGGCAGTCCCAGGTGACAGCTAGGAAGAGGCCTTGCCGAAGGGTTCAAGCAGACCCAGATCTTAAACCTTGGCTCCCACCCGGTCATGCAGTGACCTCTCCACTGACCCTGAGGCTGGGGCGGCAGCAGCAGGTGGCAGGCCCAGTTCCTGGTGAGGGCACATCCCCAGGTTGTGGGTTCGATCCCTGTTCAGGACACACACGGGAGGCAATCAATCTATGTTTCTCTCTCTCTCCCCCTTCCTCTCTCTGGAATTAATAACAAAATACAGAAGAGCCTGGTGGTCAGCCACCTGGATTTGAGTCAGAAGGTCTGGGTTCCGATGACAGCTGTCACTCAACAGCTACACAAAATGTTTTCTCATCTGCAGGGAGGGGATACATGGCACCTACCTCATACAGCTGTTGGAAAGCTCAAATGAAACCGCAGCAGTTAACAAGCCAAACTGTCTAGCCTGGGGACTCAGTAAACACAAGTTCACAGTCACATCTTGGAGGTGAGGTACTACCATCCGCTCATAAAGGCAGAGAAATCCCTGACAATCACATAAACTGCCCAGAAAGTCTGAAAATACTGATATTCACGGGCCACACTGGGGATATGAACATTAAGTAAACAATGGGGTTGGAAGATGACCAGGAAAACAAGGCAATGAAGGAGGGGTAAGGGAGGCTCATACTTGCTACTTAATGTAAGTTGGGAAGGCCTCTCTCATATTCACGGGCCACACTGGGAACCCGTAACGCTCCTAGGCCCCAAACATCAGCATGTCCGTGGCTGATGTAGATGCAGCAGCCTGCGTGGGGCCTCTAAGCGGAGTTGCCCAGAAAGGTACATACTTTTAACACCCGCAGCGAGGCTGCTGTGATGGAGGCCACCGAGGGGCCAGAGGTCCCGGCTCCCACCTCCCCTAGCCCCAGCGCTCTTGCTTGCCACGGGACTGGCAGATAAAGCTCCCAGGATGCTTTAGGTTTGGGCTGAGTCTACTTGGATTAGAGAAAGCTTGTCATGCTAGGGCCTCATTTCAGTCTCCACGCCTGAACTCTCCTACGTCAGGGGCGAGAATTACACCTGGTCCTGGGACAAAGGCGTTGGTTTTCCCTCCTAAAACAGAGGTCTCCCTGCGACAGAGACCTGGGGAAGAGTCCGAGGCCTCACTGCCCTCATGTCCCCTTGGCTTGTCCCTTCTGGGAGCTAGAGCTTCTATGGTGGCACCACCCCGACTCCTGCCCAGGAGGGCCACGGAGGAGCCGGGCCATGGGGCTTAGAGGAGGCAGCAAGGGTCCGGGTCGGAGAGTCCAGGCTGTCTCCTGCATGCACAGAGCGTGGACACCGACCGGTCTTCCCACACTCTTTATTTGTTGACCCGATCATTCCCCATTCTCTCAGCCGGCCCCTGGCAGAGGGGAAGATGCAGGGCCCAGCTCTCCAAGGTCCAAAACAGCAGCTGACGGATGAAGTCTTGGGAAAGGAGTCTCAGCTTCAAGGTGGCTAGGATTGGAGGTGGGTGTCTTCAATGGTAGAGGCGCTCAGAAGTCCAAGGTGATGGCTGAGGCAGGTACAGCCCCTGGGAGAACCCAAAAGTCTTCAAGGCAGCACTGTCTGGTCTTACCTCCAGCCTTGGTGTCCACCCCAACCCCCTCACCCCCATGCCTGGGGCATCTCAGGCAGTGGCTTGGTCTCCCAGCACTCCCTCTGAGCCTGTGACCCCAGTCCTGGGGTCAGGCAGCACCTCCAGAGCTCTGTCCCTCCAGCCAAGGGGTGGCAGCAGCAGCTTCCTGCCCCTGGGCTGCCTCACTGTCCCGCCTCTGACTCTGCTCAGCCTTGTCCTCCACCAGCCCAGCCATCCCTGCATTCAATTCCTTCTGCTGAGACACTGAGTGGCTTCTGCTCCCCTGTTTGGACCTGACTTGCGATGTCTAAAGGGCATCTTAGGCCCCAAACTAGGCTCCTGCTCTGCCCCCACAAGCCCCAGTCTGCCCATGTTAATAAACAACCCAGCCCTGCCTGGTGTGGCTCAGTGGTTAGAGCGTTGGCCTGTGCACCAAAGTGTCTTGGGTTCAATTCCCGGTCAAGGGCATGTACCTGGGTTGCATGTTTCCTCCCCGCCCCTGGTTGGGGGGTGCAGGAGGCAACCAGTCATTGTGTTTCTCTCTCCCCCTCCCTTCCACTCTCTCTGAAAAGCAATGGAAAAAATATCCTCAGGTGAGGATTAACAAAAATAATAATAATAAACAACCCCATCATCCATGGGCCACGAAGTTAGGGTCCTTCTGGCTCCCTCCCTCCCTCCCTCACGCTGACACTCACACTACCCATACACCCTTCTACCCACATCCTGCTCTGTCCCTGACTCCCCCTCCCACGGCCACCACCCTGATTTGGCCCATCACCCTCTCTTGTCCCCCTGCTGTCTCTCTCAGCCCTTCCAATCCATTCTCCCTGCCACAGATGAGCGACCTCTTAAATAGGTACATCGGATCCTGTCATCCCCCTCATAAAACTGTCCAACAGCTTCCGATTGCCCTGAGAACAAAACCCCAAACCCTATCTGGGGCCCACAGGCCCTGGGAGATCCAGCCCCAGGGGCCTAACCCCGGCCCTATCTCCTCTTCACACTCAGTTGGGGTCACACTGGCCAGCTTTATGCTCTTTCCATTAAAACAGCTGGTTTGCACATCAGGAACCTGTTCCCTCTGCCTGGAACACGCTCCCCCAGCCTTTCCTTCTGTTTCTATCTAGCTTCTCGGATGCCCAGTTGACTTTCCACATCAGTCCCAGGAGACTGGGGACACTGCTCTGTCTCGGTTCCTCTCTGCCCGGTCCAGTGCCTTCAACAGTGCCTGGCACACAGTAGGAACTCAATAAATAATTGTTGAATGCACAACAAAGGAGGCCTTGCGTGGGGACCCCCAGGGGAAGGAAACCAGAGTCCTCTGAGGACAGTGTCCAGGGGCCCCCGTGTGGAGGGGCCCCAAGCCCAGGGCCCCATCAGGGCACTTGGCTGCTGTGGCTGCGGGACCCGGCCTGTCAGAGGGACATGCTGGTGAGATTGTCCTGGCTCAACAGTCCCTTCCGACCGACACCAGCGCCGTGGCCACTGCCCCCAGCACCCCCGCCGCCCCCGCAGTATTCGTGCAGCCTGTGCCTCAGTGTGACCAGGGCCGAGCCCAGGCAGGCACCGTTGGGCGCGTGGGGCCCGCCCGGCAGCTGGAGCAGCAGCGTGGCCACACCTGCCATGCCATCTTCCGTGGGCTCCAGGGTGATGGGCCCGGCTCGCAGGCCGGCAGTGGTGGTGGGGATGGCTGGGGGGCAGCAGCCCCCTCCCACGGGTCCCCAGGGCCCGCCAGCCCCCGTCAGCAGCAGGGGTGCCAAGAAGGGCTCAGAGCGGCGGAAGGTGGGTGGCGGGAGTCCGGCCGGCTTCCAGGCAGGAATGGGGGCAGCTGGGTCGGGCGGGAAGCAGACGGTGACCTTGGCAAAGGGGCGGCTGGCCATCTTGGTCATCTCTTGCAGGTGCCGGCGCTGCTCCTGCCGCTGGTCCAGGGCCTGCTTGGCCTTCCAGAGGAGCACACAGAGGGAGAGGAAGAGGAAGAAGCAGGAGAAGAAGACGGAGAAGAAGACAAACAGGTCAATGTGGGCCTGGTCCTGCCGGAAGAAGAGCAGGCCCTGCGAGTCCGCCGAGCCGTTGGCGCCCGGCCCGCTGGGGTCTCCCACGCCCAGCAGGAGCAGGTAGAAGCGGCTGGACTTGAGGGCGTGGTGCTCGTGGGGGTAGGTGATGACCAGTCTGTCCCGCACGCTGTGAACCACCAGCACGGCTGACGGCTCCGTCACGGTCACATAGGTGATCAGGCCCCGTGGCCACACCTCCCGCACCCGTGGCTCCATTGGGGTGCCCGACCCACTCCCGGCCCCTGGTGCCCCCAGATCCCCAGCCCCACGGGGCCCGCCTTCCGCAGGGGGTGGGGGCGGCGGTGGGGGTGGGGGCGGCTGGATATGCACTGTGTGGACACCCGTGTCGGGGGCCACGCGGACCACAAAGGTGTCGTAGGAGGTGGAGACGTAGAGGTCCACGGCCCCGAAGGTCACATCCAGCGTCAGGCGGATGTCCACGTTGGTGAACTTGGGCTGCACACCGAAGAGGACCGTGCGGCCCGGGCCCAGGGCCCGGCGCTTGGGCTCGTGAAAGCAGTTGGTCTGGGACGTGGGGTCCAGGCAGCACTCCTGCTCCACAGAGATGAGGCGGTAGCACTGCTGGCCGCCCAGCGGGCTCCCGTGGAAGGACTCCCGGCACTTGGCGCACTGTGGGTGGGTGGAGGCAGCCATCAGGGCTCAGCTCAGTGCCCAGCACTCCTCCAAGCAAACTGGCATTCTGTTCCTATTGGTAGGTAGCAAGGCCCAGTCCCCCCAGTGGCCCAGCTACTTTCTGTGGTCCCCCTGGACCCCCCTGGCACAGAGTGGGTTCCTCTCTGTGGTCCCCCTGAACCCCCTGCCAGGACCCTAAACTCCAGCACTGCTATCCCTGGTGTCACCCGGTGACCACAGCGTCCTGATGCTGAGGCCTCTGGAACTCTGAGGCACAGGATGAGGAACTGTTGAATCCTGGCTCCACCTCCTCACTAGCTGTGCGGCCTTGAACTAGTGACAGAACCTCACTAAACTTGAGGCTCTTCCTCTGTACGTAGGTAGTAAACATGGCTGGCTCCCAGGACTGCTGAAATCAGTACAGGGTGGGCCCGTCTCGCTGTTCCTGGACTGTGTTGATAGGTCCTACCTCAGGGCCTTTGCGCTGGCTGATCCTCTACCTGGGTCACTCTCCACCTGCCTTGCCTTTTCCCTCATGTCTGTGTGTCTGGCATCCCGACTCCCATCAGGTTTTTACTCAAGTGTCACCGTCTCACGAGGCCTTCCTTGGCCTCAATATCTGCCATTTTCGCTTCCCAACACTTCTCGCTCCCCGTGCTGTTTAATTCCCTCCTTACTGCTCATCACTCCACACCGGGCATCTGTCTGACCTGTTCAGGCGTTTCTGGCTGGACTCCCCGTGAGAATGTCAATTCCTTGAGAACAGATCACTGTGCCCGTTTCCGTTCCCTACTGTGCCCCAGGGCCTTGCAGTGCCTGCCATCTAGTAGGTGCTCAGTCAACGTGTGAATGAGTGGATGGATCACAGCCATTTTGTCCCGTGGAAACCACTCAGGCTCTAGGATCAGCCCAGGATCAGCCCGGGCTCCACACCCAACTGGCTGGCTGACCTGCAGCAGGACATGGCACGTCTCTGAGCCTCGTTTTCCGCTTATACCTACCCCCCCCCCCCGCCACCAAGGCCCCGCCCCCCCCTGAAGAGCCTTCCGCTTCTGTGCGGTCTCCACTGTCTCCACAGCACAGCACCCCTCGGTGACGGGCACTCCCCACGTCCATCCTCCCTACGGCTGTCGTTACTAGAAACTAAAGAACCGCTGCTTCATAGCTGCCCAGCTGCCCACAGAGCTGCTGGAGGAGGAGGGCTGAATTAATCCCTGCGACTTCTTTTTGTGTGTTTTTAAGGCCAGGATTACGTATCAAGAAAGCAAACATTCTGGTCCAGGATGGAAATGTCAAGCGTCAGTAAGGCCTGTGAAGTTCAGTTAGGTTTTTTTTTTTTTTTTTTGAAGATTTGTTTTTTTTTAAATCCTCACCTGAAGACATTTTTCCATTGATTTTTAGGGAGAGTGGAAGAGAGAGGGAAAGACAGAGAGAAACATCGATGTGAGAGAAATACATCAATTGGTTGCCTCCTGCACGTGCCCTGACCAGGGCCCAGGCCAGGGAGGAGCCTGCAACCAAGGCACATGCCCTTGACAGGAACTGAACCCGGGGCCCTTTGGTGCACAGGCTGACACTCTATCCAGTGAGCCAAACCAGCCAGGGCTCAGTCGGCATTTTGGGTGGAGTTGCATCTTTGTAGATATGATGTTTCTGTAGATGGGTGGCAGTGACTGAGGCAAACAGGGATTTTTTTCTCCCCTCTAAACTAGAGAGAGAACCCTAGCCAGTTTGGCTCAGTGGATAGAGCGTCGGCCTGCGGACTCAAGGGTCCCGGGTTCGATTCCGGTCAAGGGCATGTACCTTGGTTGTGGGCACATCCCCAGTGGGGGGTGTGCAGGAGGCAGCTGAATCGACGTTTCTCTCTCATCGATGTTTCTAACTCTCTATCCCTCTTCCTTCCTCTCTGTAAAAAAATCAATAAAATATATATTTTTAAAAAATAAATAAACTAGAGAGAGAAGTCAGTGGGGGTTGGAGGGAGCTGTACTCCAAGGAGGGAACATGGGATATCCATTCTGTGGGAGCGAGCTTGCAACAGGGCAGCCAACCTGGCGGCTAATGCAGGGAGCCCCCCTGACCAAAGAAAGGAAATGGACTCAAGGAATTTGAATATGGGTATCAGTAACGATATGAAGATCCCCTATCAGCTCAAGGTCATTATGTAGGAGCTGCCACTTGGAGGAAAACCTGCCTGAGAATGAAGCCAACACAGAAGAAAACAGAGTCCATATGCAGGGAAAGAGATACTCCTGATGGCCTTGTATGAGCACCTGGATCCAACCATTCCTGAAGGCAGACTCCAGACCTCAGTTTTGAGAGCCAATGCTATTTTTTTTTTGCTTAAGCTACTACAAGATGGGTTTTCTGGCATTTGCAACATTTAAGTCATGACTATCTACAGTGGAGTCTGTCTCCTCACCAGCCCAAGTGATCTCCCTCCCCCCGCCTGCCCTCCATAAGAGGCTCATTTCTGGATTGTCCAGCATGACTGCCCGGGGCCTGAAACTGACTGGGGCTCAGAAACAGTCTGTCATGCTGACCTTGACCCCATGACCACAGAGTTGAAAACCACAATGTCGGTCCTGCCCGGGCCAGGCTGCCTCCTCCGAGCCCTGATCCCCTGGGGCTGCGGGGCCGCACCTGGTACTTGTAGCAGTCTCGGCGGTCACTGGGGGAGCTCCCCTGGCAGGTGCCCGTTTCTGTGTTGTTCTGACACGGGCAGCCTGTCCCGTCCTGCTCGTTACAGGTATCCGCATGGCCATTACACTGGCATCTGAGGGGGGAGGAAGACTGGGGTCAGTGCTACATGACCTGCAGGGGCCCTGCTGGACGCCGCCTGTGTGAGCTCTAAAGCAGGCCAGAGGAGAAAACAGGCTCCCAGAGGCCCAGCCCTTCACCAAGACCAGAGCTGGTGAGTGCAGAGTGAGGCCCAGAACCCAGCTTGCACGGACCACTCAGAAGGAAGGGGTGGGCCGGGGAAGGTAAGCAGCCCTCTTTGCCCACTCGTCTCCATCAGCGCTGCCTCTGAGGCTGGGGGTCTCCCATCCGAGTCCAGCTCCTCCCTCACACCTGGCCTGGGGGCTCCCGGGGATTTCATCTTCTCCTGAGGACTGGGGCGGGGCCTGCCCCCCAGAGCTGGGCCCAGTGACCAGGGCAAAGGCCCCCGGCCTGCCACGTACTTGGTGCACTTCCCATCCAGGAGGAAGTAGCCGTGGAGGCAGCTCTCACACTTGTCCCCGTAGCTGTTATTCTGGCAGTTTACACACACAGCCTCGTCTTCGCTGGGGCCCTCCGGCACCCAGTTTTCAATCTGGCCCAGGAAAGACAGTATAATCACGAAAAGGCATGGACCAGCCCCCCGCCCCCTCAGACCCAGGAGTTCGCCATCCCAGGCCTTTCACCTCCTCGGGATCCAGGGAGTACTTCTCCGGCTCCCTCCGAGCCATTTCAAGCTCCTTCCTGGAGACACAGACGTGGCTGTTGCCACGACAGAAGGTGTGGCAGGGCCGGCAGGTCCCGCCCCCCACGGCAGAACCCACGAACAGCGGGAGGCACTGCTCACAGTGGCTGCCCTGGAAACCAGGGACAATGTGGTCAGCAGGGTTGGAGAGTCGTGGGGGGCATGGCAGTGGGGAGGCCCTAGGTTCTGAGATTCCCACCAAGGGGCAGCAGGCTCGGCACTTGGCGTGGGCAATCCCGGCCTGTCTGGGTTTCACCCTGCCGCCTTCACTCACACAGCTCTCGTGGCAGGGGGTCCAGTCCTTACAACCCAAGGTGCCGAGCTCAGAAAGCCCCTTCCCTAAATTATTCCAAACCCTCCTCCACGGAACCACCCTCCCTGGCCCAGCACCAACTCTGTCCGCTATTCCAGGGCAGCCCCTCTGTGAATCCAACCCGGGCGGTGTCCCCAAAGCCTTCCCACACCTCTCTGGGACAGGGTCACGCCATCCCAACCCCGTTTGAGGCTCAAGATGCGGGAACATGGGCTGAGGGCCAGGAAGGCGGGCGGGGCGGGGGTCAGGGTCCGAGGCCGGGGCACCCACCTTGGTGTGGTTGCGGCAGAGCAGGCAGTGGTCGCGGGCCCCCACGCCGGCGCACTCGCTGTGGCGGTTGCAGCGACACTCCGTGGAGCAGTTGCGTCCGACAAAGCCAAAGTGGCAGCGGCAGTGGTCAGGCTCCACGCACGAGCCATTCACGCAGCCCTGGGCGCACACTGGGCGGCACAGCCCCGTGACGCTGCAGGAGCAGGGAGGGGTGAGGGCAGGGCAGCAGCCAAGCCCACCCTCACCATGCCCACCCCTGCTGTTCCATCTCTCCCCTCTGCAGGAGCCTGCCCACAGCCCCTCTTCCTGGGGTACCCCATCAAATTCATAACCTTGCCCTCCACGATCTAGACCCCCTGGATCAATCCTACCACCATCACGCCTTGGACGGCTTGCTTTCACCCTGCTGTGGTCCATGCTCCATCCCTTACTGCTCCTGACACCCTCCTCCTCCAGTCTGTCCCCACCCTCTCCCCTGGGCCCCAGCCCAGGCCCCAGTCCGCTGCAGCCTCACTTGTCCATGAGGTAGCCTGTCTTGCAGCTGCACTCATAACCGTGGGGCTGGTCATGGCAGTTCTGGGTCTCATTGCAGTCATGGTGCCCGTTTGCACACTCGTCCTCCGGGGGGCAGGACAGGAAGGCCCAGGAGGCCCCAGGACGCCCACACGTCAGCCCTAGCACAAGACACAGGGCGTCACTGGGGCCTCCGTATCTCCCACCAGCCACCCAGGCCCTTGCTCCTACTTCCCCTGAGCCCCACCTCTGAGACAGCCCCCAGCACCCCTCCATGCTCCGTGCCAGCCCCTCTCACCCCACCCCGAGCCCCTCTCACCATCACGGGGGCCGCTGAGTCCACCCTCCAGGCAGCGGCCACCCCCATCCTGGCCCCCCCAGGCACACCAGCCACAGTGGGGGCGCCGCAAGCACAGGGCGCACTGGGTTGCCTGAGCACAGCCCAGGGAGCAGCTCTCGGGCCCTCGGAGCAGCCGCCCACAGCCTCCGGCCATACATCGCAGGGGCAGGTACGAGGGGCTCAGACACTGTCCAGAGGAGGAGAAATGCAGATCCACTGGGTCAGATAAACACCTCCTGGGTATCTTCCCAGCTACACCCTCTGCTCGGAGAGCTCACCCTCCCCGGCCACCCTGGGTGGACCAAAGTGGACACCACCTGGGTCATCATGACTTTCTTCCTCTCAAGCATCCGTTACTGAGTCAGACTGGGGACTTCCTGGAAACTGGAAGATTATGTAACCCGGGGCTGCAGGGCCGTTTGAATGAGCAAATGACCGCAATGAAGAGGAGAGGAAGCAGGGAAGAAAGTGAAGATGAGTACCACACCCCCAAACACCGATGGAGCGGCGGCTTTCCGGCTCCGGCTCCCGTCCCCGGGGCACCTGGCTGCACTCCCCACCAGGCTTCTGTGTTGGTGTAGTGAGTCCTCTCTACCCCCTGGGCTCAGGGCTCAGCTGCTTCTTACAACCATCCCAGGTGGAGACAGAAACTAGTGTCAGGAGGACCTGGCTGCGGGGCAGCGGCTCCATCCTAGCCTGGGAAGCTGAGAAGTCCACCGTCAGCGGCTGAGCAGCAGCTCACATGCCATCACTTAGCACATCCTGAGACCCAGACACGGTGCGTAATGAGGGTCAGGCCCCTGGGAACGGACCTCCGTGTATAAGACCATTTCATTTACTGCTTGGGCCTTAAGTAAAGTAGAAGAGGAAAGAGAGTCGTCTGGGCTGGTGGGCTGGCAGCACTGAGGAAAACCAAAGCCAGCATGCAATCCTGAAACAGAAAACCCCGACTGCTGTGGCGGAGCTTTGAGCCCATTGAGGGTTATGGCCAGCGATGAGCTGAGGGTTATGGCCAGCGATGAGCTGAGGGTTATGGCCAGCGATGAGCTGAGGGTTATGGCCAGCGATGAGCTGAGGGTTATGGCCAGCGATGAGCTGAGCCTTGCTCAACTGCCAAATTCTCTACCAGGCTAGGCCTCTGATCTAAATTTAGTGCACCCTTCGGCAGACAGCGGAACAATCTGCAAGTTGGTGGAGAGAAGCCTGAGGCTCCAGTCTGCACAGCGCCTTCTGCTATGACCTCCCTAATGGCCAAATGTGATGCTGCCCAACACCATAGCTGCATTGCCTGTAACAGCATAACTGCATTGCCTGTAACACCATGACTGCATTGCCTGTAACACCATGACTGCATTGCCTGTAACACCATGACTGCATTGCCTGTAACACCATGACTGCATTGCCTGTAACACCATGACTGCATTGCCTGTAACACCATAGCTGCATTGCCTGTAACACCATGACTGCATTGCCTGTAACACCATAGCTGCATTGCCTGTAACACCATGACTGCATTGCCTGTAACACCATAACTGCATTGCCTGTAACACCATAGCTGCATTGCCTGTAACACCATAGCTGCATTGCCTGTAACACCATGACTGCATTGCCTGTAACACCATAACTGCATTGCCTGTAACACCATGACTGCATTGCCTGTAACACCATAGCTGCATTGCCTGTAACAGCATAACTGCATTGAGTGTAACACCATGACTGCATTGCCTGTAACACCATAGCTGCATTGCCTGTAACACCATAGCTGCATTGCCTGTAACACCATAACTGCATTGCCTGTAACACCATAACTGCACTGCCTGTAACACCATGACTGCACTGCCTGTAACACCATAGCTGCATTGCCTGTAACACCATAACTGCATTGCCTGTAACACCATGACTGCATTGCCTGTAACACCATAGCTGCATTGCCTGTAACACCATAGCTGCATTGCCTGTAACACCATGACTGCATTGCCTGTAACACCATAACTGCATTGCCTGTAACACCATAACTGCATTGCCTGTAACATCATAGCTGCATTGCCTGTAACACCATGACTGCATTGTCTGTAACACCATAACTGCATTGCCTGTAACACCATAGCTGCATTGCCTGTAACACCATAACTGCATTGCCTGTAACACCATGACTGCATTGCCTGTAACACCATAACTGCATTGCCTGTAACACCATGACTGCATTGCCTGTAACAGCATAACTGCATTGAGTGTAACAGCATAACTGCATTGCCTGTAACACCATGACTGCATTGCCTGTTAACACCATAGCTGCATTGCCTGTAACACCATAGCTGCATTGCCTGTAACACCATAACTGCATTGAGTGTAACACCATGACTGCATTGCCTGTAACACCATGACTGCATTGCCTGTAACACCATAGCTGCATTGCCTGTAACACCATAACTGCATTGCCTGTAACACCATGACTGCATTGCCTGTAACACCATAGCTGCATTGCCTGTAACACCATAGCTGCATTGCCTGTAACACCATGACTGCATTGCCTGTAACACCATAGCTGCATTGCCTGTAACACCATAGCTGCATTGCCTGTAACACCATGACTGCATTGCCTGTAACACCATAGCTGCATTGCCTGTAACACCATGACTGCATTGCCTGTAACACCATAGCTGCATTGCCTGTAACACCATAGCTGCATTGCCTGTAACACCATGACTGCATTGCCTGTAACACCATAGCTGCATTGCCTGTAACACCATAGCTGCATTGCCTGTAACACCATAGCTGCATTGCCTGTAACACCATAGCTGCATTGCCTGTAACACCATGACTGCATTGCCTGTGCTCCTGGCAGAGACATATGAACGTAAGTTCCGAGAGCAGGATCCAAGCTCATCTACTGATGTGCCCACAGCCTAGCAGAGTGCCTGGGCACAAGGAAGGTGCTCAATAAAGAATTTGGTGGCCCTAGCGGGTTTGCTCAGTGGACAGAGCGTTGGCCTGCAGACTGAAGGGTCCTGGGCTCAATTCCAGTCAAGGGCATGTACCTCGGTTACAGGCTCCCGGTCCATGCGGGAGGCAACCAATCGATGTGTCTCTCTCACATCGGTGTTTCTCTCTGTCTCTCCCTCTCCCTTCCACTCTCTCTAAAAATCAATGAAAAAAATGTCCTCGGGTGACAATTTAAAAAAAAAGAAAGAAACTGGTTAAAGGGGTGGGGGGAAGGGAGACATCTGTAATACTGTCAACAATAATATATATATATTATTACTGGTGAAGGGAGAAAGGGAAGGAGGAAAGAAGTCAGCCAGCCAGGGAGGAGAGCATTGTCTTGCCTGTGCCAGGTTCTGAGGCCAAGGTCATAAAGAACAATGCTGGGTGGCTGAAATACAGCTGCCCGAGCCCGATCCTAACAGCCCTGGCCTGCACGCCTCTTATGCTTGGTCTGTGCTGTGGTGGTTTTTAAAAACCTGAGCCAACCCTTTACCCAGAAGATCTGGCGGAGTCCTCTCACATTCGCAGGCAGAATCAGCTTTGCGCTCTCCATCACCTGCGCCTGCCTCCGGCCTGGAGCTGCTCTGGAGCAGGCGCAGAGGGGCCGGGAGCAGCACGTGCTCTTTCTGGTCCCTGGCGCCCCCACAAAGACTAATGACGGCAATCTCAATATCTGGGAGGAGTTCCATCACCAGACAGACCCAGGCTGGGGAGGAGAGGCCTCCGCTTGTTAGGGACCGACACTGCGGGTCACACCGAGCCCCACTGGACATCCACTCCCCACCCCACGCGGGGATCCTCCAGGTGTGTCCCAGAAAGTGGAGACTGGGCATCTCCCCGTGGGTGGAACCTGGGGCGTTGCTGAGTTTTTACTTAATGGCAGGCTCTGCTCCATGTTCTATCAATACATCCTCCCATTTAATTTGTACAGCTTGCCTCTGGGATGGTGTGGCGCAACACAAAAAAATAATTTGGGTTTTGTCCAACTCCTGGCACAAAGCTACAATTCGCCAGGAGCCCCTTTCTCCCATGAGTTTATGAGGTGACTTAGGGAGGGTCACCAGAAAGATCAAATGATTAGAGGGGTATAACTTTTAGCCCCACCCACTGACCTGGTGATTGAGCTCTATAAAAACTCTTGAGAAAAACAAGGCTCAGAGTTGGTATACACATCCACTGGGAGGCTAGTGTGCCCAGAGAGGGCACGGAAACTCTGTACACCCGCCTCATCTGGCCCTACTAACCTCCTCAGGTGGCTCTTCCTAAATCACATCCTTTATAATACACCGGCATTGTAAGGAAATGCTTCTCTGAGTTGTTCTAGCAAATCAGCAAACCTGCAGAAGGGTTGGTGGGAACTGGATCTATGGCTGGTGGGTCAGAAGTGCAGGAGGCCTGGACTTGTGACTGACGTCTGGAGCGGGGGCAGCCTTCTGAGCTCTTTAACTTGTGGGATCTGACACTGCTCCAGGTGGAGAGTGTCAGAAGTATATTGGATTGTTGGATTCCAGGTTGTATCTGGAGAACTGGTGAATTGGTCACTGGTGTTGAAACCCTCAGATGGGGCCCAGCCAGTTTGGCTCAGTGGTTGAGCGTCTACCTATGAACCCAGAGGTCACGGTTCGATTCCTGGTCAGGGCACATGCCCAGTTGTGGGCTCAATCCCCCGTGGGGGGCATGCAGGAGGCAGCCGATCAATGGTTCTCTCGCATCATTGATGTTTCTCTCTCTCCCCTATCCCTTCCTCTCTGAAATCAATAAAAAAAATTTTTTTTAAAGAAACACCTTAGATGGGGTCTGTTGATATCAGTCCTATTTTACCAAGGATTCGTGTAGACTCATGGGTTGAGATGGTGAGTCACACCTCGATTGGGTCTTATAGCTAAAGGTATGAACAGGCATGGACATTGGTGGGAACTGGAGACTCGGAACTCTGGCCCAGTGACCCTGCTTCCAGATGTGACAGCAGGAGGTGAATCTTGTCTCCCGCTGGGGAAGGGTGGGAGGATAAATGCTTTCTATGTCTGTCACTGGGACAGCTAAAGCATGCTGGGCAGAGGCACCTTAAGAATGGGCTTTATGAGAGAGCATGTTCTCGGCAGTCAAGGGGCAGACTGTCACTGGCATATATAGTGCCTCCCCAGACCTTCCAGAATTCTCTCTCCAGCCCACAGCCACAGATGAGGGGCAGGTCTGAACTCTAAGTGAGAACCATGTGCTCCTGCCCCTCCCTGGCTGTCCCCTTGGACCAAGGCTGGACACCTAACTCCTAAGCTGAGCTGAAGTCCCTTTGAGAATGTCAGCGAACCAATGAACAGAGATGACTGTGGTCTCTAGAATTAGAACGTCACCTAGACTGAGGGTCAGGGCTGCCATTGAGGCCATGTGTGTTGTCACCGAGCCCAGAAACCGGAGGATGGAGACATGCAGAGAACAGCTGAGAAGCGAGACCGTGTGGCCCAAGAACCACAGAGCAGCAGTATTTCCTGTCTACATTCCATCAAATACCCCCAGTTTCTTATAATAAAACTAGCTCAAGTGGGTTTCTGTTTCTTAAAAGCAAAAGTTTCAAACGCAGAGAGAGAAAGAGGAGGAGGAGGAAGCGGAAGGGTTTGGTAGGAAGAGGGATGGTTAGGAGACTTGGAAGGATGGCGGGGAGAGCTGAGTGCGTGAGAAAGAGCTGAGGGAGTGTGGCAAGAAGACACACCAGGGAGACTCACGAGGCAAGGAGGGAAGAAAGAGACGCTGGGAGGAGAGAAGAGAATGGGGGTTAAGGGAAAGTGTGAAGGGGAGACCAGAGCGAGGAGATGGAGAGGAAGTGGGACAGAGAAGGAGGCAGCGGAGAGTCCGTGCCGGGCAGAGCGGAAAGAGGCCGGAGCCCTGGCCGAGTGCAGTACCTGTTGGAGACTGCTGCTCCAGACACAGTGCTGCCAGCCCCCGTCCGCACCCTTGGAGTCCAGACAGGAGGTGCAGTTGGGCAGGAGGTGACAGGGCGTGGGGCAGGGCAGTGGGGGCGATGATTCCACCGGCATTGGGGACACGTTCAGCAGAGAGTGGCTGAAGCACGTCCAGTCGTAGGTGGGCTGCACGGAGAGGATGCGGCGGGTCTCCCCTAGTGTTGGGGGCATAGTGATTAGAACCGGGATGCTGGGAGCCCCTCCTCCCTCAGACCAGGAGCCCAGGTCCCCAGCCCTCCTCCCTCAGACCAGGAGTCCAGGTCCCCAGGCCCTCCTCCCTCAGACCAGGAGTCCAGGCCCCCAGCCCCTCCTCCCTCAGACCAGGAGTCCAGGTCCCCAGCCCCTCCTCCCTCAGACCAGGAGTCCAGGCCACCAGCCTTCCTCCCTCAGACCAGGAGTCCAGATCCCCAGCCCCTTGTCCCTCAGACCAGGAGCCCAGGCCCCCAGCCCTCCTCCCTCAGACCAGGAATTCAGGTCCCCAGCCCTCCTCCCTCAGACCAGGAGCCCAGGTCCCCAGCCCTCCTCCCTCAGACCAGGAGTCCAGGTCCCCAGGCCCTCCTCCCTCAGACCAGGAGTCCAGGCCCCCAGCCCCTCCTCCCTCAGACCAGGAGTCCAGACCCCCTCCTCCCTCAGACCAGGAGTCCAGACCCCCTCCTCCCTCAGACCAGGAGTCCAGGTCCCCAGCCCCTCCTCCCTCAGACCAGGAGTCCAGGCCACCAGCCCTCCTCCCTCAGACCAGGAGCCCAGGCCCCAGCCCTCCTCCCTCAGACCAGGAGCCCAGGTCCCCAGCCCCTCCTCCCTCAGACCAGGAGTCCAGATCCCCAGCCCCTTGTCCCTCAGACCAGGAGCCCAGGCCCCCAGCCCTCCTCCCTCAGACCAGGAATTCAGGTCCCCAGCCCTCCTCCCTCAGAGACAGGAGTCCAGGCCCCCAGCCCTCCTCCCTCAGACGAGGAGTCCAGGCCCCCAGCCTCCTCCCTCAGACCAGGAGCCCAGGTCCCCAGCCCTCCTCCCTCAGACCAGGAGTCCAGGTCCCCAGGCCCTCCTCCCTCAGACCAGGAGTCCAGGCCCCCAGCCCCTCCTCCCTCAGACCAGGAGTCCAGACCCCCTCCTCCCTCAGACCAGGAGTCCAGGTCCCCAGCCCCTCCTCCCTCAGACCAGGAGTCCAGGCCACCAGCCCCTCCTCCCTCAGACCAGGAGCCCAGATCCCCAGCCCCACCTCCCTCAGACCAGGAGTCCAGACCCCCAGCCTCCTCCCTCAGACCAGGAGCCCAGGTCCCCAGCCCTCCTCCCTCAGACCAGGAGCCCAGGTCCCCAGCCCTCCTCCCTCAGAGACAGGAGTCCAGGCCCCCAGCCCCTCGTCCCTCAGACCAGGAGTCTAGCTCCCCAGCCCTCCTCCCTCAGACGAGGAGTCCAGGCCCCCAGCCTCCTCCCTCAGACCCAAGAGTCCAGGCCCCCGGCCCCTCCTCCCTCAGACCCAGAAGTCCAGGCCCCCAGCCCTCCTCCCTCAGACTAGGAGTCCAGGCCCCCAGCCTCTCCTTTCAGGACCCAGGCCTTGGTGTTCACCTGTCCTCTTGAACTGCCGTGTCCACATGCACTTGCCCTCCCTGGTACACTGCTCGCAGTCGGCAGCCCCACATGCAGCCTCCGAGCAGTTCCCTGCCCAGAAGACCTCTCGCTGATTGATCCGACAGTCATTCTCTGAGGTGCAGGACCCGTTGCGCCCGATGCAGGCACCCTCGGGACAATTGGTGCACCACTTACAGCGGGGGACAGATGCCTGGTGGGGGAAGACAGACTCTGTGAGGTCCTCGGGGTCCCCAGCATCCCTCTTGACCCAGTTCCTCCACCCAATCACAGCTGAAGAGCATGCTGGTTCCTGAGCCCCTCCACCTTCCCTCACGACACTCACCTCTCCATCTCCAGGCTGCAGGGTCCGGGGATGGCGGGCAAGGCACTCACTGCAGGTCCGGAGACGTCGGCATTCCTCAGGGGAATGAGGCATTGGGGAGCAAGCGGGTGCCCCACAGCCCAGCCTGGGGAGACACAAGGCCTTGGCTCATCACACCCAGCCAGGCTCCATCCCTCCTCCTCCATCCCCGCCTCCAGGCCCTCTTTATGCCAAACTGCACTCAGCACAAGACTCAGTCCTACTCCTTCCCCATCCCACCTGCTAATGGTCCCGTGTCCACCGGTCACCCAGGCCAGTGACACTAAACAACACGTCACACCCTCCTGCCCCTCCAGCACCAAGGCTTTCAGCCTCTTGGGTTTCTCTGACCGTCCCCTCCTGCCCACCTCTGCAGCCCTTTGCTCAGTTAGGCCTCTTCCCCTTGCCCTGGCCTCCTGTCTAGTTTCTTCCTGCAGCCTCCCCTTGGCACTCCCTCCCTCACAACAGCCCCAAGCTCTCTTTCTGCCCCGGACTGCCCGTGCCACATCCTGCACAAACCTTTGTGGCTCCCTGTCATTCACAGTGGAGGTCCATAATCCTTTACCCCAAAGTTTTGAAAGCCCAGTGCTTCAGAACTTTCCAGATTTCAGAAAAGCAGTGGATGTACGCATTCTTACATAACACCCCATGAGTCAAACCCTCTAATGTTTCTGTAGTAAAGATGGTAGCACATTTAATGGGACAAGTGGAGCCCAATGAGTTGGTGCTAAACCTATGACAGCGAGCTCAGCTTCCCGGTGCGTTCAGCCTCCCAAACTGCAGGTGAGGGGGTCTGTGGACTGGACGGAGCCAGTGCCTCGGCCAAGCTCTGGGGAAGTGCTTTCTGAGCCCACCCCACCCCACCTTCCAGTCTCATGTTCTCCAAACTCAGGTGGTCTTTCCAATATGCCAATCACAGCCCCACCTCTGAAACTGCTGGTGCCAAGTCTCCTGGTCATTTAGGGCCCAGTTCAGACCCAGCTCCTTCAGGTGGTTCCTGAGCCCCATGGTTCAGGAAGCACTTTTGGATAACGCTCCAGCCCACAAGCAGGACTGCCCCTCGGAGCCCCCCAGCCTGCCCTGCCTGCAATGAGCTGCCCGTATTCCCTCGTGAGCTGGCATCCAGCCTGGCCTAGCACAGAACCCCCTTCGGGGGGCACCAGCACCACCCTCCCCTGAGCTGCCAGTCAGCACCATTACCTGTGGGCCTGGTCCCCAGACAAGCAGACCCCGTGGCACCAGCTGCAGGCCCCAGACTGGTTACAAGCTTCAGGTGAGGGCAGCAGGCGACAGGGGTCAGGAGGCATGGTCAAGGCCAGCAGGCGGCCCAGGGCCACTCCTCCGAAGCCCCCTGAGATGTACAGGCGGCCCCCCACTGCCGCTACAGCATGGGCCACAGACTCCTCCATCGGGGGCCCCACGGAGGCCTGGCCTGGGGAAAGAGAGAGAACAGGCAGGAGACTCCGGGAAGAGGCCCACACAAAGATAGCAGTCAGAGCGGGACACCGAGCAAGCAGTGAGAGAGGCCAAGGAGAGGAAAGACAGTCGGGGCAGGACAGGGAAAGACAGAAAAGGCCAGACAGGGCCGGGGAATCAGACACAGATAGCAAAACACAGCGAGGGAGAGAGACACGGAGAGGACAAAAAGGAGCAGCGAGTGGAATTAGGAGCGGAGACGAGTGCTGCAGTGCAGCCCTGACAGTTGTTGTTTTCTCCTTGTAATGCAAGTGCCTGACTGACGCTCTGACGGCCAGGCCTCCCTTCCCAAGAGGCCCCTGCTCCCAGGAAGGCTATCTGGAGGCACACAGGGCCGCCCAGGACCAGGTCCATAGAGCCAGACGTGTTTTAGAGAACTTGGCTGATTTCAAATCTGACTGTGTGAGCTACTTGTTTGTTTTCTGCTCTTATGTTTTAAATTCACCAATAATGAGTGAGCCAGTAGAAATCCTAGGCCCTCCACCACAGACCCCAATAAAAGCAGCAAAGTGAACTTTTCTAAGAAAAAAAAAAGGAAAGAGGGCATCCCCTTGGGTCTTTAGATACCATAGAGGGGACAGGAGCTTTGCCTGAGAGTCTGGAGGGACCCATGTGACTCCTAATGAGCAGGGGTCCCAGGCCGGGGGCTCGCAGGGACAGCAATGGACTTACGGGTGAGGTCAGGCAGCAGCCAAGAGTTGCAGTTGACCTGGTAGAGCAGCACATCGCTGCTGAACTCATCAGGGTCTGAGCGTCCCCCCAGGACCACCATGGTGTCCCCTAGCAGCGCGGAGGCGTGGAAAAGTCGGGGGCGGGGCTGTAGGGGAGACAGGTGGCCTGTCAGAGCCCACAGTCCTCTGCTCACTCTCTCAGCCCACTGGCCACCCTGATTCTCCCTACACCCCAGCGCACCCAGTGAACCCGCCTCAGATCTCACCTCCTTCCTCAGGAAACCTCCCTCCCTCCTCAGCAGGCCCAGAGCCACCTCCTTTTCCTGCTCCCACATCCTGTGCTCTGTGAGCCGGCAGCCCAGCCTGGCCGAGCACAGAGCCCCTTCGGAGAGAACCAGCACCGCCCTCCCCTGAGCTGTCAGTCAGTCAGCTCCGTTACCCGTGGGCCTGGCCCCTGGCCAAGCAGACCCCCGGCACCAAGTGCAGGCCCCAGACTGGTTACAAGCTACTCCCCAGGAGCTAGCCCAGACTGCTGGAAACGGGCGTCCCTTTTCATGTAACCTCACCAGCTGGGCTGGGGGCATCTGTGAAGGACTTGGGAGTATGTGGGGTGGATGGAAAACGCAATTGTCTCTAACCAGCACATCTGAGGTTGCAAGTTCTCCCACACCCCTCTCTTCTGGCCTTGAAGGCAGGAAGTGCAAGGAGCTTCAGAGCCCCAGTTCCAGATGGGGAGGCCAGGAAGGGGGAGGGGCCTGCCAGGGCTGCACCAAGACTGGGGAGGAGCAGAACCCAGGCCTCGGAACTCCTGGTCTAGGATTCTTTCTTCCAAGCCAGGGAGGGAGCAGGGGAGACTTGGGATGCCACAGCTCAGTTCAGGGGATTGTGAAGAAGGGAGAGTAGGAGTCCAGGGGTGAACTAGTCCTGGATCATTGGGATAGGGAGGCCCCCTCCCTGCCACCCACTACATCCATCTGTCTAGACCACCTTTTCTGACCTTTGCCCCCTGAGAAGGGGCCAGCAGGCTCCAGGTTCGGTCAGGACAGTGCAGGGAGTAGAGCTCGGGGGATGGGGCCGCCAGCTCCACGTGGAAGCGGAAACCCCCAAACACGTAGAGAGAGTCGGTGGCCTCGTGGTACACGGCAGAATGACCATAGAGACCTGGGGGGCGGGGGGAGGAGAGTGAGAACAGAGGCTGGGGACGGCCTGGGGATCAGGAAGGCCCCCACCTTCCTGGGCTCCCCTTCTCATGACCACACCTTCCCAGGCCCTGAGGCCACCGACTCAGGAGCCCTTCCCAACCCCTCTCTCCCCTTGAGTTCAAAGGATAACCATCAGAGGCTCTGGGGGAGGGAAGAGGGAGACCGGGGTGGCCAGAATGTCCTGGGGACAGTGACCAAAGGACAGAAGGAGAGGAGGAGAAAGGAGATTATCTGAGGGACAGTGATCTGGGGAGAGGAGATGGTGACCTGCGCTACTGGACAGGAAGAGGCAGCTTTTCATGGAGTCAAGGGGAGGGTGTTAGAGACACTGAGCGTCTCATTTTCGAGAGATGGTACCTGAGAGCCCGGGCAGGGGTCAGGGGATGACAGGGAGACAGATAACAAGGTATGAGGGCAGTGGCCATGGAGTATGGGAGTGGATGAGAGCCTGCTGTGCTCTCCTGTCCCTAGCCCCACCTGTGGGGGGCGTCCCACTCTGAGCTCCGGATACCCAGGTGCCAGTCGCCAGCTGGTACTCGAGCAGCTGCTGGTTGAAGCCATTCTCAGGAGAGTAACCGCCCACCAGGAGCAGAGACAGGCCTCTGCGCGCAGTGAGGGTATGACCAGCGACAGCTGGAAGTTCCACAGTCTGAGGGGCCTGAGAGACAGAGGGCAGAGGTCATGGGAGCCTAGAGGTCAGGGGTCATCTTGAGGGTAGAAGCGAGACTCAAAACTCCCCACACTCTGCTTGAACTCGCTAAGGAGAGAGTGAGCTGCTGGGGCTGGTCAGACCACAGGCCTCCGACCGGCCCTGGGCCCAGCAGGAGTGCAGCAGGCCTGTTCCCACGCCGGCCCCTCAGTGTCACTTCTTCACAGCAACAGCCTGTGCCCCTTCGGGAAGCCCTCGCCCCTCTGCCCTCGCTCTGGCTGCAAAGGGCTGACTGTACCTCTCCGTAGGCTGGCCCACCAGGGCATCAAACCCCTTGGCCAGACCAGCTGGGGAACACAATGTGACCCAGACGGCCAATGAAACTCAATGCTGGGACCTGTGCTGGGGCCCAGGGAGGAAGCCATGGCCTCTGGAGAAGAAGCCGGCAGGAGCTCCCTGGTCTCGTAGCAGAGCCCGGCTTTAGGGCTTGGGGGTGGGGAGACATGCTCACCTTCTCCTGCCGCCACTGTAGGGTGGTGAGGTTGAGGACCCAGAAGTCTCGGGCGATGCCCCCAGCCGTGAGCCCCCCCATCAGGTACATGGCACCACGGCCAGCGGGCACATAGGCAGCTGCATGGAAGGAACGGGGTGAGGGGCCTGGGCCCCCGTCCTCAGCTCCTGCCAGCATCTGTGTCCACCTCCACTCACTCACTGAGTACCTGGAACCGACACAAAAAGGCAGCCTCACTGTCCAGTCATCCCAGCACCCCTGGGTGACCCCACACTTGGCAGATATCCCAGCATCCCCTAGGGTGACCCTCCTATGACAGTCACCCCAGGGTAACACCACCCAAATAAGTATCCATCCCTGAGGTGAACTTGCTGTGACAAGTGTCACAGGGTCCTTTGGAGTGTCCTTTTCTGCATCCCCCTGAGGGACTCTTACGTGACAGATATCTCAGCATCGCTGAGGTGACCTCTCTCTCATTTAGGTATCCCACCTCCCCAGGGCAGTTCTCACCTGTACAGGTTTCCCAGCAGCCCCTGGGGGAGGCCCAGGCCCCCAAACATCCACAAGGTGGCATCAGGTCCCTCCACCATGGTGTGCCCCAGGCGGTGCAGGAAGCGGCTAGCAGTGTCCTGAGGGTGGGGGTGGGGACAGGAGGGGTCAGGCTAAGGCCATGACAGTATCAGGCTGAATATCGGGTCTGGGGAGTGGTCCCAGGAGCGGAGGAGGGAGAATGATCCAGGCTGTGTGGAACCTCCCCAGAAACTGGGCTGCCACCACTCACGGCTGAGAGGCGGCTGTCCATGAGGGTCTCCCAGACCAGCTGTCCGCCGTCCAGCTTCGTGGCACAGTCGGGGCCCCCGAAGCCCTCAGCACAGATGCACACGCCCAGACTCTGCGGGACAGGAGAAGGAAGCTCGGCGGCAGCCCTGAGCACCACCCTGTCCCACCTAACTCACCCCATCCCACCTGTACCTGGTTACAGGTCCCTGCCCCGTTGTGGGCATTGCAGTTTTCAGGACACAGAGCCATGCGACAGTGTGGGCCAGCCCAGCCCTGGGGACAGCGGCAGAGGCCAGCACCTGCGGCCCCATCCTGGGGCACACACTCCTGGGGAACAGGGCAGCTCCCAGGGCCCCCTGACCCACAGCGGGCAGAGCCCACTGAAGCGTTGAAGCCCCAGGACGAGGAGCCGTTGGCCTCCCAGTGCAACACGAGCAGCCCTGTTGGGAGAGAGGCCAGAGGCATGGAGCAAGGCCAAGGTCCAGGCGCAGCTCCATCCCCAGGTTTTGGGAAAAACCCATGTAATTGTGATCATCTATAGTCACTGCACCCCGCTCCCTAGTCCAGCCCATCAAGTTCCATTGGTTTTAAAGCCTAAATGTCTCTCCTGTTCACCCACTGCTTGCCACTTCCTCAGTTGTCTGGCCTGGCCACCAGCACCACCCCCAACTAGCCTTCAACTCTGCCCTTCAGTCATCCCACGTGATCCTTACAAAACATGAATCTGAACCTGTCACTCGCAAGCTCCAAACCTTCCGTAACTTCCTATTGTTCTTTCGTAAAACCTAGTCTCCTTAAAAAGATGTGGGGGGCGGAGGAGGAGGAAGGGGGCGGGGGAGGCAGGAATTAATGAAATGTAAAAAATGAGTCAAACTTATTTTGAAAAAAAAAAAAAAGGCCCTGCAAGCCCTCTGACGTCATCGCCTTCCCCTGGCCCTCTGGCTCCAGCTCCAGGCCCTGCTCCCACTTCTCAGAGCCTAGGCACCTGCTAATCCTCCCCTGAGGAGCCCCCCTTCCCCACACCGCCCCCTTCAGACCTCAAATGAGACTTCACCTCTGCACAGAAACTCTCCAAAGACTCCCCAGACAGGCCAGGCACTCTCTTCCACTTCCGTCCGTCCCTCCCTATTCTGAGTGAACTCTGATGTCCTCCCCTCACACACGCACACACAGTGAACCATGAAGGCAGCGCTGTGCCTTGGTCACTGCTGCACCCTTAACCTCTAGCTCAGGCCTGGCTCACGGCAGGTGCTCCGTAAATACTTGGTGAGTGAAACGAAATGAGGGGCCCTCAGTCCTTCGCTCACTGTGAGGGGTCTGGGTTGCCAGTACAACTCTGCCTCTCTCTCCCAGCCTTGGAGCCCCTCTGATTTGCAGTATGAAAGGAAGCATTTCCAGCCCTGACCGGTTTGGCTCAGTGGATAGAGCGTCAGTCTGCGGACTGAAGGGTCCCAGGTTCGATTCCGGTCAAGGGCATGTACCTTGGTTGCGGGCACATCCCCAGAAGGGGGTGTGCAAGAGGCAGCTGATCGATGTTTCTCTCTCATTGATGTTTCTAACTCTCTATCCCTCTCCCTTCCTCTCTATAAAAAATCAATAAAATATATTTTTTTAAAAGAAAGAAAGAAAAGAAAGGAAGCATTTCCAGACTTGGGCCCTTAACTGCCAGGGGTAACAAATTATTCCTAGTGCATTTCCATCAGCCTGAGCTGGGCTTCCCTCAGCCCTGCTGGTGAGGCCTGGTTATGGGGCTGTCCTGTGCATTGTAGGATAGAGCAGCACCTCTGGCCTCTACCCATGAGATGCCAGTAGCACCCCCACACGTGACCACCAGCCACATGCCCCGAGGACATAATCAGCCCTGGCAGAGAATCGAGGCTGAGGAGATGCTCAGGGCCCTCACACCGCCCTTCTGTGTGCCCAAAGACACATCCGCTTGGCCCTCTCTCCAGAGGCAGCCCAGCAATACTCCATTTGCCTCTCAGCTGAAGACACAGAGACCCACAGGTGGCAAGGGGTTGCCTCATCCAGCAAGTCAGTGGCAGAGTCGGGCTGGGTCTTAAGTCCACCTTGGTCAGCAAGATGCAGGGGAGCAAGGGATACACAGCCCAGGACAGAGGCCCCCCCTCCCTACTCCCCATACCAGATAGGGCCTGTACAGTGAGGGGCCTGTCCCGCCGCTGGCCGCAGAAGGCAGCAATGAGGCTCCGGTCCGACTGCACGACACCAGTGTCCAGGAAGCGTGGGAAGCCATCAAAGGCCAGCACGTAGCTCAGCTGGAGGGGTGCAGAGCCGAGGGTTAGGGGATGGTGAGGATGAGAAAGAGGGATGCTTGGGGTCTGGGGGAAGGAGAGGACAATCTGAGACAGGGAAGTGGGCTGTTTGAACATACTGGGCAGACTGTCAAACTGTGGCATGGAGACCACCATTCCCCCTCCTGTGTTGACAGCAGACATGGCTAATCAATCAGACACTCTCACCTGGTGCCTCTTTCTCAATACACGGCTCCTGGTGGCCACTACCAGCTGGTGAGGGCTAGCACACACCGCACATTTACCAGGCTGTACTGAGGAAGGCAGTTTGAGGATCTGGGGGTTGGAGACTTGGAGTCCAGGAAACAAGAGGTGATCTGGTAAATGGGAAGGTCTTTGGGCTGGGGGTTGAGGGACTAGAGTTTGGGGTTTGAAGGATAAAAAATGGGATGATGGGGGTCAGGGTCTGTCAAAGGAGTCCCACTGGGTGGGGAAGACAGGGGTCTGAACCCTAGTGCCCTCGGAGCTCACCGTGCAGGGGGTGCTGCTGTCGGGGGAGAAGGTGAGGGTGAGTGGGGGACAGAGGGTCCCAGGAGCACAGGGCTGTAGCACCTCAGTGGCCGAGACAACCCACACACAATATGAAAGGCCTGGCCCGGCTCTCACTGCCCCACCACCGGGAGGCAGCAGCCCCCCAACCCGGCGTGAGCCCAGTGCCACTGAGGACACGTTGGTGAGGAGGGCGCGGCCCCCACACTCCCGGAAGCAGGAGCCACCGGCCCTGGGGAGATGGAGAAGAGCCAGTGTCAGACCAGTCCTGCCTCCCCTACATGCCCCGCACCCTACCCCACCTGTCCGGCCCCTAGCTCACCGGGGGTCCCCATAGTAGCCGGGGATGCAGAGCTGGCAGTGAGCACCTTCGGTGTGGTCTTGGCAGAAGCAGAGCCCGCTGAGGTTGTCGCAGTGGCCACGGCGTGGGTCCCCATGCCCATTGCACTGGCATGGCCGGCAGCCGCCTGAGCCCGTGGCATTGCCAAAGCTGCCGGGCCGGCACCGTTCGCAGTGCTCCCCCCAGGTCCAGTCTGCAGAGACCCCAGCAGGCAGGACAGAGAGTCAGGCACAAGGGTGGAAGGAGCCTTCCCAACTGGCTCACCTGACCCCTGACCTCACCACGCTGCTTCAAAGGAGGATAACCAAGGCCCGGACTTGGGGGAATAGCAAGTCCTAAGAGTGGGGACTAAGGCCCCACCAATGAGATGAGTGCCACCGAAGCAGGTCAGGGGTCAGGAGCAGGCAGTGGGCAGGAGGACCCCGAGCTGGAAGTGGGGACACTGAAGCCCACGCAGAGAAAAGAAAACTGGAACCCCGAGGAGGCTCCCTTGAGGCCAGTCCGGGGGTGTCTGGGAGGAGGGCAGCTCACCCTGGCACTCATCGCAGAAGCCAGGCCCCCGCTTTCGGCAATGGCTGTGAAAGTTGCAGCCACAGTCTCTGGAGCAGCGGGGGCCGGGGGGTCCCGGGGCAGGCGTGGGCGGGGGCAGATCCGATGTCCAGCCCAGGTCACACACGCAGGTGAAGTCAGGCGGTCCACTGCACACACCATGGCCGCAGTCCTCCAGGCACCTGAGGGGCCGTGGCAGGGGTGGGGGAAGGGCTGGGCAGGCCCAGAGTGCCCAAGGCATCCCCTGCCATCCCATTCCACCCCATCATCTCCACAGCAACACCATCACAAGCTACTGCCCGTTCCACTGGTCCTAGACCACGTGGATGGCCTTGTCTCCAAGGTAACCCCATCACACGTGGGAACTCCTGTCTCTATAGTAACCACACATCACTACTCGTGATCTGTTCTCTATGAAAACCCCTTTTCAACTTGGTTCTCCTCCATCTCCATGGCAACTCTGAAGACTACTAGTACATGGGTGACCTGCCTCCACAGTAAGTAGTGTCACACTGGGGACCCTGCCACTCCAATGAGGACCTAGTCTGCAAGGTAAAAACCTGAGGCTCACTGGGATGCTGGTTCCACAGGAGGGATTCCAGCACCATGATCACTTCCTCCTCCCATCTCCACATGCCCCAGCCCTGGGGCAGCATCTCCATGGAAACCCATGCCCCACTCACGTGCGATTGCAGTATGTGATGCCGTCACCCTGGTAACCTCGCTGGCAGTGACACTCGTAGCTGAGGGGCGTGTTCAGGCAGGTCGCCCGCAGGTGGCACCGTGCCAGGCCCAGGCGACACTCATCCACATCAGGACAGCGGGCATACGCCCAGCGGGCAGGGAGGGCCACGGACAGCCCCAGGCCCTCCCCTACCCACAGGGAGCAGTTACCCCCACCCAGGGGCCCGGAGAAGTCCCCCTGGAGGCACCTGGAGGGTGGGAGATTGAAGGTGGTGGAGCGGGAGGAGGTGATAAAGAAACAAGAGATGGAAACAGTTACAAGGAGAGAGAAAGCCAATCAGAGAGAGAGAGAGAAATATAATTATGGAGAGAGAGAAAGGAGAAATGGAAGCAACAGAGGGAAAGCAGGAGTCGTCAAACAAAAACGGTGAAAGACAGAAGCGAGATAGAGACCGGGACACAGTGAAAGGAGAGACAGAAACAGAAGGTCAAGAAGAAGGAAGGAAGGACAATGAGAGAAAACAAGTCCCAGAAGCAGGGACAGAGTGGGGAGGGAGGAGAGAGAAAACTAAGAGAAGTGGGGAGGGAGAGAAACAGAGATGATGGTGAGGAAAAGGCAGAGAGGCAGAGAAACAGGGCAGCCGTTAGAATTAGGGCCGTGGAGAGCTGCCCACCCCGTCCGGCCATCCACCTGCCCCCCCGCCCAGGCTCACCGCCCCAGCGTGGGGTTGTCCTCGTTGCCGCACCAGCCACACTCGTGGCTCTGCAGACACTCGTGGCAGGTCTGGAAGCGGTCACAGCTCCGGCACCGGGGCTCTGAGTGCACGCTGCCGGCGGCAGGGGTGGAGGGTGTCAGGGCCCAGCCACCCCGCCTCTCCACCCTCCCCTCCAGGAGCCCACGGCCCACCCTGACGCACCTGTCATCCCAGCCGCGGCAGCCCCCGTGTGGGTACCGGGCCAGGTAGGCCGCAAACAGAAAGCAGGTGCGGGTGGACTGGCACCAGGCGCACTGGCTCGAGTTGGCCAGGCAGTCGTCACAGGTGAGGCGCCTGGGGGTGAGGAGTGAGGACTGGGTCACGCCATGGCTGGTCTGTACACACACGCCCACACCTGCTCCCTGGGCCCAGCGGGGCTCACTGGCTGCAGAGCGGGGGACACTCCACGGGGCTCTTCAGGGCACCCTGACCCCGGCCTCGCCGGCTGCATGCTGCGTCCCCTTTGCGGTTGGTGCTCTGATGCCACTCACAGAAGGGGTCCTGGGGGTTGGAAAAGTAAGAGCCCAGCTTAGCCCTCTGCTTCCCTCACCTACCCACCCCCTAAGACCACCCCTCCAAGCCCCCTACCCTCTCCCACTGCCTGCCTCTCGACTTTCCCCTTCAGCCAGCAACATCCATGGCTTCTGCCTGCCCAGCACCCTCTCGCGTTTTGGGCACAAGAATCTCTTTGTATGGTCGAGTCGGGGGCGAATGCAATCCTTGGGATCCAGAGGTAGGCAAAGGGCCACCCCCACCCCTGGCCTCACTGACTGATCCTAGAGCTGGCACAAGACCCAACCAGAGGCAGTAAAATGCACTTCGGGGACCCCTGTTGACCTGGGGGGTGACAGTGGGTGGGGACAGAAAGGTACTTTTTCCACGTGGCTGAGCGAGGGATGCAAGACTGGAGCCCTGTGGCTCCCTTGCCATTCCCCACGAATGACCCTCCAGGGAAACCATGGCCTGAAGGCCTACCCTTGGACTCTGCCGCCCAAGCCGATAAATGCCCCTCTGGTGAAGAGGCGACCCCTGGGGTTTTCTGGCCCCTAAAGTCCTGACTGCCAGGAGCCCCCTCTCCAGTCCCTCTCCTCTGCTCTTGTCTACAGATCAAAGACAATGGCCCCAGCTATGTCCCCATACTGCCACCCTAGGGACCCTTGGCTGCCCATGTCAGCCCTGGGGGCGCCTCTTCCCCAGTCCCCAGCTTTGGTTGCCTCCAACTGGAAACTGTCCCCTCAGTGGCCTGGCAGGAACCTGGGTGCAGGCGTGGCAGTCACGATGCTCCTCACAGAGCGGGCAGAGGGCAGGCACCAGCACCAGCAAGGACCCGCGGGCCCCACTGTCCGTGCAGTGAGCCCCACTCTGGCGCAGGTGGCAGGTGGAGCTGGCCAGGCACCAGCCGCAGCCCTGGTCTGCCAGGCAGCCCAGGCAGGAGGAGTAGGAGGCGCAGGCCGTGGAGCGGTAGGGTTCCAGGAAGAAGAAGGAGATCTCCTGGGGGAGGAGGCAGAGGAAGTCAGGGGCCCATGCTCCCACTTGAGGGTCAGGAGTCAAGGTTTGAAGTAGGGATCAGAGTTTGGAGCTAACGACTTACGTGTCTAGAGACAATATTGAGAAGTGAGGCATGTACAAAGTCAGAATTTAGGCCACTAGCAGACAAAAGGGGATCAGTATTTGAAACATTCGAGAGATTAGAGGTCAAAGTATGGAGGGCAGAGTCAGGGGCAGTGGGGTCAGGGAAGGAAGAGGTACAGAGGTGGGCAGGGGTCAGAATATCAGGTGAGGTCAGGTCAGAGTCTGGGGGTCAGGGAGCGGAGTCTGGAGGGTGCAAGGTGAGTCCAGAGTTCAGAAGCCAAGGTTTGTGGCCTGGGGTTCAGAAACCCCAGAGGATCAGACGCCCGGGTCTGGGTACTCACACTGCCACCTGGCACACCAGTCCGGTCCCACAGCAGCGTGAGCTCGCTGTGCCCAGGGCCCGCAGAGCCATTGAGCTGGCCCCGGATCTCCACCGCGTACTTGTGGCCCCGGCCAGGCAGTGGGAAGAGACGAGCAGATCCTGGGCGCTGTAGCCGCCTCGTCTCTTTCTCCTGCTGCGCCACCCAGCGCCCCACTTCCTCCTGCAGTAGGGTGAGGACAGACGGGGGTGAGGACAGACGGGGGTGAGGACAGACGGGCCTCAGGACTTGCCACAGCCCCATCTCTGAAACTTCTGAGAGCTTCAAACCCACCTCGCAGCCACCTCCTCCTGGGAAGAGGAGGGGCGCCTCAGGGCTCCTTAGATTCCGAGAACCTCCAAGTGCCTCCAAATGCACCAGGGACCCTCCTCCTCCTCAGGGGAATCTGACGGGGTAAGTCGGTCCTTCCCCACCCTCTTCAAAATTCACCAAACTGTGTTCACAACTGAACACTCCATGGCCCTCCCTCCACTAAGGATACATCTCCTCCCCAGTCTTCCCTGCACCACACATCCCCTCCCCCGTGTGGACCATGAACAACCCTCTGAGTGTCCCAGGCACCCTCACCATGTTCTCTGGGTCAGGGCCACGGGCCATCCGGGCCAGGACGTGTAGGCGCTGGGCCCGGGCCCACACAGCCACGTCCTCAGCCCCTGGCCCGCCGGGCCCTCCCGGAAGCAGTGGGTGGATGAAGCCACGATAGACTAGTGACACGTCGGTCTCTGGGCTGGGTGTCAGGGTGATGGTTGTGCTGCGGACAATCAAGACCTGTGCCAGCGGGGAAGGGGTATGAATGAGTGCCTCTGTGCGTGGCCCACAGTCCCCACACCCCTCAGGCCACATCAGAGCAATGCCCTAACCGGTTTGGCTCAGTGGATAGAGCATCGGCCTGCGGACTCAAGGGTCCCAGGTTCGATTCCAGGTCAAGGGCATGTACCTTGGTTGCAGGCACATCCCCAGTAGAGGGTGTGCAGGAGGCAGCTGATCGATGTTTCTCTCTCATCGATATTTCTAACTCTCTATCCCTCACCCTTCCTCTCTGTAAAAAAATCAATAAAATATATATTTTTTAAAAAGTGACAGACGTGATTTTTTGGTAAGCATGTGTTTTTGTAATTGCAAACGAATGGAATAGGTCAAGTATTCATTATGGGAGACTGTTTAAATAAACAACAGTACTAGGTGTTAGAAAATAAATGGAATATTATTCAGCTGTAAAGATAATGAGAATGTTTCCTAAGTTCTCTAATGGGAAGATCGCTGGGATGTGTTCAGAAAAAAAGGATGGCCGAAACCGGTTTGGCTCAGTGGATAGAGCGTCGGCCTTCGGACTGAAGGGTCCCAGGTTCGATTCTGGTCAGGGGCGTGTACCTTGGTTGCGGGCACATCCCCAGTGGGGGGTATGCGGGAGGCAGCTGATCAATGTTTCTCTCTCATCAATGTTTCTAACTCTCTATCTCTCTCCCTTCCTCTCTGTAAAAAATCAATAAAAAAATATATTTAAAAAAAAGAAAAAAAGGATGTGGTAGTAGTGTGGACAATATACTACTTTTTGTGCAAGAAAGAAAAATGATTAAAAGTCACACTTATGCCCTAGCTGGAATCAAACCATGACCTCCTGGTTCATAGGTCAATGCTCTACCACTGAGCCACACTAGCTGGGCTTTTTAAAGTATGTTTTTATTGATTTTAGAGAGGAAGAGAGAGAGAAAAAAACATTGGTGTGAGAGTGAAACATTGATCAGCTGTCTCCCGCACCTACTCTGATGGGGGTGGAGCCCACAACCTGGACCTGTTGGTGCATGGGACAATGCTCAGCCCACTGAGCCACAGGGGCCAGGGCTACCACAATTTTGTTTTTAACTCAGTAAGGAAAATCAGACCCTTGAATGTAGAGGCTTACAGGGTAAACATATAAGTGGTAAAGATCTATTTGGAAAACAAACACCCTAGGACCAGCCCTTCAACACTCCATCCCCAGCTCCCCACCTTGTCAGGCTGGGAGGCGTTGGGTGGCTGCTGGAAGGTGAGGAGGTGCAGGCCAGGCAGGAAGCTCTGGGTGACGCAGGCCTCCAGGGAGGTGACGAAGACAGGTGCAGGCCCCCACCAGCCCACGGTGCCTGAGATCTGCTCTCCTCGGCAGTGGGCCTGCTCTGTAAGGACAAGAGGGGGGGGGCGGTCAGTGTGGGGTGCAGCACTGCCCCTCCCACACTTTCACTGGTCACTCACCAGGCCGAGGGAGGCAGCTCTCATTGTGCACGCACCAGCCCAGGGCACCAGGTCCCCGGGGAGGAGCTGCAGGGCTGCTGAAGGCCAGGCAGGCCTGGCAGTCACCCAGGAGGCGCCCCAGGCCCAGGCAGCTGGCAGCCAGACACTGCAGGAAAGGAAGGGGACAGGAGCCCTTGTTCACCGGGGCTTATGAGATCTGGAAAGGGCTATGGATTTACGAGTTTGGGAGTAGAACGGATAAGGAAATTAGAAAAGGGAACTAAAAGTCAATTAGAATGGAGAAAGTTGAAGAGGACAGGGCCTGGGGATATGGGTACAGATAAGTTCAAAAGGATTGGGGAAAGGGTCAAAGTTTAGGGGTCAGCAATCAGGAATCGGGGATGCTGATCTTGGATGTGAAACAAGTCTCCTGTGTGTGAGTGTGGGGGAGTCCTTCTTCACTTGCTTTCAGCAGAGGGAGACACTGAGGGCTGGTCTCTGTGCGAGGGGGGAGTGTGAGGACAGCTACTCACAGCCCCCGAGGGGGTCCCAGGAGGCAGTGCAGCTTGGCAGGACCCTTGACACCAACTGCATTCGGGGTCTCGAGAGCAGACACTGTGGTCCGTGTACATGGAACAATAGTCCAAATGGTACTGTGGAGAGATAGGGGTGGAGGATGGGGCGCCTCAGACAGGCCTGTTCCTGTATTCCCACTCATTTTATCCCAGGGAACCCCGACTGCTCAGCACCTTGAGGATTCCTGTCCAATCCTCTTCCAGTGCCAGGAACCACTGCCCCTCTGCCTCCATTCCTCCTCCCTGAACCTGGGAACCAACATCCCTCCTCTTATGGACCTAGGGACTCCCACTACTTATCCCAAGGACTCCCAACTTTCTCATCTGTGGGAACCATGCCACCTCCTCCCCAGCCACCCTCTCCCTATCACCCCAATACTCACGTCTGGGGCAGGCGCCTGGAACACAAAGGGGGGCACCTTGTAGGCCATCAAATCCCCACGGGGCCGGCCACTGTACCCACCAGCCACCAACAGGACACTGCCACCAAGCACAGCTGCCACATGTGAATATCGACCACTGGGAGGCGCTGCTCGGCCTAGAAGAATACAGACCCCCCCCAAGGACATGGGATCCCCAATCCCCCTCCCTCCTGCATGGCTCCCCTGCCCAGAGGACGACACCTGGCTCTCCTTTCTCTCCTCTGGCCTCCCGTATCCTACACGAGCCACCTTTCAGACAGAGTATGATCTCTACGGTCAGAAAACTTGGGTTCGCCCTGGCTGGTCTGGCTCAGTGGATAGAGTGTCGGCCTGCGGACTGAAGGGTTCCAGTTCAATTCCAATCAAGGGCACATGCCTGGGTTGCGGGCTTGATCCCCAGTAGGGGGCATGCAGGAGGCAGCCGACCAATGATTATCTCTCATCATTGATGTTTCTATCTTTCGCTTCCTCTCCCTTCCCCTCTGAAATCAATAAAAATATATTTTTAAAAAAGTAAAAGAAAACTTGGGTTCAAATCCTGGGTCTAACATTTTTTTTTTTTTTGTGGGTCTAACATTTACTTGGGTTTAAATCATGGATCAACTACTGACTAGCAGGGTAGCCTTGGGCAAGAAACTCGATGTCTCTCCGATTCTGTGTTCTCTGCCCTTAGGGAGCTGCCTGGCTCTCACCTGCTTTTTGTCTGCCTGGCAATGGCCTCCCTTGTGGTGACAGCCTCTGATTTTCCCCCAGAAAACAACCTTCTCCCTCTCCCAGTCCACAAGGTTCAAGTCAAGCCATACCTGCTTCGGGCAAAAGTGGGGCTTTAGCCCAGGCTTATCAGTGTCAGTGATTAGTTCAGGATGGAACTCAATTCCTACAATTCTTGGGGGGGAAACACTCTCTTCCCTCTGGGATTTTTTTTTTAATATGCTTTTATTAATTTTAGAGAGAAAGGAACAAGAGAGAAAGGAACAAGAGAAAACAAGAGAGAAAGGAACAAGTTGAGAAAGAAATATCGATCGGCTGCCTCCTGCATGCCCCCTACTGGGGATCTAGCCTGCATTCTGAGCATGTGCACAGACTGGGAATCAAACCTCCACCTCTCGGTGCATGGGACAAACTTAGCCACACCGGCAGGGCCCCTCTGAGCATTTTAAAGGGGTAAAATATCATCCAAGAGCTGCTGGTGACCATCTACCAAAGGAAAGCTGGCTGGAGACTGAAGTACACTCAGCCAAGAACTGGAGAGAGAAATGGCTAATGCCATTATGTGAGCACCTGGATCCAGCCCAACCTGAAGCTGGCCAGAGTTTTCACTCAAGTTAGCCCAGAAATTCTCCCTTTTGCTTAAGCTGGTTGGGTTAGATTTCTGTCACAACCCAGAGTCCTGATCGACAGGTAAGTGGTTAGTGATTGGTGACTCCCCCACCCTCTTACTGAACCTGAATGCTCTGTAAGCACCTGGGTCTTGGTCCAGGAAATCCCAAACTACAGAAGAGGAAGAGATTGCAAAAACCTCCCATTCTCGCCTGCCCAGTAAAGGAGCCTAAAAGAGGGAGAGGGACAGGCAGAGGAGTCCTGGGTGGGAGATCTCAATGTCAGGCCCAGGCTTTATCCCTGATGGCTACACAAAGCTCCTTGGGGACCTTTCCCCAGTGCCCACCCTTCCTCTGTCCTTGCTCTTCTGTTCAGCGGAGTGGGGAGAACAGACAGCCTCTGGGAAGTCTGTAGTCCCCTAAATGATAAGCCCCTTTGTGAGGAAGGGACCTGATCTAATGCGTTCGAAAGGTTCCCCACACCCCCTTTAATTATGGCTTCTGTACAGGTAGTTCCTTGGGGCCAGCCATCCTGGTTTTGCCCTTGCCCTCTGTGTGACCCTGGAAAAGTTACCCCTTCATGGGCATTTCCCTCTGGAAACTGGCAAACCTGAACTGGAACCTAGGTCTGATGCTGCTGTAACTGCCGCCCATCTCCATGACAACAATGCCCTGGTCCTGTCTGCAGTGCAGGCTTGCCCCCGAGCAGGCTCAAATAGCATGTCTGGCTCACCCCGACAAGGACCGAGGTGGCTCTTGCCCAAAGCCCAGATTCACTGTGGGGGGAAGTGTGACCTTCAGGAGCCCCTCAGGAAAACAGAGGCGTCACTCACCCTCAGGCGTTCCTGGCGGGGCAAGCTCAGCCCCTGACACCCACTGATGGCAGCCCAGGTGGTAGAAGAAGATGCCATCTTCATAGCACTTTTCCTCCTGGTAATGGGTGTGCACGTTGCCTCCTGGGAAAGAAGGAAAGGGGCACAGCTGGCAAGGCTGGGGGAGGTGGGGCACCCGCGCAAGGAGCCGCAGCTCAGGGCTGCTTTGGACCCCGGCAGGCAGGCAGGCGGGAAGCCTCCTCACCATAGACCACCATGTAGTTGCCCAGGACACTGGCCGTGTGGAAGGCTCGCTCCCGTGGGCCCTGCAGCCCATCCCGGCCCTTCAGGGTTGTCCACACACGCCGATCCACATGGAAGAGCTCCGTGGCGTTCACCCGCACAGAGAACCTGTGGGGGAGGCAGAGGAAGGGCTCAGGGCAGGAGAGGCCTCTGTCCCGCCTCTGGGCTGTTAAAGGTACGTCATCACTCAGGGTTGAGACCGGCGGTAACTGGGTTTATGTCCCCTCAGAACTAGAAGCTCCTACGGGCAGGACCCAGGTTGGACTTATATCTGGGTCCTGCATAATCTAGCCAGAGCTGGACACCAAGCAGGGGCTGGTGGGTTGGATGGACAGTGGGAGTGTGTGGGGAAGCGAGTGACCAAGAGATTGAGTGGGTGCGTGAATGAGTGAATAAATGAAGGAAGGAGTGACTGAATGCCTACAGGAGTCCATCGGTAGGCAAAGCCCACTAAAGACGAAAGGCCCAGGTATGGGGCCAGGCCCGGCCCTGCAGAGCAGAGGTTGTGGGGCAGGTTACTCACCGGGCAGTGGAGGGCCGGTGTCCACCATGAACCAGCAGGGCTCGAGATGGGGCGTGAAACACCATGGAGTGGCCGGTGGCGGCAGGGGGCCGCCCACCTGCCGGAATCACCTGCTCCCAATAGCCCCCGCTGGTGCTGTCCAGGCGGAAACGGAAGAGGCCGGAGGAGAAGAGGTCGTGCTGGGTGCGGCCACCAGACACATAGAGCCAGATGTTGTCCACTAAGGCAGCTGCGTGGCCTGCCAGGCCCGGCGGCCCCGCGGAACCAGAAGCAGGCGGTGCCAGTTGCTCCCAGTGGCCCCCGCCCAGGGGGCTAAAGGCCCACACGTCGCTAGTGAGGGAGCCATCGGCCAGCTCACCGCCCATCAAGATCAGGGAGCCGGCCCAGGCCACGGCCACATGGGAGTGACGGGCAGCCTGTGAGGAAGAGAGAGGAGACAGAGACGGAGAGGAAAACAGATGGTGACACACAGAATGACAGAAAGAGCCAGACGCAGACACAGAGACGCAGAGACAAAGATAGACACCGAGAGAAAGACAGGTGGTGAGACAAAGAGAATGGAGAGACAGAAGAGAGACAGAGCCATAAAGACAGACACGTGTGAATACAAGCAGAGGAGAAACAGAGAGACACAATAAGGAAGGCAGAGCCAGGGAGACAGAAATAGGAGGAGAAGTGACAGAGAAAGAGAGATACAGTCCAGAGAGAAGGAGACACAAGTCAGAGAGATGGGCCAGGAGAGAGACAAGACACACAGAAAAAAATCCGAGATGCCGAAACAAAGGAGTAGGTGTTCCCCTATCAAGCTGCAGGCTGGGGGTCTACAGGGCGAAGAGGTGGCTCTGGGAGGCCCTTGCTGGGACTGACAGAGGGGCAGGCGCCTCCAGGCAGGGCAGAGATGGGGTCCGTACCGGGGCGGGACTCAGGTCCCAGCGCTCCCAGGTGTTGGCGGAGAAGTTATACAGCACGAGGTCACCCAGGGCGCTGTTGAGGTCCTGGCCTATGAAAGGTGGATGGTCTCAAGCCCTGGCCACAGGCTGCCAGGCCTCCAGACCCCAGACACGACCCCCATTTGCTCACCTCCAAAAACGGCCAACAGCCCTGGTGGGGACAGGAAGGCACCAGCTGCCCCGACACGGGCAGGGAAGGCAGGGTCCCCGGCACTCACATTGTGCCACCAGCCAGCCCCCTGGTTCTCCCACAGGTGCAGGTCACAGGCACGTCCCAGGAAGCCGGGCTCACAGCGGCACGGTCCCAGGGGCTATGGGGAAGGAGACACAAAGGCAGGGGATAGAGAGAGAGACAGGGAGACAGGGGGAAGAGAGCCAGAGCCGGAGTGAGACGTGGAGCAGAAAGGGAGAAGGAGAGAGGTGAACAGGAAAGGAGAGAATGGGGTAAAATAAAGAGTCAGATGAGCAAAGGGAGAGAGACAGAGACAGGAAGGAGACAGATCAACAGACAGTGGGAAAAAGTGACAGAGATACCAGAGGAGGCAGAGAGGTGGAGAAAAGCAGACAGACCAAGAGAAAAAGAGAAAGACCCAGAGGGAAAAAATGAGAACAGACAAAAAGAAAACAGATGGGCGAACAAAGACGGGGAGGCCAATGTCTGAGCTAGAAGAGCTCAGATCTGGGGAAGTCAAGATCGGTAGGGCTCAAGGCGTGATCCAGTCCCAAAGATGGACATGCAAGTCTTGGGCCAAAGTCAGTGGTTGAAAGTCAAAGTCATGGCTGGGGGAACAAAGCCAGGTTGAGTGGCTGGGTGGGTGGATGGAGTCAGGCCTGGCAAGAGGAAGCAAGGTGAGAGGTGAGTTGTAGATGAGAACAGAAGTGGGCTTGGGCAGACGAGGGGCCCCAGGTGAAGGTGGGGTGGGGTTGGAGTAGCAGGGAGGGTGAAATCCGGAATGAGAGGGCAGTACTGTGGATGAGAGCAGGGTCGCTGGTGTGGGGTCAGGGTCACGGCAGAGGGTGGAGGGGCAGGGGGAGTCAGACTAGGGCAGTCGGATCAGGAGAGGGGAGCAGCAGGTGTGGTCACAGGTCAGGGCCCGGGGGGACAGGCTCACCGAGGCACAGGTGCCATGGCTGCCACAGTAGGCTGAACACTCCTGCAGGCCACAGTCAGGGCCCCCCCAACCTGGCTCGCAGGCACACACCCCCGGGGACCGGCACTGCCCATGGCTGCGGCAGCCCCCGGGGCAAAGGGAGAAGCGGAAGGAGGCATTGAAGCCCAGCAGGTTGTAGTTGGCATCGCTGAAGAGGTGCAGCAGCATCTGTAGGCACAAGGGGGCAGGGCTCAGGGCCCTGACTGGGAGGTGGTCCACTCCTGCCCCCTGGAGGTCCCCACTTCCTTTCTTTGTCTCTCTACACCTTTCTCTGTCCCTCTGTCCTTCTGCCCCTTCCGCCGTCTCTCTGTCCCTCCCTGTGTTCCTCTACCCACTTGCCCCACACTGCACTGAGATCCTCCAGCCACAGCCCACGGCCCAGCCCCACCAACCTTGCCAGAGGAAGCCTCGATGGGTGGGGGTCGGGTGCTCCCACTCAGACTGGCAAGCAGGGGCCCTCGGGGGGAGTCACCGTCATACACGAACAGGTAGTCATACGTGCACTCCGTGTCAAGGAAAAGGAAGTCCAGCAGGATCCGGTGCTGGGGACTCGGTGCTGGGCGGTAAAACAGAGGGGCCGGGCTCAGATGTGAACCCTCTCCCCACACCTCCATGCAGACCACCCACAAACACCAAACCCTGCTCTGCATAATGAGGTGACCCAAAGACGAGTCCGATCTGGGCCCTGTCTTTGAGGGGCTCCTGGTCTCATAGCCCAGGGAGGTCAGAGTTCAGATAAGGAATTGCAGTATCAGCCCTGGAAAGGACTCCTGAGGTGGGGCTGACCACCCTCACTGTTCAGATGGGCAATGGACCTGCTGAGAGAGGGAGCCCATCTCAGTGACCAGACAGAGCTGTTCCCATTTACTCTTCTTCTTCTCCTTTTTTTTATTTCAGACAGGAAGTGCAGAGGGAAAGAGAGAGAGAGACATCAACGATGAGAGAGAATCATTGATCAGCTGCCTCCTGCACAACCTACACTGGGGATGGAACCCGCAACCCGGGCATGTTCCCTGACCGGGAATCAAACCGTGACCTCTGGTTCACAGGTCGATGCCTAACCACTGAGCCATGCAGGCTGGGCTCTTTTTTTTTTTTTAACTTGTTCTTTTTTTTTTTTTTTAAACTTGAAAGTGTTACATATGTCCTCTTTTTTCCCCCACTGATCCCTTCTAGCCTGTCCCAAGCCCTGACCCCAGGCCCTCACCACCCTACTGTCTGTGTCCATGGGCTGTGCATAAATCCATACAAGTTCTTTGGTTCATCACTTCCTACCCACCCACACTCCCCACCTTCCCTCTGAGATCCCACAGTCTGCTTATGCTTCTATTTCTCTGGATCAGTTTATTTTGTTCATTAGATTCCACACTTATTTTCTCTTGAACTTTGGACACCGCCCCCCCCCCCCCCCCCGCCTGGGGGATGGGGCCCAGGCCCAAGCAGAGAGGCACACTCCCAGATGGAAAGGGGCCTCTGTGAACGTTCCCAGTTCCAGGCCGAATAGAGTTCCTAGGGAAGAGGCTGATTCCTTCCCCTTGGACACAGGCTGAACCTTAAACACCACAGCTCTTCTCCGCCCCACCCGGGGTCTCGCCTCTCTGTTACTGTGGTACCTAAGGGCACAGACTCGAACCAGATTGCCGGGACTCAAATCTTGGCTCTGCCACTTATGAGTTACTAGCTATGTGACCTTGAGCACGCCACCGAACCTCTCTGGATAGGTTTCTTCATCTGTAAAGTGAGGACATAACGGTACTGTGGTGGATTCACACCTCCTGGCCACTCCTCCCATGGAGAGGTGAAGGCTGAGGCCTGCCCTTTCTATCTGGGGAGAGCCTCAGAGACGAGTTTGACCAACAAAGCAGCAAAAGTGGCATTCTGGGGCTTCCGAGGCTAGAGCAGAGGAAGCTCTGCAGCTTCTGCCTGAGCAGTATGGAATGCTCCTGCTCAGAACAGAGCTGTCACACTTTAAAAAGCCAAAGCCACATGAAGCGGCCACCTGTAGGCATCCCAGCTGACAGCCCCAGCTGCGTTTTCAGCTGACAGCCAGCATCAACTGCCAGCCCTGAGCCGGATTCCTGGATGCCCAGCCCAGGTGAGTGAGTGCTCAGATGACCGCAGCCCCAGCTGACACATGGCTGGGCCTGCGTGAGAGGCGATAATGCACAGAAAGGGCTCAATGGGGCCTAGCACTCCTCAGTGCTGCTGCTTCTAGTACTGCCAAGATTCTTGCTCTGCCAGGTCCTGGTTCCAGAAGGCTCTCATCCCACATCGCACACTAAGAGCTCATGGAAGTCTTCTGGGCTAGGGAAACTAGACTTGGGTTCCAGCTCTGTGTCTGACCTGCTGGAAGACCCTGGCCAGCCCCTTCCACCATGCCTGCGGGAAGAGCCGGCTGCATACTGGAGATGTTCACGGAGTACTCACTGGCTGTGTGATCTTGGGCCAGTGCCCTGGGCTCTATGAGCCTCAGTTTCCTGCATGTAAAATGGGGATTAGGCCGAAACCAGTTTGGCTCAGTGGATAGAGCGTCAGTCTGTGGGCTGGAAGGTCCCGGGTTCGATTCCGGTCAAGGGCATGTACCTTGGTGGCGGGCACATCCCCAGTGGGGGGTTGTGCAGGAGGCAGCTGGTCGATGTTTCTCTCTCATCGATGTTTCTAACTCTCTATCCCTCTCCCTTCTTCTCTGTAAAAAAGTCAATAAAATATATTAAAAATTAAAATCACAGAACTAGGTTTCATAAATAAATAAATAAATAAATAAATAAATAAATAAAATGGGGATAAGTTTCCCCACCCATTAAGGCCAGAGTGGAGATTCGAAATGGTGACTCTAATGTGCCAGCCCAGGCCTTGTGCTCTCACCAGAACCACTGATCAGTCTCCTTCCTAGCCTCTCAGCCTTCCATCTTGCCCTGACATGGATCTCTGAGTGATCTTCCCAACTCAACATCTGGCCCTGGCCTGCCCTTCCCTGCTCAAAAGCACTCCACGGCTCCCACCATTCTCAGGAGAAAATCCAGCTCTCTACCCTGACATCTGAAGTCTCACCTGGCCTCACATCACCCCACCGCTTGCAGCTCCACCAGGTGTCGGGCCTTTGCACATGCTTCTTCCTCTCTCTGAAGCACATTCTCCCTGCCTGCCTGCCGTCTCCCCATCTCCTCCAGAAAGCCTCCCCTGATACCCCCCGGCTGGATTAGGTACCCCTCTTAAGGGTTCTCACTTCCCATTATAACCTTCATTCTCCTGGGCCAGGACCATCTGTAGCCAGGTCTGTCTCCCCTGCAGCCGAGGAGGCCCACAGGGCAGGGCCTGGACCTAACTCATCTTGGGTTCCCTCCCTGACAGTACCCAGCACAGAGCAAGGGCTTGGGAAATGCTGGATGAAAGAATGAGGAAATGCACAAAAGACAAAATAATGACGTTGGCAGCTCTCCTCAGGCTATGACCAGAGCCCCGGAGAACATCACTACAGACCCCGAGCCATGGTCTGGGGAACGCAGACCGTTCAGCCAGACCAGACAAGAACTCCCAGTCTTACCAGCCTCAACCAAACTATAAAGCTCAAAACAAGTACATCTTTGTTAAGTGCCTGCCAGAGGCAGGCTCACCATCTGCCTTCCCCAAGTTCCTCCCTACGTTCAAGGTCTCCTGTTTCCACCCAACATGGGCCCAACACCCATGCCATCTAGAAGAGACCCAACCACAAAACCCCCTGCTTTTCAAAAGCAAAAGCCTCTTATTCATGAGGACGGCACAATAAAATGTGGCTTATTTCTTTAACAGCTGGGAGGTTTCAGAGGTGATAGGCTTTGGGAAGAATGGGAGATCAAAGGGGATCTGGACGTCTCCCAGACTCCTCCCCACCCCAACATCCAGCCAGTTGGTCCCCAAGTCTCACTGGTGAAACTTCACAAACATCTCTCAGTGCTCTCCTCACTTCTCCACCTCCTTAGTTTCCTACCCAAGTCAGAACTCATCCTCTCCTGCAAGACTAGCACACCAGGTTCCCAGTTTGCCCCCACCTGGCTTGAGAGCCAAGTCCCACTCCTACTCAAAATCCTTCTATAGCTCCCCTGCCATCCCAAGAGCAAAGCCAAGCTGGTCTGAGTGCCACTCAGGGCCCTTCTTCCCCTGCTTCTGGTGCCCTCCTCACCTTTCAGCTAACAGGCCAGCCAGACCAGAAACACCTACATGTGGCTCCTAAGACACCAACCTCTTCTTTGTCTTCATAGAGGCTGCTCCCTTTTCTTATCCAGTAAACTCCTATGCATGCTTCAGAACCCTGCTCCAGTGGCTTCTCCTCTCTGATCCCCAGCAGTGTCCTCTCACTCCCTTACAGGCTCCTCTACCCAACCCTGTACCTCCTTCTGTCTCGGATCTGGGCTCACTGTGTCCCCAAACAGGCAGGGGCTCTTCAAGGCCAGAGGATGTCATATACCCCCAAAACATATACATACTTCCCATTCCGTTCTCACACACACACACACCCCCGAGACAGAAATAGCCCCCAAAGCTAGGGACAGACACACATGCCCAAGAAACATGCTTCATCCATACCCCACGCAACAGACATAGATAAATAACATATAAAACATAAATGAGATCATGTCCTTCCCCTGTTGAAAACCACTGCATGGACCTAGCAGGTTTGGCTCAGTGGATAGGCGTAGGCTATAGACTAAAGGGTCCCAGGTTCCATTCCGGTCAAGGGCACATGCCCAGGTTGTAAGCTCGATCCCCAGTAGTGGACGTGCAGAAGGCAGCCTATAAATGATTCTCTCTCATCATTGATATTTCTCTCTCCCTCTCCCTTCCTCTTTGCAATCAATATATATATATATATTTTTTTTAAAAAGAAAACCCCTCCATGGCTCCCCAGTGCTTCAGGGTAAAGACCAAGCTCCACAGTCCACAAACGGAGGCCCTACACGACCCAGGCCCTGTCGCACCTCTGGCCTTTGCCCAGGACCTCCTCTGGGGGATCCCCAGCTCTCCTGGGAGGCCAGCTCCTACATCCACGCCAAGGTAAGCCTCCCTGGACTTCTCTTCCACCTCCCTACTGCCCTAAGGACACAGTTCAAAATCACAAGGTCCTACACCCTCTGCCTCCCCTCAGTCCTCAGCTTCTGGCTCATGGTTTGTCTTGTATTCTGCATTCTACACACTGCATTTCTTCTTTCTCAAAAGCAGCATACCCTCCTGCATCCAGGCCTTTGTATGGGCTGTTCTCCTTGCCGGGAATGCCCTTATGCTCCCTCCTACACATGCCTCTGGTCTCGGCTACTGCCCAAACTAAGTCAGACATTTTCTCTGGGCTTCTCTCTCCTTGGGGGTAAGTGTGTTTCCCCCACTGGACTGGAAGCCCATGAGGATAGGGCTGGGGCCCTTGCACAGGCTGTTCCCTCTTCCTCCTCCTCCTGATTCCTGTTGGTCCTTTAGTTCTCAGCTCAGACACCTCCTCTAGGAAGCCCTCTGCTCTCCCTGGTCCCCAGGCCAGGCACCTCCTCTAGGACCCCCCACACCTGTGGGGTTCCTCCACCACAGTACCAACTGCTCTGGACTGACTAGTAATGTGTCTGTCTCCCCCCCCCCCCCCCCCCCCCTGGATCCCAAGCCCCAAGTCATCAGGAACTTCTGGGACTGCCTTGGTCTCTGCTATGTCTCAGTAGCAAATATTGTATCTGGCACATGAATGATTGAAAAAAATGCTTTTTATTGATGCTTTCAAAATGACAACAGTAATAAATCCTAGTATCACGTACTGAGCATTTACTCCTTGCCAGGCATGTTAAAAACCTGTTCTCATTTCATTCCAACAACCCTATGAGGGAGCGGAGCAGCACGAAGCACTATTATTATCCCCACTTGGGGGAGGGGAAGCTGAATCTCAGAAAAAGAAACAACCTTCCCAAATTTACAAAACTCGTTATCAGTGGAACCGAAATTTGAAGCAAGATGGTTGGGCTCAGAGCCCGAGTTTCTAACAATTGCTCAGAACACCCATATTGATGCCCCTAGCTTGTAACTGTCCATCTGAGTCTGGGCACAGCTCCCCCGCCAGATTCAAGGCCTTGCAGGGCAGGGCACAGGTGGGCTGCTTTTTAAAGCAAAGGACCTGGCACAGCAAAGGACTCTCGGGATGTGGTGAATGGATGAATGAGTTCGCAAACGAATGAATTAGCAAATGACTGGGTGTGTGACCCGCACTGCCCCACTCACCCTCGATGAGCCACTCGCAATTGCCATTGACGCTGTAGTTGCCCGCACCATCCGTCACGAAGCCTGGGGCCTCCCGCAGCACTTGCCGCTGCCCCTTGCAGTCCCCCGCCCGGGCCCCAGGGGACATCGGCCCCAGCATGGCCAAACACAGAGCCAGGCCGGCGGCCAGAGCCCGGCCCAGGGCCATCGCCGCCTCCAGCACTGACCCTTACAGATGGCACGGGCCCTCCACCGATGCGAGGCCCGGAAAATGCGACCTCTATGGACGGGACATGGCCTGGCAGACCGGGGAGGCCCAGGAGTCGCAGTTCCCGTGAAGGGAACTGCCTCTGTGGACGGGCTCTGGGAGTCGAAAGGTGGACCCTATAGACCCATGATAGGCCCTGTAAATGGGGTTGCTATGGACAGGGCCGACCCCTAGGGACCGTGGGAGTCCCTTATAGACACAGGTCCCCATAGGCTGGCTGGCCCCATACACGATGTCCAGCAATTACAGACGCGGACCGCTGCAGGCCAAAACGGACCTTAGAAATGGGTGGGTCCCCATGAGGCGAGGGGCCCTACAGCCGGACGAGGGCCTCCACAGAGGGTGCGGGCCGGGCCGGGCCGGGCCGGGCCGGGCCGGGAGAGACTCCAGGCGGGGGCGGAGCCCGTCCTCACGGGCTCGGGCCTGGACCGCAAGACTCACGCCCTGGCTCACCCACCCGCGCCTCCCTCCGGAGCCGGATAGGCCCGATCACAGAGACGAGGGGACTCCCGAGCCAGAGCGGCCCCGGGAAGGTCGCTGGGTGGGCGAGGGGGCGGGGCCGAGCGGCCGCCGGGGGAGGACTGGGGGTTGGGAGAGGAGGCGAGAAGTCGCGGAGCCTAAGGTCAGAGCGGCCAGGGGAGGACTGCGGAACACCAAACCCGACCCTCCACAAAAGCGACTTCCGGAAACTTCCCCGCCCATTCGTACCCGGACGCATGCGCAGCATAGAACGTCTTGGCCTGTGAAAAAAGAGAGAATTGCACATGCGCAATGCTAAAATTGTAACCCAAACTCGGGGTGTGGATGCCTGAGCAAAGTATCTGCCACTGGAGGGCGCCTCTACCTCTGCCTGGGGAAGAGAAGGCAAAAATAAGAGAGGCCCTGGCTGGTTTGGCTCAGTGGATAGAGCGTCGGCCTGCGGACTGAGGGGTCCCGGGTTAGATTCAGGTCAAGGGCATGTACCTTGGTTGCGGGCACGGCTTGTCCCCAGTGCGGGGGGGGGGGGGGGGGGTGCGGGAGGCAGCTGATGGATGTTTCTGACTCTCGCTCTCCCTTCCTCTATGTAAAAAAAAAAAAAAAAAATCAATAAAATATATATTTTTTTAAAAATAAGAGAGGTGCAGTACGACGACTAAATGATTCGTATTTTCGGGTGCTGGGTCAACATAAAGGTCAGGTTATACAGGCCTCTCCCAAAATGCCATTTCACAGATGGACACACTTAAGGTCCCGAGCCTGGAACGGTTCTTGCTCAGCCGCGTCTCTGAGCATCATCAATGTAAAAGAGGCCATCTTATAGATACAAACTCAACGAATCCTCTTTATTTTGGCAAGAAGGGAAAAAAAGTCTTTCCACCGGGGACCTGAGGGAGGTCCCCCGGGATAGAGATGGGGTGACGGAGCACGGGTCCGAAGTCACAGATCCAAGGGAAGTTTTCAGAGTCACGACCAGCTTCACAGTATCCGTCCCAGGAGCAGTGGCTCGGCTTGCGGAGTCCTCCTGGAGCGTCCACGGGCAGGGTCCGGGCGATCCTCACTGGCGTTCCGGGTTCCGGCGGGGTCAAAGGTCTCGGAGGGGGCCAGGGGGCCGGAGGTCACGGAACAGCGGGAGCCCAGAATCCGGCGCCGCTCGGGGCAGGGGCTGAGGGAGGGGACGGGGAGAGCGGCTCCCGCGGGACCGTTTGGCACAAGAGTCAGGGGGAGGGGAGGAGCGGGACAGTGCGCACCCCTACCTGGGCGCGCGGGGTGGGGCGGGTTGGGAAGGCCTGGGATGGCTGAGCCCTGGGGCTGGGAGAGAGCGGGGGTCCGGGACCCAGCGCGCGGCCCATGGGGCAGGGGCGTGCTGGGGTGTCAGACTGGGGGTGCGGTGCCCCCGGCCGTGCGCATGCTGAAGTATTCGGTGAAGCCGGTGTGCGGCGACGCCGTCTGGGGCACAAGAGGCTGGTAGGGCGGCGTCGGGCCATCCCAGCTCGGGTCGGCCACTTTGGGGAACCGAGGGGGTGGGGGCGGGGAGGCCGCGCCGGGCTCGGCCGTGGTCACCACGCGGCCCCTCGGGGCCGCCGCCGCCGCCACCGCCACCGCCGTCTCCTCCACCTGCTTCCCGGCCTGGGAGGGGGGTCAGGGTCAGAGGCCGTCCGGGACCCACGGGGGGCAGATGCGGCCCCGAAGGCCCGTCCCCCTCCCCCAGAGAACCCCCCTCCCGAGGTGTGGGCGCCCGTGTCAGTCAGGGAAGGAGCGGGTGATGGGGCGCCTGGGCAGCGGGGCCAGATACTCGAGGGGTGGCGTCGGGGCGCGCGGGGCGAACTCCAGCGGCGGCGGGGGAGGCGGGGGAGAGCTGCGGAAGGCGAGCGGCGGGGGCACGGCGAGCGGCGGGGGCACGGCGCGCGGCGTCTGCGGGGGCGTGCGCAACAGCGCCAGGACCCAGTCTGGCAGGGTGGGCGCGGGCGCCGGGGGGCGGTCGCGACGCGGCATCGGGGCGCGGGGGGTGCGAAAGGCAGGGGGTGGGCTCAGGCGCCTGGGCGCGGGGGGCGGTGGCGGGGCCGGGAGCGGGGTTAGGTACTCCAGGGGCGGCGCCAGCAGCTCCTCGGGCGCCGGGGGCGCGGGGCTTACGGAGGAGGCGGGCGGGGGGATGGAGAAGAGCTCCGTGAAGTTGGGCACCGAGTCGCTGATGAACGTCACGTTCCCATAGACGTGCTGCGGGAAGGCCTTGTCTGCCGACTCGCTACCTCCGGGCCCCGGGGCGCCGGCCGAAGCGATCTGCGATGTGCGCACGTGGTAGGGGAAGTTCTTGTTGGCCGCCGAGGGGCGTGTCATGATCTGGGCGAGGGGCCAGGGGCGGGTTGAAGACGCATTCACTGTCCAGGCCTCAGGTTGTCTCCATGAACATGGAGTCCTAAGGATTCCCCTGCACTTGGAAACCCCCACGCTTCCCTGCAACCTTCAAACGGGATTAGGCGCCTCCTGTGGGCCCTCACAGTGCCCTGGGCTGTGACCTTTCTCTCCACCACAACTCATTCCTCTGCCAGTGCTTCTTCCCTCAGAGCCCTGATCGCTGGGTTAGTTATCACTGACTAGCTAAGCTTCAGCGTCTTGCGCTGTGCAGTACGATGGCCACTAGCCACATGTGGCTATTTAAATTTGTTAATAAAAATTAAACTAAAATTTTAGTTTCTCACACTAGCCATATGTAAGTGCCCAATGGCCACATATGGGTAGTAGCTATCATATGGAACGTCAAAAGTCATAGAATATTTTCATAAACACAGAAAATTCAGTTGAACTAGCAGCTTCTAGAATGTTAGCTCCATGAGGGCAGGAACTTGACTGTTCTGTTCCCTGCTGAGTCCCCAATACCTTCTACAACAGTACCTGGCACATACAAGCTCTCAGTATAACATTGGTTGAATGTAGAGCTGTCTCCCCAGTTAGTCTAGTAGAAAGGCAGTGCCTGGGTATGACTCTAGTACTGCACCCAAGAAGCCCAGCATGGCCCCTCTAAGGTGGTGCGGAACACATTAATGAGCGGAAGCCAATCAGCAGTGGAATGTCTGCAGCGGAGCTGCGCTGAGCTAACGTGAGCATTTTTAGGACTGAAACTGGCTGAAGGTGAAATATAGAAGGAAGGGCACAGTGTTCGGTGTTTTGCGCCTGCACCGCCCCTCTCAGCCCCACAGCTCACTAAGTGTAGGATCTGGGGCATGCTGATTAAACTCTCCACACCTCACTGGGGAGAGGGATTGTGGTGCCTACTAAGAAAGATGAGAAAAGGGTGGAAATGGAAACTGGTGCAGAGCCTGGCCCTTGGTGGATTCTCATCACCTCTCTCTCTGCCCCTTTCTGACTTCCTGCAGAGCCTAAAGATGGACCATCCCAGGAAGGGGAGTCTGTACCTGAGTCAGGCTTTGGAGTAGCAACTAGGGGACCTGGCCCCCTCCTTCGGCTGAGTGGCTTCCCTACACGGAGCACATGGTAGACCCCCGGGGTCAGGCGCTGGGGCCCTCAGTGGTGCCTGTTTCCCTCTCATGCCAGCTCTTGTGGTCTGCCGGAGAAGGACCAGGTTCCAAGTCCCTGCCCTGCCACCAAAGGCCTGGGAGCCCTGGCCGGTCATCTGCCTTCTCTGGGACTTAGCTTCCCTTCCCTGTATATTGGGTTCAATGACGATGATCCCTTCTATCCTGGGGCTGCTCCGACACTTAGAAAAAGAGGGTAGGAGTAAATGCATAGGGGTGTGCCTAGCATGAGACAAAAGGCTGTCTTCAGCCAGAAAGGTGTCTCTCTCAGCCTCAGTTTTCTCCTCTGTGAAGTGGGGTGATCATGAGGCTGAGAGGGATACCTTTTGAGACAGGTGCCCACTGAATGGTGGATGGGTGGACAGTGGCTGGATTGATGAATTAATATAAGAACTGTCACCCAGAAGTCTGGATAGGATATAAAACAGAGGAAAGAAGAGGTTTGCTGCTGGTATCCTCTTGATGTCATTCTGATCTGGGCCCCTGCAGCCCCAGCCTGGCCCACCCCAGCTGCTTCTTTCCCAACAATGGCCGGTGGTAGAGTGACAGAGATCAGAGAATGTGTGGGTGAAGGGTGGAGTCGAGACCAAGAGGATTGGGAGAGGCAGTGGGGATACAGAAGGGAAATTCGAGTCTGGGGACACAAGATCAGGAATGGGAATGGGGAGGGGGTCAAAGAAAGGGTGGGTTGGGGGAAGAGCCCAGACACAAGGTGGGAGAGAGGAACAGAAGAGAGCAGAGTCTGGGGGACACAGTCGAGAAGCCTGCAGGAACCTAGCAGACTCCCAATCAGTGTCTATTAAGTGACTGAAGGAATGAAGTGAAAGAAATGGATCAAGAGTTCAGGCAGATCGGGGTGGGAGTCTCACCGCCTATTGGCTTCCCACCCCACCAGATGCCCATCCTCACCAGGAACACGCCATGAGCATACAAATGGATTCCCAGCTGGATGCCGTTGACAATCTTCTCCCGAGCCCACTTGGGGATCCCAAAGTTGGCGATCAGGGCCATGACAGGAACTGCAAAGAACCTGAAAAGGAGGAATTGGATTGGTAGAGACACTGCCACACGCCCTCCACCCACCCCTACCTCCAACTCCCCTTCCAGACACACACACAGGCCCCAGGTGGGTCCCAAACTGGAGGGAAGTTGTGTGACCTTCAAAAGCCAGAGGTTAAAAGGGGCAAGATTTCCACTGGCCTGGGAAATTCTGGGGGGGAAGGACTAGGTTGAATTGAACTCGGTTCCACCCCACCCCACATCCCAGCACCCGGCAGAAAAATCAATAGAGATCTGATGAATGAATTAACATATGATAATAACAACTAAGGACCTACTGCATGCCAGATCTGTTCCTAAGCATTTTACGTCTATGAATTCATTGAACTCTCACAGTGACTCTATGAGGCAGTACAATTTCCACCTCCATTAAACAAATTAGGAAAATGAGGCAGAAGTTAATTGACTTGTGTGAGGTTACACAGGGACATAGCGAAGGCCCAGCACATCTCACCAGAGGGTGTAGGCAGCAAAGAAGGGCACATAAAAGGGCTGCTTCTCCGGGAAATGGCGCAAAGAGACAAGCACGGCGTAGCAGAACCACACGTAAGCCACCACCTGCAGCCCGATGAGCCCGTAGCCTGCCGGCGACTCATACGTGTACAGTACCTGGCCCGGGTCAAAGAACTGACCCAAGGGAGAGGGTTTGTCATAGCCCTGGCCTCCACATAGGAACCCCAGACCACACCCCTGGGCACCCAGGGGACAGAGTGACTTGGTCAGGACGGAAGCAGCAGAACAAGGGATGGAGACAGAGCAGACAGAGGTAGCGAGAGGGTGACGACAAAGATAGGAAGAGAATACATCTACCATGGGCCCAACGGGTAAACACTGCCATGTGGAAGCTTTCCATTTATCAACTCTGTGATCACCCCACTTCACAGAGGGGGAAACTGAGGCTGAGAGAGACACCTTTTGGCTGAAGCCAAAGCCAAGGTAATATAAAGCCTTAGAGGAACTCGGGGGTGTGTAAGATCTTCCTAATTTTACAGAGAAGAAAACAGGCCCAAAGAGGGGGCCATCGCCTAAGGTCCTACTGGAGGGGGCGGAGCCAGCATGGAATCCAGGTCTGTGTGATTCCTGAACTCTTGGTCATGGCATTGAACACAAATGTGTGAGAGACAGAGGGAAGAGGGAGAAGCTATTCGGAGACAGTGAAGAGGGGAGGAATGCACGTAGAAAGACAGATGGGAAGGTGGGAAATCAGAGAGTGGGAGAGAGATAGCCAGGAGTGCACTATGGAGGGCTAGCAGTCAGGTAGAGGAAGCCATGAAAGCTGGGGGCGGGGCGGGGGGGGCGGGGCAGGGCCTGGACAGTGGTGAGTGGGACTCACCTTAGCCTCATAGATGAGCAGCACCACGTGGGTAAGAGTATACAGGGTCATGTAGACAGACAGCTTCACAGAGCCTGAGTGGCTGATGCGGCCCCTGGCAGCAGGCCATGAGGGGAGATGGCAGGAGTGGGGTTGTCAGGGAATAGGGGGTGGCCACCCCCCCCCCCGAGCCCAGCCCCTCTGCCCCCACCCCACCCCCCAGCCCAGCCACTCCCCATTCCCAGCACTCCATCCCAACCCAGCCTGGGCACCGTGTCACTGTGAATCCCTTCCCCAGAAGGATGAGCATCAGCAGGAAGATGAGGAAGCTGGAGGAGAAGAGCAGCTTGGCTGGGAGAAGGGAGGAAAGGGCGGCTCAGACAGGGTGGCAGAGGAGCCCGAGGACCTGCCCTGGTCCCCATCATTCTCACCCAAGATCTTCAGACTCTCGTTGCCGATGCCATCAGTGGCATACTGGCCCCAGTAGATGCAGAAAAACAGGAGACTCAGAACTGAGGGGAGGATGGGCAGATAAAGGAAAGGACAGAAACTGGCTTTGGGGCATCACTGATCCCTAATACTGTGATCCAGGTGACCAGAACCCTCCTCCGCCCCCATCAGGATTCTAGACCTAGGAGACCCGGAAGTCCAGCCCCCCATCCCCTCCCACCTCAGACTCAGGAGTCCAGGTTTCCAGCCCCTCCTCCCTCAGGCCCTGATGTCTGGGCCTCAGGTCCCTCTCACAGAACTCAAAAGTTGAGATACTCTAAACCTCACCCTCCACTCCAGCTGCAGCCATAAACATTTTATAAGTCGTGTGGAGCAACTGACGACCTTTCAGCAAATCTAGAGGGGCGGGGGGCGGGGTAGGGGAAGACTGTTCACAGACAGGAAGGGAGAACAGCTCATCTCCCCCCAACCTTGCCCCAACCATGTGCTGGACTCACATCCAAAGTAACAGGAGAGGAAGAAGATGAGGATGAAGATGAGGAGGAAAGTCACATCTGTCTCCAGGATCCCTGCCAAGTTGGTGGAAGGAGAATATGGCTCAGTCAGGCTGCCGTCCCGCAGCAGGCACCCAACTCGGGGATCCCTCAAGGATCCTGGCTTTCGGGTCTCCACATGCTCACCAAACTCATCCGCAGAGAAGTGCTGCGTCCAGAAGGACTTGCCATTGGTGAGGACCATCTCATATTCCAGCTGCAGCCCATCTCCCTGTGGGGAGTGAGGAGGCCTCAGGAGGGCCCCGGGCAGGTAGGGGATGGGCAGGGAGGTAAGGAGGAAAAGACCCGGGTGGCCGGCCAGGACAGCCCCTTACCCCACACTTGCTGAGCGCGATATACCACCACCGTTCACGCACTGAACGGAAGCTTCGGCCACTGGAGCAGCTCAGGTAGCGGGTTCCCTCCTCTGACACCACCTGGGGAGGAGCGGGAAGGCTGAGGCCTGTCTGCACTGTCCTCGGGCCCTTGACCTTCAGCACCTGCCCACTCCCCCGGGCTGGGCCCATACCTGACAGCCTGACCAGGCATACTGGGTAGTGAGGTTGATGACCTGGTTGTTCTCAGGCCTGATCACTGACTCCTTAGCCAGGCAATCCTGAGGAAGATAGGGACATGGTCACTCCCTGGCCAGCCTTGACCTCTCCCTCCCATCCATCCTCCTCTCAGCCCTCACCTTGTCCCCTGCCTTGTACACAGCTGGCCACTGAGATGGGTCATCAAAATAGAGGAGGATGTTCTGACAGCATTTGGCCTGCAGGCCCAGAGATGTTAAGGTTTGGGGGAGTGTGGGAGCCGGGGTAGCCCTTGCCTCGGAAGGCCAAGGGAACATCCCGCCTCAGTGTGGGAATGGGTGGGGAAGGCTCACCTCAGGGTATCGGAAACGGAAGTCCAGTCGTCCGTAATCCGAGAGGAAGCAAAATCTTGTCAAGAACACCCAGTCCTGGGAAAGGGCCCCAGTCAGACCCTCTTCCCAGGGCTTTGAGAACTCTCCTCTACTCTATATAGACCCTCAACTTTGTTTCCCTAACCTCAGTACCTGGTTTCCCAAGAAGCCTTAAGGGGATCAAAATTCGAAAATTCTTCCGTGATCCCTTCACCTTGGTTCCAGGATTCCTGTCTCAGATGCCCCTTCCCTAAGCACGTCCCCCATTTCCCAGGTGCCCTGAGAAAGACCCTGGAGGGCCAGGTCCCCATCCTGGCCACCTCCTGTCCCAGATGCCATCGGACTGACATGGGCCCGGTTATCCACACGCCGCCCCTGGTTCCAGAGACACCCTGTGCTTGGCAATGTTCTAAAGGGCCCTTTCCCGGTCCTGAGCCCCAGCGTGAACTCAAGGCTCTCGGAGGAGTAAAAAGTGCTGTCCCTTCAGCACCACCTCGCTGGCCTCCCGCCCCCACCCCAAACTCCGACTCTCCCTCCCCGCCCAGCTCTGACCTCCATGTCCCTCCTACAGCCACTGAGTCTCAATCCCACCGCCCCGCTCAGCCTCACCCCCGACCCCCTCCCCTCGGGTCCCTCCGAGAGGGGCGGCAGGGGCGGGGCAGCCCCTTCCCCCTCCCCTCCCTCTCTCCCCCGCCCGGCGGGTGGCAGGGGAGGGCCCGCACGCTCACCTCTTTGGAGCTGAGGTTGCCCCGCACGTACTTGGCCCCGGCGCGGGGGGGCAGTGGCAGCAGCAAGAGCAGCAGCGGCAGCAGGCGGCGCAGAGCGGGCACGCGCGGGGCCTCCATTCCGCCCGCTCCGGCCCCAGCCCGGGCTCCACTCCGGCTCCCGCTCCAGCCCGGCGACGGCGGCGGGAACGAGCAGGCCGGCTGGCGCGCGCCCCCGTTTAAAGGGGCCGCAGGGCACTGCGGTCCCCACGCCCTCCGTCGGGATGGCCCGCTAGGGCCCCTTTCCAAACCACAAGGCAGGGGACGCCCCTTTCCCATCCTCTCTACCCCGACCCAGCCCCAGTGCACCGGTGACATACCTCTTGGCTCCCCGTGTCCTGAACTGAACTCCCATTCCCACAAGCCCTGCCTCCTCCAGACTTCCATCTCCAGACGGCCAACTCCCCTACCCCAGCTCAGTCCTGATCTCCCCTCAATTGGGTTTTCAAACTGCTCTTTGAGCCCTAGCCAGTTGGGCTCAGGGTATAGAGCCTCGGCCTGCGGACTGAAGGGTCCTGAGTTCGATTCCGGCCACATGCCCAGGTTGCAGGCTCGATCTCCAGTGGGGGGCGTGCAGGAGGCAGCTGATCATTGATTATCTCTCATCATTGATGTTTCTCTCTCTCTCCCTCTCCCTTACTCTCTGAAATCAATTAAAAACTGCTCTTTGATTGCTCATCCCCATGCCAGCCAGCCCCCCCTGGGTCCAGCCAGATGCCAGCGTTCCACACCTCGTACTCTGGGAAGTGCGCACAGAGAGGGCAAACCACTTGTTCTGGGCCACACAACACGGAGGTGGCCGAGAGCCCTCAACCTCAACCGCGATATCCCTCTTCCTGACCCTGTCCCGGGGCAGCTACCCGTGTGTGCAACGGGGCTGCTGGGAAGCTGAAGTGTTGTAAGTCTAGCAGACTGAAATAAGTCGCCTGGGTTCAAATTACAGTACAGCCACTTTCTCCCCATAAGACCTCAGCCCGGTCACAGCTGTGTGATCTCCCGGTGCAGTCCCCTCCATGCTGGTACCAACCCTAGTTTCCCAGTGTCAATGGGGAAACCTGGAAAAGCTTTACAGAGTAGCATCCAAGCCCCTCAGCTAAATTTTCCTGATCCGATTCCAAAA